>NC_091697.1:9392500-10017500 GCF_041296265.1 Equus caballus
TGACGGAACCACATGCCAATGACACCGGAAGCAGCTGCCGAGCACGCCAGAACCACCTGCTCGACTCGCCAAATCCACCTGGTGGACACGCCAAAATCACCTGCCGGCTACGCCACAACCATTTGGTGAACGCTTCGGAATCACCTGCCGGGCTGGCTGGAACCACCTGCCGGTCACGCCAACATCACCTGCCAGCTATGCCAGAACCACTTGGCGGACACCATGGAAACACCTGTCGGGCCGGCCGGAACCACCTATTAGACGTGCCAGAACCATGTGCCTGAGATGCCGGAACCACACCCCGAACAGACCGAAACCACCTGCCAGACCCGCCTGAACCACCTGCCGAGCACGCCGGAACCGCCTACTCGACTCGCCGGAACCACCTACCTGACACGCTAAAATCACCTGCCGGGTATGCCACAACCACTTGGTAGACACTCCGGAATCATCTGCCGGACATGCCAGAACCAGCTCTCAGACACAACAGAACCACGTGCCAGAGACGCCGGAAGCACCAGCTGAGCATGCCTGAGCCAAATGCTCGACTTGCAAGAAACACGTGCCTGGCACGCCAAAATCACCTGCCGGGTACGCCAGAACCACGTGGCGGACACTCCGGAATCACCTGTCGGGCATGCCGGAACCAACTCTCAGACTTGCCAGAACCATGTTCCGGACACGCCGGTACCACCTGCCGAGTATGCCGGAACCACCTGATCCACTCCCCAGAACCACCTGCTGGATACGCCAGAATCACCTGCCGGCTAGTCCAGAACCACTTGGCAGACACTCCGTAACCAACTGCCGGGCATGCCAGAACCACCTCTCAGAGGTGCCAGAACCGCATGCCGGACACTCCGGAATCAACTGCCGGGCATGCCGGAACCACCTCTCAGAGAGGCCAGAACCACATGCCGGACACTCCCGAATCACCTGCCGGGCATGCCGGAACCATCTCTGAGACGCGCCAGAACCGTGTGCCTGAGATGCCGGAACCACACCCCGAACAGACGAAACCACCTGCCAGACCCGCCTGAACCACCTGCCGAGCACGCCGGAACCACCTACTCGACTGGCTGGAATCACCTACCTGACACGCTAAAATCACCTGCCGGGTATGCCACAACCACTTGGTGGACACTCCGGAATCATCTGCCGGACATGTCAGAACCAGCTCTCAGACACACCAGAACCACATGCCAGACACGCCGGAAGCACCTGCTGAGCATGCCTGAGCCAAATGCTCGACTTGCAAGAAGCACCTGCCAGACACGCCAAAATCACCGGCCGGGTACGCCAGAACCATGTGGCGGTCACTCCGGCATCACCTGTCGGGCATGCCGGAACCAACTCTCCGACGTGCCAGAACCTCGTGCCGGTCACGCCAGAACCACCTGCCGGACACGCCGGAACCACCGGCTCAACTCGCCGGAACCACCGCCGGACATGCAAAATGACCTGCCGGCTACGCCAGAACCACTTGGCGGACACTCCGGAATCACCTGTCGGGCATGCCTGAACCACCTCTCAGACTTGCCAGAACCATGTTCCGGACACGCCGGTACCACCTGCCGACTATGCCGGAACCACCTGATCCACTCCCCAGAACCACCAGCTGGACACGCCACAATCACCTGCCGACTACGCCAGAACCACTCGGCAGACTCTCCGGAACCACCTGCCGGGCATGCCGGAACCACCTCTCAGAGGTGCCAGAACCACATGCCGAACACTCCGGAATCACCTGCCGGGCATGCCGGGAACCACCTCTCAGAGGTGCCAGAACCACATGCCGGACACTCCCGAATCACCTGCCGGGCATGCCGGAACCATCTCTCAGACGTGCAAGAACCTTGTTCCGGACATGCTGGTACCACCTGCCGAGCTCGCCGGAACCACCTGCTGTACACACCAAAATCACCTGCCAGCTACGCCAGAACCACACGGCAGACACTCCGGAATCACCTGCCGGGCTGTCTGGAACCACCTGCCGGTCACGCCAACATCACCTTTCAGCTACGCCAGAACCACCTGGCGGACACTCCGGAAACACCTGTCGGGCCGGCCGGAACCACGTCTCAGACGTGCCAGAACCATGTGCCTGAGATGCCAGAACCACTCCCCGAACAGACCGAAACCACCTGCCAGACCCGCCTGAACCCCCTGGCGAGCACGCCTGATCCACCTGCTCAACTAGCCGGAACCAACTTCCTGACACGAAAAAATCACCTGCCAGGTATACAAGAACCACTTGGTGGACACTCCGGAATCATCTGCCGGAGATTCCAGAACCAGCTCTCAGACACACCAGAACCACGTGCCAGAGACGCCGGAAGCACCAGCTGAGCATGCCTCAGCCATCTGCTCGACTCGCAGGATACACCTGTCGGACAGGCGTAAATCACCTGCCGGGTACGCCAGAAACACTGGGCGGACGCTCCGGAATCACCTGTCGGGTATGCCGGAACCACATCTCAGACTTGCCAGAACCATGTTCTGGACACGCCGGTACCACCTGCCGAGTATGCCGGAACCAGCTGATCCACTCCCCAGAACCACCTAGTGGACACGCCAAAATCAACTGCCGGCTACGCCAGAACCACTCGGCAGACACTCCGGAATCACAGGCCAGGCATTCCGGAACCACCTCTCAGAGGTGCCAGAACCAAATGCCGGAGACTCCGGTATCACCAGCCGGGCATGCCGGAACCACCTCTCAGAGGTGCCAGAACCACATGCCGGACACTCCGGAATCACCTGCCGGGCATGCCGGAACCACCTCTCAGAGGTGCCAGAACCACATGCCGGACACTCCGGAACCACCTGCCGGACATGCCGGAACCACCAGCTCGACTCGCCGGAACCATGGCCGGACATGCAAAATCACCTGCCGGCTACGCCAGAACCACTTGGCGAACACTCCGGAATCACCTGCCGGGCATGGAGGAACCACCTCTCAGACATGACGGAACCACATGCCAATGACACCGGAAGCAGCTGCCGAGCACGCCAGAACCACCTGCTCGACTCGCCAAATCCACCTGGTGGACACGCCAAAATCACCTGCCGGCTACGCCACAACCATTTGGTGAACGCTTCGGAATCACCTGCCGGGCTGGCTGGAACCACCTGCCGGTCACGCCAACATCACCTGCCAGCTATGCCAGAACCACTTGGCGGACACCATGGAAACACCTGTCGGGCCGGCCGGAACCACCTATTAGACGTGCCAGAACCATGTGCCTGAGATGCCGGAACCACACCCCGAACAGACCAAAACCACCTGCCAGACCCGCCTGAACCACCTGCCGAGCACGCCGGAACCGCCTACTCGACTCGCAGGAACCACCTACCTGACACGCTAAAATCACCTGCCGGGTATGCCACAACCACTTGGTGGACACTCCGGAATCATATGCCGGAGATTCCAGAACCAGCTCTCAGACACACCAGAACCACGTGCCAGAGACGCCGGAAGCACCAGCTGAGCATGCCTCAGCCATCTGCTCGACTTGCAAGAAACACGTGCCTGGCACGCCAAAATCACCTGCCGGGTACGCCAGAACCACGTGGCGAACACTCCGGAATCACCTGTCGGGCCTGCCGGAACCACCTCTCAGACTTGCCAGAACCATGTTCCGGACACGCCGGTACCACCTGCCGAGTATGCCGGAACCACCTGATCCACTCCCCAGAACCACCTGCTGGATACGCCAGAATCACCTGCCGGCTAGTCCAGAACCACTTGGCAGACACTCCGTAACCAACTGCCGGGCATGCCGGAACCACCTCTCAGAGGTGCCAGAACCGCATGCCGGACACTCCGGAATCAAGTGCCGGGCATGCCGGAACCACCTCTCAGAGAGGCCAGAACCACATGCCGGACACTCCCGAATCACCTGCCGGGCATGCCGGAACCATCTCTCAGACGTGCCAGAACCGTGTGCCTGAGATGCCGGAACCACACCCCGAACAGACGAAACCACCTGCCAGACCCGCCTGAACCACCTGCCGAGCACGCCGGAACCACCTACTCGACTCGCTGGAACCACCTACCTGACACGCTAAAATCACCTGCCGGGTATGCCACAACCACTTGGTGGACACTCCGGAATCATCTGCCGGACATGCCAGAACCAGCTCTCAGACACACCAGAACCACTTGCCAGACACGCCGGAAGCACCTGCTGAGCATGCCTGAGCCAAATGCTCGACTTGCAAGAAGCACCTGCCAGACACGCCAAAATCACCTGCCGGGTACGCCAGAACCATGTGGCGGACACTCCGGAATCACCTGTCGGGCATGCCGGAACCAACTCTCCGACGTGCCAGAACCTCGTGCCGGTCACGCCAGAACCACCTGCCGGACACGCCGGAACCACCGGCTCAACTCGCCGGAACCACCGCCGGACATGCAAAATGACCTGCCGGCTACGCCAGAACCACTTGGCGGACACTCCGGAATCACCTGTCGGGCATGCCGGAACCACCTCTCACAGGTGCCAGAACCACATGCCGAACACTCCGGAATCACCTGCTGGGCATGCCGGGAACCACCTCTCAGAGGTGCCAGAACCACATGCCGGACACTCCCGAATCACCTGCCGGGCATGCCGGAACCATCTCTCAGACGTGCAAGAACCTTGTTCCGGACATGCTGGTACCACCTGCCGAGCTCGCCGGAACCACCTGCTGTACACGCCAAAATCACCTGCCAGCTACGCCAGAACCACACGGCAGACACTCCGGAATCACCTGCCGGGCTGGCTGGAACCACCTGCCGGTCACGCCAACATCACCTTTCAGCTACGCCAGAACCACTTGGCGGACACTCCGGAAACACCTGTCGGGCCGGCCGGAACCACGTCTCAGACGTGCCAGAACCATGTGCCTGAGATGCCAGAACCACTCCCCGAACAGACCGAAACCACCTGCCAGACCCGCCTGAACCCCCTGGCGAGCACGCCTGATCCACCTGCTCAACTAGCCGGAACCAACTTCCTGACACGAAAAAATCACCTGCCAGGTATACAAGAACCACTTGGTGGACACTCCGGAATCATCTGCCGGAGATTCCAGAACCAGCTCTCAGACACACCAGAACCACGTGCCAGAGACGCCGGAAGCACCAGCTGAGCATGCCTCAGCCATCTGCTCGACTCGCAAGATACACCTGTCGGACAGGCGTAAATCACCTGCCGGGTACGCCAGAAACACTGGGCGGACGCTCCGGAATCACCTGTCGGGCATGCCGGAACCACCTCTCTGACTTGCCAGAACCATGTTCTGGACACGCCGGTACCACCTGCCGAGTATGCCGGAACCAGCTGATCCACTCCCCATAACCACCTAGTGGACACGCCAAAATCACCTGCCGGCTACGCCAGAACCACTCGGCAGACACTCCGGAATCACAGGCCAGGCTTTCCGGAACCACCTCTCAGAGGTGCCAGAACCAAATGCCGGAGACTCCGGTATCACCAGCCGGGCATGCCGGAACCACCTCTCAGAGGTGCCAGAACCACATGCCGGACACTCCGGAATCACCTGCCGGGCATGCTGGAACCACGTGCTGGACATGCCGGAACCACCTGCCGGACATGCCGGAACCACCTGCCGGACATGCCGGAACCACCTGCCGGACATTCCGGAACCAGCGGCTCGACTCGCCGGAACCATTGCCGGACATGCAAAATCACCTGCCGGCTACGCCAGAACCACTTGGCGAACACTCCGGTATCACCTGCCGGGCATGCCGGAACCACCTCTCAGAGGTGCCAGAACCACATGCCGGACACTCCGGAATCACCTGCCGGGCATGCCGGAACCACCTCTCAGAGGTGCCAGAACCACATGCCGGACACTCCGGAACCACCTGCCGGACATGCCGGAACCACCAGCTCGACTCGCCGGAACCATGGCCGGACATGCAAAATCACCTGCCGGCTACGCCAGAACCACTTGGCGAACACTCCAGAATCACCTGCCGGGCATGGAGGAACCACCTCCCAGACATGACGGAACCACATGCCAATGACACCGGAAGCAGCTGCCGAGCACGCCAGAACCACCTGCTCGACTCGCCAAATCCACCTGGTGGACACGCCAAAATCACCTGCCGGCTACGCCACAACCATTTGGTGAACGCTTCGGAATCACCTGCCGGGCTGGCTGGAACCACCTGCCGGTCACGCCAACATCACCTGCCAGCTATGCCAGAACCACTTGGCGGACACCATGGAAACACCTGTCGGGCCGGCCGGAACCACCTATTAGACGTGCCAGAACCATGTGCCTGAGATGCCGGAACCACACCCCGAACAGACCGAAACCACCTGCCAGACCCGCCTGAACCACCTGCCGAGCACGCCGGAACCGCCTACTCGACTCGCAGGAACCACCTACCTGACACGCTAAAATCGCCTGCCGGGTATGCCACAACCACTTGGTGGACACTCCGGAATCATCTGCCGGAGATTCCAGAACCAGCTCTCAGACACACCAGAACCACGTGCCAGAGACGCCGGAAGCACCAGCTGAGCATGCCTCAGCCATCTGCTCGACTTGCAAGAAACACGTGCCTGGCACGCCAAAATCACCTGCCGGGTACGCCAGAACCACGTGGCGGACACTCCGGAATCACCTGTCGGGCATGCCGGAACCAACTCTCAGACGTGCCAGAACCTCGTGCCGGTCACGCCAGAACCACCTGCCGGACAGACCGGAAACACCTGCTGGATACGCCGCAACCACCTGCTCGACTCGCCGGAACGACCGCCGGACATGCAAAATGACCTGCCGGCTACGCCACAAGAACATGGCGAACACTCCGGAATCACCTGTCGGGCCTGCCGGAACCACCTCTCAGACTTGCCAGAACCATGTTCCGGACACGCCGGTACCACCTGCCGAGTATGCCGGAACCACCTGATCCACTCCCCAGAACCACCTGCTGGATACGCCAGAATCACCTGCCGGCTAGTCCAGAACCACTTGGCAGACACTCCGTAACCAACTGCCGGGCATGCCGGAACCACCTCTCAGAGGTGCCAGAACCGCATGCCGGACACTCCGGAATCAAGTGCCGGGCATGCCGGAACCACCTCTCAGAGAGGCCAGAACCACATGCCGGACACTCCCGAATCACCTGCCTGGCATGCCGGAACCATCTCTCAGACGTGCCAGAACCGTGTGCCTGAGATGCCGGAACCACACCCCGAACAGACGAAACCACCTGCCAGACCCGCCTGAACCACCTGCCGAGCACGCCGGAACCACCTACTCGACTCGCTGGAACCACCTACCTGACACGCTAAAATCACCTGCCGGGTATGCCACAACCACTTGGTGGACACTCCGGAATCATCTGCCGGACATGCCAGAACCAGCTCTCAGACACACCAGAACCACATGCCAGACACGCCGGAAGCACCTGCTGAGCATGCCTGAGCCAAATGCTCGACTTGCAAGAAGCACCTGCCAGACACGCCAAAATCACCTGCCGGGTACGCCAGAACCATGTGGCGGACACTCCGGAATCACCTGTCGGGCATGCCGGAACCAACTCTCCGACGTGCCAGAACCTCGTGCCGGTCACGCCAGAACCACCAGCCGGACACGCCGGAACCACCGGCTCAACTCGCCGGAACCACCGCCGGACATGCAAAATGACCTGCCGGCAACGCCAGAACCACTTGGCGGACACTCCGGAATCACCTGTCGGGCATGCCTGAACCGCCTCTCAGACTTGCCAGAACCATGTTCCGGACACGCCGGTACCACCTGCCGAGTATGCCGGAACCACCTGATCCACTCCCCAGAACCACCAGCTGGACACGCCAGAATCACCTGCCGACTACGCCAGAACCACTCGGCAGACACTCCGGAACCACCTGCCGGGCATGCCGGAACCACCTCTCAGAGGTGCCAGAACCACATGCCGAACACTCCGGAATCACCTGCTGGGCATGCCGGGAACCACCTCTCAGAGGTGCCAGAACCACATGCCGGACACTCCCTAATCACCTGCCGGGCATGCCGGAACCATCTCTCAGACGTGCAAGAACCTTGTTCCGGACATGCTTGTACCACCTGCCGAGCTCGCCGGAACCACCTGCTGTACACGCCAAAATCACCTGCCAGCTACGCCAGAACCACACGGCAGACACTCCGGAATCACCTGCCGGGCTGGCTGGAACCACCTGCCGGTCACGCCAAAATCACCTTTCAGCTACGCCAGAACCACTTGGCGGACAGTCCGGAAACACCTGTAGGGCCGGCCGGAACCACGTCTCAGACGTGCCAGAACCATGTGAATGAGATGCCAGAACCACTCCCCGAACAGACCGAAACCACCTGCCAGACCCGCCTGAACCCCCTGGCGAGCACGCCTGATCCACCTGCTCAACTAGCCGGAACCAACTTCCTGACACGAAAAAATCACCTGCCAGGTATACAAGAACCACTTGGTGGACACTCCGGAATCATCTGCCGGAGATTCCAGAACCAGCTCTCAGACACACCAGAACCACGTGCCAGAGACGCCGGAAGCACCAGCTGAGCATGCCTCAGCCATCTGCTCGACTCGCAAGATACACCTGTCGGACAGGCGTAAATCAACTGCCGGGTACGCCAGAAACACTGGGCGGACGCCCCGGAATCACCTGTCGGGCATGCCGGAACCACCTCTCAGACTTGCCAGAACCATGTTCTGGACACGCCGGTACCACCTGCCGAGTATGCCGGAACCAGCTGAACCACTCCCCAGAACCACCTAGTGGACACGCCAAAATCAACTGCCGGCTACGCCAGAACCACTCGGCAGACACTCCGGAATCACAGGCCAGGCATTCCGGAACCACCTCTCAGAGGTGCCAGAACCAAATGCCGGAGACTCCGGTATCACCTGCCGGGCATGCCGGAACCACCTCTCAGAGGTGCCAGAACCACATGCCGGACACTCCGGAATCACCTGCCGGGCATGCTGGAACCACGTGCTGGACATGCCGGAACCACCTGCCGGACATGCCGGAACCACCTGCCGGACATTCCGGAACCACCGGCTCGACTCGCCGGAACCATTGCCGGACATGCAAAATCACCTGCCGGCTACGCCAGAACCACTTGGCGAACACTCCGGTATCACCTGCCGGCCATGCCGGAACCACCTCTCAGAGGTGCCAGAACCACATGCCGGACACTCCGGAATCACCTGCCGGGCATGCCGGAACCACCTGCCGGACATGCCGGAACCACCGGCTCGACTCGCCGGAACCATGGCCGGACATGCAAAATCACCTGCCGGCTACGCCAGAACCACTTGGCGAACACTCCGGAATCACCTGCCGGGCATGGAGGAACCACCTCTCAGACATGACGGAACCACATGCCAATGACACCGGAAGCACCTGCCGAGCACGCCAGAACCACCTGCTCGACTCGCCAAATCCACCTGGTGGACACGCCAAAATCACCTGCCGGCTACGCCACAACCATTTGGTGAACGCTTCGGAATCACCTGCCGGGCTGGCTGGAACCACCTGCCGGTCACGCCAACATCACCTGCCAGCTATGCCAGAACCACTTGGCGGACACCATGGAAACACCTGTCGGGCCGGCCGGAACCACCTATCAGACGTGCCAGAACCATGTGCCTGAGATGCCGGAACCACACCCCGAACAGACCGAAACCACCTGCCAGACCCGCCTGAACCACCTGCCGAGCACGCCGGAACCGCCTACTCGACTCGCCGGAACCACCTACCTGAAACGCTAAAATCACCTGCCGGGTATGCCACAACCACTTGGTGGACACTCCGGAATCATCTGCCGGACATGCCAGAACCAGCTCTCAGACACACCAGAACCACATGCCAGACACGCTGGAAGCACCTGCTGAGCATGCCTGAGCCAAATGCTCGACTTGCAAGAAGCACCTGCCAGACACGCCAAAATCACCTGCCGGGTACGCCAGAACCATGTGGCGGACACTCCGGAATCACCTGTCGGGCATGCCGGAACCAACTCTCCGACGTGCCAGAACCTCGTGCCGGTCACGCCAGAACCACCTGCCGGACACGCCGGAACCACCGGCTCAACTCGCCGGAACCACCGCCGGACATGCAAAATGACCTGCCGGCTACGCCAGAACCACTTGGCGGACACTCCGGAATCACCTGTCGGGCATGCCTGAACCGCCTCTCAGACTTGCCAGAACCATGTTCCGGACACGCCGGTACCACCTGCCGAGTATGCCGGAACCACCTGATCCACTCCCCAGAACCACCAGCTGGACACGCCAGAATCACCTGCCGACTACGCCAGAACCACTCGGCAGACACTCCGGAACCACCTGCCGGGCATGCCGGAACCACCTCTCAGAGGTGCCAGAACCACATGCCGAACACTCCGGAATCACCTGCTGGGCATGCCGGGAACCACCTCTCAGAGGCGCCAGAACCACATGCCGGACACTCCCGAATCACCTGCCGGGCATGCCGGAACCATCTCTCAGACGTGCAAGAACCTTGTTCCGGACATGCTGGTACCACCTGCCGAGCTCGCCGGAACCACCTGCTGTACACGCCAAAATCACCTGCCAGCTACGCCAGAACCACACGGCAGACACTCCGGAATCACCTGCCGGGCTGGCTGGAACCACCTGCCGGTCACGCCAACATCACCTTTCAGCTACGCCAGAACCACTTGGCGGACACTCCGGAAACACCTGTCGGGCCGGCCGGAACCACGTCTCAGACGTGCCAGAACCATGTGCCTGAGACGCCAGAACCACTCCCCGAACAGACCGAAACCACCTGCCAGACCCGCCTGAACCCCCTGGCGAGCACGCCTGATCCACCTGCTCAACTAGCCGGAACCAACTTCCTGACACGAAAAAATCACCTGCCAGGTACACAAGAACCACTTGGTGGACACTCCGGAATCATCTGCCGGAGATTCCAGAACCAGCTCTCAGACACACCAGAACCACGTGCCAGAGACGCCGGAAGCACCAGCTGAGCATGCCTCAGCCATCTGCTCGACTCGCAAGATACACCTGTCGGACAGGCGTAAATCACCTGCCGGGTACGCCAGAAACACTGGGCGGACGCTCCGGAATCACCTGTCGGGCATGCCGGAACCACCTCTCAGACTTGCCAGAACCATGTTCTGGACACGCCGGTACCACCTGCCGAGTATGCCGGAACCAGCTGATCCACTCCCCATAACCACGTAGTGGACACGCCAAAATCAACTGCCGGCTACGCCAGAACCACTCGGCAGACACTCCGGAATCACAGGCCAGGCATTCCGGAACCACCTCTCAGAGGTGCCAGAACCAAATGCCGGAGACTCCGGTATCACCAGCCGGGCATGCCGGAACCACCTCTCAGAGGTGCCAGAACCACATGCCGGACACTCCGGAATCACCTGCCGAGCATGCTGGAACCACGTGCTGGACATGCCGGAATCACCTGCCGGGCATGCCGGAACCACCTGCCGGACATGCCGGAACCACCGGCTCGACTCGCCGGAACCATGGCCAGACATGCAAAATCACCTGCCGGCTACGCCAGAACCACTTGGCGAACACTCCGGAATCACCTGCCGGGCATGGCGGAACCACCTCTCATTCATGCCAGAACCACATGCCAATGACACCGGAAGCACCTGCCGAGCACGCCACAACCACCTGCTCGACTCGCCAAATCCACCTGGTGGACACGCCAAAATCACCTGCCGGCTACGCCACAACCATTTGGTGAACGCTTCGGAATCACCTGCCGGGCTGGCTGGAACCACCTGCCGGTCACGCCAACATCACCTGCCGGCTATGCCAGAACCACTTGGCGGACACCATGGAAACACCTGTCGGGCCGGCCGGAACCACCTATCAGACGTGCCAGAACCATGTGCCTGAGATGCCGGAACCACACCACGAAAAGACGGAAAACACCTGTCAGACCCGCCTGAACCACCTGCCGAGCACGCCGGAACCGCCTACTCGACTCGCCGGAACCACCTACCTGACACGCTAAAATCGACTGCCGAGTATGCCACAACCACTTGGTGGACACTCCGGAATCGTCTGCCGGACATGCCAGAACCAGCTCTCAGACACAACAGAACCACGTGCTAGAGACGCCGGAAGCACCAGCTGAGCAAGCCTGAGCCAAATGCTCGACTTGCCAGAAACACGTGCCTGGCACGCCAAAATCACCTGCCGGGTACGCCAGAACCACGTGGCGGACACTCCGGAATCACCTGTCGGGCATGCCGGAACCAACTCGCAGACGTGCCAGAACCTCGTGCCGGTCACGCCAGAACCACCTGCCGGACAGACCGGAAACACCTGCTGGATACGCCGCAACCACCAGCTCGACTCGCCGGAACGACCGCCGGACATGCAAAATGACCTGCCGGCTACGCCACAAGAACATGGCGAACACTCCGGAATCACCTGTCGGGCCTGCCGGAACCACCTCTCAGACTTGCCAGAACCATGTTCCGGACACGCCGGTACCACCTGCCGAGTATGCCGGAACCACCTGATCCACTCCCCAGAACCACCTGCTGGATACGCCAGAATCACCTGCCGGCTAGTCCAGAACCACTTGGCAGACACTCCGTAACCAACTGCCGGGCATGCCGGAACCACCTCTCAGAGGTGCCAGAACCGCATGCCGGACACTCCGGAATCAAGTGCCGGGCATGCCGGAACCACCTCTCAGAGAGGCCAGAACCACATGCCGGACACTCCCGAATCACCTGCCGGGCATGCCGGAACCATCTCTCAGACGTGCCAGAACCGTGTGCCTGAGATGCCGGAACCACACCCCGAACAGACGAAACCACCTGCCAGACCCGCCTGAACCACCTGCCGAGCACGCCGGAACCACCTACTCGACTCGCTGGAACCACCTACCTGACACGCTAAAATCACCTGCCGGGTATGCCACAACCACTTGGTGGACACTCCGGAATCATCTGCCGGACATGCCAGAACCAGCTCTCAGACACACCAGAACCACATGCCAGACACGCCGGAAGCACCTGCTGAGCATGCCTGAGCCAAATGCTCGACTTGCAAGAAGCACCTGCCAGACACGCCAAAATCACCTGCCGGGTACGCCAGAACCATGTGGCGGACACTCCGGAATCACCTGTCGGGCATGCCGGAACCAACTCTCCGACGTGCCAGAACCTCGTGCCGGTCACGCCAGAACCACCTGCCGGACACCCCGGAACCACCGGCTCAACTCGCCGGAAGCACCGCCAGACATGCAAAATGACCTGCCGGCTACGCCAGAACCACTTGGCGGACACTCCGGAATCACCTGTCGGGCATGCCTTAACCGCCTCTCAGACTTGCCAGAACCATGTTCCGGACACGCCGGTACCACCTGCCGAGTATGCCGGAACCACCTGATCCACTCCCCAGAACCACCAGCTGGACACGCCAGAATCACCTGCCGACTACGCCAGAACCACTCGGCAGACACTCCGGAACCACCTGCCGGGCATGCCGGAACCACCTCTCAGAGGTGCCAGAACCACATGCCGAACACTCCGGAATCACATGCTGGGCATGCCGGGAACCACCTCTCAGAGGTGCCAGAACCACATGCCGGACACTCCCGAATCACCTGCCGGGCATGCCGGAACCATCTCTCAGACGTGCAAGAACCTTGTTCCGGACATGCTGGTACCACCTGCCGAGCTCGCCGGAACCACCTGCTGTACACGCCAAAATCACCTGCCAGCTACGCCAGAACCACACGGCAGACACTCCGGAATCACCTGCCGGGCTGGCTGGAACCACCTGCCGGTCACGCCAACATCACCTTTCAGCTACGCCAGAACCACTTGGCGGACACTCCGGAAACACCTGTCGGGCCGGCCGGAACCACGTCTCAGACGTGCCAGAACCATGTGCCTGAGATGCCAGAACCACTCCCCGAACAGACCGAAACCACCTGCCAGACCCGCCTGAACCACCTGGCGAGCACGCCTGATCCACCTGCTCAACTAGCCGGAACCAACTTCCTGACACGAAAAAATCACCTGCCAGGTATACAAGAACCACTTGGTGGACACTCCGGAATCATCTGCCGGAGATTCCAGAACCAGCTCTCAGACACACCAGAACCACGTGCCAGAGACGCCGGAAGCACCAGCTGAGCATGCCTCAGCCATCTGCTCGACTCGCAAGATACACCTGTCGGACAGGCATAAATCACCTGCCGGGTACGCCAGAAACACTGGGCGGACGCTCCGGAATCACCTGTCGGGTATGCCGGAACCACCTCTCAGACTTGCCAGAACCATGTTCTGGACACGCCGGTACCACCTGCCGAGTATGCCGGAACCAGCTGATCCACTCCCCATAACCACCTAGTGGACACGCCAAAATCAACTGCCGGCTACGCCAGAACCACTCGGCAGACACTCAGGAATCACAGGCCAGGCATTCCGGAACCACCTCTCAGAGGTGCCAGAACCAAATGCCGGAGACTCCGGTATCACCAGCCGGGCACGCCGGAACCACCTGCCGGACATTCCGGAACCACCGGCTCGACTCGCCGGAACCATTGCCGGACATGCAAAATCACCTGCCGGCTACGCCAGAACCACTTGGCGAACACTCCGGTATCACCTGCCGGGCATGCCGGAACCACCTCTCAGAGGTGCCAGAACCAAATGGCGGACACTCCGGAATCACCTGCCGGGCATGCCGGAACCACCTGCCGGACATGCCGGAACCACCGGCTCGACTCGCCGGAACCATGGCCGGACATGCAAAATCACCTGCCGGCTACGCCAGAACCACTTGGCGAACAATCCGGTATCACCTGCCGGGCATGCCGGAACCACCTCTCAGAGGTGCCAGAACCACATGCCGGACACTCCGGTATCACCTGCCGGGCATGCCGGAACCACCTCTCAGAGGTGCCAGAACCACATGCCGGACACTCCGGAACCACCTGTCGGGCCTGCCGGAACCACCTCTCAGACTTGCCAGAACCATGTTCCCGACACGCCGGTACCACCTGCCAAGTATGCCGGAACCACCTGATCCACTCCCCAGAACCACCTGCTGGATACGCCAGAATCACCTGCCGGCTAGTCCAGAACCACTTGGCAGACACTCCGTAACCAACTGCCGGGCATGCCGGAACCACCTCTCAGAGGTGCCAGAACCGCATGCCGGACACTCCGGAATCAACTGCCGGGCATGCCGGAACCACCTCTCAGAGAGGCCAGAACCACATGCCGGACACTCCCGAATCACCTGCCGGGCATGCCGGAACCATCTCTCAGACGTGCCAGAACCGTGTGCCTGAGATGCCGGAACCACACCCCGAACAGACGAAACCACCTGCCAGACCCGCCTGAACAACCTGCCGAGCACGCCGGAACCGCCTACTCGACTCGCTGGAACCACCTACCTGACACGCTAAAATCACCTGCCGGGTATTCCACAACCACTTGGTGGACACTCCGGAATCATC
Source organism: Equus caballus (assembly GCF_041296265.1). Lineage (NCBI taxonomy): Eukaryota > Metazoa > Chordata > Mammalia > Perissodactyla > Equidae > Equus > Equus caballus. The sequence goes on from NC_091697.1 coordinate 9,408,016, forward strand.
TGCCGGACATGCCAGAACCAGCTCTCAGACACAACAGAACCACGTGCTAGAGACGCCGGAAGCACCAGCTGAGCATGCCTGAGCCAAATGCTCGACTTGCAAGAAACACGTGCCTGGCACGCCAAAATCACCTGCCGGGTACGCCAGAACCACGTGGCGGACACTCCGGAATCACCTGTCGGGCATGCCGGAACCAACTCTCAGACGTGCCAGAACCTTGTGCCGGTCACGCCAGAACCACCTGCCGGACAGACCGGAAACACCTGCTGGATACGCCGCAACCACCGGCTCGACTCACCGGAACCACCGCCGGACATGCAAAATGACCTGCCGGCTACGCCACAACCTCATGGCGAACACTCCGGAATCACCTGTCGGGCCTGCCGGAACCACCTCTCAGACTTGCCAGAACCATGTTCCGGACACGCCGGTACCACCTGACAAGTATGCCGGAACCACCTGATCCACTCCCCAGAACCACCTGCTGGATACGCCAGAATCACCTGCCGGCTAGTCCAGAACCACTTGGCAGACACTCCGTAACCAACTGCCGGGCATGCCGGAACCACCTCTCAGAGGTGCCAGAACCGCATGCCGGACACTCCGGAATCAAGTGCCGGGCATGCCGGAACCACCTCTCAGAGAGGCCAGAACCACATGCCGGACACTCCCGAATCACCTGCCGGGCATGCCGGAACCATCTCTCAGACGTGCCAGAACCGTGTGCCTGAGATGCCGGAACCACACCCCGAACAGACGAAACCACCTGCCAGACCCGCCTGAACCACCTGCCGAGCACGCCGGAACCACCTACTCGACTCGCTGGAACCACCTACCTGACACGCTAAAATCACCTGCCGGGTATGCCACAACCACTTGGTGGACACTCCGGAATCATCTGCCGGACATGCCAGAACCAGCTCTCAGACACACCAGAACCACATGCCAGACACGCCGGAAGCACCTGCTGAGCATGCCTGAGCCAAATGCTCGACTTGCAAGAAGCACCTGCCAGACACGCCAAAATCACCTGCCGGGTACGCCAGAACCATGTGGCGGACACTCCGGAATCACCTGTCGGGCATGCCGGAACCAACTCTCCGACGTGCCAGAAGCTCGTGCCGGTCACGCCAGAACCACCTGCCGGACACGCCGGAACCACCGGCTCAACTCGCCGGAACCACCGCCGGACATGCAAAATGACCTGCCGGCTACGCCAGAACCACTTGGCGGACACTCCGGAATCACCTGTCGGGCATGCCTGAACCGCCTCTCAGACTTGCCAGAACCATGTTCCGGACACGCCGGTACCACCTGCCGAGTATGCCGGAACCACCTGATCCACTCCCCAGAACCACCAGCTGGACACGCCAGAATCACCTGCCGACTACGCCAGAACCACTCGGCAGACACTCCGGAACCACCTGCCGGGCATGCCGGAACCACCTCTCAGAGGTGCCAGAACCACATGCCGAACACTCCGGAATCACCTGCTGGGCATGCCGGGAACCACCTCTCAGAGGTGCCAGAACCACATGCCGGACACTCCCGAATCACCTGCCGGGCATGCCGGAACCATCTCTCAGACGTGCAAGAACCTTGTTCCGGACATGCTGGTACCACCTGCCGAGCTCGCCGGAACCACCTGCTGTACACGCCAAAATCACCTGCCAGCTACGCCAGAACCACACGGCAGACACTCCGGAATCACCTGCCGGGCTGGCTGGAACCACCTGCCGGTCACGCCAACATCACCTTTCAGCTACGCCAGAACCACTTGGCGGACACTCCGGAAACACCTGTCGGGCCGGCCGGAACCACGTCTCAGACGTGCCAGAACCATGTGCCTGAGATGCCAGAACCACTCCCCGAACAGACCGAAACCACCTGCCAGACCCGCCTGAACCACCTGGCGAGCACGCCTGATCCACCTGCTCAACTAGCCGGAACCAACTTCCTGACACGAAAAAATCACCTGCCAGGTATACAAGAACCACTTGGTGGACACTCCGGAATCATCTGCCGGAGATTCCAGAACCAGCTCTCAGACACACCAGAACCACGTGCCAGAGACGCCGGAAGCACCAGCTGAGCATGCCTCAGCCATCTGCTCGACTCGCAAGATACACCTGTCGGACAGGCATAAATCACCTGCCGGGTACGCCAGAAACACTGGGCGGACGCTCCGGAATCACCTGTCGGGTATGCCGGAACCACCTCTCAGACTTGCCAGAACCATGTTCTGGACACGCCGGTACCACCTGCCGAGTATGCCGGAACCAGCTGATCCACTCCCCATAACCACCTAGTGGACACGCCAAAATCAACTGCCGGCTACGCCAGAACCACTCGGCAGACACTCTGGAATCACAGGCCAGGCATTCCGGAACCACCTCTCAGAGGTGCCAGAACCAAATGCCGGAGACTCCGGTATCACCAGCCGGCCATGCCGGAACCACCTCTCAGAGGTGCCAGAACCACATGCCGGACACTCCGGAATCACCTGCCGGGCATGCTGGAACCACGTGCTGGACATGCCGGAACCACCTGCCGGACATGCCGGAACCACCTGCCGGACATGCCGGAACCACCTGCCGGACATTCCGGAACCACCGGCTCGACTCGCCGGAACCATTGCCGGACATGCAAAATCACCTGCCGGCTACGCCAGAACCACTTGGCGAACACTCCGGTATCACCTGCCGGGCATGCCGGAACCACCTCTCAGAGCTGCCAGAACCACATGCCAATGACACCGGAAGCAGCTGCCGAGCACGCCAGAACCACCTGCTCGACTCGCCAAATCCACCTGGTGGACACGCCAAAATCACCTGCCGGCTACGCCACAACCATTTGGTGAACGCTTCGGAATCACCTGCCGGGCTGGCTGGAACCACCTGCCGGTCACGCCAACATCACCTGCCAGCTATGCCAGAACCACTTGGCGGACACCATGGAAACACCTGTCGGGCCGGCCGGAACAACCTATTAGACGTGCCAGAACCATGTGCCTGAGATGCCGGAACCACACCCCGAACAGACCGAAACCACCTGCCAGACCCGCCTGAACCACCTGCCGAGCACGCCGGAACCGCCTACTCGACTCGCAGGAACCACCTACCTGACACGCTAAAATCACCTGCCGGGTATGCCACAACCACTTGGTGGACACTCCGGAATCATCTGCCGGAGATTCCAGAACCAGCTCTCAGACACACCAGAACCACGTGCCAGAGACGCCGGAAGCACCAGCTGAGCATGCCTCAGCCATCTGCTCGACTCGCAAGATACACCTGTCGGACAGGCGTAAATCACCTGCCGGGTACGCCAGAAACACTGGGCGGACGCTCCGGAATCACCTGTCGGGCATGCCGGAACCACCTCTCTGACTTGCCAGAACCATGTTCTGGACACGCCGGTACCACCTGCCGAGTATGCCGGAACCAGCTGATCCACTCCACAGAACCACATAGTGGACACGCCAAAATCAACTGCCGGCTACGCCAGAACCACTCGGCAGACACTCCGGAATCACAGGCCACGCATTCCGGAACCACCTCTCAGAGGTGCCAGAACCAAATGCCGGAGACTCCGGTATCACCAGCCGGGCATGCCGGAACCACCTCTCAGAGGTGCCAGAACCACATGCCGGACACTCCGGAATCACCTGCCGGGCATGCTGGAACCACGTGCTGGACATGCCGGAACCACCTGCCGGACATGCCGGAACCACCTGCCGGACATTCCAGAACCACCGGCTCGACTCGCCGGAACGATTGCCGGACATGCAAAATCACCTGCCGGCTACGCCAGAACCACTTGGCGAACACTCCGGTATCACCTGCCGGGCATGCCGGAACCACCTCTCAGAGGTGCCAGAACCACATGCCAGACACTCCGGAATCACCTGCCGGGCATGCCGGAACCACCTGCCGGACATGCCGGAACCACCGGCTCGACTCGCCGGAACCATGGCCGGACATGCAAAATCACCTGCCGGCTACGCCAGAACCACTTGGCGAACACTCCGGAATCACCTGCCGGGCATGGAGGAACCACGTCTCAGACATGACGGAACCACATGCCAATGACACCGGAAGCAGCTGCCGAGCACGCCAGAACCACCTGCTCGACTCGCCAAATCCACCTGGTGGACACGCCAAAATCACCTGCCGGCTACGCCACAACCATTTGGTGAACGCTTCGGAATCACCTGCCGGGCTGGCTGGAACCACCTGCCGGTCACGCCAACATCACCTGCCAGCTATGCCAGAACCACTTGGCGGACACCATGGAAACACCTGTCGGGCCGGCCGGAACCACCTATCAGACGTGCCAGAACCATGTGCCTGAGATGCCGGAACCACACCCCGAACAGACCGAAACCACCTGCCAGACCCGCCTGAACCACCTGCCGAGCACGCCGGAACCGCCTACTCGACTCGCCGGAACCACCTACCTGACACGCTAAAATCACCTGCCGGGTATGCCACAACCACTTGGTGGACACTCCGGAATCGTCTGCCGGACATGCCAGAACCAGCTCTCAGACACAACAGAACCACGTGCTAGAGACGCCGGAAGCACCAGCTGAGCATGCCTGAGCCAAATGCTCGACTTGCAAGAAACACGTGCCTGGCACGCCAAAATCACCTGCCGGGTACGCCAGAACCACGTGGCGGACACTCCGGAATCACCTGTCGGGCATGCCGGAACCAACTCTCAGACATGCCAGAACCTCGTGCCGGTCACGCCAGAACCACCTGCCGGACAGACCGGAAACACCTGCTGGATACGCCGCAACCACCTGCTCGACTCGCCGGAACGACCGCCGGACATGCAAAATGACCTGCCGGCTACGCCACAAGAACATGGCGAACACTCCGGAATCACCTGTCGGGCCTGCCGGAACCACCTCTCAGACTTGCCAGAACCATGTTCCGGACACGCCGGTACCACCTGCCGAGTATGCCGGAACCACCTGATCCACTCCCCAGAACCACCTGCTGGATACGCCAGAATCACCTGCCGGCTCGTCCAGAACCACTTGGCAGACACTCCGTAACCAACTGCCGGGCATGCCGGAACCGCGTCTCAGAGTTGCCAGAACCGCATGCCGGACACTCCGGAATCACCTGCCGGGCATGCCGGAACCACCTCTCAGAGAGGCCAGAACCACATGCCGGACACTTCCGAATCACCTGCCGGGCATGCCGGAACCATCTCTCAGACGTGCCAGAACCGTGTGCATGAGATGCCGGAACCACACCCTGAACAGACGAAACCACCTGCCAGACCCGCCTGAACCACCTGCTGAGCACGCCGGAACCACCTACTCGACTCGCTGGAACCACCTACCTGACACGCTAAAATCACCTGCCGGGTATGCCACAACCACTTGGTGGACACTCCGGAATCATCTGCCGGACATGCCAGAACCAGCTCTCAGACACACCAGAACCACGTGCCAGACACGCCGGAAGCACCTGCTGAGCATGCCTGAGCCAAATGCTCGACTTGCAAGAAGCACCTGCCAGACACGCCAAAATCACCTGCCGGGTACGCCAGAACCATGTGGCGGACACTCCGGAATCACCTGTCGGGCATGCCGGAACCAACTCTCCGACGTGCCAGAACCTCGTGCCGGTCACGCCAGAACCACCAGCCGGACACGCCGGAACCACCGGCTCAACTCGCCGGAACCACCGCCGGACATGCAAAATGACCTGCCGGCTACGCCAGAACCACTTGGCGGACACTCCGGAATCACCTGTCGGGCATGCCTGAACCGCCTCTCAGACTTGCCAGAACCATGTTCCGGACACGCCGGTACCACCTGCCGAGTATGCCGGAACCACCTGATCCACTCCCCAGAACCACCAGCTGGACACGCCAGAATCACCTGCCGACTACGCCAGAACCACTCGGCAGACACTCCGGAACCACCTGCCGGGCATGCCGGAACCACCTCTCAGAGGTGCCAGAACCACATGCCGGACACTCCCTAATCACCTGCCGGGCATGCCGGAACCATCTCTCAGACGTGCAAGAACCTTGTTCCGGACATGCTGGTACCAGCTGCCGAGCTCGCCGGAACCACCTGCTGTACACGCCAAAATCACCTGCCAGCTACGCCAGAACCACACAGCAGACACTCCGGAATCACCTGCCGGGCTGGCTGGAACCACCTGCCGGTCACGCCAAAATCACCTTTCAGCTACGCCAGAACCACTTGGCGGACACTCTGGAAACACCTGTAGGGCCGGCCGGAACCACGTCTCAGACGTGCCAGAACCATGTGAATGAGATGCCAGAACCACTCCCCGAACAGACCGAAACCACCTGCCAGACCCGCCTGAACCCCCTGGCGAGCACGCCTGATCCACCTGCTCAACTAGCCGGAACCAACTTCCTGACACGAAAAAATCACCTGCCAGGTATACAAGAACCACTTGGTGGACACTCCGGAATCATCTGCCGGAGATTCCAGAACCAGCTCTCAGACACACCAGAACCACGTGCCAGAGACGCCGGAAGCACCAGCTGAGCATGCCTCAGCCATCTGCTCGACTCGCAAGATACACCTGTCGGACAGGCGTAAATCACCTGCCGGGTACGCCAGAAACACTGGGCGGACGCTCCGGAATCACCTGTCGGGCATGCCGGAACCACCTCTCAGACTTGCCAGAACCATGTTCTGGACACGCCGGTACCACCTGCCGAGTATGCCGGAACCAGCTGATCCACTGCCAGAACCACCTAGTGGACACGCCAAAATCAACTGCCGGCTACGCCAGAACCACTCGGCAGACACTCCGGAATCACAGGCCAGGCATTCCGGAACCACCTCTCAGAGGTGCCAGAACCAAATGCCGGAGACTCCGGTATCACCAGCCGGGCATGCCGGAACCACCTCTCAGAGGTGCCAGAACCACATGCCGGACACTCCGGAATCACCTGCCGGGCATGCTGGAACCACGTGCTGGACATGCCGGAACCACCTGCCGGACATGCCGGAACCACCTGCCGGACATTCCGGAACCACCGGCTCGACTCGCCGGAACAATTGCCGGACATGCAAAATCACCTGCCGGCTACGCCAGAACCACTTGGCGAACACTCCGGTATCACCTGCCGGGCATGCCGGAACCACCTCTCAGAGGTGCCAGAACCACATGCCGGACACTCCGGAATCACCTGCCGGGCATGCCGGAACCACCTGCCGGACATGCCTGAACCACCGGCTCGACTCGCCGGAACCATGGCCGGACATGCAAAATCACCTGCCGGCTACGCCAGAACCACTTGGCGAACACTCCGGAATCACCTGCCGGGCATGGAGGAACCACCTCTCAGACATGACGGAACCACATGCCAATGACACCGGAATCACCTGCCGAGCACGCCAGAACCACCTGCTCGACTCGCCAAATCCACCTGGTGGACACGCCAAAATCACCTGCCGGCTACGCCACAACCATTTGGTGAACGCTTCGGAATCACCTGCCGGGCTGGGTGGAACCACCTGCCCGTCACGCCAACATCACCTGCCAGCTATGCCAGAACCACTTGGCGGACACCATGGAAACACCTGTCGGGCAGGCCGGAACCACCTATCAGACGTGCCAGAACCATGCGCCTGAGATGCCGGAACCACACCCCGAACAGACCGAAACCACCTGCCAAACCCGCCTGAATCACCTGCCGAGCACGCCGGAACCGCCTACTCGACTCGCAGGAACCACCTACCTGACACGCTAAAATCACCTGCCGGGTATGCCACAACCACTTGGTGGACACTCCGGAATCATCTGCCGGACATGCCAGAAGCAGCTCTCCGACACACCAGAACCACGTGCCAGACATGCCGGAAGCACCTGTTGAGCATGCCTGAGCCAAATGCTCGACTTGCAAGAAACATCTGCCAGACACGCCAAAATCACCTGCCGGGTACGCCAGAACCACGTGGCGGACTCTCCGGAATCACCTGTCGGGCATGCCGGAACCAACTCTCAGACGTGCCAGAACCTCATGCCGGTCACGCCAGAACCACCTGCCGGACAGACCGGAAACACCTGCTGGATACGCCGCAACCACCGGCTCGACTCGCCGGAACCACCGCCGGACATGCAAAATGACCTGCCGGCTACGCCACAAGAACATGGCGAACACTCCGGAATCACCTGTCGGGCCTGCCGGAACCACCTCTCAGACTTGCCAGAACCATGTTCCGGACACGCCGGTACCACCTGCCGAGTATGCCGGAACCACCTGATCCACTCCCCAGAACCACCTGCTGGATACGCCAGAATCACCTGCCGGCTAGTCCAGAACCACTTGGCAGACACTCCGTAACCAACTGCCGGGCATGCCGGAACCACCTCTCAGAGGTGCCAGAACCGCATGCCGGACACTCCGGAATCAACTGCCGGGCATGCCGGAACCACCTCTCAGAGAGGCCAGAACCACATGCCGGACACTCCCGAATCACCTGCCGGGCATGCCGGAACCATCTCTCAGACATGCCAGAACCGTGTGCCTGAGATGCCGGAACCACACCCCGAACAGACGAAACCACCTGCCAGACCCGCCTGAACCACCTGCCGAGCACGCCGGAACCACCTACTCGACTCGCTGGAACCACCTACCTGACACGCTAAAATCACCTGCCGGGTATGCCACAACCACTTGGTGGACACTCCGGAATCATCTGCCGGACATGCCAGAACCAGCTCTCAGACACACCAGAACCACATGCCAGACACGCCGGAAGCACCTGCTGAGCATGCCTGAGCCAAATGCTCGACTTGCAAGAAGCACCTGCCAGACACGCCAAAATCACCTGCCGGGTACACCAGAACCATGTGGCGGACACTCCGGAATCACCTGTCGGGCATGCCGGAACCAACTCTCCGACGTGCCAGAACCTCGTGCCGGTCACGCCAGAACCACCTGCCGGACACGCCGGAACCACCGGCTCAACTCGCCGGAACCACCGCCGGACATGCAAAATGACCTGCCGGCTACGCCAGAACCACTTGGCGGACACTCCGGAATCACCTGTCGGGCATGCCGGAACCACCTCTCACAGGTGCCAGAACCACATGCCGAACACTCCGGAATCACCTGCTGGGCATGCCGGGAACCACCTCTCAGAGGTGCCAGAACCACATGCCGGACACTCCCGAATCACCTGCCGGGCATGCCGGAACCATCTCTCAGACGTGCAAGAACCTTGTTCCGGACATGCTGGTACCACCTGCCGAGCTCGCCGGAACCACCTGCTGTACACGCCAAAATCACCTGCCAGCTACGCCAGAACCACACGGCAGACACTCCGGAATCACCTGCCGGGCTGGCTGGAACCACCTGCCGGTCACGCCAACATCACCTTTCAGCTACGCCAGAACCACTTGGCGGACACTCCGGAAACACCTGTCGGGCCGGCCGGAACCACGTCTCAGACGTGCCAGAACCATGTGCCTGAGATGCCAGAACCACTCCCCGAACAGACCGAAACCACCTGCCAGACCCGCCTGAACCCCCTGGCGAGCACGCCTAATCCACCTGCTCAACTAGCCGGAACCAACTTCCTGACACGAAAAAATCACCTGCCAGGTATACAAGAACCACTTGGTGGACACTCCGGAATCATCTGCCGGAGATTCCAGAACCAGCTCTCAGACACACCAGAACCACGTGCCAGAGACGCCGGAAGCACCAGCTGAGCATGCCTCAGCCATCTGCTCGACTCGCAAGATACACCTGTCGGACAGGCGTAAATCACCTGCCGGGTACGCCAGAAACACTGGGCGGACGCTCCGGAATCATCTGTCGGGCATGCCGGAACCACCTCTCAGACTTGCCAGAACCATGTTCTGGACACGCCGGTACCACCTGCCGAGTAAGCCGGAACCAGCTGATCCACTCCCCAGAACCACCTAGTGGACACGCCAAAATCAACTGCCGGCTACGCCAGAACCACTCGGCAGACACTCCGGAATCACAGGCCAGGCATTCCGGAACCACCTCTCAGAGGTGCCAGAACCAAATGCCGGAGACTCCGGTATCACCAGCCGGGCATGCCGGAACCACCTGCCGGACATTCCGGAACCACCGGCTCGACTCGCCGGAACCATTGCCGGACATGCAAAATCACCTGCCGGCTACGCCAGAACCACTTGGCGAACACTCCGGTATCACCTGCCGGGCATGCCGGAACCACCTCTCAGAGGTGCCAGAACCACATGCCGGACACTCCGGAATCACCTGCCGGGCATGCCGGAACCACCTGCCGGACATGCCGGAACCACCGGCTCGACTCGCCGGAACCATGGCCGGACATGCTAAATCACCTGCCGGCTACGCCAGAACCACTTGGCGAACACTCCGGAATCACCTGCCGGGCATGGAGGAACCACGTCTCAGACATGACGGAACCACATGCCAATGACACCGGAAGCAGCTGCCGAGCACGCCAGAACCACCTGCTCGACTCGCCAAATCCACCTGGTGGACACGCCAAAATCACCTGCCGGCTACGCCACAACCATTTGGTGAACGCTTCGGAATCACCTGCCGGGCTGGCTGGAACCACCTGCCGGTCACGCCAACATCACCTGCCAGCTATGCCAGAACCACTTGGCGGACACCATGGAAACACCTGTCGGGCCTGCCGCAACCACCTCTCAGACGTGCCAGAACCATGTGCCTGAGATGCCGGAACCACACCCCGAACAGACCGAAACCACCTGCCAGACCCGCCTGAACCACCTGCCGAGCACGCCGGAACCGCCTACTCGACTCGCCGGAACCACCTACCTGACACGCTAAAATCACCTGCCGGGTATGCCACAACTACTTGGTGGACACTCCGGAATCGTCTGCCGGACATGCCAGAACCAGCTCTCAGACACAACAGAACCACGTGCTAGAGACGCCGGAAGCACCAGCTGAGCATGCCTGAGCCAAATGCTCGACTTGCAAGAAACACGTGCCTGGCACGCCAAAATCACCTGCCGGGTACGCCAGAACCACGTGGCGGACACTCCGGAATCACCTGTCGGGCATGCCGGAACCAACTCTCAGACGTGCCAGAACCTCGTGCCGGTCACGCCAGAACCACCTGCCAGACAGCCCGGAAACACCTGCTGGATACGCCGCAACCACCTGCTCGACTCGCCGGAACGACCGCCGGACATGCAAAATGACCTGCCGGCTACGCCACAAGAACATGGCGAACACTCCGGAATCACCTGTCGGGCCTGCTGGAACCACCTCTCAGACTTGCCAGAACCATGTTCCGGACACGCCGGTACCACCTGCCGAGTATGCCGGAACCACCTGATCCACTCCCCAGAGCCACCTGCTGGATACGACAGAATCACCTGCCGGCTAGTCCAGAACCACTTGGCAGACACTCCGTAACCAACTGCCGGGCATGCCGGAACCACCTCTCAGAGGTGCCAGAACCGCATGCCGGACACTCCGGAATCAACTGCCGGGCATGCCGGAACCACCTCTCAGAGAGGCCAGAACCACATGCCGGACACTCCCGAATCACCTGCCGGGCATGCCGGAACCATCTCTCAGACGTGCCAGAACCGTGTGCCTGAGATGCCGGAACCACACCCCGAACAGACGAAACCACCTGCCAGACCCGCCTGAACCACCTGCCGAGCACGCCGGAACCACCTACTCGACTCGCTGGAACCACCTACCTGACACGCTAAAATCACCTGCCGGGTATGCCACAACCACTTGGTGGACACTCCGGAATCATCTGCCGGACATGCCAGAACCAGCTCTCAGACACACCAGAACCACATGCCAGACACGCCGGAAGCACCTGCTGAGCATGCCTGAGCCAAATGCTCGACTTGCAAGAAGCACCTGCCAGACACGCCAAAACCACCTGCCGGGTACGCCAGAACCATGTGGTGGACACTCCGGAATCACCTGTCGGGCATGCCGGAACCAACTCTCCGACGTGCCAGAACCTCGTGCCGGTCACACCAGAACCACCTGCCGGACACGCCGGAACCACCGGCTCAACTCGCCGGAACCACCGCCGGACATGCAAAATGACCTGCCGGCTACGCCAGAACCACTTGGCGGACACTCCGGAATCACCTGCTGGGCATGCCGGGAACCACCTCTCAGAGGTGCCAGAACCACATGCCGGACACTCCCGAATCACCTGCCGGGCATGCCGGAACCATCTCTCAGACGTGCAAGAACCTTGTTCCGGACATGCTGGTACCAGCTGCCGAGCTCGCCGGAACCACCTGCTGTACACGCCAAAATCACCTGCCAGCTACGCCAGAACCACACGGCAGACACTCCGGAATCACCTGCCGGGCTGGCTGGAACCACCTGCCGGTCACGCCAAAATCACCTTTCAGCTACGCCAGAACCACTTGGCGGACACTCTGGAAACACCTGTAGGGCCGGCCGGAACCACGTCTCAGACGTGCCAGAACCATGTGAATGAGATGCCAGAACCACTCCCCGAACAGACCGAAACCACCTGCCAGACCCGCCTGAACCCCCTGGCGAGCACGCCTGATCCACCTGCTCAACTAGCCGGAACCAACTTCCTGACACGAAAAAATCACCTGCCAGGTATACAAGAACCACTTGGTGGACACTCCGGAATCATCTGCCGGAGATTCCAGAACCAGCTCTCAGACACACCAGAACCACGTGCCAGAGACGCCGGAAGCACCAGCTGAGCATGCCTCAGCCATCTGCTAGACTCGCAAGATACACCTGTCGGACAGGCGTAAATCACCTGCCGGGTACGCCAGAAACACTGGGCGGACGCTCCGGAATCACCTGTCGGGCATGCCGGAACCACCTCTCAGACTTGCCAGAACCATGTTCTGGACACGCCGGTACCACCTGCCGAGTATGCCGGAACCAGCTGATCCACTCCCCAGAACCACCTAGTGGACACGCCAAAATCAACTGCCGGCTACGCCAGAACCACTCGGCAGACACTCCGGAATCACAGGCCAGGCATTCCGGAACCACCTCTCAGAGGTGCCAGAACCAAATGCCGGAGACTCCGGTATCACCAGCCGGGCATGCCGGAACCACCTCTCAGAGGTGCCAGAACCACATGCCGGACACTCCGGAATCACCTGCCGGGCATGCTGGAACCACGTGCTGGACATGCCGGAATCACCTGCCGGGCATGCCGGACCCACCTGCCGGACATGCCGGAACCACCGGCTCGACTCGCCGGAACCATGGCCAGACATGCAAAATCACCTGCCGGCTACGCCAGAACCACTTGGCGAACACTCCGGAATCACCTGCCGGGCATGGCGGAACCACATCTCATTCATGCCAGAACCACATGCCAATGACACCGGAAGCACCTGCCGAGCACGCCAGAACCACCTGCTCGACTCGCCAAATCCACCTGGTGGACACGCCAAAATCACCTGCCGGCTACGCCACAACCATTTGGTGAACGCTTCGGAATCACCTGCCGGGCTGGCTGGAACCACCTGCCGGTCACGCCAACATCACCTGCCAGCTATGCCAGAACCACTTGGCGGACACCATGGAAACACCGGTCGGGCCGGCCGGAACCACCTATCAGACGTGCCAGAACCATGTGCCTGAGATGCCGGAACCACACCACGAAAAGACGGAAAACACCTGTCAGACCCGCCTGAACCACCTGCCGAGCACGCCGGAACCGCCTACTCGACTCGCCGGAACCACCTACCTGACACGCTAAAATCGACTGCCGAGTATGCCACAACCACTTGGTGGACACTCCGGAATCGTCTGCCGGACATGCCAGAACCAGCTCTCAGACACAACAGAACCACGTGCTAGAGACGCCGGAAGCACCAGCTGAGCAAGCCTGAGCCAAATGCTCGACTTGCCAGAAACACGTGCCTGGCACGCCAAAATCACCTGCCGGGTACGCCAGAACCACGTGGCGGACACTCCGGAATCACCTGTCGGGCATGCCGGAACCAACTCTCAGACGTGCCAGAACCTCGTGCCGGTCACGCCAGAACCACCTGCCGGACAGACCGGAAACACCTGCTGGATACGCCGCAACCACCAGCTCGACTCGCCGGAACGACCGCCGGACATGCAAAATGACCTGCCGGCTACGCCACAAGAACATGGCGAACACTCCGGAATCACCTGTCGGGCCTGCCGGAACCACCTCTCAGACTTGCCAGAACCATGTTCCGGACACGCCGGTACCACCTGCCGAGTATGCCGGAACCACCTGATCCACTCCCCAGAACCACCTGCTGGATACGCCAGAATCACCTGCCGGCTAGTCCAGAACCACTTGGCAGACACTCCGTAACCAACTGCCGGGCATGCCGGAACCACCTCTCAGAGGTGCCAGAACCGCATGCCGGACACTCAGGAATCAACTGCCGGGCATGCCGGAACCACCTCTCAGAGAGGCCAGAACCACATGCCGGACACTCCCGAATCACCTGCCGGGCATGCCGGAACCATCTCTCAGACGTGCCAGAACCGTGTGCCTGAGATGCCGGAACCACACCCCGAACAGACGAAACCACCTGCCAGACCCGCCTGAACCACCTGCCGAGCACGCCGGAACCACCTACTCGACTCGCTGGAACCACCTACCTGACACGCTAAAATCACCTGCCGGGTATGCCACAACCACTTGGTGGACACTCCGGAATCATCTGCCGGACATGCCAGAACCAGCTCTCAGACACACCAGAACCACATGCCAGACACGCCGGAAGCACCTGCTGAGCATGCCTGAGCCAAATGCTCGACTTGCAAGAAGCACCTGCCAGACACGCCAAAATCACCTGCCGGGTACGCCAGAACCATGTGGCGGACACTCCGGAATCACCTGTCGGGCATGCCGGAACCAACTCTCCGACGTGCCAGAACCTCGTGCCGGTCACGCCAGAACCACCTGCCGGACACCCCGGAACCACCGGCTCAACTCGCCGGAACCACCGCCGGACATGCAAAATGACCTGCCGGCTACGCCAGAACCACTTGGCGGACACTCCGGAATCACCTGTCGGGCATGCCTGAACCGCCTCTCAGACTTGCCAGAACCATGTTCCGGACACGCCGGTACCACCTGCCGAGTATGCCGGAACCACCTGATCCACTCCCCAGAACCACCAGCTGGACACGCCAGAATCACCTGCCGACTACGCCAGAACCACTCGGCAGACACTCTGGAACCACCTGCCGGGCATGCCGGAACCACCTCTCAGAGGTGCCAGAACCACATGCCGAACACTCCGGAATCACCTGCTGGGCATGCCGGGAACCACCTCTCAGAGGTGCCAGAACCACATGCCGGACACTCCCGAATCACCTGCCGGGCATGCCGGAACCATCTCTCAGACGTGCAAGAACCTTCTTCCGGACATGCTGGTACCACCTGCCGAGCTCGCCGGAACCACCTGCTGTACACGCCAAAATCACCTGCCAGCTACGCCAGAACCACACGGCAGACACTCCGGAATCACCTGCCGGGCTGGCTGGAACCACCTGCCGGTCACGCCAACATCACCTTTCAGCTACGCCAGAACCACTTGGCGGACACTCCGGAAACACCTGTCGGGCCGGCCGGAACCACGTCTCAGACGTGCCAGAACCATGTGCCTGAGATGCCAGAACCACTCCCCGAAAAGACCGAAACCACCTGCCAGACCCGCCTGAACCCCCTGGCGAGCACGCCTAATCCACCTGCTCAACTAGCCGGAACCAACTTCCTGACACGAAAAAATCACCTGCCAGGTATACAAGAACCACTTGGTGGACACTCCGGAATCATCTGCCGGAGATTCCAGAACCAGCTCTCAGACACACCAGAACCACGTGCCAGAGACGCCGGAAGCACCAGCTGAGCATGCCTCAGCCATCTGCTCGACTCGCAAGATACACCTGTCGGACAGGCGTAAATCACCTGCCGGGTACGCCAGAAACACTGGGCGGACGCTCCGGAATCATCTGTCGGGCATGCCGGAACCACCTCTCAGACTTGCCAGAACCATGTTCTGGACACGCCGGTACCACCTGCCGAGTAAGCCGGAACCAGCTGATCCACTCCCAAGAACCACCTAGTGGACACGCCAAAATCAACTGCCGGCTACGCCAGAACCACTCGGCAGACACTCCGGAATCACAGGCCAGGCATTCCGGAACCACCTCTCAGAGGTGCCAGAACCAAATGCCGGAGACTCCGGTATCACCAGCCGGGCATGCCGGAACCACCTGCCGGACATTCCGGAACCACCGGCTCGACTCGCCGGAACCATTGCCGGACATGCAAAATCACCTGCCGGCTACGCCAGAACCACTTGGCGAACACTCCGGTATCACCTGCCGGGCATGCCGGAACCACCTCTCAGAGGTGCCAGAACCACATGCCGGACACTCCGGAATCACCTGCCGGGCATGCCGGAACCACCTGCCGGACATGCCGGAACCACCGGCTCGACTCGCCGGAACCATGGCCGGACATGCAAAATCACCTGCCGGCTACGCCAGAACCACTTGGCGAACACTCCGGAATCACCTGCCGGGCATGGAGGAACCACGTCTCAGACATGACGGAACCACATGCCAATGACACCGGAAGCAGCTGCCGAGCACGCCAGAACCACCTGCTCGACTCGCCAAATCCACCTGGTGGACACGCCAAAATCACCTGCCGGCTACGCCACAACCATTTGGTGAACGCTTCGGAATCACCTGCCGGGCTGGCTGGAACCACCTGCCGGTCACGCCAACATCACCTGCCAGCTATGCCAGAACCACTTGGCGGACACCATGGAAACACCTGTCGGGCCGGCCGGAACCACCTATCAGACGTGCCAGAACCATGTGCCTGAGATGCCGGAACCACACCCCGAACAGACCGAAACCACCTGCCAGACCCGCCTGAACCACCTGCCGAGCACGCCGGAACCGCCTACTCGACTCGCCGGAACCACCTACCTGACACGCTAAAATCACCTGCCGGGTATGCCACAACTACTTGGTGGACACTCCGGAATCGTCTGCCGGACATGCCAGAACCAGCTCTCAGACACAACAGAACCACGTGCTAGAGACGCCGGAAGCACCAGCTGAGCATGCCTGAGCCAAATGCTCGACTTGCAAGAAACACGTGCCTGGCACGCCAAAATCACCTGCCGGGTACGCCAGTACCACGTGGCGGACACTCCGGAATCACCTGTCGGGCATGCCGGAACCAACTCTCCGACGTGCCAGAACCTCGTGCCGGTCACGCCAGAACCACCTGCCAGACAGCCCGGAAACACCTGCTGGATACGCCGCAACCACCTGCTCGACTCGCCGGAACAACCGCCGGACATGCAAAATGACCTGCCGGCTACGCCACAAGAACATGGCGAACACTCCGGAATCACCTGTCGGGCCTGCTGGAACCACCTCTCAGACTTGCCAGAACCATGCTCCGGACACGCCGGTACCACCTGCCGAGTATGCCGGAACCACCTGATCCACTCCCCAGAGCCACCTGCTGGATACGCCAGAATCACCTGCCGGCTAGTCCAGAACCACTTGGCAGACACTCCGTAACCAACTGCCGGGCATGCCGGAACCACCTCTCAGAGGTGCCAGAACCGCATGCCGGACACTCCGGAATCAACTGCCGGGCATGCCGGAACCACCTCTCAGGGAGGCCAGAACCACATGCCGGACACTCCCGAATCACCTGCCGGGCATGCCGGAACCATCTCTCAGACGTGCCAGAACCGTGTGCCTGAGATGCCGGAACCACACCCCGAACAGACGAAACCACCTGCCAGACCCGCCTGAACCACCTGCCGAGCACGCCGGAACCACCTACTCGACTCGCTGGAACCACCTACCTGACACGCTAAAATCACCTGCCGGGTATGCCACAACCACTTGGTGGACACTCCGGAATCATCTGCCGGACATGCCAGAACCAGCTCTCAGACACACCAGAACCACATGCCAGACACGCCGGAAGCACCTGCTGAGCATGCCTGAGCCAAATGCTCGACTTGCAACAAGCACCTGCCAGACACGCCAAAACCACCTGCCGGGTACGCCAGAACCATGTGGCGGACACTCCGGAATCACCTGTCGGGCATGCCGGAACCAACTCTCCGACATGCCAGAACCTCGTGCCGGTCACACCAGAACCACCTGCCGGACACGCCGGAACCACCGGCTCAACTCGCCGGAACCACCGCCGGACATGCAAAATGACCTGCCGGCTACGCCAGAACCACTTGGCGGACACTCCGGAATCACCTGTCGGGCATGCCTGAACCGCCTCTCAGACTTGCCAGAACCATGTTCCGGACACGCCGGTACCACCTGCCGAGTATGCCGGAACCACCTGATCCACTCCCCAGAACCACCAGCTGGACACGCCAGAATCACCTGCCGACTACGCCAGAACCACTCGGCAGACACTCCGGAACCACCTGCCGGGCATGCCGGAACCACCTCTCAGAGGTGCCAGAACCACATGCCGAACACTCCGGAATCACCTGCTGGGCATGCCGGGAACCACCTCTCAGAGGTGCCAGAACCACATGCCGGACACTCCCGAATCACCTGCCGGGCATGCCGGAACCATCTCTCAGACGTGCAAGAACCTTGTTCCGGACATGCTGGTACCACCTGCCGAGCTCGCCGGAACCACCTGCTGTACACGCCAAAATCACCTGCCAGCTACGCCAGAACCACACGGCAGACACTCCGGAATCACCTGCCGGGCTGGCTGGAACCACCTGCCGGTCACGCCAAAATCACCTTTCAGCTACGCCAGAACCACTTGGCGGACACTCTGGAAACACCTGTAGGGCCGGCCGGAACCACGTCTCAGACGTGCCAGAACCATGTGAATGAGATGCCAGAACCACTCCCCGAACAGACCGAAACCACCTGCCAGACCCGCCTGAACCCCCTGGCGAGCACGCCTGATCCACCTGCTCAACTAGCCGGAACCAACTTCCTGACACGAAAAAATCACCTGCCAGGTATACAAGAACCACTTGGTGGACACTCCGGAATCATCTGCCGGAGATTCCAGAACCAGCTCTCAGACACACCAGAACCACGTGCCAGAGACGCCGGAAGCACCAGCTGAGCATGCCTCAGGCATCTGCTCGACTCGCAAGATACACCTGTCGGACAGGCGTAAATCACCTGCCGGGTACGCCAGAAAAACTGGGCGGACGCTCCGGAATCACCTGTCGGGCATGCCGGAACCACCTCTCAGACTTGCCAGAACCATGTTCTGGACACGCCGGTACCACCTGCCGAGTATGCCGGAACCAGCTGATCCACTCCCCAGAACCACCTAGTGGACACGCCAAAATCAACTGCCGGCTACGCCAGAACCACTCGGCAGACACTCCGGAATCACAGGCCAGGCATTCCGGAACCACCTCTCAGAGGTGCCAGAACCAAATGCCGGAGACTCCGGTATCACCAGCCGGGCATGCCGGAACCACCTCTCAGAGGTGCCAGAACCACATGCCGGACACTCCGGAATCACCTGCCGGGCATGCTGGATCCACGTGCTGGACATGCCGGAACCACCTGCCGGACATGCCGGAACCACCTGCCGGACATTCCGGAACCACCGGCTCGACTCGCCGGAACCATTGCCGGACATGCAAAATCACCTGCCGGCTACGCCAGAACCACTTGGCGAACACTCCGGAATCACCTGCCGGGCATGGAGGAACCACGTCTCAGACATGCCAGAACCACATGCCAATGACACCGGAAGCTGCTGCCGAGCACGCCAGAACCACCTGCTCGACTCGCCAAATCCACCTGGTGGACACGCCAAAATCACCTGCCGGCTACGCCACAACCATTTGGTGAACGCTTCGGAATCACCTGCCGGGCTGGCTGGAACCACCTGCCCGTCACGCCAACATCACCTGCCAGCTATGCCAGAACCACTTGGCGGACACCATGGAAACACCTGTCGGGCCGGCCGGAACCACCTATCAGACGTGCCAGAACCATGTGCCTGAGATGCCGGAACCACACCCCGAACAGACTGAAACCACCTGCCAGACCCGCCTGAACCACCTGCCGAGCACGCCGGAACCGCCTACTCGACTCGCAGGAACCACCTACCTGACACGCTAAAATCACCTGCCGGGTATGCCGGAACCACCTGATCCACTCCCCAGAACCACCTGCTGGATACGCCAGAATCACCTGCCGGCTAGTCCAGAACCACTTGGCAGACACTCCGTAACCAACTGCCGGGCATGCCGGAACCACCTCTCAGAGGTGCCAGAACCGCATGCCGGACACTCCGGAATCAACTGCCGGGCATGCCGGAACCACCTCTCAGAGAGGCCAGAACCACATGCCGGACACTCCCGAATCACCTGCCGGGCATGCCGGAACCATCTCTCAGACATGCCAGAACCGTGTGCCTGAGATGCCGGAACCACACCCCGAACAGACGAAACCACCTGCCAGACCCGCCTGAACCACCTGCCGAGCACGCCGGAACCACCTACTCGACTCGCTGGAACCACCTACCTGACACGCTAAAATCACCTGCCGGGTATGCCACAACCACTTGGTGGACACTCCGGAATCATCTGCCGGACATGCCAGAACCAGCTCTCAGACACACCAGAACCACATGCCAGACACGCCGGAAGCACCTGCTGAGCATGCCTGAGCCAAATGCTCGACTTGCAAGAAGCACCTGCCAGACACGCCAAAATCACCTGCCGGGTACGCCAGAACCATGTGGCGGACACTCCGGAATCACCTGTCGGGCATGCCGGAACCAACTCTCCGACGTGCCAGAACCTCGTGCCGGTCACGCCAGAACCACCTGCCGGACACGCCGGAACCACCGGCTCAACTCGCCGGAACCACCGCCGGACATGCAAAATGACCTGCCGGCTACGCCAGAACCACTTGGCGGACACTCCGGAATCACCTGTCGGGCATGCCTGAACCGCCTCTCAGACTTGCCAGAACCATGTTCCGGACACGCCGGTACCACCTGCCGAGTATGCCGGAACCACCTGATCCACTCCCCAGAACCACCAGGTGGACACGCCAGAATCACCTGCCGACTACGCCAGAACCACTCGGCAGACACTCCGGAACCACCTGCCGGGCATGCCGGAACCACCTCTCAGAGGTGCCAGAACCACATGCCGAACACTCCGGAATCACCTGCTGGGCATGCCGGGAACCACCTCTCAGAGGTGCCAGAACCACATGCCGGACACTCCCGAATCACCTGCCGGGCATGCCGGAACCACCTGCCGGACATGCCGGAACCACCGGCTCGACTCGCCGGAACCATGGCCGGACATGCAAAATCACCTGCCGGCTACGCCAGAACCACTTGGCGAACACTCCGGAATCACCTGCCGGGCATGGAGGAACCACCTCTCAGACATGACGGAACCACATGCCAATGACACCGGAAGCACCTGCCGAGCACGCCAGAACCACCTGCTCGACTCGCCAAATCCACCTGGTGGACAAGCCAAAATCACCTGCCGGCTACGCCACAACCATTTGGTGAACGCTTCGGAATCACCTGCCGGGCTGGCTGGAACCACCTGCCGGTCACGCCAACATCACCTGCCAGCTATGCCAGAACCACTTGGCGGACACCATGGAAACACCTGTCGGGCCGGCCAGAACCACCTATCAGACGTGCCAGAACCATGTGCCTGAGATGCCGGAACCACACCCCGAACAGACCGAAACCACCTGCCAGACCCGCCTGAACCACCTGCCGAGCACGCCAGAACCGCCTACTCGACTCGCCGGAACCACCTACCTGACACGCTAAAATCACCTGCCGGGTATGCCACAACCACTTGGTGGACACTCCGGAATCGTCTGCCGGACATGCCAGAACCAGCTCTCAGACACAACAGAACCACGTGCTAGAGACGCCGGAAGCACCAGCTGAGCATGCCTGAGTCAAATGCTCGACTTGCAAGAAACACGTGCCTGGCACGCCAAAATCACCTGCCGGGTACGCCAGAACCACGTGGCGGACACTCCGGAATCACCTGTCGGGCATGCCGGAACCAACTCTCAGACGTGCCAGAACCTCGTGCCGGTCACGCCAGAACCACCTGCCGGACAGACCGGAAACACCTGCTGGATACGCCGCAACCACCGGCTCGACTCGCCGGAACCACCGCCGGACATGCAAAATGACCTGCCGGCTACGCCACAAGAACATGGCGAACACTCCGGAATCACCTGTCGGGCCTGCCGGAACCACCTCTCAGACTTGCCAGAACCATGTTCCGGACACGCCGGTACCACCTGCCGAGTATGCCGGAACCACCTGATCCACTCCCCAGAACCACCTGCTGGATACGCCAGAATCACCTGCCGGCTAGTCCAGAACCACTTGGCAGACACTCCGTAACCAACTGCCGGGCATGCCGGAACCACCTCTCAGAGGTGCCAGAACCGCATGCCGGACACTCCGGAATCAACTGCCGGGCATGCCGGAACCACCTCTCAGAGAGGCCAGAACCACATGCCGGACACTCCCGAATCACCTGCCGGGCATGCCGGAACCATCTCTCAGACGTGCCAGAACCGTGTGCCTGAGATGCCGGAACCACACCCCGAACAGACGAAACCACCTGCCAGACCCGCCTGAACCACCTGCCGAGCACGCCGGAACCACCTACTCGACTCGCTGGAACCACCTACCTGACACACTAAAATCACCTGCCGGGTATGCCACAACCACTTGGTGGACACTCCGGAATCATCTGCCGGACATGCCAGAACCAGCTCTCAGACACACCAGAACCACATGCCAGACACGCCGGAAGCACCTGCTGAGCATGCCTGAGCCAAATGCTCGACTTGCAACAAGCACCTGCCAGACACGCCAAAATCACCTGCCGGGTACGCCAGAACCATGTGGCGGACACTCCGGAATCACCTGTCGGGCATGCCGGAACCAACTCTCCGACGTGCCAGAACCTCGTGCCGGTCACGCCAGAACCACCTGCCGGACACGCCGGAACCACCGGCTCAACTCGCCGGAACCACCGCCGGACATGCAAAATGACCTGCCGGCTACGCCAGAACCACTTGGCGGACACTCCGGAATCACCTGTCGGGCATGCCTGAACCGCCTCTCAGACTTGCCAGAACCATGTTCCGGACACGCCGGTACCACCTGCCGAGTATGCCGGAACCACCTGATCCACTCCACAGAACCACCAGCTGGACACGCCAGAATCACCTGCCGACTACGCCAGAACCACTCGGCAGACACTCCGGAACCACCTGCCGGGCATGCCGGAACCACCACTCAGAGGTGCCAGAACCACATGCCGAACACTCCGGAATCACCTGCTGGGCATGCCGGGAACCACCTCTCAGAGGTGCCAGAACCACATGCCGGACACTCCCGAATCACCTGCCGGGCATGCCGGAACCATCTCTCAGACGTGCAAGAACCTTGTTCCGGACATGCTGGTACCACCTGCCGAGCTCGCCGGAACCACCTGCTGTACACGCCAAAATCACCTGCCAGCTACGCCAGAACCACACGGCAGACACTCCGGAATCACCTGCCGGGCTGGCTGGAACCACCTGCTGGTCACGCCAACATCACCTTTCAGCTACGCCAGAACCACTTGGCGGACACTCCGGAAACACCTGTCGGGCAGGCCGGAACCACGTCTCAGACGTGCCAGAACCATGTGCCTGAGATGCCAGAACCACTCCCCGAACAGACCGAAACCACCTGCCAGACCCGCCTGAACCCCCTGGCGAGCACGCCTGATCCACCTGCTCAACTAGCTGGAACCAACGTCCTGACACGAAAAAATCACCTGCCAGGTATACAAGAACCACTTGGTGGACACTCCGGAATCATCTGCCGGAGATTCCAGAACCAGCTATCAGACACACCAGAACCACGTGCCAGAGACGCCGGAAGCACCAGCTAAGCATGCCTCAGCCATCTGCTCGACTCGCAAGATACACCTGTCGGACAGGCGTAAATCACCTGCCGGGTACGCCAGAAACACTGGGCGGACGCTCCGGAATCACCTGTCGGGCATGCCGGAACCACCTCTCAGACTTGCCAGAACCATGTTCTGGACACGCCGGTACCACCTGCCGAGTATGCCGGAACCAGCTGATCCACTCCCCAGAACCACGTAGTGGACACGCCAAAATCAACTGCCGGCTACACCAGAACCACTCGGCAGACACTCCGGAATCACAGGCCAGGTATTCCGGAACCACCTCTCAGAGGTGCCAGAACCAAATGCCGGAGACTCCGGTATCACCAGCCGGGCATGCCGGAACGACCTCTCAGAGGTGCCAGAACCACATGCCGGACACTCCGGAATCACCTGCCGGGCATGCTGGAATCACGTGCTGGACATTCCGGAACCACCTGCCGGACATGCCGGAACCACCTGCCGGACATTCCGGAACCACCGGCTCGACTCGCCGGAACCATTGCCGGACATGCAAAATCACCTGCCGGCTACGCCAGAACCACTTGGCGAACACTCTGGAATCACCTGCCAGGCATGGAGGAACCACCTCTCAGACATGACGGAACCACATGCCAATGACACCGGAAGCACCTGCCGAGCACGCCAGAACCACCTGCTCGACTCGCCAAATCCACCTGGTGGACACGCCAAAATCACCTGCCGGCTACGCCACAACCATTTGGTGAACGCTTCGGAATCACCTGCCGGGCTGGCTGGAACCACCTGCCGGTCACGCCAACATCACCTGCCAGCTATGCCAGAACCACTTGGCGGACACCATGGAAACACCTGTCGGGCCGGCCGGAACCACCTATCAGACGTGCCAGAACCATGTGCCTGAGATGCCGGAACCACACCCCGAACAGACCGAAACCACCTGCCAGACCCGCCTGAACCAGCTGCCGAGCACGCCGGAACCGCCTACTCGACTCGCCGGAACCACCTACCTGACACGCTAAAATCACCTGCCGGGTATGCCACAACCACTTGTTGGACACTCCGGAATCATCTGCCGGACATGCCAGAACCAGCTCTCAGACACACCAGAACCGCGTGCCAGACACGCCGGAAGCACCTGCTGAGCATGCCTGAGCCAAATGCTCGACTTGCAAGAAACACCTGCCAGACACCCCAAAATCACCTCCCGGGTACTCCAGAACCACGTGGCGGACACTCCGGAATCACCTGTCGGGCATGCCGGAACCAACTATCAGACGTACCAGAACCTCGTGCCGGTCACGCCAGAACCACCTGCCGGACAGACCGGAAACACCTGCTGGATACGCCGCAACCACCGGCTCGACTCGCCGGAACCACCGCCGGACATGCAAAATGACCTGCCGGCTACGCCAGAACCACTTGGCGAACACTCCGGAATCACCTGTCGGGCATGCCGGAACCACCTCTCAGACTTGCCAGAACCATGTTCCGGACACGCCGGTACGACCTGCCGAGTATGCCAGAACCACCTGATCCACACCCCAGAACCACCTGCTGGATACGCCTGAATCACCTGCCGGCTACTCCAGAACCACTCGGCAGACACTCCGTAACCAACTGCGGGGCATGCCGGAACCACCTCTCAAAGGGGCCAGAACCACATGCCGGACAATCCGGAATCACCTGCCGGGCAAGCCGGAACCATCTCTCAGACTTGCCAGAACCATGTTCCGGACATGCCGGAACCACCTGCCGAGCTTGCCGGAACCACCTGCTGGACACGCCAAAATCACCTGCCGGCTACGCCAGAACCACTCGGCAGACACTCGGGAATCACATGCCACGCATTCCGGAACCACCTCTCAGAGGTGCCAGAACCAAATGCCGGACACTCCGGTATCACCTGCCGGGCATGCCGGAACCACCTCTCAGAGGTGCCAGAACCACATGCCGGAACTCCGGAATCACCTGCCGGGCATGCCGGAACCACCTGCTGGACATGCCGGAACCACCGGCTCGACTCGCCGGAACCATTGCCGGACATGCAAAATCACCTGCCGGCTACGCCAGAACCACTTGGCGAACACTCCGGAATCACCTTCCTGGCATGGCGGAGCCACCTCTCAGACATGCCGGAACCACATGCCAATGACACCGGAAGCACCTGCCGAGCACGCCAGAACCACCTGCTTGACTCGCCAAAACCACCTGCTGGACACGCCAAGATCACGTGCCGGCTACGCCAAACAATTTGGTGAACTCTTCGGAATCACCTGCCGGGCTGCCTGGAAACACCTGACGGTCACGCCAACATCACCTGCCAGCTATGCCAGAACCACTTGGCGGACACCATGGAAACACCTGTCGGGCCGGCCAGAACCACCTCTCAGACGTGCCAGAACCATGTGCCTGAGATGCCGGAACCACTCACCGAACAGACCGAAACCACCTGCCAGACCCGCCTGAACCCCCTGGCGAGCACGCCTGATCCACCTGCTCAACTAGCTGGAACCACCTTCCTGACACGCCAAAATCACCTGCCAGCTATGCCACAATCATTTGGTGAACTCTTCGGAATCACCTGCTGGGCTGGCTCCAGAACAACTCGGCAGACTCTCCGGAACCACCTGCCGGGCATGCCGGAACCACCTCTCAGACATTCCGGTACCACATTTCAATGACACCAGAAGCACCTGCCAAGCACGCCAGAACCACCTGCTCGACTCGCCAAAACCACCTGCTGGACATGCCAAAATCACCTGCCGGCTACACCCTAACCATTTGGTGAACTCTTCGGAATCACCTGCCGGGCTGGCTGGAACCACCTGCTGGTCACGCCAACATCACCTGCCAGCTATGCCAGAACCACTTGGCGGACACCATGGAAACACGTGTCGGGCCGGCCGGAACCACCTATCTGACGTGCCAGAACCATGTGCCTGAGATGCCGGAACCACTCCCCGAACAGACCGAAACCACCTGCCAGACCCGCCTGAATCCCCTGGCGAGCACGCCTGATCCACCTGCTCAACTAGCCGGAACCCACTTCCTGACACGCCAAAATCACCTGCTAGGTATACAAGAACCACTTGGTGGACACTCTGGAATCATCTGCTGGAGATGCCAGAGCCAGCTCTCAGACACACCAGAACCACGTGCCAGAGACGCCGGAAGCACCAGCTGAGCATGCCTCAGCCACCTGCTCGACTCGCAAGATACACCTGTCGGACAGGCGAAAATCACCTGCCGGGTACGCCAGAAACACTTGGCGGACGCTCCAGAATCACCTGTCGGGCGTGCCGGAACCACCTCTCAGACTTGCCAGAACCATGTTCTGGACACGCCGGTACCACCTGCCGAGTATGCCGGAACCAGCTGATCCACTACCCAGAACCACCTAGTGGACACGCCAAAATCAACTCCCGGCTACGCCAGAACCACTCGGCAGACACTCCGGAATCACATGCCAGGCATTCCGGAACCACCTCTCAGAGGTGCCAGAACCAAATGCCGGAGACTCCCGTATCACCTGCCGGGCATGCCGGAACCACCTCACAGAGGTGCCAGAACCACATGCCGGACACTCCGGAATCACCTGCCGGGCATGCCGGAACCACCTGCCGGACATGCCGGAACAACCGGCTCGACTCGCCGGAACCATTGCCTTACATGCAAAATCACCTGCCTGCTATGCCAGAACCACTTGGCGAACACTCCGGAATCACCTGTCGGGCATGACGGAACCGCCTCTCAGACTTGCCAGAAGCATGTTCCGGACACGCTGGTACCACCTGCCGAGCTGGCCAGAACCACCTGCTGGACATGCCAAAATCACCTGCCAGCTACGCCACAACCACACGGCAGACACTCCGGAATCACCTGCCGGGCTGGCTGGAACCACCTGCCGGTCACGCCAACATCACCTTTCAGCTAAGCCAGAACCACTTGGCGGACACTCCGGAAACACCTCTCCGGCCGTCCGGAAACACCTCTCAGACGTGCCAGAACCATGTGCCTAAGATGCCGGAACCCCTCCCGAACAGACCGAAAGCACCTGCCAGACCAGCCTGAACCCCCAGGCGAGCAAGCCTGATCCACCTGCTCAACTAGTCGGAACCACCTTCCAGACACGCCAAAATCACCTGCCAGGTCTACCAGAACCACTTGGTGGACACTCCGGAATCATCTGCCGGACATGCCAGAACCAGCCCTCAGACACACCAGAACCACGTGCCGGATACGCCGGAAGCACCTGCTGATCATGCCTGAGCCACATGCTCGACTTGCAAGAAACACCTGCCAGACACGCCAAAATCACCTGCCGGGTACGCCAGAACCACGTGGCGGACTCTCCGGCATCACCTGTCGGGGATGCCGGAACCAACTCTCAGACGTGCCAGAACCTCGTGCCGGACACGCCAGAACCACGTGCCGGACAGACCGGAAACACCTGCCGGACACGCAGGAACCACCGGCTTGACTCGCCAGAAACACCGCCGGACATGCAAAATGAGCTGCCGGGTACGCCAGAACCACTTGGCGAACACTCCGGAATCACCTGTCGGGCATGCCAGAACCACCTCTCCGACTTGCCAGAACAATGTTCCTGACACGCCGGTACCACCTGCCGAGTATGCCGGAACCACCTGATCCACTCCCCAGAACCACCTGCTGGACACGCCAGAATCACCTGCCGACTACGCCAGAACCACTGGGTAGACACTCCGGAAGCACCTGCCGGGCATGCCGAACCACCTCTCAGAGGTGCCAGAACCACATGCCGGACACTCCGGAATCACCTGCCGGGCATGCCGGAACCACCTCTCAGAGGTGCCATAACCACATGCCGGACACTCCGGAATCACCTGCCGGGCATGCCGGAACCATCTCTCAGACGTTCCAGAACCATGTTCCGGACACGCTGCTACCACCTGCTGAGCTCGCCGGAACCACCTGCTGGACACGCCAAAATCACCTGCCAGCTACGCCAGAACCACACGGCAGACACTCCGGAATCACCTGCCGGGCTGGCTGGAACCACCTGCCGGTCACGCCAACATCACCTTTCAGCTACGCCAGAACCACTTGGCGGACACTCCGGAACACCTGTCGGGCCGGCCGGAACCACCTCTCAGACGTGCCAGAACCATGTGCCTGAGATGCCGGAACCACTCCCCGAACAGACCGAAACCACCTGCCAGACCCGCCTGAACCCCCAGGCGAGCACGCCTGATCCACCTGCTCAACTAGCCGGAACGACCTTCCTGACACGCCAAAATCACCTGCCGGCTACGCCTCAACCATTTGGTGAACTCTTCGGAATCACCTGCCGGGCTGGCTCCAGAACCACTCGGCAGACACTCCGGAACCACCTGCCTGGCATGCCGGAACCACCTCTCAGACATGCCGGAACCACATGCCAATGACACCGGAAGCACCTGCCGAGCACGCCAGAACCACCTGCTCGACTCGCCAAAACCATCTGCTGGATACGCCAGAAACACCTGACGGCTACTCCAGAACCACTCGGCAGACACTCCGTAACCAACTGCCGGGCATGCCGGAACCACCTCTCAGAGGTGCCAGAACCACATGCCGGACACTCCGGAATCACCTGCCGGGCATTACGGAACCACCTCTCAAACATGCCGGAACCACATGCCCATGACACCGGAAGCACCTGCCGAGCACGCCAGAACCACCTGCTCGACTCGCCAAAACCACCTGCTGGACACGCCAAAATCACCTGCCGGCTACGCCAGAAACCTTTGGTGAACTCTTCGGAATCACCTGCCGGGCTGGCTGGAACCACCTGCCGGTCACGCCAACATCACCTGCCAGCTATGCCAGAACCACTTGGCGGACACCATGGAAACACCTGTCGGGCCAGCCGGAACCACTTATCAGACGTGCCAGAACCATGTGCCTGAGATGCCGGAACCACACCCCGAACAGACCAAAACCACCTGCCAGACCCGCCTGAACCACCTGCCGAGCACGCCGGAACCACCTACTCGACTCGCTGGAACCACCTACCTGACACGCTATAATCACCTACTGGGTATGCCACAACCACTTGGTGGACACTCCGGAATCATCTGCCGGACACGCCAGAACCAGCTCTCAGACACACCAGAACCACGTGCCAGACACGCCGGAAGCACCTGCTGATCATGCCTGAGCCAAATGCTCGACATGCAAGATACACCTGTCGGACAGGCGAAAATCACCCGCCGGGTACGCCAGAAACACTTGGCGGATGCTCCGGAATCACCTGACGGGCGTGCCGGAACCACCTCTCAGACTTGCCAGAACCATGTTCTGTACATGCCGGTACCACCTGCCGAGTATGCCGGAACCAGCTGATCCACTCCCCAGAACCACCTAGTGGACACGCCAAAATCAACTGCAGGCTACGCCAGAACCACTCGGCAGACACTCCGGAATCACATGCCAGGCATTCCGGAACCACCTCTCAGAGGTTCCAGAACCAAATGCCGGAGACTCTGGTATCACCTGCCGGGCATGCCGGAACCACCTCCCAGACGTGCCAGAACCACATGCCGGACACTCCGGAATCACCTGCCGGGCATGCTGGAACCACGTGCTGGATATGCCGGAACCACCTGCCGGACATGCCGGAACCACCTGCCGGACATTCCGGAACCAACGGCTCGACTCGCCGGAACCATTGCCGGACTTGCAAAATCACCTGCCGGCTACGCCAGAACCACTTGGCGAACACTCCGGTATCACCTGCCGGGCATGCCGGAACCACCTCTCAGAGGTGCCAGAACCACATGCCGGACACTCCGGAATCACCTGCCGAGCATGCCAGAACCACCTGCCAGACATGCCGGAACCACCGCCTCGACTCGCCGGAACCATTGCTGGACATGCAAAATCACCTGCCGGCTATGCCAGAACCACTTGGGGAACACTCCGGAATCACCTCCCGGGCATGGCGGAACCACCTCTCAGACACAGCAGAACCACGTGCCAGACACGCGGGAAGCACCTGCTGAGCATGCCTCAGCCAAATGCTCGACATGCAAGAAACACCTGCCAGACACGCCAAAATCACCTGCCGGGTACGCCAGAACCACGTGGAGGACACTCCGGAATCACCTGTCAGGCATGCCGGAACCAACTCTCAGACGTGGCAGAACCTCGTGCCGGTCACGCCAGAACCACCTGCCGGACACGCCGGAACCACCGGCTCGACTCGCCGGAACCACCGCCGGACATGCAAAGTGACCTGCCGGCTACGCCAGAACCACTTGGCGAACACTCCGGAATCACCTGTCGGGCATTCCGGAACCGCCTCTCAGACTTGCCAGAACCATGTTCCGGACACGCCGGTACCACCTGCCGTGTATGCCGGAACCACCTGATGGACTCCCCAGAACCAATTGCTGGACACGCCAGAATCACCTGCCACTATGCCAGAACCACTCGACAGACACTCTGGAACCACCTGCCGGGCATTCCGGAACCACCTCTCAGAGGTGCCAGAACCACATGCCGGACACTCCGGAATCACCTGCCGGGCATGCCGGAACCACCTCTCAGAGGTGCCATAACCACATGCTGGACACTCCGGAACCACCTGCCGGACATTCTGGAACCACCGGCTCGACTCGCCCGAACCATTGCCGGACATGCAAAATCACCTGCCGGCTATGCCAGAACCACTTGGGGAACACTCCGGAATCACCTGGCGGTCATGGCGGAACCACCTCTCAGACACGCCGGAACCACATGCGAATGACACCGGAAGCACCTGCCGAGCACGCCAGAACCACATGCTCGACTCGCCAAAACCACCTGCTGGACACGCCAAAATCACCTTCCGGCTACGCCACAACCATTTGGTGAACACTTCGGAATCACCTGCCGGGCTGGCTGGAACCACCTGCCGGTCACGCCAACATCTCCTGCCAGCTATGCCAGAACCACTTGGCGGACACCATGGAAACACCTGTCGGGCCGGCCGGAACCACCTATCAGACGTGCCAGAACCATGTGCCTGAGATGCCGGAACCACACCCCGAACAGACCGAAACCACCTGCCAGACCCGCCTGAACCACCTGCCGAGCACGCCGGAACCACCTACTCGACTCGCTGGAACCACCTACCTGACACGCTAAAATCAACTGCCGGGTATGCCACAACTACTTGGTGGACACTCTGGAATCATCTGCCAGACACGCCAGAACCAGCTCTCAGACACACCAGAACCACGTGCCAGACACGCCGGAAGCACCTGCTGAGCATGCCTGAGCCAAATGCTCGACTTGCAAGAAACACCTGCCAGACACGCCAAAATCACCTGCCGTGTACGCCAGAACCACTCGGCAGAAACTCCGGAATCACCTGCCGGGCTGGCTGGAACCACCTGCCGGTCACGCCAACATCACCTTTCAGCTACGCCAGAACCACTTGGCGGACACTCCGGAAACACCTGTCGGGCTGGCCGGAACCACCTCTCAGACGTGCCAGAACCATGTGCCTGAGATGCCGGAACCACTCCCCGAACAGACCGAAACCACCTGCCAGACCCGCCTGAACCCCCTGGCGAGCACGCCTGATCCACCTGCTCATCTAGCCGGAACCACCTACCTGACACGCCAAAATCCCCTGCCAGGTATACCAGAACCACGTGGTGGACACTCCGGAATCATCTGCCGGACATGCCAGAACCAGCTCTCAGACACACCAGAACCAAGTGCCAGAGACGCCGGAAGCACCAGCTGAGCATGCCTGAGCCACCTGCTCGACTCGCAAGAAACACCTGTCGGACATGCCAAAATCACCTGCCGAGTACGCCAGAAACACTTGGCTGACGCTCCGGAATCACCTGTCGGGCGTGCTGGAACCACCTCTCAGACTTGCCAGAACCATGTTCTGGACACGCCGGTACCACCTGCCGAGTATGCCGGAACCAGCTGATCCACACCCCAGAACCACCTAGCTGACACGCCAAAATCAACTGCCGGCTACGCCAGAACCACCTGGCTGACACTCCGGAATCACATGCCAGTCATTCCGGAACCACCGCTCAGAGGTGCCAGAACCAAATGCCGGAGACTCCGGTATCACCTGCCGGGCATGCCTGAACCACCTCTCAGAGGTGCCAGAACCACATGCCGGAAACTCCGGAATCACCTGCCGCGCATGCCGGAACCACCTGCCGGACATTCCGGAACCACCGGCTCGACTCGCCGGAACCATTGCCGGACATGCCAAATCACCTGCCGGCTATGCCAGAACCACTTGGCGAACACTCCGGTATCACCTGCCCGGCATGGCGGAACCACATCACAGAGGTGCCAGAACCACATGCCGGACACTCCGGAATCACCTGCCGGGCATGCCGGAACCACCTGCTGGACATGCGGGAACCACCGGCTCGACTCAGCGGAACCACCGCCGGACATGCAAAATGACCTGCCGGCTACGCCAGAACCACTTGGCGAACACTCCGGAATCACCTGCCGGGCATGCCGGAACCACCTCTCAGAGGTGCCAGAACCACATTCCGGACACTCCCGAATCACCTGCCGGGCATGCCGGAACCACCTGCCGGACATGCCGGAACCACCGGCTCGACTCGCCGGAACCACCGCCGGACATGCAAAATGACCTGCCGGCTACGCCAGAACAACTTGGCGAACACTCCGGAATCACCTGTCGGGCATGCCGGAACCGCCTCTCAGACTTGCCAGAACCAAGTTCCGGACACGCCGGTACCACCTGCCGAGTATGCCGGAACCACCTGATCCACTCCCCAGAACCACCTGCTGGACACGCCAGAATCACCTGCCGACTACGCCAGAACCACTTGGCAGACACTCTGGAACCACCTGCTGGGCATTCCGGAACCACCTCTCAGAGGTGCCAGAACCACATGCCGGACACTCCGGAATCACCTGCCGG
This sequence comes from Equus caballus, assembly GCF_041296265.1. Classification (NCBI taxonomy): domain Eukaryota; kingdom Metazoa; phylum Chordata; class Mammalia; order Perissodactyla; family Equidae; genus Equus; species Equus caballus. Next base: position 9,441,952 of record NC_091697.1, read on the forward strand.
GCATGCCGGAACAACCTCTCAGAGGTGCCATAACCACATGCCGGACACTCCGGAATCACCTGCCGGGCATGCCGGAACCATCTCTCAGACGTGCCAGAACCATGTTCCGGACACGCTGCTACCACCTGCTGAGCTCGCCGGAACCACCTGCTGGACACGCCAAAATCACCTGCCAGCTACGCCAGAACCACACAGCAGACACTCCGGAATCACCTGCCGGGCTGGCTGGAACCACCTGCTGGTCACGCCAACATCACCTTTCAGCTACGCCAGAACCACTTGGCGGACACTCCGGAACACCTGTCGGGCCGGCCGGAACCACCTCTCAGACGTGCCAGAACCATGTGCCTGAGATGCCGGAACCACTCCACGAACAGACCGAAACCACATGCCAGACCCGCCTGAACCCCCTGGCGAGCACGCCTGATCCACCTGCTCAACTAGCCGGAACCACCTTCCTGACACGCCAAAATCACCTGCCGGCTACGCCTCAACCATTTGGTGAACTCTTCGGAATCACCTGCCGGGCTGGCTCCAGAACCACTCGGCAGACTCTCCGGAACCACCTGCCGGGCATGCCGGAACCACCTCTCAGACATGCCGGAACCACATGCCAATGACACCGGAAGCACCTGCCGAGCACGCCAGAACCACCTGCTCGACTCGCCAAAACCACCTGATGGACACGCCAAAATCACCTGCCGGCTACGCCACAACCATTTGGTGAACTCTTCGGAATCACCTGCCGGGCTGGCTGGAACCACATGCCGATCACGCCAACATCACCTGCCAGCTATGCCAGAACCACTTGGCGGACACCATGGAAACACCTGTCGGGCCGGCCGGAAACACCTATCAGACGTGCCAGAACCATGTGCCTGAGATGCCGGAACCACTCCCCGAACAGACCGAAACCACCTGCCAGACCCGCCTGACTCCCCTGGCGAGCACGCCTGATCCACCTGCTCAACTAGCCGGAACCCACTTCCTGACACGCCAAAATCACATGCCAGGTATACGAGAACCACTTGGTGGACACTCTGGAATCATCTGCTGGAGATGCCAGAACCAGCTCTCAGACACACCAGAACCACGTGCCAGAGACGCCGGAAGCACCAGCTGAGCATGCCTCAGCCACCTGCTCGACTCGCAAGATACACCTGTCGGACAGGCGAAAATCACCTGCCGGGTACGCCAGAAACACTTGGCGGACGCACCGGAATCACCTGTCGGGCGTGCCGGAACCACCTCTCAGACTTGCCAGAACCATGTTCTGGACACGCCGGTAACACCTGCCGAGTATGCCGGAACCAGCTGATCCACTACCAGGAACCACCTAGTGGACACGCCAAAATCAACTCCCGGCTACGCCAGAACTACTCGGCAGACACTCCGGAATCACATGCCAGGCATTCCGGAACCACCTCTCAGAGGTGCCAGAACCAAATGCCGGAGACTCCCGTATCACCTGCCGGGCATGCCGGAACCACCTCTCAGAGGTGCCAGAACCACATGCCGGACACTCCGGAATCACCTGACGGGCATGCTGGAACCACGTGCTGGACATGCCGGAACCACCTGCCGGAAATGCCGGAACCACCTGCCGGACATTCCGGAACCACCGCCTCGACTCGCCGGAACCATTGCCGGACATGCAAAATCACCTGCCGGCTACGCCAGAACCACTTGCCGAACACTCCGGTATCACCTGCCGGGAATGCCGGAACCACCTCACAGAGGTGCCAGAACCACATGCCGGACACTCGGAATCACCTGCCGGGCATGACGGAACCGCCTCTCAGACTTGCCAGAAGCATGTTCCGGACACGCCGGTACCACCTGCAGAGTATGCCGGAACCACCTGATCCACTCACCACAACCACCAGCTGGACACGCCAGAATCACCTGCCGACTACGCCAGAACCACTCGGCAGACACTCCGGAACCACCTGCCGGGCATGCCGGAACCACCTCTCAGAGGTGCCAGAACCACATGCCAGACACTCCGGAATCACCTGCCGGGCATCCGGAAGCACCTCTCAGAGGTGCCAGAACCACATGCCTGACACTCCCGAATCACCTGCCTGGCATGACGGAACCATCTCTCAGACGTGCCAGAACCATGTTCCGGACACGCTAGTACCACCTGCCGAGCTCGCCGGAACCACCTGCTGGACACGCCAAAATCACCTGCCATCTACGCCAGAACCACACGGCAGACACTCCGGAATCACCTGCCGGGCTGGCTGGAAACACCTGCTGGTCACGCCAACATCACCTTTCAGCTACGCCAGAACCACTTGGCGGACACTCCGGAGACACCTCTCCGGCCTGCCGGAACCACCTCTCAGACGTGCCAGAACCATGTGCCTGGGATGCCGGAACCATTCCCCGAACAGACCGAAACCACCTGCCAGACCCTCCTGAAACCCGTGGCGAGCACGCCTGATCCACCTGCTCAACTAGCCGGAACCACCTTCCTGACACCCCAAAATCAATTGCTGGCTACGCCACAACCATTTGGTGAACTCTTTGGAATCACCTGCCAGGCTGGCTCCAGAACCACTCGGCAGACACTCCGGAACCACCTGCCGGGCATGCCGGAACCACCTCTCAGAGGTACCAGAACCACATGCCGGACACTCCGGAATCACCTGCTGGGCATGCCGGAACCACCTTCTGGACATGCCGGAACCAGAGCTCGACTCGCCGGGACCATTGCCAGACATGCAAAATCACCTGCCGGCTATGCCAGAACCACTTGGCAAACACTCCGGAATCACCTGCCGGGCATGGAGGAACCACCTCTCAGACATGCCGGAACCACATGCCAATGACACCGGAAGCACCTGCCGAGCACGCCAGAACCACCTGCTCGACTCGCCAAAACCACCTGCTGGACATGCCAAAATCTCCTGCCTGCTACGCCAGAACCACGTGGCAGACACTCCGGAATCACCTGCCGGGCTGGCTGGAACCACCTGCCGGTCACGCCAACATCACCTTTCAGCTACGCCAGAACCACTTGGCGGACACTCTGGAAAAACCTGTCAAGCCGGCCGGAACCACGTCTCAGACGTGCCAGAACCATGTGCCTGAGATGCCAGAACCACTCCCCGAAAAGACCGAAACCACTTGCCAGACCCGCCTGAACCCCCTGGCGAGCACGCCTAATCCACCTGCTCAACTAGCCGGAACCACCTTCCTGACACGCCAAAATCACCTGCCAGGTATACCAGAACCACTTGGTGGACACTCCGGAATCATCTGCCGGACATGCCAGAACCAGCTCTCAGACACACCAGAACCACGTGCCAGACACGGCGGAAGCACCAGCTGAGCATGCCTGAGCCACCTGCTCGACTCACAAGAAACACCTGTCGGACATGCCAAAGTCACCTGCCGGGTACGCCAGAACCACGTGGCGGACACTCCGGAATCACCTGTCGGGCATGCCGGAACCAACTCTCAGACGTGCCAGAACCTCGTGCCGGTCACGCCAGAACCACCTGCCAGACACGCCGGAACCACCGGCTCGACTCGCCGGAACCACCGCCGGACATGCAAAATGACCTGCCGGCTACGCCAGAACCACTTGGCGAACACTCCGGAATCACCTGTCGGGCATGCCGGAACCGCCTCTCAGACTTGCCAGAACCATGTTCCGGACACGCCGGTACCACCTGCCGAGTATGCCGGAACCACCTGATCCACTCCCCAGAACCACCTGCTGGACATGCCAGAATCACCTGCCGACTACGCCAGAACCACTCGGCAGACACTCCGGAACCACCTGCCGGGCATGCCGGAACCACCTCTCAGAGGTGCCAGAACCACATGCCGAACACTCCGGAATCACCTGCCGGGCATGCCGGAACCACCTCTCAGAGGTGCCAGAACCACATGCTGGACACTCCCGAATCACCTGCCGGGCATGCGGGAACCATCTCTCAGACGTGCCAGAACCATGTTCCGGACACGCTGGTACCACCTGCCGAGCTCGCCGGAACCACCTGCTGGACACGCCAAAATCACCTGCCAGCTACGCCAGAACCACACGGCAGACACTCCGGAATCACCTGCCGGGCTCTCTGGAACCACCTGCAGGTCACGCCAACATCACCTTTCAGCCACGCCAGAACCACTTGGCGGAAACTCTGGAAACACCTCTACGGCCGGCGGTAACCACCTCTCAGACGTGCCAGAAACATGTGCCTGAGATGCCGGAACCACGCCCCGAACAGACCGAAACCACCTGCCAGACCCGCCTGAACCCCCTGGCGAGCACGCCTTATCCACCTGCTCAACTAGCCGGAACCAACTTCCTGACACGCCAAAATCACCTGCCGGCTACGCCACAACCATTTGGTGAACTCTTCGGAATCACCTGCCGGGCTGGCTCCAGAACCACTCGGCAGACTCTCCGGAAACACCTGCCGGGCATGCCGGAACCACCTCTCAGACATGCCGGAACCACATGCCAATGACACCGGAAGCACCTGCCAAGCACGCCAGAAACACCTGCTCGACTCGCCAAAACCACATGCTGGACACGCCAAAATCACCTGCCGGCAATGCCACAACCATTTGGTGAACTCTTCGGAATCACCTGCCGGGCTTGCTGGAACCACCTGCCGGTCACGCCAACATCACCTGCCAGCTATGGCAGAACCACTTGGCGGACTCCATGGAAACACCTGTCGGGCCGGACGGAACCACCTATCAGACGTGCCAGAACCATGTGCCTGAGATGCCTGAACCACACCCCGAGCAGATCGAAACCACCTGCCAGACCCGCCTGTACCACCTGCCGAGCACGCCGGAACCACCTACTCGACTCGCCAAAACCACCTGCTGGACACGCCAAAATCACCTGCCGGGCAAGCCGGAACCATCTCTCAGACTTGCCAGAACCATGTTCCGGACATGCCGGAACCACCTGCCGAGCTTGCCGGAACCACCTGCTGGACACGCCAAAATCAACTGCCGGCTATGCCAGAACCACTCGGCAGACACTCGGGAATCACATGCCACGCATTCCGGAACCACCTCTCAGAGGTGCCAGAACCAAATGCCGGACACTCCGGTATCACCTGCCTGGCATGCCAGAAGCACCTCTCAGAGGTGCCAGAACCACATGCCGGAACTCGGGAATCACCTGCCGGGCATGCCGGAACCACCTGCTGGACATGCCAGAACCACCGGCTCGACTCGCCGGAACCATTGCCGGACATGCAAAATCACCTGCCAGCTACGCCAGAACCACTTGGCGAACACTCCGGAATCACCTTCCTGGCATGGCGGAGCCACCTCCCAGACATGCCGGAACCACATGCCAATGACACCGGAAGCACCTGCCGAGCACGCCAGAACCACTTGCTTGACTCGCCAAAACCACCTGATGGACACGCCAAAATCACCTGCCGGCTACGCCAAACAATTTGGTGAACTCTTCGGAATCACCTGCCGGGCTGGCTGGAAACACCTGCCGGTCATGCCAACATCACCTGCCAGCTATGCCGGAACCACTTGGCGGACACCATGGAAACACCTGTCGGGCCGGCCGGAACCACCTCTCAGACGTGCCAGAACCATGTGCCTGAGATGCCGGAACCACTCACCGAACAGACCGAAACCACCTGCCAGACCCGCCTGAACCCCCTGGCTAGCACGCCTGATCCACCTGCTCAACTAGCCGGAACCACCTTCCTGACTCGCCAAAATCACCTGCCGGGTATACCAGAACCACTTGGTGGACACTCCGGAATCATCTGCCGGACATGCCAGAACCAGCTCTCAGACACGCCAGAACCACGTGCCAGAGACTCCAGAAGCACCAGCTGAGCATGCCTGAGCCGCCTGCTCGACTCGCAAGAAACACCTGTCGGACATGCCAAAATCACCTGCCGGGTACGCCAGAAACACTTGGCGGACGCTCCGGAATCACCTGTCGGGCGTGCCGGAACCTCCTCTCAGACATGTCGGAACCACATGCCAATGACACCGGAAGCACCTGCCGAGCACGCCAGAACCACCTGCTCGACTCGCCAAAACCACCTGCTGGAAACGCCAAAATTACCTTCCGGATACGCAACAACCATTTGGTGAACACTTCGGAATCACCTGCCTGACTGGCTGAAACCACTTGCCGGTCACGCCAACATCACCTGCCAGCTATGCCAGAACCACTTGGCGGACGCTCCGGAATCACCCGTCGGGCGTGCTGGAACCACCTCTCAGACTTGCCAGAACCATGTTCTGGACACGCCGGTACCACCTGCCGAGTATGCCGGAACCAGCTGATCCACTCCCCAGAACCACCTAGTGGACACCCCAAAATCAACTGCTGGCTACGCCAGAACCACTCGGCAGACACTCCGGAATCACATGCCAGGCATTCCGCAACCACCTCTCAGAGGTGCCAGAACCAAATGCCGGAGACTCCGGTATCACCTGCCGGGCATGCCGGAACCACCTCTCTGAGGTGCCAGAACCACATCCCGAATACTCCGGAATCACCTGCCGGGCATGCCGGAACCACCTCCCGTACATGCCGGAACCACAGGCTCGACTCGCCGGAACCATTGCCGGACATGCAAAATCACCTCCCGGCTACGCCAGAACCACTAGGCGAACACTCCGGATTCACCTGCCCGGCATGGCGGACCCACCTCTCAGACATGCCGGAACCACATGCCAATGACACCGGAAGCACCTGCCGAGCACGCCAGAACCACCTGCTCGACTCGCCAAAACCACCTGCTGGACACGCCAAAATCACCTGCCGGCTACGCCACAACCATTTGGTGAACTCTTCGGAATCACCTGCCGGGCTGGCTTGAACCACCTGCCGGTCACGCAAACATAACCTGCCAGCTATGCCAGAACCTCTTGGCGGACACCATGGAAACACCTGTCGGGCCGGCCGGAACCACCTATCAGACGTGCCAGAACCATTTGCCTGAGATGCCGGAACCACACCCCGAACAGACCGAAACCACCTGCCAGACCCGCCTGAACCACCTGCCGAGCACGCCGGAACCACCTACTCGACTCGCCGGAACCACCTACCTGACACGCTAAAATCACCTGCCGGTTATGCCACAACCACTTGTTGGACACTCCGGAATCATCTGCCGGACATGCCAGAACCAGCTCTCAGTCACACCAGAACCGCGTGCCAGACACGCCGGAAGCACCTGCTGAGCATGCCTGAGCCAAATGCTCGACTTGCAAGAAACACCTGCCCGACACCCCAAAATCACCTGCCGGGTACGCCAGAACCACGTGGCGGACACTCCGGAATCACCTGTCGGGCATGCCGGAACCATCTATCAGACGTACCAGAACCTCGTGCCGGTCACGCCAGAACCACCTGCCGGACAGACCGGAAACACCTGCTGGATACGCCGCAACCACCGGCTCGACTCGCCGGAACCACCGCCGGACATGCAAAATGACCTGCCGGCTACGCCAGAACCACTTGGCGAACACTCCGGAATCACCTGTCGGGCATGCCGGAACCACCTCTCAGACTTGCCAGAACCATGTTCCGGACACGCCGGTAAAACCTGCAGAGTATGCCTGAACCACCTGATCCACTCCCCAGAACCACCTGCTGGATACGCCTGAATCACCTGCCGGCTACTCCAGAACCACTCGGCAGACACTCCGTAACCAACTGCCTGGCATGCCGGAACCACCTCTCAGAGGTGCCAGAACCACATGCCGGACACTCCCGAATCACCTGCCGGGCATGCCGGAACCATCTCTCAGACGTGCCTGAACCATGTTGCGGACATGCCGGAACCACCTGCCGAGCTTGCCGGAACCACCTGCTGGACACGCCAAAATCACCTGCCGGCTACTCCAGAACCACTCGGCAGACACTCCGTAACCAACTGCCTGGCATGCCGGAACCACCTCTCAGAGGTGCCAGAACGAAATGCCGGACACTCCGGTATCACCTGCCGGGCATGCTGGAACCACCTCTCAGAGGTGCCAGAACCACATGCCAGAACTCCGGAATCACCTGCCGGGCATGCCGGAACCACCTGTCAGATGTGCCAGATCCACATGCCGGACACTCCGGAATCACCTGCAGGGCATGCTGCAACCACGTGCTGGACATGCCGGAACCAGCTGCCGGACATGCCGGAACCACCTGCCGGACATTCCGGAACCACCGGCTCGACTCGCCGGAACCATTGCCGGACATGCAAAATCACCTGCCGGCTACGCCAGAACCTCTTGGCGAACATTCCGGTATCACCTGCCGGGCATGCTGGAACCACCTCTCAGAGGTGCCAGAACCACATGCCGGACACTCAGGAATCACCTGCCGGGCATGCCGGAACCACCTGCCGGACATGCCGGAACCACCGGCTCGACTCGCCGGAACCATTGCCGGACATGCAAAATCACCTGCCGGCTACGCCAGAACCACTTGGCGAACACTCCGGAATCACCTGCCGGGCATGGCGGAACCACCTCTCAGACATGCCGGAACCACATGCCAATGACACCGGAAGCACCTGTCGAGCACGCCAGAACCACCTGCTCGACTCGCCAAATCCACCTGCTGGACACGCCAAAATCACCTGCCGGGTATGCCACAACCACTTGTTGGACACTCCGGAATCATCTGCCGGACATGCCAGAACCAGCTCTCAGACACACCAGAACCGCGTGCCAGACACGCCGGAAGCACCTGCTGAGCATGCCTGAGCCAAATGCTCGACTTGCAAGAAACACCTGCCAGACACCCCAAAATCACCTGCCGGGTACGCCAGAACCACGTGGCGGACACTCCGGAATCACCTGTCGGGCATGCCGGAACCAACTCTCCGACGTGCCAGAACTTCGTGCCGGTCACGCCAGAACCACCTGCCGGACAGACCGGAAACACCTGCTGGATACGCCGCAACCACCGGCTCGACTCGCCGGAACCACCGCCGGACATGCAAAATGACCTGCCGGCTACGCCAGAACCACTTGGCGAACACTCCGGAATCACCTGTCGGGCATGCCGGAACCACCTCTCAGACTTGCCAGAACCATGTTCCGGACACGCCGGTACGACCTGCCGAGTATGCCAGAACCACCTGATCCACTCCCCAGAACCACCTGCTGGATACGCCTGAATCACCTGCCGGCTACTCCAGAACCACTCGGCAGACACTCCGGAACCACCAGCCGGGCATTCCGGAACCACCTCTCAGACATGCCGGAACCACATGCCAATGACACCGGAAGCACCTGCCGAGCACGCCAGAACCACCTGCTCGACTCGCCAAAACCACCTGCTGGACACGCCAAAATCACCTGCCGGCTTCGCCACAACCATTTGGTGCACTCTTCGGAATCACCTGCCGGGCTGGCTGGAACCACCTGCCGGTCACGCCAACATCACCTGCCAGCTATGCCAGAACCACTTGGCGGACACCATGGAAACACCTGTCGGGCCGGCCGGAACCACCTCTCAGACGTGCCAGAACCATGTGCCTGAGATCCCGGAACCACTCCCCGAACAGACCGAAACCACCTGCCAGACCCGCCTGAACCCCCTGGCGAGCACGCCTGATCCACCTGCTCAACTAGAGGAACCCACTTACTGACACGCCAAAATCACCTGCCAGGTATACAAGAACCACTTGGTGGACACTCTGGAATCATCTGCTGGAGATGCCAGAACCAGCTCTCAGACACACCAGAACCACGTGCCAGAGACGCCGGAAGCACCAGCTGAGCATGCCTCAGCCACCTGCTCGACTCGCAAGATACACCTGTCGGACAGGCGAAAATCACCTGCCGGGTACGCCAGAAACACTTGGCGGACGCTCCGGAATCACCTGTCGGGCGTGCCGGAACCACCTCTCAGACTTGCCAGAACCATGTTCTGGACACGCCGGTACCACCTGCCGAGTATGCCGGAACCAGCTGATCCACTACCCAGAACCACCTAGTGGACACGCCAAAATCAACTCCCGGCTACGCCAGAACCACTCGGCAGACACTCCGGAATCACATGCCAGGCATTCCGGAACCACCTCTCAGAGGTGCCAGAACCAAATGCCGGAGACTCCCGTATCACCTGCCGGGCATGCCGGAACCACCTCTCAGAGGTGCCAGAACCCCATGCCGGACACTCCGGAATCACCTGACGGGCATGCTGGAACCACGTGATGGACATTCCGGAACCACCGGCTCGACTCGCCGGAACCATTGCCGGACATGCAAAATCACCTGCGGGCTACGCCAGAACCACTTGCCGAACACTCCGGTATCACCTGCCGGGAATGCCGGAAACACCTGCTGGACACGCCGGAACAACCTGCTCGACTCGCCGGAACCATTGCCGTACATGCAAAATCACCTGCCTGCTATGCCAGAACCACTTGGCGAACACTCCGGAATCACCTGTCGGGCATGCCGGAACTGCCTCTCAGACTTGCCAGAAGCATGTTCCGGACACGCCGGTACCACCTGCCGAGTATGCCGGAAACACCTGATCCACTCCCCAGAACACCTGCTGGACACGCCAGAATCACCTGCCGACTACGCCAGAACCACTCGGCAGACACTGCGGAGCCACCTGCCGGGCATGCCGGAACCACCTCTCAGAGGTGCCAGAACCACATGCCGGACACTCTGGAATCACCTGCCGGGCATGCCGGAACCACCTCTCAGAGGTGCCAGAACCACATGCCGGACACTCCGGAATCACCTGCCGGGCATGCCGGAACCATCTCTCAGACTTGCCAGAACCATGTTCCGGACATGCCGGAACCACCTGCCGAGCACGCCGGAACCACCTGCTGGACTCGCCAAAATCACCTGCCGGCTACGCCAGAACCACTCGGCTGACACTCGGGAATCACATGCCAGGCATTCCGGAACCACCTCTCAGAGGTGCCAGAACCAAATGCCGGACACTCCGGTATCACCTGCCGGGCATGCCGGAACCACCTCTCAGAGGTGCCAGAACCACATTTCGGACACTCCGGAATCACCTGCTGGGCATGCCGGAACCACCTTCTGGACATGCCGGAACCAGAGCTCGACTTGCCGGGACCATTGCCAGACATGCAAAATCTCCTGCCGGCTACGCCAGAACCACTTGGCGAACACTCCGGAATCACCTGCCGGGCATGGCGGAACCACCTCTCAGACATGCCGGAACCACATGCCAATGACACCGGAAGCACCTGCCGAGCACGCCAGAACCACCTGCTCGACTCGCCAAAACCACCTGCTGGACATGCCAAAATCTCCTGCCGGCTACGCCAGAACCACGTGGCAGACACTCCGGAATCACCTGCCGGGCTTGCTGGAACCACCTGCCGGTCACGCCAACATCACCTTTCAGCTACGCCAGAACCACTTGGCGGACACTCCGGAACCACCGGCTCGACTCGCCGGAACCAGCGCCGGACATGCAAAATGACCTGCCGGCTACGCCAGAACCACTTGGCAAACACTCCGGAATCACCAGTCGGGCATGCCGGAACCGCCTCTCAGACTTGCCAGAACCATGTTCCGGACACGCCGGTACCACCTGCCGAGTATGCCGGAACCACCTGATCCACTCCCCAGAACCACCTGCTGGACACGCCAGAATCACCTGCCGACTACGGCAGAACCACTCGGCAGACACTCTGGAACCACCTGCCGGGCATGCCGGAACCACCTCTCAGAGGTGCCAGAACCACATGACGAACACTCCGGAATCACCTGCCGGGCATGCCGGAACCACCCGCCGGACATGCCGGAACCACCGGCTCGACTCGCCGGAACCATTGCCGGACATGCAAAATCACCTGCCGGCTACGCCAGAACCACTCGGCTGACACTCCGGAATCACATGCCGGGCATGGCGGAACCACCTCTCAGACATGCCAGAACCACATGCCAATGACACCGGAAGCACCTGCCGAGCACGCCAGAACAACCTGATCGACTCGCCAAAACCACCTGCTGGACACGCCAAAATCACCTGCCGGCTACCCAAGAACCACTCGGCTGACACTCCGGAATCACATGCCAGGCATTCCGGAACCACCTCTCAGAGGTGCCAGAACCAAATGCCGGAGACTCCGGTATCACCTGCCGGGAATGCCGGAACCACCTCTCAGAGGTGCCAGAACCACATGCCGGACACTCCGGAATCACCTGCCGGGCATGCCGGAACCACCTCCCGGACATGCCGGAACCACCGGCTCGACTCGCCGGAAACATTGCCGGACATGCAAAATAACCTGCCGGCTACGCCAGAACCACTTGGGGAACACTCCGGAATCACCTGCCGGGCATGGCGGAACCACCTCTCAGACATGCCGGAACCACATGCCAATGACACCGGAAGCACCTGCCAAGCACGCCAGACCCACCTGCTCGACTCGCCAAAACCACCTGCTGGACACGCCAAAATCACCTGCCGGCTGTGCCACAACCATTTGGTGAACGCTTCGGAATCACCTGCCGGGCTTGCTGGAACCACCTGCTGGTCACGCCAACATCACCTGCCAGCTATGCCAGAACCACTTGGCGGACACCATGGAAACACCTGTCGGGCCGGCCGGAACCACCTATTAGACGTGCCAGAACCATGTGCCTGAGATGCCGGAACCAGACCCCGAACAGAGCGAAACCACCTGCCAGACCCGCCTGAACCACCTGCCGAGCACGCCGGAACCACCTATTCGACTCGCCGGAACCACCTACCTGACACGCTAAAATCACCTGCCGGGTATGCCACAACCACTTGTTGGACACTCCGGAATCATCTGCCGGACATGCCAGAACCAGCTCTCAGACACACCAGAACCGCGTGCCAGACACGCCGGAAGCACCTGCTGAGCATGCCTGAGCCAAATGCTCGACTTGCAAGAAACACCTGCCAGACACCCCAAAATCACCTCCCGGGTACTCCAGAACCACGTGGCGGACACTCCGGAATCACCTGTCGGGCATGCCGGAACCAACTATCAGACGTACCAGAACCTCGTGCCGGTCACGCCAGAACCACCTGCCGGACAGACCGGAAACACCTGCTGGATACGCCGCAACCACCGGCTCGACTCGCCGGAACCACCGCCGGACATGCAAAATGACCTGCCGGCTACGCCAGAACCACTTGGCGAACACTCCGGAATCACCTGTCGGGCATGCCGGAACCACCTCTCAGACTTGCCAGAACCATGTTCCGGACACGCCGGTACGACCTGCCGAGTATGCCAGAACCACCTGATCCACACCCCAGAACCACCTGCTGGATACGCCTGAATCACCTGCCGGCTACTCCAGAACCACTCGGCAGACACTCCGTAACCAACTGCCGGGCATGCCGGAACCACCTCTCAAAGGGGCCAGAACCACATGCCGGACAATCCGGAATCACCTGCCGGGCAAGCCGGAACCATCTCTCAGACTTGCCAGAACCATGTTCCGGACATGCCGGAACCACCTGCCGAGCTTGCCGGAACCACCTGCTGGACACGCCAAAATCACCTGCCGGCTACGCCAGAACCACTCGGCAGACACTCGGGAATCACATGCCACGCATTCCGGAACCACCTCTCAGAGGTGCCAGAACCAAATGCCGGACACTCCGGTATCACCTGCCGGGCATGCCGGAACCACCTCTCAGAGGTGCCAGAACCACATGCCGGAACACCGGAATCACCTCCCGGGCATGCCGGAACCACCTGCTGGACATGCCGGAACCACCGGCTCGACTCGCCGGAACCATTGCCGGATATGCAAAATCACCTGCCGGCTACGCCAGAACCACTTGGCGAACACTCCGGAATCACCTTCCTGGCATGGCGGAACCACCTCTCAGACATGCCGGAACCACATGCCAATGACACCGGAAGCACCTGCCGAGCACGCCAGAACCACCTGCTTGACTCGCCAAAACCACCTGCTGGACACGCCAAGATCACGTGCCGGCTACGCCAAACAATTTGGTGAACTCTTCGGAATCACCTGCCGGGCTGCCTGGAAACACCTGCCGGTCACGCCAACATCACCTGCCAGCTATGCCAGAACCACTTGGCGGACACCATGGAAACACCTGTCGGGCCGGCCAGAACCACCTCTCAGACGTGCCAGAACCATGTGCCTGAGATGCCGGAACCACTCACCGAACAGACCGAAACCACCTGCCAGACCCGCCTGAACCCCCTGGCGAGCACGCCTGATCCACCTGCTCAACTAGCTGGAACCACCTTCCTGACACGCCAAAATCACCTGCCAGCTATGCCACAATCATTTGGTGAACTCTTCGGAATCACCTGCTGGGCTGGCTCCAGAACAACTCGGCACACTCTCCGGAACCACCTGCCGGGCATGCCGGAACCACCTCTCAGACATTCCGGTACCACATTTCAATGACACCAGAAGCACCTGCCAAGCACGCCAGAACCACCTGCTCGACTCGCCAAAACCACCTGCTGGACATGCCAAAATCACCTGCCGGCTACACCCTAACCATTTGGTGAACTCTTCGGAATCACCTGCCGGGCTGGCTGGAACCACCTGCTGGTCACGCCAACATCACCTGCCAGCTATGCAAGAACCACTTGGCGGACACCATGGAAACACGTGTCGGGCCGGCCGGAACCACCTATCTGACGTGCCAGAACCATGTGCCTGAGATGCCGGAACCACACCCCGAACAGACCGAAACCACCTGCCAGACCAGCCTGAACCACATGCCGAGCACGCCGGAACCACCTACTCGACTCGCTGGAACCACCTACCTGACACGCTAAAATCACCTGCCGGGTATGCCACAACCACTTGGTGGACACTCCGGAATCATCTGCCGGACATGCCAGAACCAGCTCTCAGACACAGGACAACCACGTGCCAGACACGCCGGAAGCACCTGCTGAGCATGCCTGAGCCAAATTCTCGACTTGCAAGAAACACCTGCCAGACACGCCAAAATCACCTGCCAGGTACGCCAGAACCAGGTGGCGGACACTCCGGAATCACCTGTCGGGCATGCCGGAACCAACTCTCAGACGTGCCAGAACCTCGTGCCGGTCACGCCAGAACCACCTGCCGCAGAGACCGGAAACACCTGCTGGATACGCCGGAACCACCAGCTCGACTCGCCGGAACCACCGCCAGACATGAAAAATGACCTGTCGGCTACGCAAGAACCACTTGGCGAACACTCCGGAATCACCTGTCGGGCATGCCGGAACCACCTCTCAGACTTGCCAGAACCATGTTCCGGACACGCCGGTACCACCTGCCGAGTAGGCCGGAACCACCTGATCCACTCCCCAGAACCACCTGCTGGATACGCCAGAATCACCTGCCGGCTACTCCAGAACCACTCGGCAGACACTCCGTAACCAACTGCCGGGCATGCCGGAACCACCTCTCAGAGGTGCCAGAACCACATGCCGGACACTCCGGAATCACCTGCCGGGCATGCCGGAACCATCTCTCAGACTTGCCAGAACCATGTTCCGGACATGCCGGAACCACCTGCCGAGCTCGCCGGAACTACCTGCTGGACACGCCAAAATCACCTGCCGGCTACGCCAGAACCACTCGGCAGACACTTGGGAAGCACATGCCAGGCATTCCGGAACCACCTCTCAGAGGTGCCAGAACCAAACGCTGGACACTCCGGTATCACCTGCCGGGCATGCCGGAACCACCTGCTGGACAAGCCGGAACCACCGGCTCGACTCGCCGGAACCATTGCCGGACATGCAAAATCACCTGCCGGCTACGCCAGAACCACTTGGCGGACACCATGGAAACACCTGTCGGGCCGGCCGGAACCACCTCTCAGACGTGCCAGAACCATGTGCCTGAGATGCCGGAACCACTCCCCGAACAGACCGAAACCACCTGCCAGACCCGCCTGAATCCCCTGGCGAGCACGCCTGATCCACCTGCTCAACTAGCCGGAACCCACTTCCTGACACGCCAAAATCACCTGCCAGGTATACAAGAACCACTTGGTGGACACTCTGGAATCATCTGCTGGAGATGCCAGAACCAGCTCTCAGACACACCAGAACCACGTGCCAGAGACGCCGGAAGCACCAGCTGAGCATGCCTCAGCCACCTGCTCGACTCGCAAGATACACCTGTCGGACAGGCGAAAATCACCTGCCGGGTACGCCAGAAACACTTGGCGGACGCTCCAGAATCACCTGTCGGGCGTGCCGGAACCACCTCTCAGACTTGCCAGAACCATGTTCTGGACACGCCGGTACCACCTGCCGAGTATGCCGGAACCAGCTGATCCACTACCCAGAACCACCTAGTGGACACGCCAAAATCAACTCCCGGCTACGCCAGAACCACTCGGCAGACACTCCGGAATCACATGCCAGGCATTCCGGAACCACCTCTCAGAGGTGCCAGAACCAAATGCTGGAGACTCCCGTATCACCTGCCGGGCATGCCGGAACCACCTGCCGGACATGCCGGAACAACCGGCTCGACTCGCCGGAACCATTGCCTTACATGCAAAATCACCTGCCTGCTATGCCAGAACCACTTGGCGAACACTCCGGAATCACCTGTCGGGCATGACGGAACCGCCTCTCAGACTTGCCAGAAGCATGTTCCGGACACGCTGGTACCACCTGCCGAGCTGGCCAGAACCACCTGCTGGACATGCCAAAATCACCTGCCAGCTACGCCAGAACCACACGGCAGACACTCCGGAATCACCTGCCGGGCTGGCTGGAACCACCTGCCGGTCACGCCAACATCACCTTTCAGCTAAGCCAGAACCACTTGGCGGACACCATGGAAACACCTCTCCGGCCGTCCGGAAACACCTCTCAGACGTGCCAGAACCATGTGCCTAAGATGCCGGAACCCCTCCCGAACAGACCGAAAGCACCTGCCAGACCAGCCTGAACCCCCAGGCGAGCAAGCCTGATCCACCTGCTCAACTAGTCGGAACCACCTTCCAGACACGCCAAAATCACCTGCCAGGTCTACCAGAACCACTTGGTGGACACTCCGGAATCATCTGCCGGACATGCCAGAACCAGCCCTCAGACACACCAGAACCACGTGCCGGATACGCCGGAAGCACCTGCTGATCATGCCTGAGCCACATGCTCGACTTGCAAGAAACACCTGCCAGACACGCCAAAATCACCTGCCGGGTACGCCAGAACCACGTGGCGGACTCTCCGGCATCACCTGTCGGGGATGCCGGAACCAACTCTCAGACGTGCCAGAACCTCGTGCCGGACACGCCAGAACCACGTGCCGGACAGACCGGAAACACCTGCCGGACACGCAGGAACCACCGGCTTGACTCGCCAGAAACACCGCCGGACATGCAAAATGAGCTGCCGGGTACGCCAGAACCACTTGGCGAACACTCCGGAATCACCTGTCGGGCATGCCAGAACCACCTCTCCGACTTGCCAGAACAATGTTCCTGACACGCCGGTACCACCTGCCGAGTATGCCGGAACCACCTGATCCACTCCCCAGAACCACCTGCTGGACACGCCAGAATCACCTGCCGACTACGCCAGAACCACTGGGCAGACACTCCGGAAGCACCTGCCGGGCATGCCGAACCACCTCTCAGAGGTGCCAGAACCACATGCCGGACACTCCGGAATCACCTGCCGGGCATGCCGGAACCACCTCTCAGAGGTGCCATAACCACATGCCGGACACTCCGGAATCACCTGCCGGGCATGCCGGAACCATCTCTCAGACGTTCCAGAACCATGTTCCGGACACGCTGCTACCACCTGCTGAGCTCGCCGGAACCACCTGCTGGACACGCCAAAATCACCTGCCAGCTACGCCAGAACCACACGGCAGACACTCCGGAATCACCTGCCGGGCTGGCTGGAACCACCTGCCGGTCACGCCAACATCACCTTTCAGCTACGCCAGAACCACTTGGCGGACACTCCGGAACACCTGTCGGGCCGGCCGGAACCACCTCTCAGACGTGCCAGAACCATGTGCCTGAGATGCCGGAACCACTCCCCGAACAGACCGAAACCACCTGCCAGACCCGCCTGAACCCCCAGGCGAGCACGCCTGATCCACCTGCTCAACTAGCCGGAACGACCTTCCTGACACGCCAAAATCTCCTGCCGGCTACGCCTCAACCATTTGGTGAACTCTTCGGAATCACCTGCCGGGCTGGCTCCAGAACCACTCGGCAGACACTCCGGAACCACCTGCCTGGCATGCCGGAACCACCTCTCAGACATGCCGGAACCACATGCCAATGACACCGGAAGCACCTGCCGAGCACGCCAGAACCACCTGCTCGACTCGCCAAAACCATCTGCTGGATACGCCAGAAACACCTGACGGCTACTCCAGAACCACTCGGCAGACACTCCGTAACCAACTGCCGGGCATGCCGGAACCACCTCTCAGAGGTGCCAGAACCACATGCCGGACACTCCGGAATCACCTGCCGGGCATTACGGAACCACCTCTCAAACATGCCGGAACCACATGCCCATGACACCGGAAGCACCTGCCGAGCACGCCAGAACCACCTGCTCGACTCGCCAAAACCACCTGCTGGACACGCCAAAATCACCTGCCGGCTACGCCAGAAACCTTTGGTGAACTCTTCGGAATCACCTGCCGGGCTGGCTGGAACCACCTGCCGGTCACGCCAACATCACCTGCCAGCTATGCCAGAACCACTTGGCGGACACCATGGAAACACCTGTCGGGCCAGCCGGAACCACTTATCAGACGTGCCAGAACCATGTGCCTGAGATGCCGGAACCACACCCCGAACAGACCAAAACCACCTGCCAGACCCGCCTGAACCACCTGCCGAGCACGCCGGAACCACCTACTCGACTCGCTGGAACCACCTACCTGACACGCTATAATCACCTACTGGGTATGCCACAACCACTTGGTGGACACTCCGGAATCATCTGCCGGACACGCCAGAACCAGCTCTCAGACACACCAGAACCACGTGCCAGACACGCCGGAAGCACCTGCTGATCATGCCTGAGCCAAATGCTCGACATGCAAGATACACCTGTCGGACAGGCGAAAATCACCCGCCGGGTACGCCAGAAACACTTGGCGGATGCTCCGGAATCACCTGACGGGCGTGCCGGAACCACCTCTCAGACTTGCCAGAACCATGTTCTGTACATGCCGGTACCACCTGCCGAGTATGCCGGAACCAGCTGATCCACTCCCCAGAACCACCTAGTGGACACGCCAAAATCAACTGCAGGCTACGCCAGAACCACTCGGCAGACACTCCGGAATCACATGCCAGGCATTCCGGAACCACCTCTCAGAGGTTCCAGAACCAAATGCCGGAGACTCTGGTATCACCTGCCGGGCATGCCGGAACCACCTCCCAGACGTGCCAGAACCACATGCCGGACACTCCGGAATCACCTGCCGGGCATGCTGGAACCACGTGCTGGATATGCCGGAACCACCTGCCGGACATGCCGGAACCACCTGCCGGACATTCCGGAACCAACGGCTCGACTCGCCGGAACCATTGCCGGACTTGCAAAATCACCTACCGGCTACGCCAGAACCACTTGGCGAACACTCCGGTATCACCTGCCGGGCATGCCGGAACCACCTCTCAGAGGTCCCAGAACCACATGCCGGACACTCCGGAATCACCTGCCGAGCATGCCAGAACCACCTGCCAGACATGCCGGAACCACCGCCTCGACTCGCCGGAACCATTGCTGGACATGCAAAATCACCTGCCAGCTATGCCAGAACCACTTGGGGAACACTCCGGAATCACCTCCCGGGCATGGCGGAACCACCTCTCAGACACAGCAGAACCACGTGCCAGACACGCGGGAAGCACCTGCTGAGCATGCCTGAGCCAAATGCTCGACATGCAAGAAACACCTGCCAGACACGCCAAAATCACCTGCCGGGTACGCCAGAACCACGTGGAGGACACTCCGGAATCACCTGTCAGGCATGCCGGAACCAACTCTCAGACGTGGCAGAACCTCGTGCCGGTCACGCCAGAACCACCTGCCGGACACGCCGGAACCACCGGCTCGACTCGCCGGAACCACCGCCGGACATGCAAAATGACCTGCCGGCTACGCCAGAACCACTTGGCGAACACTCCGGAATCACCTGTCGGGCATTCCGGAACCGCCTCTCAGACTTGCCAGAACCATGTTCCGGACACGCCGGTACCACCTGCCGTGTATGCCGGAACCACCTGATCCACTCCCCAGAACCAATTGCTGGACACGCCAGAATCACCTGCCACTATGCCAGAACCACTCGGCAGACACTCTGGAACCACCTGCCGGGCATTCCGGAACCACCTCTCAGAGGTGCCAGAACCACATGCCGGACACTCCGGAATCACCTGCCGGGCATGCCGGAACCACCTCTCAGAGGTGCCATAACCACATGCTGGACACTCCGGAACCACCTGCCGGACATGCCGGAACCACCGGCTCGACTCGCCCGAACCATTGCCGGACATGCAAAATCACCTGCCGGCTATGCCAGAACCACTTGGGGAACACTCCGGAATCACCTGGCGGTCATGGCGGAACCACCTCTCAGACACGCCGGAACCACATGCGAATGACACCGGAAGCACCTGCCGAGCACGCCAGAACCACATGCTCGACTCGCCAAAACCACCTGCTGGACACGCCAAAATCACCTTCCGGCTACGCCACAACCATTTGGTGAACACTTCGGAATCACCTGCCGGGCTGGCTGGAACCACCTGCCGGTCACGCCAACATCTCCTGCCAGCTATGCCAGAACCACTTGGCGGACACCATGGAAACACCTGTCGGGCCGGCCGGAACCACCTATCAGACGTGCCAGAACCATGTGCCTGAGATGCCGGAACCACACCCCGAACAGACCGAAACCACCTGCCAGACCCGCCTGAACCACCTGCCGAGCACGCCGGAACCACCTACTCGACTCGCTGGAACCACCTACCTGACACGCTAAAATCACCTGCCGGGTATGCCACAACTACTTGGTGGACACTCTGGAATCATCTGCCAGACACGCCAGAACCAGCTCTCAGACACACCAGAACCACGTGCCAGACACGCCGGAAGCACCTGCTGAGCATGCCTGAGCCAAATGCTCGACTTGCAAGAAACACCTGCCAGACACGCCAAAATCACCTGCCGGGTACGCCAGAACCACTCGGCAGACACTCCGGAATCACCTGCCGGGCTGGCTGGAACCACCTGCCGGTCACGCCAACATCACCTTTCAGCTACGCCAGAACCACTTGGCGGACACTCCGGAAACACCTGTCGGGCTGGCCGGAACCACCTCTCAGACGTGCCAGAACCATGTGCCTGAGATGCCGGAACCACTCCCCGAACAGACCGAAACCACCTGCCAGACCTGCCTGAACCCCCTGGCGAGCACGCCTGATCCACCTGCTCATCTAGCCGGAACCACCTACCTGACACGCCAAAATCCCCTGCCAGGTATACCAGAACCACGTGGTGGACACTCCGGAATCATCTGCCGGACATGCCAGAACCAGCTCTCAGACACACCAGAACCAAGTGCCAGAGACGCCGGAAGCACCAGCTGAGCATGCCTGAGCCACCTGCTCGACTCGCAAGAAACACCTGTCGGACATGCCAAAATCACCTGCCGAGTACGCCAGAAACACTTGGCTGACGCTCCGGAATCACCTGTCGGGCGTGCTGGAACCACCTCTCAGACTTGCCAGAACCATGTTCTGGACACGCCGGTACCACCTGCCGAGTATGCCGGAACCAGCTGATCCACACCCCAGAACCACCTAGCTGACACGCCAAAATCAACTGCCGGCTACGCCAGAACCACTCGGCTGACACTCCGGAATCACATGCCAGTCATTCCGGAACCACCGCTCAGAGGTGCCAGAACCAAATGCCGGAGACTCCGGTATCACCTGCCGGGCATGCCTGAACCACCTCTCAGAGGTGCCAGAACCACATGCCGGAAACTCCGGAATCACCTGCCGCGCATGCCGGAACCACCTGCCGGACATTCCGGAACCACCGGCTCGACTCGCCGGAACCATTGCCGGACATGCCAAATCACCTGCCGGCTATGCCAGAACCACTTGGCGAACACTCCGGTATCACCTGCCCGGCATGGCGGAACCACATCACAGAGGTGCCAGAACCACATGCCGGACACTCCGGAATCACCTGCCGGGCATGCCGGAACCACCTGCTGGACATGCGGGAACCACCGGCTCGACTCAGCGGAACCACCGCCGGACATGCAAAATGACCTGCCGGCTACGCCAGAACCACTTGGCGAACACTCCGGAATCACCTGCCGGGCATGCCGGAACCACCTCTCAGAGGTGCCAGAACCACATTCCGGACACTCCGGAATCACCTGCCGGGCATGCCGGAACCACCTGCTGGACATGCGGGAACCACCGGCTCGACTCAGCGGAACCACCGCCGGACATGCAAAATGACCTGCCGGCTACGCCAGAACCACTTGGCGAACACTCCGGAATCACCTGCCGGGCATGCCGGAACCACCTCTCAGAGGTGCCAGAACCACATTCCGGACACTCCGGAATCACCTGCCGGGCATGCCGGAACCACCTGCCGGACATGCCGGAACCACCGGCTCGACTCGCCGGAACCACCGCCGGACATGCAAAATCACCTGCCGGCTACGCCAGAACCACTCGGCTGACACTCCGGAATCACATGCCGGGCATGGCGGAACCACCTCTCAGACATGCCAGAACCACATGCCAATGACACCGGAAGCACCTGCCGAGCACGCCAGAACAACCTGATCGACTCGCCAAAACCACCTGCTGGACACGCCAAAATCACCTGCCGGCTACCCAAGAACCACTCGGCTGACACTCCGGAATCACATGCCAGGCATTCCGGAACCACCTCTCAGAGGTGCCAGAACCAAATGCCGGAGACTCCGGTATCACCTGCCGGGAATGCCGGAACCACCTCTCAGAGGTGCCAGAACCACATGCCGGACACTCCGGAATCACCTGCCGGGCATGCCGGAACCACCTCCCGGACATGCCGGAACCACCGGCTCGACTCGCCGGAAACATTGCCGGACATGCAAAATAACCTGCCGGCTACGCCAGAACCACTTGGGGAACACTCCGGAATCACCTGCCGGGCATGGCGGAACCACCTCTCAGACATGCCGGAACCACATGCCAATGACACCGGAAGCACCTGCCAAGCACGCCAGACCCACCTGCTCGACTCGCCAAAACCACCTGCTGGACACGCCAAAATCACCTGCCGGCTGTGCCACAACCATTTGGTGAACGCTTCGGAATCACCTGCCGGGCTTGCTGGAACCACCTGCTGGTCACGCCAACATCACCTGCCAGCTATGCCAGAACCACTTGGCGGACACCATGGAAACACCTGTCGGGCCGGCCGGAACCACCTATTAGACGTGCCAGAACCATGTGCCTGAGATGCCGGAACCAGACCCCGAACAGAGCGAAACCACCTGCCAGACCCGCCTGAACCACCTGCCGAGCACGCCGGAACCACCTATTCGACTCGCCGGAACCACCTACCTGACACGCTAAAATCACCTGCCGGGTATGCCACAACCACTTGTTGGACACTCCGGAATCATCTGCCGGACATGCCAGAACCAGCTCTCAGACACACCAGAACCGCGTGCCAGACACGCCGGAAGCACCTGCTGAGCATGCCTGAGCCAAATGCTCGACTTGCAAGAAACACCTGCCAGACACCCCAAAATCACCTCCCGGGTACTCCAGAACCACGTGGCGGACACTCCGGAATCACCTGTCGGGCATGCCGGAACCAACTATCAGACGTACCAGAACCTCGTGCCGGTCACGCCAGAACCACCTGCCGGACAGACCGGAAACACCTGCTGGATACGCCGCAACCACCGGCTCGACTCGCCGGAACCACCGCCGGACATGCAAAATGACCTGCCGGCTACGCCAGAACCACTTGGCGAACACTCCGGAATCACCTGTCGGGCATGCCGGAACCACCTCTCAGACTTGCCAGAACCATGTTCCGGACACGCCGGTACGACCTGCCGAGTATGCCAGAACCACCTGATCCACACCCCAGAACCACCTGCTGGATACGCCTGAATCACCTGCCGGCTACTCCAGAACCACTCGGCAGACACTCCGTAACCAACTGCCGGGCATGCCGGAACGACCTCTCAAAGGGGCCAGAACCACATGCCGGACAATCCGGAATCACCTGCCGGGCAAGCCGGAACCATCTCTCAGACTTGCCAGAACCATGTTCCGGACATGCCGGAACCACCTGCCGAGCTTGCCGGAACCACCTGCTGGACACGCCAAAATCACCTGCCGGCTACGCCAGAACCACTCGGCAGACACTCGGGAATCACATGCCACGCATTCCGGAACCACCTCTCAGAGGTGCCAGAACCAAATGCCGGACACTCCGGTATCACCTGCCGGGCATGCCGGAACCACCTCTCAGAGGTGCCAGAACCACATGCCGGAACACCGGAATCACCTGCCGGGCATGCCGGAACCACCTGCTGGACATGCCGGAACCACCGGCTCGACTCGCCGGAACCATTGCCGGATATGCAAAATCACCTGCCGGCTACGCCAGAACCACTTGGCGAACACTCCGGAATCACCTTCCTGGCATGGCGGAACCACCTCTCAGACATGCCGGAACCACATGCCAATGACACCGGAAGCACCTGCCGAGCACGCCAGAACCACCTGCTTGACTCGCCAAAACCACCTGCTGGACACGCCAAGATCACGTGCCGGCTACGCCAAACAATTTGGTGAACTCTTCGGAATCACCTGCCGGGCTGCCTGGAAACACCTGCCGGTCACGCCAACATCACCTGCCAGCTATGCCAGAACCACTTGGCGGACACCATGGAAACACCTGTCGGGCCGGCCAGAACCACCTCTCAGACGTGCCAGAACCATGTGCCTGAGATGCCGGAACCACTCACCGAACAGACCGAAACCACCTGCCAGACCCGCCTGAACCCCCTGGCGAGCACGCCTGATCCACCTGCTCAACTAGCTGGAACCACCTTCCTGACACGCCAAAATCACCTGCCAGCTATGCCACAATCATTTGGTGAACTCTTCGGAATCACCTGCTGGGCTGGCTCCAGAACAACTCGGCACACTCTCCGGAACCACCTGCCGGGCATGCCGGAACCACCTCTCAGACATTCCGGTACCACATTTCAATGACACCAGAAGCACCTGCCAAGCACGCCAGAACCACCTGCTCGACTCGCCAAAACCACCTGCTGGACATGCCAAAATCACCTGCCGGCTACACCCTAACCATTTGGTGAACTCTTCGGAATCACCTGCCGGGCTGGCTGGAACCACCTGCTGGTCACGCCAACATCACCTGCCAGCTATGCAAGAACCACTTGGCGGACACCATGGAAACACGTGTCGGGCCGGCCGGAACCACCTATCTGACGTGCCAGAACCATGTGCCTGAGATGCCGGAACCACACCCCGAACAGACCGAAACCACCTGCCAGACCAGCCTGAACCACATGCCGAGCACGCCGGAACCACCTACTCGACTCGCTGGAACCACCTACCTGACACGCTAAAATCACCTGCCGGGTATGCCACAACCACTTGGTGGACACTCCGGAATCATCTGCCGGACATGCCAGAACCAGCTCTCAGACACAGGACAACCACGTGCCAGACACGCCGGAAGCACCTGCTGAGCATGCCTGAGCCAAATTCTCGACTTGCAAGAAACACCTGCCAGACACGCCAAAATCACCTGCCAGGTACGCCAGAACCAGGTGGCGGACACTCCGGAATCACCTGTCGGGCATGCCGGAACCAACTCTCAGACGTGCCAGAACCTCGTGCCGGTCACGCCAGAACCACCTGCCGCAGAGACCGGAAACACCTGCTGGATACGCCGGAACCACCAGCTCGACTCGCCGGAACCACCGCCAGACATGAAAAATGACCTGTCGGCTACGCAAGAACCACTTGGCGAACACTCCGGAATCACCTGTCGGGCATGCCGGAACCACCTCTCAGACTTGCCAGAACCATGTTCCGGACACGCCGGTACCACCTGCCGAGTAGGCCGGAACCACCTGATCCACTCCCCAGAACCACCTGCTGGATACGCCAGAATCACCTGCCGGCTACTCCAGAACCACTCGGCAGACACTCCGTAACCAACTGCCGGGCATGCCGGAACCACCTCTCAGAGGTGCCAGAACCACATGCCGGACACTCCGGAATCACCTGCCGGGCATGCCGGAACCATCTCTCAGACTTGCCAGAACCATGTTCCGGACATGCCGGAACCACCTGCCGAGCTCGCTGGAACTACCTGCTGGACACGCCAAAATCACCTGCCGGCTACGCCAGAACCACTCGGCAGACACTTGGGAAGCACATGCCAGGCATTCCGGAACCACCTCTCAGAGGTGCCAGAACCAAACGCTGGACACTCCGGTATCACCTGCCGGGCATGCCGGAACCACCTGCTGGACAAGCCGGAACCACCGGCTCGACACGCCGGAACCATTGCCGGACATGCAAAATCACCTGCCGGCTACGCCAGAACCACTTGGCGGACACCATGGAAACACCTGTCGGGCCGGCCGGAACCACCTCTCAGACGTGCCAGAACCATGTGCCTGAGATGCCGGAACCACTCCCCGAACAGACCGAAACCACCTGCCAGACCCGCCTGAATCCCCTGGCGAGCACGCCTGATCCACCTGCTCAACTAGCCGGAACCCACTTCCTGACACGCCAAAATCACCTGCTAGGTATACAAGAACCACTTGGTGGACACTCTGGAATCATCTGCTGGAGATGCCAGAGCCAGCTCTCAGACACACCAGAACCACGTGCCAGAGACGCCGGAAGCACCAGCTGAGCATGCCTCAGCCACCTGCTCGACTCGCAAGATACACCTGTCGGACAGGCGAAAATCACCTGCCGGGTACGCCAGAAACACTTGGCGGACGCTCCAGAATCACCTGTCGGGCGTGCCGGAACCACCTCTCAGACTTGCCAGAACCATGTTCTGGACACGCCGGTACCACCTGCCGAGTATGCCGGAACCAGCTGATCCACTACCCAGAACCACCTAGTGGACACGCCAAAATCAACTCCCGGCTACGCCAGAACCACTCGGCAGACACTCCGGAATCACATGCCAGGCATTCCGGAACCACCTCTCAGAGGTGCCAGAACCAAATGCTGGAGACTCCCGTATCACCTGCCGGGCATGCCGGAACCACCTGCCGGACATGCCGGAACAACCGGCTCGACTCGCCGGAACCATTGCCTTACATGCAAAATCACCTGCCTGCTATGCCAGAACCACTTGGCGAACACTCCGGAATCACCTGTCGGGCATGACGGAACCGCCTCTCAGACTTGCCAGAAGCATGTTCCGGACACGCTGGTACCACCTGCCGAGCTGGCCAGAACCACCTGCTGGACATGCCAAAATCACCTGCCAGCTACGCCAGAACCACACGGCAGACACTCCGGAATCACCTGCCGGGCTGGCTGGAACCACCTGCCGGTCACGCCAACATCACCTTTCAGCTAAGCCAGAACCACTTGGCGGACACCATGGAAACACCTCTCCGGCCGTCCGGAAACACCTCTCAGACGTGCCAGAACCATGTGCCTAAGATGCCGGAACCCCTCCCGAACAGACCGAAAGCACCTGCCAGACCAGCCTGAACCCCCAGGCGAGCAAGCCTGATCCACCTGCTCAACTAGTCGGAACCACCTTCCAGACACGCCAAAATCACCTGCCAGGTCTACCAGAACCACTTGGTGGACACTCCGGAATCATCTGCCGGACATGCCAGAACCAGCCCTCAGACACACCAGAACCACGTGCCGGATACGCCGGAAGCACCTGCTGATCATGCCTGAGCCACATGCTCGACTTGCAAGAAACACCTGCCAGACACGCCAAAATCACCTGCCGGGTACGCCAGAACCACGTGGCGGACTCTCCGGCATCACCTGTCGGGGATGCCGGAACCAACTCTCAGACGTGCCAGAACCTCGTGCCGGACACGCCAGAACCACGTGCCGGACAGACCGGAAACACCTGCCGGACACGCAGGAACCACCGGCTTGACTCGCCAGAAACACCGCCGGACATGCAAAATGAGCTGCCGGGTACGCCAGAACCACTTGGCGAACACTCCGGAATCACCTGTCGGGCATGCCAGAACCACCTCTCCGACTTGCCAGAACAATGTTCCTGACACGCCGGTACCACCTGCCGAGTATGCCGGAACCACCTGATCCACTCCCCAGAACCACCTGCTGGACACGCCAGAATCACCTGCCGACTACGCCAGAACCACTGGGCAGACACTCCGGAAGCACCTGCCGGGCATGCCGAACCACCTCTCAGAGGTGCCAGAACCACATGCCGGACACTCCGGAATCACCTGCCGGGCATGCCGGAACCACCTCTCAGAGGTGCCATAACCACATGCCGGACACTCCGGAATCACCTGCCGGGCATGCCGGAACCATCTCTCAGACGTTCCAGAACCATGTTCCGGACACGCTGCTACCACCTGCTGAGCTCGCCGGAACCACCTGCTGGACACGCCAAAATCACCTGCCAGCTACGCCAGAACCACACGGCAGACACTCCGGAATCACCTGCCGGGCTGGCTGGAACCACCTGCCGGTCACGCCAACATCACCTTTCAGCTACGCCAGAACCACTTGGCGGACACTCCGGAACACCTGTCGGGCCGGCCGGAACCACCTCTCAGACGTGCCAGAACCATGTGCCTGAGATGCCGGAACCACTCCCCGAACAGACCGAAACCACCTGCCAGACCCGCCTGAACCCCCAGGCGAGCACGCCTGATCCACCTGCTCAACTAGCCGGAACGACCTTCCTGACACGCCAAAATCTCCTGCCGGCTACGCCTCAACCATTTGGTGAACTCTTCGGAATCACCTGCCGGGCTGGCTCCAGAACCACTCGGCAGACACTCCGGAACCACCTGCCTGGCATGCCGGAACCACCTCTCAGACATGCCGGAACCACATGCCAATGACACCGGAAGCACCTGCCGAGCACGCCAGAACCACCTGCTCGACTCGCCAAAACCATCTGCTGGATACGCCAGAAACACCTGACGGCTACTCCAGAACCACTCGGCAGACACTCCGTAACCAACTGCCGGGCATGCCGGAACCACCTCTCAGAGGTGCCAGAACCACATGCCGGACACTCCGGAATCACCTGCCGGGCATTACGGAACCACCTCTCAAACATGCCGGAACCACATGCCCATGACACCGGAAGCACCTGCCGAGCACGCCAGAACCACCTGCTCGACTCGCCAAAACCACCTGCTGGACACGCCAAAATCACCTGCCGGCTACGCCAGAAACCTTTGGTGAACTCTTCGGAATCACCTGCCGGGCTGGCTGGAACCACCTGCCGGTCACGCCAACATCACCTGCCAGCTATGCCAGAACCACTTGGCGGACACCATGGAAACACCTGTCGGGCCAGCCGGAACCACTTATCAGACGTGCCAGAACCATGTGCCTGAGATGCCGGAACCACACCCCGAACAGACCAAAACCACCTGCCAGACCCGCCTGAACCACCTGCCGAGCACGCCGGAACCACCTACTCGACTCGCTGGAACCACCTACCTGACACGCTATAATCACCTACTGGGTATGCCACAACCACTTGGTGGACACTCCGGAATCATCTGCCGGACACGCCAGAACCAGCTCTCAGACACACCAGAACCACGTGCCAGACACGCCGGAAGCACCTGCTGATCATGCCTGAGCCAAATGCTCGACATGCAAGATACACCTGTCGGACAGGCGAAAATCACCCGCCGGGTACGCCAGAAACACTTGGCGGATGCTCCGGAATCACCTGACGGGCGTGCCGGAACCACCTCTCAGACTTGCCAGAACCATGTTCTGTACATGCCGGTACCACCTGCCGAGTATGCCGGAACCAGCTGATCCACTCCCCAGAACCACCTAGTGGACACGCCAAAATCAACTGCAGGCTACGCCAGAACCACTCGGCAGACACTCCGGAATCACATGCCAGGCATTCCGGAACCACCTCTCAGAGGTTCCAGAACCAAATGCCGGAGACTCTGGTATCACCTGCCGGGCATGCCGGAACCACCTCCCAGACGTGCCAGAACCACATGCCGGACACTCCGGAATCACCTGCCGGGCATGCTGGAACCACGTGCTGGATATGCCGGAACCACCTGCCGGACATGCCGGAACCACCTGCCGGACATTCCGGAACCAACGGCTCGACTCGCCGGAACCATTGCCGGACTTGCAAAATCACCTACCGGCTACGCCAGAACCACTTGGCGAACACTCCGGTATCACCTGCCGGGCATGCCGGAACCACCTCTCAGAGGTCCCAGAACCACATGCCGGACACTCCGGAATCACCTGCCGAGCATGCCAGAACCACCTGCCAGACATGCCGGAACCACCGCCTCGACTCGCCGGAACCATTGCTGGACATGCAAAATCACCTGCCAGCTATGCCAGAACCACTTGGGGAACACTCCGGAATCACCTCCCGGGCATGGCGGAACCACCTCTCAGACACAGCAGAACCACGTGCCAGACACGCGGGAAGCACCTGCTGAGCATGCCTGAGCCAAATGCTCGACATGCAAGAAACACCTGCCAGACACGCCAAAATCACCTGCCGGGTACGCCAGAACCACGTGGAGGACACTCCGGAATCACCTGTCAGGCATGCCGGAACCAACTCTCAGACGTGGCAGAACCTCGTGCCGGTCACGCCAGAACCACCTGCCGGACACGCCGGAACCACCGGCTCGACTCGCCGGAACCACCGCCGGACATGCAAAATGACCTGCCGGCTACGCCAGAACCACTTGGCGAACACTCCGGAATCACCTGTCGGGCATTCCGGAACCGCCTCTCAGACTTGCCAGAACCATGTTCCGGACACGCCGGTACCACCTGCCGTGTATGCCGGAACCACCTGATCCACTCCCCAGAACCAATTGCTGGACACGCCAGAATCACCTGCCACTATGCCAGAACCACTCGGCAGACACTCTGGAACCACCTGCCGGGCATTCCGGAACCACCTCTCAGAGGTGCCAGAACCACATGCCGGACACTCCGGAATCACCTGCCGGGCATGCCGGAACCACCTCTCAGAGGTGCCATAACCACATGCTGGACACTCCGGAACCACCTGCCGGACATGCCGGAACCACCGGCTCGACTCGCCCGAACCATTGCCGGACATGCAAAATCACCTGCCGGCTATGCCAGAACCACTTGGGGAACACTCCGGAATCACCTGGCGGTCATGGCGGAACCACCTCTCAGACACGCCGGAACCACATGCGAATGACACCGGAAGCACCTGCCGAGCACGCCAGAACCACATGCTCGACTCGCCAAAACCACCTGCTGGACACGCCAAAATCACCTTCCGGCTACGCCACAACCATTTGGTGAACACTTCGGAATCACCTGCCGGGCTGGCTGGAACCACCTGCCGGTCACGCCAACATCTCCTGCCAGCTATGCCAGAACCACTTGGCGGACACCATGGAAACACCTGTCGGGCCGGCCGGAACCACCTATCAGACGTGCCAGAACCATGTGCCTGAGATGCCGGAACCACACCCCGAACAGACCGAAACCACCTGCCAGACCCGCCTGAACCACCTGCCGAGCACGCCGGAACCACCTACTCGACTCGCTGGAACCACCTACCTGACACGCTAAAATCACCTGCCGGGTATGCCACAACTACTTGGTGGACACTCTGGAATCATCTGCCAGACACGCCAGAACCAGCTCTCAGACACACCAGAACCACGTGCCAGACACGCCGGAAGCACCTGCTGAGCATGCCTGAGCCAAATGCTCGACTTGCAAGAAACACCTGCCAGACACGCCAAAATCACCTGCCGGGTACGCCAGAACCACTCGGCAGACACTCCGGAATCACCTGCCGGGCTGGCTGGAACCACCTGCCGGTCACGCCAACATCACCTTTCAGCTACGCCAGAACCACTTGGCGGACACTCCGGAAACACCTGTCGGGCTGGCCGGAACCACCTCTCAGACGTGCCAGAACCATGTGCCTGAGATGCCGGAACCACTCCCCGAACAGACCGAAACCACCTGCCAGACCTGCCTGAACCCCCTGGCGAGCACGCCTGATCCACCTGCTCATCTAGCCGGAACCACCTACCTGACACGCCAAAATCCCCTGCCAGGTATACCAGAACCACGTGGTGGACACTCCGGAATCATCTGCCGGACATGCCAGAACCAGCTCTCAGACACACCAGAACCAAGTGCCAGAGACGCCGGAAGCACCAGCTGAGCATGCCTGAGCCACCTGCTCGACTCGCAAGAAACACCTGTCGGACATGCCAAAATCACCTGCCGAGTACGCCAGAAACACTTGGCTGACGCTCCGGAATCACCTGTCGGGCGTGCTGGAACCACCTCTCAGACTTGCCAGAACCATGTTCTGGACACGCCGGTACCACCTGCCGAGTATGCCGGAACCAGCTGATCCACACCCCAGAACCACCTAGCTGACACGCCAAAATCAACTGCCGGCTACGCCAGAACCACTCGGCTGACACTCCGGAATCACATGCCAGTCATTCCGGAACCACCGCTCAGAGGTGCCAGAACCAAATGCCGGAGACTCCGGTATCACCTGCCGGGCATGCCTGAACCACCTCTCAGAGGTGCCAGAACCACATGCCGGAAACTCCGGAATCACCTGCCGCGCATGCCGGAACCACCTGCCGGACATTCCGGAACCACCGGCTCGACTCGCCGGAACCATTGCCGGACATGCCAAATCACCTGCCGGCTATGCCAGAACCACTTGGCGAACACTCCGGTATCACCTGCCCGGCATGGCGGAACCACATCACAGAGGTGCCAGAACCACATGCCGGACACTCCGGAATCACCTGCCGGGCATGCCGGAACCACCTGCTGGACATGCGGGAACCACCGGCTCGACTCAGCGGAACCACCGCCGGACATGCAAAATGACCTGCCGGCTACGCCAGAACCACTTGGCGAACACTCCGGAATCACCTGCCGGGCATGCCGGAACCACCTCTCAGAGGTGCCAGAACCACATTCCGGACACTCCGGAATCACCTGCCGGGCATGCCGGAACCACCTCCTGGACATGCGGGAACCACCGGCTCGACTCAGCGGAACCACCGCCGGACATGCAAAATGACCTGCCGGCTACGCCAGAACCACTTGGCGAACACTCCGGAATCACCTGCCGGGCATGCCGGAACCACCTCTCAGAGGTGCCAGAACCACATGCCGGACACTCCGGAATCACCTGCCGGGCATGCCGGAACCACCTGCCGGACATGCCGGAACCACCGGCTCGACTCGCCGGAACCACCGCCGGACATGCAAAATGACCTGCCGGCTACGCCAGAACCACTTGGCGAACACTCCGGAATCACCTGTCGGGCATGCCGGAACCGCCTCTCAGACTTGCCAGAACCAAGTTCCGGACACGCCGGTACCACCTGCCGAGTATGCCGGAACCACCTGATCCACTCCCCAGAACCACCTGCTGGACACGCCAGAATCACCTGCCGACTACGCCAGAACCACTTGGCAGACACTCTGGAACCACCTGCTGGGCATTCCGGAACCACCTCTCAGAGGTGCCAGAACCACATGCCGGACACTCCGGAATCACCTGCCGGGCATGCCGGAACAACCTCTCAGAGGTGCCATAACCACATGCCGGACACTCCGGAATCACCTGCCGGGCATGCCGGAACCATCTCTCAGACGTGCCGGAACCATGTTCCGGACACGCTGCTACCACCTGCTGAGCTCGCCGGAACCACCTGCTGGACACGCCAAAATCACCTGCCAGCTACGCCAGAACCACACAGCAGACACTCCGGAATCACCTGCCGGGCTGGCTGGAACCACCTGCTGGTCACGCCAACATCACCTTTCAGCTACGCCAGAACCACTTGGCGGACACTCCGGAACACCTGTCGGGCCGGCCGGAACCACCTCTCAGACGTGCCAGAACCATGTGCCTGAGATGCCGGAACCACTCCACGAACAGACCGAAACCACATGCCAGACCCGCCTGAACCCCCTGGCGAGCACGCCTGATCCACCTGCTCAACTAGCCGGAACCACCTTCCTGACACGCCAAAATCACCTGCCGGCTACGCCTCAACCATTTGGTGAACTCTTCGGAATCACCTGCCGGGCTGGCTCCAGAACCACTCGGCAGACTCTCCGGAACCACCTGCCGGGCATGCCGGAACCACCTCTCAGACATGCCGGAACCACATGCCAATGACACCGGAAGCACCTGCCGAGCACGCCAGAACCACCTGCTCGACTCGCCAAAACCACCTGATGGACACGCCAAAATCACCTGCCGGCTACGCCACAACCATTTGGTGAACTCTTCGGAATCACCTGCCGGGCTGGCTGGAACCACATGCCGGTCACGCCAACATCACCTGCCAGCTATGCCAGAACCACTTGGCGGACACCATGGAAACACCTGTCGGGCCGGCCGGAACCACCTATCAGACGTGCCAGAACCATGTGCCTGAGATGCCGGAACCACTCCCCGAACAGACCGAAACCACCTGCCAGACCCGCCTGACTCCCCTGGCGAGCACGCCTGATCCACCTGCTCAACTAGCCGGAACCCACTTCCTGACACGCCAAAATCACATGCCAGGTATACGAGAACCACTTGGTGGACACTCTGGAATCATCTGCTGGAGATGCCAGAACCAGCTCTCAGACACACCAGAACCACGTGCCAGAGACGCCGGAAGCACCAGCTGAGCATGCCTCAGCCACCTGCTCGACTCGCAAGATACACCTGTCGGACAGGCGAAAATCACCTGCCGGGTACGCCAGAAACACTTGGCGGACGCACCGGAATCACCAGTCGGGCGTGCCGGAACCACCTCTCAGACTTGCCAGAACCATGTTCTGGACACGCCGGTACCACCTGCCGAGTATGCCGGAACCAGCTGATCCACTACCAGGAACCACCTAGTGGACACGCCAAAATCAACTCCCGGCTACGCCAGAACTACTCGGCAGACACTCCGGAATCACATGCCAGGCATTCCGGAACCACCTCTCAGAGGTGCCAGAACCAAATGCCGGAGACTCCCGTATCACCTGCCGGGCATGCCGGAACCACCTCTCAGAGGTGCCAGAACCCCATGCCGGACACTCCGGAATCACCTGACGGGCATGCTGGAACCACGTGCTGGACATGCCGGAACCACCAGCCGGAAATGCCGGAACCACCTGCCGGACATTCCGGAACCACCGCCTCGACTCGCCGGAACCATTGCCGGACATGCAAAATCAACTGCCGGCTACGCCAGAACCACTTGCCGAACACTCCGGTATCACCTGCCGGGAATGCCGGAACCACCTCACAGAGGTGCCAGAACCACATGCCGGACACTCGGAATCACCTGCCGGGCATGACGGAACCGCCTCTCAGACTTGCCAGAAGCATGTTCCGGACACGCCGGTACCACCTGCAGAGTATGCCGGAACCACCTGATCCACTCACCACAACCACCAGCTGGACACGCCAGAATCACCTGCCGACTACGCCAGAACCACTCGGCAGACACTCCGGAACCACCTGCCGGGCATGCCGGAACCACCTCTCAGAGGTGCCAGAACCACATGACGAACACTCCGGAATCACCTGCCGGGCATGCCGGAACCACCTGCCGGACATGCCGGAACCACCGGCTCGACTCGCCGGAACCATTGCCGGACATGCAAAATCACCTGCCGGCTACGCCAGAACCACTCGGCTGACACTCCGGAATCACATGCCGGGCATGGCGGAACCACCTCTCAGACATGCCGGAACCACATGCCAATGACACCGGAAGCACCTGCCGAGCACGCCAGAACAACCTGATCGACTCGCCAAAACCACCTGCTGGACACGCCAAAATCACCTGCCGGCTACCCAAGAACCACTCGGCTGACACTCCGGAATCACATGCCAGGCATTCCGGAACCACCTCTCAGAGGTGCCAGAACCAAATGCCGGAGACTCCGGTATCACCTGCCGGGAATGCCGGAACCACCTCTCAGAGGTGCCAGAACCACATGCCGGACACTCCGGAATCACCTGCCGGGCATGCCGGAACCACCTCCCGGACATGCCGGAACCACCGGCTCGACTCGCCGGAAACATTGCCGGACATGCAAAATAACCTGCCGGCTACGCCAGAACCACTTGGGGAACACTCCGGAATCACCTGCCGGGCATGGCGGAACCACCTCTCAGACATGCCGGAACCACATGCCAATGACACCGGAAGCACCTGCCAAGCACGCCAGACCCACCTGCTCGACTCGCCAAAACCACCTGCTGGACACGCCAAAATCACCTGCCGGCTGTGCCACAACCATTTGGTGAACGCTTCGGAATCACCTGCCGGGCTTGCTGGAACCACCTGCTGGTCACGCCAACATCACCTGCCAGCTATGCCAGAACCACTTGGCGGACACCATGGAAACACCTGTCGGGCCGGCCGGAACCACCTATTAGACGTGCCAGAACCATGTGCCTGAGATGCCGGAACCATACCCCGAACAGAGCGAAACCACCTGCCAGACCCGCCTGAACCACCTGCCGAGCACGCCGGAACCACCTATTCGACTCGCCGGAACCACCTACCTGACACGCTAAAATCACCTGCCGGGTATGCCACAACCACTTGTTGGACACTCCGGAATCATCTGCCGGACATGCCAGAACCAGCTCTCAGACACACCAGAACCGCATGCCAGACACGCCGGAAGCACCTGCTGAGCATGCCTGAGCCAAATGCTCGACTTGCAAGAAACACCTGCCAGACACCCCAAAATCACCTCCCGGGTACTCCAGAACCACGTGGCGGACACTCCGGAATCACCTGTCGGGCATGCCGGAACCAACTATCAGACGTACCAGAACCTCGTGCCGGTCACGCCAGAACCACCTGCCGGACAGACCGGAAACACCTGCTGGATACGCCGCAACCACCGGCTCGACTCGCCGGAACCACCGCCGGACATGCAAAATGACCTGCCGGCTACGCCAGAACCACTTGGCGAACACTCCGGAATCACCTGTCGGGCATGCCGGAACCACCTCTCAGACTTGCCAGAACCATGTTCCGGACACGCCGGTACGACCTGCCGAGTATGCCAGAACCACCTGATCCACACCCCAGAACCACCTGCTGGATACGCCTGAATCACCTGCCGGCTACTCCAGAACCACTCGGCAGACACTCCGTAACCAACTGCCGGGCATGCCGGAACCACCTCTCAAAGGGGCCAGAACCACATGCCGGACAATCCGGAATCACCTGCCGGGCAAGCCGGAACCATCTCTCAGACTTGCCAGAACCATGTTCCGGACATGCCGGAACCACCTGCCGAGCTTGCCGGAACCACCTGCTGGACACGCCAAAATCACCTGCCGGCTACGCCAGAACCACTCGGCAGACACTCGGGAATCACATGCCACGCATTCCGGAACCACCTCTCAGAGGTGCCAGAACCAAATGCCGGACACTCCGGTATCACCTGCCGGGCATGCCGGAACCACCTCTCAGAGGTGCCAGAACCACATGCCGGAACACCGGAATCACCTGCCGGGCATGCCGGAACCACCTGCTGGACATGCCGGAACCACCGGCTCGACTCGCCGGAACCATTGCCGGATATGCAAAATCACCTGCCGGCTACGCCAGAACCACTTGGCGAACACTCCGGAATCACCTTCCTGGCATGGCGGAACCACCTCTCAGACATGCCGGAACCACATGCCAATGACACCGGAAGCACCTGCCGAGCACGCCAGAACCACCTGCTTGACTCGCCAAAACCACCTGCTGGACACGCCAAGATCACGTGCCGGCTACGCCAAACAATTTGGTGAACTCTTCGGAATCACCTGCCGGGCTGCCTGGAAACACCTGACGGTCACGCCAACATCACCTGCCAGCTATGCCAGAACCACTTGGCGGACACCATGGAAACACCTGTCGGGCCGGCCAGAACCACCTCTCAGACGTGCCAGAACCATGTGCCTGAGATGCCGGAACCACTCACCGAACAGACCGAAACCACCTGCCAGACCCGCCTGAACCCCCTGGCGAGCACGCCTGATCCACCTGCTCAACTAGCTGGAACCACCTTCCAGACACGCCAAAATCACCTGCCAGCTATGCCACAATCATTTGGTGAACTCTTCGGAATCACCTGCTGGGCTGGCTCCAGAACAACTCGGCACACTCTCCGGAACCACCTGCCGGGCATGCCGGAACCACCTCTCAGACATTCCGGTACCACATTTCAATGACACCAGAAGCACCTGCCAAGCACGCCAGAACCACCTGCTCGACTCGCCAAAACCACCTGCTGGACATGCCAAAATCACCTGCCGGCTACACCCTAACCATTTGGTGAACTCTTCGGAATCACCTGCCGGGCTGGCTGGAACCACCTGCTGGTCACGCCAACATCACCTGCCAGCTATGCAAGAACCACTTGGCGGACACCATGGAAACACGTGTCGGGCCGGCCGGAACCACCTATCTGACGTGCCAGAACCATGTGCCTGAGATGCCGGAACCACACCCCGAACAGACCGAAACCACCTGCCAGACCAGCCTGAACCACATGCCGAGCACGCCGGAACCACCTACTCGACTCGCCGGAACCACCTACCTGACACGCTAAAATCACCTGCCGGGTATGCCACAACCACTTGTTGGACACTCCGGAATCATCTGCCGGACATGCCAGAACCAGCTCTCAGACACAGGACAACCACGTGCCAGACACGCCGGAAGCACCTGCTGAGCATGCCTGAGCCAAATTCTCGACTTGCAAGAAACACCTGCCAGACACGCCAAAATCACCTGCCAGGTACGCCAGAACCACGTGGCGGACACTCCGGAATCACCTGTCGGGCATGCCGGAACCAACTCTCAGACGTGCCAGAACCTCGTGCCGGTCACGCCAGAACCACCTGCCGCAGAGACCGGAAACACCTGCTGGATACGCCGGAACCACCAGCTCGACTCGCCGGAACCACCGCCGGACATGAAAAATGACCTGTCGGCTACGCAAGAACCACTTGGCGAACACTCCGGAATCACCTGTCGGGCATGCCGGAACCACCTCTCAGACTTGCCAGAACCATGTTCCGGACACGCCGGTACCACCTGCCGAGTAGGCCGGAACCACCTGATCCACTCCCCAGAACCACCTGCTGGATACGCCAGAATCACCTGCCGGCTACTCCAGAACCACTCGGCAGACACTCCGTAACCAACTGCCGGGCATGCCGGAACCACCTCTCAGAGGTGCCAGAACCACATGCCGGACACTCCGGAATCACCTGCCGGGCATGCCGGAACCATCTCTCAGACTTGCCAGAACCATGTTCCGGACATGCCGGAACCACCTGCCGAGCTCGCTGGAACTACCTGCTGGACACGCCAAAATCACCTGCCGGCTACGCCAGAACCACTCGGCAGACACTTGGGAAGCACATGCCAGGCATTCCGGAACCACCTCTCAGAGGTGCCAGAACCAAACGCTGGACACTCCGGTATCACCTGCCGGGCATGCCGGAACCACCTGCTGGACAAGCCGGAACCACCGGCTCGACACGCCGGAACCATTGCCGGACATGCAAAATCACCTGCCGGCTACGCCAGAACCACTTGGCGGACACCATGGAAACACCTGTCGGGCCGGCCGGAACCACCTCTCAGACGTGCCAGAACCATGTGCCTGAGATGCCGGAACCACTCCCCGAACAGACCGAAACCACCTGCCAGACCCGCCTGAATCCCCTGGCGAGCACGCCTGATCCACCTGCTCAACTAGCCGGAACCCACTTCCTGACACGCCAAAATCACCTGCTAGGTATACAAGAACCACTTGGTGGACACTCTGGAATCATCTGCTGGAGATGCCAGAGCCAGCTCTCAGACACACCAGAACCACGTGCCAGAGACGCCGGAAGCACCAGCTGAGCATGCCTCAGCCACCTGCTCGACTCGCAAGATACACCTGTCGGACAGGCGAAAATCACCTGCCGGGTACGCCAGAAACACTTGGCGGACGCTCCAGAATCACCTGTCGGGCGTGCCGGAACCACCTCTCAGACTTGCCAGAACCATGTTCTGGACACGCCGGTACCACCTGCCGAGTATGCCGGAACCAGCTGATCCACTACCCAGAACCACCTAGTGGACACGCCAAAATCAACTCCCGGCTACGCCAGAACCACTCGGCAGACACTCCGGAATCACATGCCAGGCATTCCGGAACCACCTCTCAGAGGTGCCAGAACCAAATGCTGGAGACTCCCGTATCACCTGCCGGGCATGCCGGAACCACCTGCCGGACATGCCGGAACAACCGGCTCGACTCGCCGGAACCATTGCCTTACATGCAAAATCACC
The DNA here is from genome assembly GCF_041296265.1 of Equus caballus. Lineage (NCBI taxonomy): Eukaryota > Metazoa > Chordata > Mammalia > Perissodactyla > Equidae > Equus > Equus caballus. The sequence continues at coordinate 9,482,578 of NC_091697.1, forward strand.
TGCCTGCTATGCCAGAACCACTTGGCGAACACTCCGGAATCACCTGTCGGGCATGACGGAACCGCCTCTCAGACTTGCCAGAAGCATGTTCCGGACACGCTGGTACCACCTGCCGAGCTGGCCAGAACCACCTGCTGGACATGCCAAAATCACCTGCCAGCTACGCCACAACCACACGGCAGACACTCCGGAATCACCTGCCGGGCTGGCTGGAACCACCTGCCGGTCACGCCAACATCACCTTTCAGCTAAGCCAGAACCACTTGGCGGACACCATGGAAACACCTCTCCGGCCGTCCGGAAACACCTCTCAGACGTGCCAGAACCATGTGCCTAAGATGCCGGAACCCCTCCCGAACAGACCGAAAGCACCTGCCAGACCAGCCTGAACCCCCAGGCGAGCAAGCCTGATCCACCTGCTCAACTAGTCGGAACCACCTTCCAGACACGCCAAAATCACCTGCCAGGTCTACCAGAACCACTTGGTGGACACTCCGGAATCATCTGCCGGACATGCCAGAACCAGCCCTCAGACACACCAGAACCACGTGCCGGATACGCCGGAAGCACCTGCTGATCATGCCTGAGCCACATGCTCGACTTGCAAGAAACACCTGCCAGACACGCCAAAATCACCTGCCGGGTACGCCAGAACCACGTGGCGGACTCTCCGGCATCACCTGTCGGGGATGCCGGAACCAACTCTCAGACGTGCCAGAACCTCGTGCCGGACACGCCAGAACCACGTGCCGGACAGACCGGAAACACCTGCCGGACACGCAGGAACCACCGGCTTGACTCGCCAGAAACACCGCCGGACATGCAAAATGAGCTGCCGGGTACGCCAGAACCACTTGGCGAACACTCCGGAATCACCTGTCGGGCATGCCAGAACCACCTCTCCGACTTGCCAGAACAATGTTCCTGACACGCCGGTACCACCTGCCGAGTATGCCGGAACCACCTGATCCACTCCCCAGAACCACCTGCTGGACACGCCAGAATCACCTGCCGACTACGCCAGAACCACTGGGCAGACACTCCGGAAGCACCTGCCGGGCATGCCGAACCACCTCTCAGAGGTGCCAGAACCACATGCCGGACACTCCGGAATCACCTGCCGGGCATGCCGGAACCACCTCTCAGAGGTGCCATAACCACATGCCGGACACTCCGGAATCACCTGCCGGGCATGCCGGAACCATCTCTCAGACGTTCCAGAACCATGTTCCGGACACGCTGCTACCACCTGCTGAGCTCGCCGGAACCACCTGCTGGACACGCCAAAATCACCTGCCAGCTACGCCAGAACCACACGGCAGACACTCCGGAATCACCTGCCGGGCTGGCTGGAACCACCTGCCGGTCACGCCAACATCACCTTTCAGCTACGCCAGAACCACTTGGCGGACACTCCGGAACACCTGTCGGGCCGGCCGGAACCACCTCTCAGACGTGCCAGAACCATGTGCCTGAGATGCCGGAACCACTCCCCGAACAGACCGAAACCACCTGCCAGACCCGCCTGAACCCCCAGGCGAGCACGCCTGATCCACCTGCTCAACTAGCCGGAACGACCTTCCTGACACGCCAAAATCTCCTGCCGGCTACGCCTCAACCATTTGGTGAACTCTTCGGAATCACCTGCCGGGCTGGCTCCAGAACCACTCGGCAGACACTCCGGAACCACCTGCCTGGCATGCCGGAACCACCTCTCAGACATGCCGGAACCACATGCCAATGACACCGGAAGCACCTGCCGAGCACGCCAGAACCACCTGCTCGACTCGCCAAAACCATCTGCTGGATACGCCAGAAACACCTGACGGCTACTCCAGAACCACTCGGCAGACACTCCGTAACCAACTGCCGGGCATGCCGGAACCACCTCTCAGAGGTGCCAGAACCACATGCCGGACACTCCGGAATCACCTGCCGGGCATTACGGAACCACCTCTCAAACATGCCGGAACCACATGCCCATGACACCGGAAGCACCTGCCGAGCACGCCAGAACCACCTGCTCGACTCGCCAAAACCACCTGCTGGACACGCCAAAATCACCTGCCGGCTACGCCAGAAACCTTTGGTGAACTCTTCGGAATCACCTGCCGGGCTGGCTGGAACCACCTGCCGGTCACGCCAACATCACCTGCCAGCTATGCCAGAACCACTTGGCGGACACCATGGAAACACCTGTCGGGCCAGCCGGAACCACTTATCAGACGTGCCAGAACCATGTGCCTGAGATGCCGGAACCACACCCCGAACAGACCAAAACCACCTGCCAGACCCGCCTGAACCACCTGCCGAGCACGCCGGAACCACCTACTCGACTCGCTGGAACCACCTACCTGACACGCTATAATCACCTACTGGGTATGCCACAACCACTTGGTGGACACTCCGGAATCATCTGCCGGACACGCCAGAACCAGCTCTCAGACACACCAGAACCACGTGCCAGACACGCCGGAAGCACCTGCTGATCATGCCTGAGCCAAATGCTCGACATGCAAGATACACCTGTCGGACAGGCGAAAATCACCCGCCGGGTACGCCAGAAACACTTGGCGGATGCTCCGGAATCACCTGACGGGCGTGCCGGAACCACCTCTCAGACTTGCCAGAACCATGTTCTGTACATGCCGGTACCACCTGCCGAGTATGCCGGAACCAGCTGATCCACTCCCCAGAACCACCTAGTGGACACGCCAAAATCAACTGCAGGCTACGCCAGAACCACTCGGCAGACACTCCGGAATCACATGCCAGGCATTCCGGAACCACCTCTCAGAGGTTCCAGAACCAAATGCCGGAGACTCTGGTATCACCTGCCGGGCATGCCGGAACCACCTCCCAGACGTGCCAGAACCACATGCCGGACACTCCGGAATCACCTGCCGGGCATGCTGGAACCACGTGCTGGATATGCCGGAACCACCTGCCGGACATGCCGGAACCACCTGCCGGACATTCCGGAACCAACGGCTCGACTCGCCGGAACCATTGCCGGACTTGCAAAATCACCTGCCGGCTACGCCAGAACCACTTGGCGAACACTCCGGTATCACCTGCCGGGCATGCCGGAACCACCTCTCAGAGGTGCCAGAACCACATGCCGGACACTCCGGAATCACCTGCCGAGCATGCCAGAACCACCTGCCAGACATGCCGGAACCACCGCCTCGACTCGCCGGAACCATTGCTGGACATGCAAAATCACCTGCCAGCTATGCCAGAACCACTTGGGGAACACTCCGGAATCACCTCCCGGGCATGGCGGAACCACCTCTCAGACACAGCAGAACCACGTGCCAGACACGCGGGAAGCACCTGCTGAGCATGCCTGAGCCAAATGCTCGACATGCAAGAAACACCTGCCAGACACGCCAAAATCACCTGCCGGGTACGCCAGAACCACGTGGAGGACACTCCGGAATCACCTGTCAGGCATGCCGGAACCAACTCTCAGACGTGGCAGAACCTCGTGCCGGTCACGCCAGAACCACCTGCCGGACACGCCGGAACCACCGGCTCGACTCGCCGGAACCACCGCCGGACATGCAAAATGACCTGCCGGCTACGCCAGAACCACTTGGCGAACACTCCGGAATCACCTGTCGGGCATTCCGGAACCGCCTCTCAGACTTGCCAGAACCATGTTCCGGACACGCCGGTACCACCTGCCGTGTATGCCGGAACCACCTGATCCACTCCCCAGAACCAATTGCTGGACACGCCAGAATCACCTGCCACTATGCCAGAACCACTCGGCAGACACTCTGGAACCACCTGCCGGGCATTCCGGAACCACCTCTCAGAGGTGCCAGAACCACATGCCGGACACTCCGGAATCACCTGCCGGGCATGCCGGAACCACCTCTCAGAGGTGCCATAACCACATGCTGGACACTCCGGAACCACCTGCCGGACATTCTGGAACCACCGGCTCGACTCGCACGAACCATTGCCGGACATGCAAAATCACCTGCCGGCTATGCCAGAACCACTTGGGGAACACTCCGGAATCACCTGGCGGTCATGGCGGAACCACCTCTCAGACACGCCGGAACCACATGCGAATGACACCGGAAGCACCTGCCGAGCACGCCAGAACCACATGCTCGACTCGCCAAAACCACCTGCTGGACACGCCAAAATCACCTTCCGGCTACGCCACAACCATTTGGTGAACACTTCGGAATCACCTGCCGGGCTGGCTGGAACCACCTGCCGGTCACGCCAACATCTCCTGCCAGCTATGCCAGAACCACTTGGCGGACACCATGGAAACACCTGTCGGGCCGGCCGGAACCACCTATCAGACGTGCCAGAACCATGTGCCTGAGATGCCGGAACCACACCCCGAACAGACCGAAACCACCTGCCAGACCCGCCTGAACCACCTGCCGAGCACGCCGGAACCACCTACTCGACTCGCTGGAACCACCTACCTGACACGCTAAAATCACCTGCCGGGTATGCCACAACTACTTGGTGGACACTCTGGAATCATCTGCCAGACACGCCAGAACCAGCTCTCAGACACACCAGAACCACGTGCCAGACACGCCGGAAGCACCTGCTGAGCATGCCTGAGCCAAATGCTCGACTTGCAAGAAACACCTGCCAGACACGCCAAAATCACCTGCCGGGTACGCCAGAACCACTCGGCAGACACTCCGGAATCACCTGCCGGGCTGGCTGGAACCACCTGCCGGTCACGCCAACATCACCTTTCAGCTACGCCAGAACCACTTGGCGGACACTCCGGAAACACCTGTCGGGCTGGCCGGAACCACCTCTCAGACGTGCCAGAACCATGTGCCTGAGATGCCGGAACCACTCCCCGAACAGACCGAAACCACCTGCCAGACCCGCCTGAACCCCCTGGCGAGCACGCCTGATCCACCTGCTCATCTAGCCGGAACCACCTACCTGACACGCCAAAATCCCCTGCCAGGTATACCAGAACCACGTGGTGGACACTCCGGAATCATCTGCCGGACATGCCAGAACCAGCTCTCAGACACACCAGAACCAAGTGCCAGAGACGCCGGAAGCACCAGCTGAGCATGCCTGAGCCACCTGCTCGACTCGCAAGAAACACCTGTCGGACATGCCAAAATCACCTGCCGAGTACGCCAGAAACACTTGGCTGACGCTCCGGAATCACCTGTCGGGCGTGCTGGAACCACCTCTCAGACTTGCCAGAACCATGTTCTGGACACGCCGGTACCACCTGCCGAGTATGCCGGAACCAGCTGATCCACACCCCAGAACCACCTAGCTGACACGCCAAAATCAACTGCCGGCTACGCCAGAACCACTCGGCTGACACTCCGGAATCACATGCCAGTCATTCCGGAACCACCGCTCAGAGGTGCCAGAACCAAATGCCGGAGACTCCGGTATCACCTGCCGGGCATGCCTGAACCACCTCTCAGAGGTGCCAGAACCACATGCCGGAAACTCCGGAATCACCTGCCGCGCATGCCGGAACCACCTGCCGGACATTCCGGAACCACCGGCTCGACTCGCCGGAACCATTGCCGGACATGCCAAATCACCTGCCGGCTATGCCAGAACCACTTGGCGAACACTCCGGTATCACCTGCCCGGCATGGCGGAACCACATCACAGAGGTGCCAGAACCACATGCCGGACACTCCGGAATCACCTGCCGGGCATGCCGGAACCACCTGCTGGACATGCGGGAACCACCGGCTCGACTCAGCGGAACCACCGCCGGACATGCAAAATGACCTGCCGGCTACGCCAGAACCACTTGGCGAACACTCCGGAATCACCTGCCGGGCATGCCGGAACCACCTCTCAGAGGTGCCAGAACCACATTCCGGACACTCCGGAATCACCTGCCGGGCATGCCGGAACCACCTGCTGGACATGCGGGAACCACCGGCTCGACTCAGCGGAACCACCGCCGGACATGCAAAATGACCTGCCGGCTACGCCAGAACCACTTGGCGAACACTCCGGAATCACCTGCCGGGCATGCCGGAACCACCTCTCAGAGGTGCCAGAACCACATTCCGGACACTCCGGAATCACCTGCCGGGCATGCCGGAACCACCTGCCGGACATGCCGGAACCACCGGCTCGACTCGCCGGAACCACCGCCGGACATGCAAAATGACCTGCCGGCTACGCCAGAACAACTTGGCGAACACTCCGGAATCACCTGTCGGGCATGCCGGAACCGCCTCTCAGACTTGCCAGAACCTAGTTCCGGACACGCCGGTACCACCTGCCGAGTATGCCGGAACCACCTGATCCACTCCCCAGAACCACCTGCTGGACACGCCAGAATCACCTGCCGACTACGCCAGAACCACTTGGCAGACACTCTGGAACCACCTGCTGGGCATTCCGGAACCACCTCTCAGAGGTGCCAGAACCACATGCCGGACACTCCGGAATCACCTGCCGGGCATGCCGGAACAACCTCTCAGAGGTGCCATAACCACATGCCGGACACTCCGGAATCACCTGCCGGGCATGCCGGAACCATCTCTCAGACGTGCCGGAACCATGTTCCGGACACGCTGCTACCACCTGCTGAGCTCGCCGGAACCACCTGCTGGACACGCCAAAATCACCTGCCAGCTACGCCAGAACCACACAGCAGACACTTCGGAATCACCTGCCGGGCTGGCTGGAACCACCTGCTGGTCACGCCAACATCACCTTTCAGCTACGCCAGAACCACTTGGCGGACACTCCGGAACACCTGTCGGGCCGGCCGGAACCACCTCTCAGACGTGCCAGAACCATGTGCCTGAGATGCCGGAACCACTCCACGAACAGACCGAAACCACATGCCAGACCCGCCTGAACCCCCTGGCGAGCACGCCTGATCCACCTGCTCAACTAGCCGGAACCACCTTCCTGACACGCCAAAATCACCTGCCGGCTACGCCTCAACCATTTGGTGAACTCTTCGGAATCACCTGCCGGGCTGGCTCCAGAACCACTCGGCAGACTCTCCGGAACCACCTGCCGGGCATGCCGGAACCACCTCTCAGACATGCCGGAACCACATGCCAATGACACCGGAAGCACCTGCCGAGCACGCCAGAACCACCTGCTCGACTCGCCAAAACCACCTGATGGACACGCCAAAATCACCTGCCGGCTACGCCACAACCATTTGGTGAACTCTTCGGAATCACCTGCCGGGCTGGCTGGAACCACATGCCGGTCACGCCAACATCACCTGCCAGCTATGCCAGAACCACTTGGCGGACACCATGGAAACACCTGTCGGGCCGGCCGGAAACACCTATCAGACGTGCCAGAACCATGTGCCTGAGATGCCGGAACCACTCCCCGAACAGACCGAAACCACCTGCCAGACCCGCCTGACTCCCCTGGCGAGCACGCCTGATCCACCTGCTCAACTAGCCGGAACCCACTTCCTGACACGCCAAAATCACATGCCAGGTATACGAGAACCACTTGGTGGACACTCTGGAATCATCTGCTGGAGATGCCAGAACCAGCTCTCAGACACACCAGAACCACGTGCCAGAGACGCCGGAAGCACCAGCTGAGCATGCCTCAGCCACCTGCTCGACTCGCAAGATACACCTGTCAGACAGGCGAAAATCACCTGCCGGGTACGCCAGAAACACTTGGCGGACGCACCGGAATCACCAGTCGGGCGTGCCGGAACCACCTCTCAGACTTGCCAGAACCATGTTCTGGACACGCCGGTACCACCTGCCGAGTATGCCGGAACCAGCTGATCCACTACCAGGAACCACCTAGTGGACACGCCAAAATCAACTCCCGGCTACGCCAGATCTACTCGGCAGACACTCCGGAATCACATGCCAGGCATTCCGGAACCACCTCTCAGAGGTGCCAGAACCAAATGCCGGAGACTCCCGTATCACCTGCCGGGCATGCCGGAACCACCTCTCAGAGGTGCCAGAACCCCATGCCGGACACTCCGGAATCACCTGACGGGCATGCTGGAACCACGTGCTGGACATGCCGGAACCACCTGCCGGAAATGCCGGAACCACCTGCCGGACATTCCGGAACCACCGCCTCGACTCGCCGGAACCATTGCCGGACATGCAAAATCAACTGCCGGCTACGCCAGAACCACTTGCCGAACACTCCGGTATCACCTGCCGGGAATGCCGGAACCACCTCACAGAGGTGCCAGAACCACATGCCGGACACTCCGGAATCACCTGCCGGGCATGCCGGAACCGCCTCTCAGACTTGCCAGAAGCATGTTCCGGACACGCCGGTACCACCTGCAGAGTATGCCGGAACCACCTGATCCACTCACCACAACCACCAGCTGGACACGCCAGAATCACCTGCCGACTACGCCAGAACCACTCGGCAGACACTCCGGAACCACCTGCCGGGCATGCCGGAACCACCTCTCAGAGGTGCCAGAACCACATGCCAGACACTCCGGAATCACCTGCCGGGCATCCGGAAGCACCTCTCAGAGGTGCCAGAACCACATGCCTGACACTCCCGAATCACCTGCCTGGCATGACGGAACCATCTCTCAGACGTGCCAGAACCATGTTCCGGACACGCTAGTACCACCTGCCGAGCTCGCCGGAACCACCTGCTGGACACGCCAAAATCACCTGCCATCTACGCCAGAACCACACGGCAGACACTCCGGAATCACCTGCCGGGCTGGCTGGAAACACCTGCTGGTCACGCCAACATCACCTTTCAGCTACGCCAGAACCACTTGGCGGACACTCCGGAGACACCTCTCCGGCCTGCCGGAACCACCTCTCAGACGTGCCAGAACCATGTGCCTGGGATGCCGGAACCATTCCCCGAACAGACCGAAACCACCTGCCAGACCCTCCTGAAACCCCTGGCGAGCACGCCTGATCCACCTGCTCAACTAGCCGGAACCACCTTCCTGACACGCCAAAATCAATTGCTGGCTACGCCACAACCATTTGGTGAACTCTTTGGAATCACCTGCCAGGCTGGCTCCAGAACCACTCGGCAGACACACCGGAACCACCTGCCGGGCATGCCGGAACCACCTCTCAGAGGTACCAGAACCACATGCCGGACACTCCGGAATCACCTGCTGGGCATGCCGGAACCACCTTCTGGACATGCCGGAACCAGAGCTCGACTCGCCGGGACCATTGCCAGACATGCAAAATCACCTGCCGGCTATGCCAGAACCACTTGGCAAACACTCCGGAATCACCTGCCGGGCATGGAGGAACCACCTCTCAGACATGCCGGAACCACATGCCAATGACACCGGAAGCACCTGCCGAGCACGCCAGAACCACCTGCTCGACTCGCCAAAACCACCTGCTGGACATGCCAAAATCTCCTGCCTGCTACGCCAGAACCACGTGGCAGACACTCCGGAATCACCTGCCGGGCTGGCTGGAACCACCTGCCGGTCACGCCAACATCACCTTTCAGCTACGCCAGAACCACTTGGCGGACACTCTGGAAAAACCTGTCAAGCCGGCCGGAACCACGTCTCAGACGTGCCAGAACCATGTGCCTGAGATGCCAGAACCACTCCCCGAAAAGACCGAAACCACCTGCCAGACCCGCCTGAACCCCCTGGCGAGCACGCCTAATCCACCTGCTCAACTAGCCGGAACCACCTTCCTGACACGCCAAAATCACCTGCCAGGTATACCAGAACCACTTGGTGGACACTCCGGAATCATCTGCCGGACATGCCAGAACCAGCTCTCAGACACACCAGAACCACGTGCCAGACACGGCGGAAGCACCAGCTGAGCATGCCTGAGCCACCTGCTCGACTCACAAGAAACACCTGTCGGACATGCCAAAGTCACCTGCCGGGTACGCCAGAACCACGTGGCGGACACTCCGGAATCACCTGTCGGGCATGCCGGAACCAACTCTCAGACGTGCCAGTACCTCGTGCCGGTCACGCCAGATCCACCTGCCAGACACGCCGGAACCACCGGCTCGACTCGCCGGAACCACCGCCGGACATGCAAAATGACCTGCCGGCTACGCCAGAACCACTTGGCGAACACTCCGGAATCACCTGTCGGGCATTCCGGAACCGCCTCTCAGACTTGCCAGAACCATGTTCCGGACACGCCGGTACCACCTGCCGAGTATGCCGGAACCACCTGATCCACTCCCCAGAACCACCTGCTGGACATGCCAGAATCACCTGCCGACTACGCCAGAACCACTCGGCAGACACTCCGGAACCACCTGCCGGGCATGCCGGAACCACCTCTCAGAGGTGCCAGAACCACATGCCGAACACTCCGGAATCACCTGCCGGGCATGCCGGAACCACCTCTCAGAGGTGCCAGAACCACATGCTGGACACTCCCGAATCACCTGCCGGGCATGCGGGAACCATCTCTCAGACGTGCCAGAACCATGTTCCGGACACGCTGGTACCACCTGCCGAGCTCGCCGGAACCACCTGCTGGACACGCCAAAATCACCTGCCAGCTACGCCAGAACCACACGGCAGACACTCCGGAATCACCTGCCGGGCTCTCTGGAACCACCTGCAGGTCACGCCAACATCACCTTTCAGCCACGCCAGAACCACTTGGCGGAAACTCTGGAAACACCTCTACGGCCGGCGGTAACCACCTCTCAGACGTGCCAGAAACATGTGCCTGAGATGCCGGAACCACGCCCCGAACAGACCGAAACCACCTGCCAGACCCGCCTGAACCCCCTGGCGAGCACGCCTTAACCACCTGCTCAACTAGCCGGAACCAACTTCCTGACACGCCAAAATCACCTGCCGGCTACGCCACAACCATTTGGTGAACTCTTCGGAATCACCTGCCGGGCTGGCTCCAGAACCACTCGGCAGACTCTCCGGAAACACCTGCCGGGCATGCCGGAACCACCTCTCAGACATGCCGGAACCACATGCCAATGACACCGGAAGCACCTGCCAAGCACGCCAGAACCACCTGCTCGACTCGCCAAAACCACATGCTGGACACGCCAAAATCACCTGCCGGCAATGCCACAACCATTTGGTGAACTCTTCGGAATCACCTGCCTGGCTTGCTGGAACCACCTGCCGGTCACGCCAACATCACCTGCCAGCTATGGCAGAACCACTTGGCGGACTCCATGGAAACACCTGTCGGGCCGGACGGAACCACCTATCAGACGTGCCAGAACCATGTGCCTGAGATGCCTGAACCACACCCCGAGCAGATCGAAACCACCTGCCAGACCCGCCTGTACCACCTGCCGAGCACGCCGGAACCACCTACTCGACTCGCCAAAACCACCTGCTGGACACGCCAAAATCACCTGCCGGGCAAGCCGGAACCATCTCTCAGACTTGCCAGAACCATGTTCCGGACATGCCGGAACCACCTGCCGAGCTTGCCGGAACCACCTGCTGGACACGCCAAAATCAACTGCCGGCTACGCCAGAACCACTCGGCAGACACTCGGGAATCACATGCCACGCATTCCGGAACCACCTCTCAGAGGTGCCAGAACCAAATGCCGGACACTCCGGTATCACCTGCCTGGCATGCCAGAAGCACCTCTCAGAGGTGCCAGAACCACATGCCGGAACTCGGGAATCACCTGCCGGGCATGCCGGAACCACCTGCTGGACATGCCGGAACCACCGGCTCGACTCGCCGGAACCATTGCCGGACATGCAAAATCACCTGCCAGCTACGCCAGAACCACTTGGCGAACACTCCGGAATCACCTTCCTGGCATGGCGGAGCCACCTCCCAGACATGCCGGAACCACATGCCAATGACACCGGAAGCACCTGCCGAGCACGCCAGAACCACTTGCTTGACTCGCCAAAACCACCTGATGGACACGCCAAAATCACCTGCCGGCTACGCCAAACAATTTGGTGAACTCTTCGGAATCACCTGCCGGGCTGGCTGGAAACACCTGCCGGTCACGCCAACATCACCTGCCAGCTATGCCGGAACCACTTGGCGGACACCATGGAAACACCTGTCGGGCCGGCCGGAACCACCTCTCAGACGTGCCAGAACCATGTGCCTGAGATGCCGGAACCACTCACCGAACAGACCGAAACCACCTGCCAGACCCGCCTGAACCCCCTGGCTAGCACGCCTGATCCACCTGCTCAACTAGCCGGAACCACCTTCCTGACTCGCCAAAATCACCTGCCGGGTATACCAGAACCACTTGGTGGACACTCCGGAATCATCTGCCGGACATGCCAGAACCAGCTCTCAGACACGCCAGAACCACGTGCCAGAGACTCCGGAAGCACCAGCTGAGCATGCCTGAGCCGCCTGCTCGACTCGCAAGAAACACCTGTCGGACATGCCAAAATCACCTGCCGGGTACGCCAGAAACACTTGGCGGACGCTCCGGAATCACCTGTCGGGCGTGCCGGAACCTCCTCTCAGACATGCCGGAACCACATGCCAATGACACCGGAAGCACCTGCCGAGCACGCCAGAACCACCTGCTCGACTCGCCAAAACCACCTGCTGGAAACGCCAAAATTACCTTCCGGATACGCAACAACCATTTGGTGAACACTTCGGAATCACCTGCCTGACTGGCTGAAACCACTTGCCGGTCACGCCAACATCACCTGCCAGCTATGCCAGAACCACTTGGCGGACGCTCCGGAATCACCTGTCGGGCGTGCTGGAACCACCTCTCAGACTTGCCAGAACCATGTTCTGGACACGCCGGTACCACCTGCCGAGTATGCCGGAACCAGCTGATCCACTCCCCAGAACCACCTAGTGGACACCCCAAAATCAACTGCCGGCTACGCCAGAACCACTCGGCAGACACTCCGGAATCACATGCCAGGCATTCCGCAACCACCTCTCAGAGGTGCCAGAACCAAATGCCGGAGACTCCGGTATCACCTGCCGGGCATGCCGGAACCACCTCTCTGAGGTGCCAGAACCACATCCCGAATACTCCGGAATCACCTGCCGGGCATGCCGGAACCACCTCCCGTACATGCCGGAACCACAGGCTCGACTCGCCGGAACCATTGCCGGACATGCAAAATCACCTCCCGGCTACGCCAGAACCACTAGGCGAACACTCCGGATTCACCTGCCGGGCATGGCGGACCCACCTCTCAGACATGCCGGAACCACATGCCAATGACACCGGAAGCACCTGCCGAGCACGCCAGAACCACCTGCTCGACTCGCCAAAACCACCTGCTGGACACGCCAAAATCACCTGCCGGCTACGCCACAACCATTTGGTGAACTCTTCGGAATCACCTGCCGGGCTGGCTTGAACCACCTGCCGGTCACGCAAACATAACCTGCCAGCTATGCCAGAACCTCTTGGCGGACACCATGGAAACACCTGTCGGGCCGGCCGGAACCACCTATCAGACGTGCCAGAACCATTTGCCTGAGATGCCGGAACCACACCCCGAACAGACCGAAACCACCTGCCAGACCCGCCTGAACCACCTGCCGAGCACGCCGGAACCACCTACTCGACTCGCCGGAACCACCTACCTGACACGCTAAAATCACCTGCCGGGTATGCCACAACCACTTGGTGGACACTCCGGAATCCTCTGCCGGACATGCCAGAACCAGCTCTCAGACACACCAGAACCACGTGCCAGACACTCCGGAAGCACCTGCTGAGCATGCCTGAGCCAAATGCTCGACTTGCAAGAAGCACCTGCCAGACACGCCAAAATCACCTGCCGGGTACGCCAGAACCACGTGGCAGACACTCCGGAATCACCTGTCGGGCATGCCAGAACCACCTCTCAGACTTGCCCGAACCATGTTCCGGACACGCTGGTACCACCTGCCGAGTATGCCGGAACCACCTGATCCACTCCCCACAACCACCAGCTGGACACGCCAGAATCACCTGCCGACTACGCCAGAACCACTCGGCAGACACTCCGGAACCACCTGCCGGGCATGCCGGAACCGCCTCTCAGAGGTGCCAGAACCACATGCCGGACACTCCGGAATCACCTGCCGGGCATGCCGGAACCACCTCTCAGAGGTGCCAGAACCACATGCCGGACACTCCGGAATCACCTGCCGGGCTGGCTCGAAACACCTGCCGGTCACTCCAACATCACCTCTCAGCTACGCCGGAACCACTTGGCGGACACTCCGGAAACACCTGTCGGGCCGGCCTGAACCACCTCTCAGACGTGCCAGAACCATGTGCCTGAGATGCCGGAACCACACCCCGAACAGACCGAAACCACCTGCCAGACCCGCCTGAACCACCTGCCGGGCACGCCGGAACCACCTACTCGACTCGCTGGAACCACCTACCTGACACGCTAAAATCACCTGCCGGGTATGCCAAAACCACTTGGTGGACACTCCGGAATCATCTGCCGGACATGCCAGAACCAGCTCTGACACACACCAGAACCACGTGCCGGACACGCCGGAAGCACCTGCTGATCATTTCTGAGCCAAATGATCGACTTGCCAGAGACACCTGCCAGACACGCCAAAATCACCTGCCGGGTACGCCAGAACCACGTGGCGGACACTCCGGAATCACCTGTCGGGCATGCCGGAACCAACTCTCAGACGTGCCAGAACCTCGTGCCGGACACGCAGGAACCACCTGCCGGTCATGCCAGAACCACCTGCCGGACACGCCAGAACCAGCGGCTCGACTCGCCGGAACCACCGCCGGACATGCAAAATGACCTGCCGGCTACGCCAGAAACACTTGGCGAACAGTCCGGAATCACCTGTCGGGCATGCCGGAACCACCTCTCAGAGGTGCCAGAACCACATGCCGGACACTCCGGAATCACCTTCCGGGCATGCCGTAACCACCTGCCGGACATGCCGGAACCACCTCTCACAGGTGCCAGAACAAAATGCTGGACACTCCGGTATCACATGCTGGGCATGCCGGAACCACCTCTCAGAAGTGCCAGAACCACATGCCGGACACTCCGGAATCACCTGCCGGGCATGGCGGAACCACCACTCAGACATGCCGGAACCACATGCCAATGACACCGGAAGCACCTGCCGAGCACTCCAGAACCACCTGCTCGACTCGCCAAAACCACCAGCTGGACACGCCAAAATCACCTGCCAGCTACGCCACAACCATTTGGTGAACACTTCGGAATCACCTGCCGGGCTTGCTGGAACCACCTGCCGGTCACGCCAACATCACCTGCCAGCTATGCCAGAACCACTTTGCGGACACCATGGAAACACCTGTCGGGCCGGCCGGAACCACCTCTCAGACGTGCCAGAACCATGTGCCTGAGATGCCGGAACCACTCCCCGAACAGACCGAAACCACCTGCCAGACCTGCCTGAACCCCCTGGCGAGCACACCTGATCCACCTGCTCAACTAGCCGGAACCAACTTCCTGACACGCCAAAATCACCTGCCAGGGATACAAGAACCACTTGGTGGACACTCCGGAATCATCTGCCAGACATGCCAGAACCAGCTCTCAGACACACCAGAACCACGTGCCAGAGACGCCGGAAGCACCTGCTGAGCATGCCTGAGCCAAATGCTCGACTTGCAAGAAACACCTGCCAGACACGCCAAAATCACCTGCCGGGTACGGCAGAACCACGTGGCGGACACTCCAGAATCACCTGTCGAGCATGCCGGAACCAAATCTCAGACGTGCCAGAACGTCGTGCCTGTCACGCCAGAACCACCTGCCGGACACGCCGGAATGACCGGCTCGACTCGCCGGAACCACCGCCGGACATGCAAAATGACCTGCCGGCTACACCAGAACCACTTGGCGAACACTCCGGAATCACCTGTCGGGCATGCCGGAACCGCCTCTCAGACTTGCCAGAACCATGTTCCGGACACGCCGGTACGACGTGCCGAGTATGCCGGAACCACCTGATCCACTCCCCAGAACCACCTGCTGGACAAGCCAGAATCACCTGCCGACTACACCAGAACCACTCGGCAGACACTCTGGAACCACCTGCCGGGCATGCCGGAACCACCTCTCAGAGGTGCCAGAACCACATGCCGGACACTCCGGAATCACCTGCCGGGCATGCCGGAACCACCTCTCAGAGGTGCCAGAACCACATGCCGGACACTCCGGAATCACCTGCCGGGCTTGCTGGAACCATCTCTCCTACGTGCCAGAACCATGTTCCGGACACGCCGGTACCACCTGCCGAGCTCGCCGGAACCACCTGCTGGACACGCCAAAATCACCTGTCGGCTACGCCAGAACCACGCGGCAGACACTCCGGAATCACCTGCCGGGCTGGCTCGAAACACCTGCCGGTCACTCCAACATCACCTCTCAGCTACGCCGGAACCACTTGGCGGACACTCCGGAAACACCTGTCGGGCCGGCCTGAACCACCTCTCAGACGTGCCAGAACCATGTGCCTGAGATGCCGGAACCACACCCCGAACAGACCGAAACCACCTGCCAGACCCGCCTGAACCACCTGCCGGGCACGCCGGAACCACCTACTCGACTCGCTGGAACCACCTACCTGACACGCTAAAATCACCTGCCGGGTATGCCAAAACCACTTGGTGGACACTCCGGAATCATCTGCCGGACATGCCAGAACCAGCTCTGACACACACCAGAACCACGTGCCGGACACGCCGGAAGCACCTGCTGATCATTTCTGAGCCAAATGATCGACTTGCCAGAGACACCTGCCAGACACGCCAAAATCACCTGCCGGGTACGCCAGAACCACGTGGCGGACACTCCGGAATCACCTGTCGGGCATGCCGGAACCAACTCTCAGACGTGCCAGAACCTCGTGCCGGACACGCAGGAACCACCTGCCGGTCATGCCAGAACCACCTGCCGGACACGCCAGAACCAGCGGCTCGACTCGACGGAACCACCGCCGGACATGCAAAATGACCTGCCGGCTACGCCAGAAACACTTGGCGAACAGTCCGGAATCACCTGTCGGGCATGCCGGAACCACCTCTCAGAGGTGCCAGAACCACATGCCGGACACTCCGGAATCACCTTCCGGGCATGCCGGAACCACCTGCCGGACATGCCGGAACCACCTCTCACAGGTGCCAGAACAAAATGCTGGACACTCCGGTATCACATGCTGGGCATGCCGGAACCACCTCTCAGAAGTGCCAGAACCACATGCCGGACACTCCGGAATCACCTGCCGGGCATGGCGGAACCACCACTCAGACATGCCGGAACCACATGCCAATGACACCGGAAGCACCTGCCAAGCACTCCAGAACCACCTGCTCGACTCGCCAAAACCACCAGCTGGACACGCCAAAATCACCTGCCAGCTACGCCACAACCATTTGGTGAACACTTCGGAATCACCTGCCGGGCTTGCTGGAACCACCAGCCGGTCACGCCAACATCACCTGCCAGCTATGCCAGAACCACTTTGCGGACACCATGGAAACACCTGTCGGGCCGGCCGGAACCACCTCTCAGACGTGCCAGAACCATGTGCCTGAGATGCCGGAACCACTCCCCGAACAGACCGAAACCACCTGCCAGACCTGCCTGAACCCCCTGGCGAGCACACCTGATCCACCTGCTCAACTAGCCGGAACCAACTTCCTGACACGCCAAAATCACCTGCCAGGGATACAAGAACCACTTGGTGGACACTCCGGAATCATCTGCCAGACATGCCAGAACCAGCTCTCAGACACACCAGAACCACGTGCCAGAGACGCCGGAAGCACCTGCTGAGCATGCCTGAGCCAAATGCTCGACTTGCAAGAAACACCTGCCAGACACGCCAAAATCACCTGCCGGGTACGGCAGAACCACGTGGCGGACACTCCAGAATCACCTGTCGAGCATGCCGGAACCAACTCTCAGACGTGCCAGAACGTCGTGCCTGTCACGCCAGAACCACCTGCCGGACACGCCGGAATGACCGGCTCGACTCGCCGGAACCACCGCCGGACATGCAAAATGACCTGCCGGCTACACCAGAACCACTTGGCGAACACTCCGGAATCACCTGTCGGGCATGCCGGAACCGCCTCTCAGACTTGCCAGAACCATGTTCCGGACACGCCGGTACGACGTGCCGAGTATGCCGGAACCACCTGATCCACTCCCCAGAACCACCTGCTGGACAAGCCAGAATCACCTGCCGACTACACCAGAACCACTCGGCAGACACTCTGGAACCACCTGCCGGGCATGCCGGAACCACCTCTCAGAGGTGCCAGAACCACATGCCGGACACTCCGGAATCACCTGCCGGGCATGCCGGAACCACCTCTCAGAGGTGCCAGAACCACATGCCGGACACTCCGGAATCACCTGCCGGGCTTGCTGGAACCATCTCTCCTACGTGCCAGAACCATGTTCCGGACACGCCGGTACCACCTGCCGAGCTCGCCGGAACCACCTGCTGGACACGCCAAAATCACCTGTCGGCTACGCCAGAACCACGCGGCAGACACTCCGGAATCACCTGCCGGGCTGGCTCGAAACACCTGCCGGTCACTCCAACATCACCTCTCAGCTACGCCGGAACCACTTGGCGGACACTCCGGAAACACCTGTCGGGCCGGCCTGAACCACCTCTCAGACGTGCCAGAACCATGTGCCTGAGATGCCGGAACCACACCCCGAACAGACCGAAACCACCTGCCAGACCCGCCTGAACCACCTGCCGGGCACGCCGGAACCACCTACTCGACTCGCTGGAACCACCTACCTGACACGCTAAAATCACCTGCCGGGTATGCCAAAACCACTTGGTGGACACTCCGGAATCATCTGCCGGACATGCCAGAACCAGCTCTGACACACACCAGAACCACGTGCCGGACACGCCGGAAGCACCTGCTGATCATTTCTGAGCCAAATGATCGACTTGCCAGAGACACCTGCCAGACACGCCAAAATCACCTGCCGGGTACGCCAGAACCACGTGGCGGACACTCCGGAATCACCTGTCGGGCATGCCGGAACCAACTCTCAGACGTGCCAGAACCTCGTGCCGGACACGCAGGAACCACCTGCCGGTCATGCCAGAACCACCTGCCGGACACGCCAGAACCAGCGGCTCGACTCGACGGAACCACCGCCGGACATGCAAAATGACCTGCCGGCTACGCCAGAAACACTTGGCGAACAGTCCGGAATCACCTGTCGGGCATGCCGGAACCACCTCTCAGAGGTGCCAGAACCACATGCCGGACACTCCGGAATCACCTTCCGGGCATGCCGTAACCACCTGCCGGACATGCCGGAACCACCTCTCACAGGTGCCAGAACAAAATGCTGGACACTCCGGTATCACATGCTGGGCATGCCGGAACCACCTCTCAGAAGTGCCAGAACCACATGCCGGACACTCCGGAATCACCTGCCGGGCATGGCGGAACCACCACTCAGACATGCCGGAACCACATGCCAATGACACCGGAAGCACCTGCCGAGCACTCCAGAACCACCTGCTCGACTCGCCAAAACCACCAGCTGGACACGCCAAAATCACCTGCCAGCTACGCCACAACCATTTGGTGAACACTTCGGAATCACCTGCCGGGCTTGCTGGAACCACCTGCCGGTCACGCCAACATCACCTGCCAGCTATGCCAGAACCACTTTGCGGACACCATGGAAACACCTGTCGGGCCGGCCGGAACCACCTCTCAGACGTGCCAGAACCATGTGCCTGAGATGCCGGAACCACTCCCCGAACAGACCGAAACCACCTGCCAGACCTGCCTGAACCCCCTGGCGAGCACACCTGATCCACCTGCTCAACTAGCCGGAACCAACTTCCTGACACGCCAAAATCACCTGCCAGGGATACAAGAACCACTTGGTGGACACTCCGGAATCATCTGCCAGACATGCCAGAACCAGCTCTCAGACACACCAGAACCACGTGCCAGAGACGCCGGAAGCACCTGCTGAGCATGCCTGAGCCAAATGCTCGACTTGCAAGAAACACCTGCCAGACACGCCAAAATCACCTGCCGGGTACGGCAGAACCACGTGGCGGACACTCCAGAATCACCTGTCGAGCATGCCGGAACCAAATCTCAGACGTGCCAGAACGTCGTGCCTGTCACGCCAGAACCACCTGCCGGACACGCCGGAATGACCGGCTCGACTCGCCGGAACCACCGCCGGACATGCAAAATGACCTGCCGGCTACACCAGAACCACTTGGCGAACACTCCGGAATCACCTGTCGGGCATGCCGGAACCGCCTCTCAGACTTGCCAGAACCATGTTCCGGACACGCCGGTACGACGTGCCGAGTATGCCGGAACCACCTGATCCACTCCCCAGAACCACCTGCTGGACAAGCCAGAATCACCTGCCGACTACACCAGAACCACTCGGCAGACACTCTGGAACCACCTGCCGGGCATGCCGGAACCACCTCTCAGAGGTGCCAGAACCACATGCCGGACACTCCGGAATCACCTGCCGGGCATGCCGGAACCACCTCTCAGAGGTGCCAGAACCACATGCCGGACACTCCGGAATCACCTGCCGGGCTTGCTGGAACCATCTCTCCTACGTGCCAGAACCATGTTCCGGACACGCCGGTACCACCTGCCGAGCTCGCCGGAACCACCTGCTGGACACGCCAAAATCACCTGTCGGCTACGCCAGAACCACGCGGCAGACACTCCGGAATCACCTGCCGGGCTGGCTCGAAACACCTGCCGGTCACTCCAACATCACCTCTCAGCTACGCCGGAACCACTTGGCGGACACTCCGGAAACACCTGTCGGGCCGGCCTGAACCACCTCTCAGACGTGCCAGAACCATGTGCCTGAGATGCCGGAACCACACCCCGAACAGACCGAAACCACCTGCCAGACCCGCCTGAACCACCTGCCGGGCACGCCGGAACCACCTACTCGACTCGCTGGAACCACCTACCTGACACGCTAAAATCACCTGCCGGGTATGCCAAAACCACTTGGTGGACACTCCGGAATCATCTGCCGGACATGCCAGAACCAGCTCTGACACACACCAGAACCACGTGCCGGACACGCCGGAAGCACCTGCTGATCATTTCTGAGCCAAATGATCGACTTGCCAGAGACACCTGCCAGACACGCCAAAATCACCTGCCGGGTACGCCAGAACCACGTGGCGGACACTCCGGAATCACCTGTCGGGCATGCCGGAACCAACTCTCAGACGTGCCAGAACCTCGTGCCGGACACGCAGGAACCACCTGCCGGTCATGCCAGAACCACCTGCCGGACACGCCAGAACCAGCGGCTCGACTCGACGGAACCACCGCCGGACATGCAAAATGACCTGCCGGCTACGCCAGAAACACTTGGCGAACAGTCCGGAATCACCTGTCGGGCATGCCGGAACCACCTCTCAGAGGTGCCAGAACCACATGCCGGACACTCCGGAATCACCTTCCGGGCATGCCGGAACCACCTGCCGGACATGCCGGAACCACCTCTCACAGGTGCCAGAACAAAATGCTGGACACTCCGGTATCACATGCTGGGCATGCCGGAACCACCTCTCAGAAGTGCCAGAACCACATGCCGGACACTCCGGAATCACCTGCCGGGCATGGCGGAACCACCACTCAGACATGCCGGAACCACATGCCAATGACACCGGAAGCACCTGCCAAGCACTCCAGAACCACCTGCTCGACTCGCCAAAACCACCAGCTGGACACGCCAAAATCACCTGCCAGCTACGCCACAACCATTTGGTGAACACTTCGGAATCACCTGCCGGGCTTGCTGGAACCACCTGCCGGTCACGCCAACATCACCTGCCAGCTATGCCAGAACCACTTTGCGGACACCATGGAAACACCTGTCGGGCCGGCCGGAACCACCTCTCAGACGTGCCAGAACCATGTGCCTGAGATGCCGGAACCACTCCCCGAACAGACCGAAACCACCTGCCAGACCTGCCTGAACCCCCTGGCGAGCACACCTGATCCACCTGCTCAACTAGCCGGAACCAACTTCCTGACACGCCAAAATCACCTGCCAGGGATACAAGAACCACTTGGTGGACACTCCGGAATCATCTGCCAGACATGCCAGAACCAGCTCTCAGACACACCAGAACCACGTGCCAGAGACGCCGGAAGCACCTGCTGAGCATGCCTGAGCCAAATGCTCGACTTGCAAGAAACACCTGCCAGACACGCCAAAATCACCTGCCGGGTACGGCAGAACCACGTGGCGGACACTCCAGAATCACCTGTCGAGCATGCCGGAACCAAATCTCAGACGTGCCAGAACGTCGTGCCTGTCACGCCAGAACCACCTGCCGGACACGCCGGAATGACCGGCTCGACTCGCCGGAACCACCGCCGGACATGCAAAATGACCTGCCGGCTACACCAGAACCACTTGGCGAACACTCCGGAATCACCTGTCGGGCATGCCGGAACCGCCTCTCAGACTTGCCAGAACCATGTTCCGGACACGCCGGTACGACGTGCCGAGTATGCCGGAACCACCTGATCCACTCCCCAGAACCACCTGCTGGACAAGCCAGAATCACCTGCCGACTACACCAGAACCACTCGGCAGACACTCTGGAACCACCTGCCGGGCATGCCGGAACCACCTCTCAGAGGTGCCAGAACCACATGCCGGACACTCCGGAATCACCTGCCGGGCATGCCGGAACCACCTCTCAGAGGTGCCAGAACCACATGCCGGACACTCCGGAATCACCTGCCGGGCTTGCTGGAACCATCTCTCCTACGTGCCAGAACCATGTTCCGGACACGCCGGTACCACCTGCCGAGCTCGCCGGAACCACCTGCTGGACACGCCAAAATCACCTGTCGGCTACGCCAGAACCACGCGGCAGACACTCCGGAATCACCTGCCGGGCTGGCTCGAAACACCTGCCGGTCACTCCAACATCACCTCTCAGCTACGCCGGAACCACTTGGCGGACACTCCGGAAACACCTGTCGGGCCGGCCTGAACCACCTCTCAGACGTGCCAGAACCATGTGCCTGAGATGCCGGAACCACACCCCGAACAGACCGAAACCACCTGCCAGACCCGCCTGAACCACCTGCCGGGCACGCCGGAACCACCTACTCGACTCGCTGGAACCACCTACCTGACACGCTAAAATCACCTGCCGGGTATGCCAAAACCACTTGGTGGACACTCCGGAATCATCTGCCGGACATGCCAGAACCAGCTCTGACACACACCAGAACCACGTGCCGGACACGCCGGAAGCACCTGCTGATCATTTCTGAGCCAAATGATCGACTTGCCAGAGACACCTGCCAGACACGCCAAAATCACCTGCCGGGTACGCCAGAACCACGTGGCGGACACTCCGGAATCACCTGTCGGGCATGCCGGAACCAACTCTCAGACGTGCCAGAACCTCGTGCCGGACACGCAGGAACCACCTGCCGGTCATGCCAGAACCACCTGCCGGACACGCCAGAACCAGCGGCTCGACTCGACGGAACCACCGCCGGACATGCAAAATGACCTGCCGGCTACGCCAGAAACACTTGGCGAACAGTCCGGAATCACCTGTCGGGCATGCCGGAACCACCTCTCAGAGGTGCCAGAACCACATGCCGGACACTCCGGAATCACCTTCCGGGCATGCCGTAACCACCTGCCGGACATGCCGGAACCACCTCTCACAGGTGCCAGAACAAAATGCTGGACACTCCGGTATCACATGCTGGGCATGCCAGAACCACCTCTCAGAAGTGCCAGAACCACATGCCGGACACTCCGGAATCACCTGCCGGGCATGGCGGAACCACCACACAGACATGCCGGAACCACATGCCAATGACACCGGAAGCACCTGCCGAGCACTCCAGAACCACCTGCTCGACTCGCCAAAACCACCAGCTGGACACGCCAAAATCACCTGCCAGCTACGCCACAACCATTTGGTGAACACTTCGGAATCACCTGCCGGGCTTGCTGGAACCACCTGCCGGTCACGCCAACATCACCTGCCAGCTATGCCAGAACCACTTTGCGGACACCATGGAAACACCTGTCGGGCCGGCCGGAACCACCTCTCAGACGTGCCAGAACCATGTGCCTGAGATGCCGGAACCACTCCCCGAACAGACCGAAACCACCTGCCAGACCTGCCTGAACCCCCTGGCGAGCACACCTGATCCACCTGCTCAACTAGCCGGAACCAACTTCCTGACACGCCAAAATCACCTGCCAGGGATACAAGAACCACTTGGTGGACACTCCGGAATCATCTGCCAGACATGCCAGAACCAGCTCTCAGACACACCAGAACCACGTGCCAGAGACGCCGGAAGCACCTGCTGAGCATGCCTGAGCCAAATGCTCGACTTGCAAGAAACACCTGCCAGACACGCCAAAATCACCTGCCGGGTACGGCAGAACCACGTGGCGGACACTCCAGAATCACCTGTCGAGCATGCCGGAACCAACTCTCAGACGTGCCAGAACGTCGTGCCTGTCACGCCAGAACCACCTGCCGGACACGCCGGAATGACCGGCTCGACTCGCCGGAACCACCGCCGGACATGCAAAATGACCTGCCGGCTACACCAGAACCACTTGGCGAACACTCCGGAATCACCTGTCGGGCATGCCGGAACCGCCTCTCAGACTTGCCAGAACCATGTTCCGGACACGCCGGTACGACGTGCCGAGTATGCCGGAACCACCTGATCCACTCCCCAGAACCACCTGCTGGACAAGCCAGAATCACCTGCCGACTACACCAGAACCACTCGGCAGACACTCTGGAACCACCTGCCGGGCATGCCGGAACCACCTCTCAGAGGTGCCAGAACCACATGCCGGACACTCCGGAATCACCTGCCGGGCATGCCGGAACCACCTCTCAGAGGTGCCAGAACCACATGCCGGACACTCCGGAATCACCTGCCGGGCTTGCTGGAACCATCTCTCCTACGTGCCAGAACCATGTTCCGGACACGCCGGTACCACCTGCCGAGCTCGCCGGAACCACCTGCTGGACACGCCAAAATCACCTGTCGGCTACGCCAGAACCACGCGGCAGACACTCCGGAATCACCTGCCGGGCTGGCTCGAAACACCTGCCGGTCACTCCAACATCACCTCTCAGCTACGCCGGAACCACTTGGCGGACACTCCGGAAACACCTGTCGGGCCGGCCTGAACCACCTCTCAGACGTGCCAGAACCATGTGCCTGAGATGCCGGAACCACACCCCGAACAGACCGAAACCACCTGCCAGACCCGCCTGAACCACCTGCCGGGCACGCCGGAACCACCTACTCGACTCGCTGGAACCACCTACCTGACACGCTAAAATCACCTGCCGGGTATGCCAAAACCACTTGGTGGACACTCCGGAATCATCTGCCGGACATGCCAGAACCAGCTCTGACACACACCAGAACCACGTGCCGGACACGCCGGAAGCACCTGCTGATCATTTCTGAGCCAAATGATCGACTTGCCAGAGACACCTGCCAGACACGCCAAAATCACCTGCCGGGTACGCCAGAACCACGTGGCGGACACTCCGGAATCACCTGTCGGGCATGCCGGAACCAACTCTCAGACGTGCCAGAACCTCGTGCCGGACACGCAGGAACCACCTGCCGGTCATGCCAGAACCACCTGCCGGACACGCCAGAACCAGCGGCTCGACTCGACGGAACCACCGCCGGACATGCAAAATGACCTGCCTGCTACGCCAGAAACACTTGGCGAACAGTCCGGAATCACCTGTCGGGCATGCCGGAACCACCTCTCAGAGGTGCCAGAACCACATGCCGGACACTCCGGAATCACCTTCCGGGCATGCCGTAACCACCTGCCGGACATGCCGGAACCACCTCTCACAGGTGCCAGAACAAAATGCTGGACACTCCGGTATCACATGCTGGGCATGCCGGAACCACCTCTCAGAAGTGCCAGAACCACATGCCGGACACTCCGGAATCACCTGCCGGGCATGGCGGAACCACCACTCAGACATGCCGGAACCACATGACAATGACACCGGAAGCACCTGCCGAGCACTCCAGAACCACCTGCTCGACTCGCCAAAACCACCAGCTGGACACGCCAAAATCACCTGCCAGCTACGCCACAACCATTTGGTGAACACTTCGGAATCACCTGCCGGGCTTGCTGGAACCACCTGCCGGTCACGCCAACATCACCTGCCAGCTATGCCAGAACCACTTTGCGGACACCATGGAAACACCTGTCGGGCCGGCCGGAACCACCTCTCAGACGTGCCAGAACCATGTGCCTGAGATGCCGGAACCACTCCCCGAACAGACCGAAACCACCTGCCAGACCTGCCTGAACCACCTGGCGAGCACACCTGATCCACCTGCTCAACTAGCCGGAACCAACTTCCTGACACGCCAAAATCACCTGCCAGGGATACAAGAACCACTTGGTGGACACTCCGGAATCATCTGCCAGACATGCCAGAACCAGCTCTCAGACACACCAGAACCACGTGCCAGAGACGCCGGAAGCACCTGCTGAGCATGCCTGAGCCAAATGCTCGACTTGCAAGAAACACCTGCCAGACACGCCAAAATCACCTGCCGGGTACGGCAGAACCACGTGGCGGACACTCCAGAATCACCTGTCGAGCATGCCGGAACCAAATCTCAGACGTGCCAGAACCTCGTGCCGGACACGCAGGAACCACCTGCCGGTCATGCCAGAACCACCTGCCGGACACGCCAGAACCAGCGGCTCGACTCGACGGAACCACCGCCGGACATGCAAAATGACCTGCCGGCTACGCCAGAAACACTTGGCGAACAGTCCGGAATCACCTGTCGGGCATGCCGGAACCACCTCTCAGACTTGCCAGAACCATGTTCCGGACACGCAGGTACCACCTGCCGAGTATGCCGGAACCAGCTGATCCACTCCCCAGAACCACCTAGTGGACACGCCAAAATCAACTGCCGGCTACGCCAGAACCACTCGGCAGACACTCCGGAATCACATGCCTGGCATTCCGGAACCACCTCTCAGAGGTGCCAGAACCAAATGCCGGACACTCTGGAATCACATGCCAGGCATTCCGGAACCACCTCTCTGAGGTGCCAGAACCACATGCCGGACACTCCGGAATCACCTGCCGGGCATGCCGGAACCACCTGCTGTACATGCCGGAATCACCTTCCGGACATGCCGGAACCACCGGCTCGACTCGCCGGAACCATTGCCGGACATGCAAAATCACCTGCCAGCTACGCCAGAACCACTTGGCGAACACTCCGGAATCACCTTCCTGGCATGGCGGAGCCACCTCCCAGACATGCCGGAACCACATGCCAATGACACCGGAAGCACCTGCCGAGCACGCCAGAACCACTTGCTTGACTCGCCAAAACCACCTGATGGACACGCCAAAATCACCTGCCGGCTACGCCAAACAATTTGGTGAACTCTTCGGAATCACCTGCCGGGCTGGCTGGAAACACCTGCCGGTCACGCCAACATCACCTGCCAGCTATGCCGGAACCACTTGGCGGACACCATGGAAACACCTGTCGGGCCGGCCGGAACCACCTCTCAGACGTGCCAGAACCATGTGCCTGAGATGCCGGAACCACTCACCGAACAGACCGAAACCACCTGCCAGACCCGCCTGAACCCCCTGGCTAGCACGCCTGATCCACCTGCTCAACTAGCCGGAACCACCTTCCTGACTCGCCAAAATCACCTGCCGGGTATACCAGAACCACTTGGTGGACACTCCGGAATCATCTGCCGGACATGCCAGAACCAGCTCTCAGACACGCCAGAACCACGTGCCAGAGACTCCGGAAGCACCAGCTGAGCATGCCTGAGCCGCCTGCTCGACTCGCAAGAAACACCTGTCGGACATGCCAAAATCACCTGCCGGGTACGCCAGAAACACTTGGCGGACGCTCCGGAATCACCTGTCGGGCGTGCCGGAACCTCCTCTCAGACATGCCGGAACCACATGCCAATGACACCGGAAGCACCTGCCGAGCACGCCAGAACCACCTGCTCGACTCGCCAAAACCACCTGCTGGAAACACCAAAATTACCTTCCGGATACGCAACAACCATTTGGTGAACACTTCGGAATCACCTGCCTGACTGGCTGAAACCACTTGCCGGTCACGCCAACATCACCTGCCAGCTATGCCAGAACCACTTGGCGGACGCTCCGGAATCACCTGTCGGGCGTGCTGGAACCACCTCTCAGACTTGCCAGAACCATGTTCTGGACACGCCGGTACCACCTGCCGAGTATGCCGGAACCAGCTGATCCACTCCCCAGAACCACCTAGTGGACACCCCAAAATCAACTGCTGGCTACGCCAGAACCACTCGGCAGACACTCCGGAATCACATGCCAGGCATTCCGCAACCACCTCTCAGAGGTGCCAGAACCAAATGCCGGAGACTCCGGTATCACCTGCCGGGCATGCCGGAACCACCTCTCTGAGGTGCCAGAACCACATCCCGAATACTCCGGAATCACCTGCCGGGCATGCCGGAACCACCTCCCGTACATGCCGGAACCACAGGCTCGACTCGCCGGAACCATTGCCGGACATGCAAAATCACCTCCCGGCTACGCCAGAACCACTAGGCGAACACTCCGGATTCACCTGCCGGGCATGGCGGACCCACCTCTCAGACATGCCGGAACCACATGCCAATGACACCGGAAGCACCTGCCGAGCACGCCAGAACCACCTGCTCGACTCGCCAAAACCACCTGCTGGACACGCCAAAATCACCTGCCGGCTACGCCACAACCATTTGGTGAACTCTTCGGAATCACCTGCCGGGCTGGCTTGAACCACCTGCCGGTCACGCAAACATAACCTGCCAGCTATGCCAGAACCTCTTGGCGGACACCATGGAAACACCTGTCGGGCATGCCGGAACCACCTCTCAGACTTGCCCGAACCATGTTCCGGACACGCTGGTACCAACTGCCGAGTATGCCGGAACCACCTGATCCACTCCCCACAACCACCAGCTGGACACGCCAGAATCACCTGCCGACTACGCCAGAACCACTCGGCAGACACTCCGGAACCACCTGCCGGGCATGCCGGAACCGCCTCTCAGAGGTGCCAGAACCACATGCCGGACACTCCGGAATCACCTGCCGGGCATGCCGGAACCACCTCTCAGAGGTGCCAGAACCACATGCCGGACACTCCGGAATCACCTGCCGGGCATGCCGTAACCACCTGCCGGACATGCCGGAACCACCTCTCACAGGTGCCAGAACAAAATGCTGGACACTCCGGTATCACATGCTGGGCATGCCGGAACCACCTCTCAGAAGTGCCAGAACCACATGCCGGACACTCCGGAATCACCTGCCGGGCATGGCGGAACCACCACTCAGACATGCCGGAACCAAATGCCAATGACACCGGAAGCACCTGCCGAGCACTCCAGAACCACCTGCTCGACTCGCCAAAACCACCAGCTGGACACGCCAAAATCACCTGCCAGCTATGCCACAACCAGTTGGTGAACACTTCGGAATCACCTGCCGGGCTTGCTGGAACCACCTGCCGGTCACGCCAACATCACCTGCCAGCTATGCCAGAGCCACTTTGCGGACACCATGGAAACACCTGTCGGGCCGGCCGGAACCACCTCTCAGACGTGCCAGAACCATGTGCCTGAGATGCCGGAACCACTCCCCGAACAGACCGAAACCACCTGCCAGACCTGCCTGAACCCCCTGGCGAGCACACCTGATCCACCTGCTCAACTAGCCGGAACCAACTTCCTGACACGCCAAAATCACCTGCCAGGGATACAAGAACCACTTGGTGGACACTCCGGAATCATCTGCCAGACATGCCAGAACCAGCTCTCAGACACACCAGAACCACGTGCCAGAGACGCCGGAAGCACCTGCTGAGCATGCCTGAGCCAAATGCTCGACTTGCAAGAAACACCTGCCAGACACGCCAAAATCACCTGCCGGGTACGGCAGAACCACGTGGCGGACACTCCAGAATCACCTGTCGAGCATGCCGGAACCAACTCTCAGACGTGCCAGAACGTCGTGCCTGTCACGCCAGAACCACCTGCCGGACACGCCGGAATGACCGGCTCGACTCGCCGGAACCACCGCCGGACATGCAAAATGACCTGCCGGCTACACCAGAACCACTTGGCGAACACTCCGGAATCACCTGTCGGGCATGCCGGAACCGCCTCTCAGACTTGCCAGAACCATGTTCCGGACACGCCGGTACGACGTGCCGAGTATGCCGGAACCACCTGATCCACTCCCCAGAACCACCTGCTGGACAAGCCAGAATCACCTGCCGACTACACCAGAACCACTCGGCAGACACTCTGGAACCACCTGCCGGGCATGCCGGAACCACCTCTCAGAGGTGCCAGAACCACATGCCGGACACTCCGGAATCACCTGCCGGGCATGCCGGAACCACCTCTCAGAGGTGCCAGAACCACATGCCGGACACTCCGGAATCACCTGCCGGGCTTGCTGGAACCATCTCTCCTACGTGCCAGAACCATGTTCCGGACACGCCGGTACCACCTGCCGAGCTCGCCGGAACCACCTGCTGGACACGCCAAAATCACCTGTCGGCTACGCCAGAACCACGCGGCAGACACTCCGGAATCACCTGCCGGGCTGGCTCGAAACACCTGCCGGTCACTCCAACATCACCTCTCAGCTACGCCGGAACCACTTGGCGGACACTCCGGAAACACCTGTCGGGCCGGCCTGAACCACCTCTCAGACGTGCCAGAACCATGTGCCTGAGATGCCGGAACCACACCCCGAACAGACCGAAACCACCTGCCAGACCCGCCTGAACCACCTGCCGGGCACGCCGGAACCACCTACTCGACTCGCTGGAACCACCTACCTGACACGCTAAAATCACCTGCCGGGTATGCCAAAACCACTTGGTGGACACTCCGGAATCATCTGCCGGACATGCCAGAACCAGCTCTGACACACACCAGAACCACGTGCCGGACACGCCGGAAGCACCTGCTGATCATTTCTGAGCCAAATGATCGACTTGCCAGAGACACCTGCCAGACACGCCAAAATCACCTGCCGGGTACGCCAGAACCACGTGGCGGACACTCCGGAATCACCTGTCGGGCATGCCGGAACCAACTCTCAGACGTGCCAGAACCTCGTGCCGGACACGCAGGAACCACCTGCCGGTCATGCCAGAACCACCTGCCGGACACGCCAGAACCAGCGGCTCGACTCGACGGAACCACCGCCGGACATGCAAAATGACCTGCCGGCTACGCCAGAAACACTTGGCGAACAGTCCGGAATCACCTGTCGGGCATGCCGGAACCACCTCTCAGAGGTGCCAGAACCACATGCCGGACACTCCGGAATCACCTTCCGGGCATGCCGTAACCACCTGCCGGACATGCCGGAACCACCTCTCACAGGTGCCAGAACAAAATGCTGGACACTCCGGTATCACATGCTGGGCATGCCGGAACCACCTCTCAGAAGTGCCAGAACCACATGCCGGACACTCCGGAATCACCTGCTGGGCATGGCGGAACCACCACACAGACATGCCGGAACCACATGCCAATGACACCGGAAGCACCTGCCGAGCACTCCAGAACCACCTGCTCGACTCGCCAAAACCACCAGCTGGACACGCCAAAATCACCTGCCAGCTACGCCACAACCATTTGGTGAACACTTCGGAATCACCTGCCGGGCTTGCTGGAACCACCTGCCGGTCACGCCAACATCACCTGCCAGCTATGCCAGAACCACTTTGCGGACACCATGGAAACACCTGTCGGGCCGGCCGGAACCACCTCTCAGACGTGCCAGAACCATGTGCCTGAGATGCCGGAACCACTCCCCGAACAGACCGAAACCACCTGCCAGACCTGCCTGAACCCCCTGGCGAGCACACCTGATCCACCTGCTCAACTAGCCGGAACCAACTTCCTGACACGCCAAAATCACCTGCCAGGGATACAAGAACCACTTGGTGGACACTCCGGAATCATCTGCCAGACATGCCAGAACCAGCTCTCAGACACACCAGAACCACGTGCCAGAGACGCCGGAAGCACCTGCTGAGCATGCCTGAGCCAAATGCTCGACTTGCAAGAAACACCTGCCAGACACGCCAAAATCACCTGCCGGGTACGGCAGAACCACGTGGCGGACACTCCAGAATCACCTGTCGAGCATGCCGGAACCAACTCTCAGACGTGCCAGAACCTCGTGCCGGTCACGCCAGAACCAGCTGCCGGACAGACCGGAAACACCTGCTGGACACGCCGGAACCACCGGCTCGACTCGCCGGAACCACCGCCGGACATGCTAAATGACCTGCCGGCTACGCCAGAACCACTTGGCGAACACTCCGGTATCACCTGCCGGGCATGCCGGAACCACCTTTCAGAGGTGCCAGAACCACATGCCGGACACTCCGGATTCACCTGGCGGGCATGCTGGAACCACGTGCTGGACATGACGGAACCACCTGCCGGACATTCCGGAACCACCTGCCGGACATTCCGCAACCACCGGCTCGACTCGCCGGAACCATTGCCGGACATGCAAAATCACCTGCCGGCTACGCCAGAACCAATTGGCGAACACTCCGGTATCACCTGCCAGGCATGCCTGAACCACCTATCGGAGGTGCCAGAACCACATGCAGGTCACTCCGGAATCACCTGCCAGGCATGCCGGAACCACCTGCCGGTCATGCCGGAACCACCGGCTCGACTCGCCGGAACCATTGCCGGATATGCAAAATCACCTGCCGGCTATGCCAGAACCACTTGGGGAACACTCCGGAATCACCTGCCGGGCATGGCGGAACCACCTCTCAGACATTCCGGAAACTCGTGCCGGTCACGCCAGAACCACCTGCCGAGTATGCTGAAACCACCTGATCAACTCCCCAGAACCACCTGCTGGACACACCAGAATAACCTGCCGACTACGCCAGAAACACTCGGCAGACACTCCGGAACAACATGCCGGGCATCGCGGACCCACATCTCAGAGGTGCCAGAACCACATGCCGGACACTCCGGAATCACCTGCCTGGCATGACGGAACCATCTCTCAGACGAGCCAGAACCATTTTCTTGACACGCCGGTACCAACTGCCGAGTATGCCAGAACCAGCTGATCCACTCCCCAGAACCACCTAGTGGACACGCCAAAATCAACTGCCGGCTACGCCAGAACCACTTGGCAGACACTCCAGAATCACATGCCAAGCATTCCGGAACCACCTCTCAGAGGTGGCAGAACCACATGCCGGACACTCCGGAATCACCTGGTGGGCATGCCGGAACACCTGCTGGACATGCCGGAATCACCTGCCTGACATGCCGGAACCACCGGCTCGACTCGCCGGAACCACTGCCGGACAAACAAAATGACCTGCCGTCTACGCCAGAACCAGTTGGCGAACACTCCGGAATCAACTGTCGGGCATGCCGGAAACACCTATCAGACTTGCCAGAACCATGTTCCGGACACGCCGGTACCACCTGCCGAGTATGCCGGAACCACCTGATCCACTCCCCTGAACCACCTGCTGGACACGCCAGAATCACCTTCCGGCTACGCCACAACCATTTGGTGAACACTTCGGAATCACCTGCCGGGCTGGCTGGAACCACCTGCCGGTCACGCCAACATCACCTGCCAGCTATGCCAGAAACACTTGGCAGACACCATGGAAACACTTGTCGGGCTGGCCGGAACCACCTATCAGACGTGCCAGAACCATGTGCCTGAGATGCCGGAACCACACCCCGAAAAGACGAAACCACCTGCCAGACCTGCCTGAAAAACCTGCCGAGCACGCCGCAACCACCTACTCGACTCGCTGGATCCACCTACCTGACACGCTAAAATCACCTGCCGTGTATGCCACAACCACTTGGTGGACACTCCGGAATCATCTGCCGGACATGCCAGAACCAGCTCTCAGACACACCAGAACCACGTGCCAGACACGCCGGAAGCACCTGCTGAGCATGCCTGAGCCAAATGCTCGACTTGCAAGAAACACCTGCCAGACACGCCAAAATCACCTGCCGGGTACGCCAGAACCACTTGGCGAACACTCCGGAATCACCTGTCGGGCATGCCGGAACCACCTCTCAGAGTGGCCAGAACCAAGTTCCGGACACGCCGGTAAAACCTGCCGAGTATGCCGGAACCACCTGATCCACTCCCCAGAACCACCTGCTGGATACGCTAGAATCACCTGCCGGCTACTCCAGAACCACTCGGCAGACAATCCGTGACCAACTGCCGGGCATGCGGGAACCACCTCTCAGAGGTGCCAGAACCACATGCCGGACACTCCGGAATCACCTGCCGGGCATGCCAGAACCACCTGCTGGACATGCCGGAACCACCGGTTCGACTCGCCGGAACCATTGCTGGACATGCAAAATGACCTGCCGGCTACGCCAGAACCACTTGGCGAACACTCCGGAATCAACTCCCGGGAATGGCGGAACCACCTCTCAGACATGCCGGAACCACATGCCAATGACACCGGAAGCACCTGCCGAGCACTCCAGAACAACCTGCTTGACTAGCCAAAACCACCTGCTGGGCATGCCAAAATCACCTGCCGGCTAGGACACAACCATTTGGTGAACTCTTCGGAATCACCTGCCGGGCTTTCTGGAACCACCTGCCGGTCACGCCAACATCACCTGCCAGCTATGCCAGAACCACTTGGCGGACACCATGGAAACACCTGTCGGGCCGGCCGGAACCACCTATCAGACGTGCCCGAACCATGTGCCTGAGATGCCGGAACCACACCCCGAAAAGACCGAAACCACCTGCCAGACACGCCTGAACCACCTGCCGAGCACGCCGGAACCACCTACTCGACTCGCTGGAGCCACCTACCTGACACGCTAAAATCACCTGCCGGGTATGCCACAACCACTTGGTGGACACTCCGGAATCATCTGCCGGACATGCCAGAACCAGCTCTCAGACACACCAGAACCATGTGCCAGACACGCCGGAAGCACCTGCTGATCATGCCTGAGCAAAATGCTCAACTTGACAGAAACACCTTCCAGACACGCCAAAATCACCTGCCGGGTACGCCCGAAACACTTGGCGGACGCTCAGGAATCACGTGTCGGGCGTGCCGGAACCTCCTCTCAGACTTGCCACAACCATGTTCTGGACACGCCGGTACCACCTGCCGAGTATGCCGGGACCAGCTGGTCCTCTCCCCAGAACCACCTAGTGGACATGCCAAAATCAACTGCCGGCTACGCCGGAACCACCGGCTCGACTCGCCGGAACCACCGCCGGACATGCAAAATGACCTGCCGGCTACGCCAGAACCACTTGGCGAACACTCCGGAATCACCTGTCGGGCATGCCGGAACCACCTCTCAGACCTGCCAGAACCATGTTCCAGATACGCCGGTACCACCTGCCAAGTATGCCGGAACCACCTGATCCACTACCCAGAACCACCTGCTGGACACCCCAGAATCACCTGCCGGCTATGCCAGAACCACTCGGCCGACACTCCGAAACCACCTGCCGTGCATGCCGGAACCAGCTCCAAGAGGTGCCAGAACCACATGCCGGACACTCCGGAATCACCTGTCGGGCATGCCGGAACCAACTCTCAGACGTGCCAGAACCTCGTGCCGGACACGCCAGAACCACCTGCCGGACAGACCGGAAACATCTGCCTGACTGGCCGGAACCACCGGCTTGACTCGCCGGAAACACAGCCGGACATGCAAAATGACCTGTCGGCTACGCCAGAACCACTTGGCGAACACTAGGGTATCACCTGCCGGGCATGCCGGAACCACATTTCAGAGGTGCCAGAACCACATGCCGGACACTCCGGAATCACCTGCCGGGCATGCCGGAACCACTTGCCGGACATGCCGGAACCACCGGCTCGACTCGCCGGAACCATTGCCGGACATGCAAAATCACCTGCCGGCTACGCCAGAACCACTTGGCGAACACTCCGGAATCACCTGCCGGGCATGGCAGAACCACCTCTCAGACATGCAGGAACCGCATGCCAATGACACAGGAATCACCTGCCAAGCTCGCCGGAACCACCTGCTCGACTCGCCAAAACCACCCGTTGGACACGCCAAAATCACCTGCCGGCTACGCCAGAACCACTCGGCAGACACTCCGGAATCATCTGCCGGGCTCGCTGGAACCACCTGCCGGTCACGCCAACATCACGTTTCAGCTCCGCCAGAACCACTTGGCGGACGCTACGGAAACACCTGTCGGGCCGGCCGGAACCACCTCTCAGACGTGCCAGAACCATGTGCCTGAGATGCCGGAACCACACCCCGAACAGACCGAAACCACCTGCCAGACCCGCCTGAACCCCCTGGCGAGCACGCCTGATCCACCTGCTCAACTAGCCGGAACCAACTTCCTGACACGCCAAAATCACCTACCAGGTATACAAGAACCACTTGGAGGACACTCCAGAATCATCTGCCGGAGATGCCAGAACCAGCTCTCAGACACACCAGAACCACGTGCCAGAGACGCCGGAAGCACCTGCTGAGCATGCATCAGCCACCTGCTCGACTCGCAAGATACACCTGTCGGACAGGCGAAAATCACCTGCCGGGTACGCCAGAAACACTTAGCGGACGCTCCGGAATCACCTGTCGGGCGTGCCAGAACCACCTCTCAGACTTGCCAGAACCATGTTCTGGACACGACGGTACCACCTGCCGAGTATGCCGGAACCAGCTGATCCACTCCCCAGAACCACCTAGTGGACACGCCAAAATCAACTGCCGGCTAGGCCAGAAAAACTCGGCAGACACTCCTAATCACAGGCCAGGCATTCCGGAACCACCTCTCAGAGGGGCCAGAACCAAATGCCGGAGACTCCGGTATCACCTGCCGGGCATGCCGGAACCACCTCTCAGAGGTGCCAGAACCACATGCCGGACACTCCGGAATCACCTGCCGGGCATGCTGGAACCAAGTGCTGGACATGCCGGAACCACCTGCCGGACATGCCGGAACCACCTGCCGGACATTCCGGAACCACCTGCCGGACATGCCCGAACCACCGGCTCGAATCGCCGGAACCATTGCCGGACATGCAAAATCACCTGCCGGCTATGCCAGAACCACTTGGGGTACACTCCGGAATCACCTGCCGGGCATGGCGAAACCACCTCTCAGACATGCCGGAACCACATGCCAATGACACTGGAAGCACCTGCCGAGCACGCCAGAACCACCTGCTGGACACGCCAAAATCACCTGCCAGGTATACCAGAACCACTTGGTGGACACTCCGGAATCATCTGCCGGACATGCCAGAACCAGCTCTCAGACACACCAGAACCACGTGCCTGAGACGCCGGAAGCACCAGCTGAGCATGCCTGAGCCACCTGCTCGACTCGCAAGAAACACCTGTCGGACATGCCAAAATCACCTTTCGGGTACGCCAGAAACACTTGGCGGACGCTCCGGAATCACCTGTCAGGCGTGCTGGAACCACATCTCAGACTTGCCAGAACCATGTTCTGGACACGCCGGTACCACCTGCCGAGTATGCCGGAACCAGCTGATCCAGTCCCCAGAACCACCTAGTGGACACGCCAAAATCAACTGCCGGCTACGCCAGAAGCACTCGGCAGACACTCCGGATTCACATGCCAGGCATTCCGGAACCACCTCTCAGAGGTGCCAGAACCAAATGCCAGAGAGTCCGGTATCACCTGCCGGGCATGCCGGAACCACCTCTCAGAGGTGCCAGAATCACATGACGGACACTCCGGAATCACCTGCCGGGCATGCCGGTACCACCTGCTGGACATGCTGGAACCACCGGCTCGACACGCCGGAACCATTGCCGGACATGCAAAATCACCTGCCGGCTACGCCAGAACCACGTGGCAGACACTTCAGAATCACCTGTCGGGCATGCCGGAACCAACTCTCAGACGTGCCAGAACCTCGTGCCGGTCACGCCAGAACCAGCTGCCGGACAGACCGGAAACACCTGCTGGACACGCCGGAACCACCGGCTCGACTCGCCGGAACCACCGCCGGACATGCTAAATGACCTGCCGGCTACGCCAGAACCACTTGGCGAACACTCCGGTATCACCTGCCGGGCATGCCGGAACCACCTTTCAGAGGTGCCAGAACCACATGCCGGACACTCCGGATTCACCTGGCGGGCATGCTGGAACCACGTGCTGGACATGACCGAACCACCTGCCGGACATTCCGGAACCACCTGCCGGACATTCCGCAACCACCGGCTCGACTCTCCGGAACCATTGCCGGACATGCAAAATCACCAGCCGGCTACGCCAGAACCAATTGGCGAACACTCCGGTATCACCTGCCAGGCATGCCTGAACCACCTATCGGAGGTGCCAGAACCACATGCAGGTCACTCCGGAATCACCTGCCAGGCATGCCGGAACCACCTGCCGGTCATGCCGGAACCACCGGCTCGACTCGCCGGAACCATTGCCGGATATGCAAAATCACCTGCCGGCTATGCCAGAACCACTTGGGGAACACTCCGGAATCACCTGCCGGGCATGGCGGAACCACCTCTCAGACATTCCGGAAACTCGTGCCGGTCACGCCAGAACCACCTGCCGAGTATGCTGAAACCACCTGATCAACTCCCCAGAACCACCTGCTGGACACACCAGAATAACCTGCCGACTACGCCAGAAACACTCGGCAGACACTCCGGAACAACCTGCCGGGCATCGCGGACCCACATCTCAGAGGTGCCAGAACCACATGCCGGACACTCCGGAATCACCTGCCTGGCATGACGGAACCATCTCTCAGACGAGCCAGAACCATTTTCTTGACACGCCGGTACCAACTGCCGAGTATGCCAGAACCAGCTGATCCACTCCCCAGAACCACCTAGTGGACACGCCAAAATCAACTGCCGGCTACGCCAGAACCACTTGGCAGACACTCCAGAATCACATGCCAAGCATTCCGGAACCACCTCTCAGAGGTGGCAGAACCACATGCCGGACACTCCGGAATCACCTGGTGGGAATGCCGGTACACCTGCTGGACATGCCGGAATCACCTGCCTGACATGCCGGAACCACCGGCTCGACTCGCCGGAACCACCGCCGGACAAACAAAATGACCTGCCGTCTACGCCAGAACCAGTTGGCGAACACTCCGGAATCAACTGTCGGGCATGCCGGAAACACCTATCAGACTTGCCAGAACCATGTTCCGGACACGCCGGTACCACCTGCCGAGTATGCCGGAACCACCTGATCCACTCCCCTGAACCACCTGCTGGACACGCCAGAATCACCTTCCGGCTACGCCACAACCATTTGGTGAACACTTCGGAATCACCTGCCGGGCTGGCTGGAACCACCTGCCGGTCACGCCAACATCACCTGTCAGCTATGCCAGAAACACTTGGCAGACACCATGGAAACACTTGTCGGGCTGGCCGGAACCACCTATCAGACGTGCCAGAACCATGTGCCTGAGATGCCGGAACCACACCCCGAAAAGACGAAACCACCTGCCAGACCTGCCTGAAAAACCTGCCGAGCACGCCGCAACCACCTACTCGACTCGCTGGATCCACCTACCTGGCACGCTAAAATCACCTGCCGTGTATGCCACAACCACTTGGTGGACACTCCGGAATCATCTGCCGGACATGCCAGAACCAGCTCTCAGACACACCAGAACCACGTGCCAGACACGCCGGAAGCACCTGCTGAGCATGCCTGAGCCAAATGCTCGACTTGCAAGAAACACCTGCCAGACACGCCAAAATCACCTGCCGGGTACGCCAGAACCACTTGGCGAACACTCCGGAATCACCTGTCGGGCATGCTGGAACCACCTCTCAGAGTGGCCAGAA
Organism: Equus caballus; assembly: GCF_041296265.1. Lineage (NCBI taxonomy): Eukaryota > Metazoa > Chordata > Mammalia > Perissodactyla > Equidae > Equus > Equus caballus. The sequence continues at coordinate 9,522,518 of NC_091697.1, forward strand.
CCAAGTTCCGGACACGCCGGTAAAACCTGCCGAGTATGCCGGAACCACCTGATCCACTCCCCAGAACCACCTGCTGGATACGCTAGAATCACCTGCCGGCTACTCCAGAACCACTCGGCAGACACTCCGTGACCAACTGCCGGGCATGCGGGAACCACCTCTCAGAGGTGCCAGAACCACATGCCGGACACTCCGGAATCACCTGCCGGGCATGCCAGAACCACCTGCTGGACATGCCGGAACCACCGGTTCGACTCGCCGGAACCATTGCTGGACATGCAAAATGACCTGCCGGCTACGCCAGAACCACTTGGCGAACACTCCGGAATCAACTCCCGGGAATGGCGGAACCACCTCTCAGACATGCCGGAACCACATGCCAATGACACCGGAAGCACCTGCCGAGCACTCCAGAACAACCTGCTTGACTAGCCAAAACCACCTGCTGGGCATGCCAAAATCACCTGCCGGCTAGGACACAACCATTTGGTGAACTCTTCGGAATCACCTGCCGGGCTTTCTGGAACCACCTGCCGGTCACGCCAACATCACCTGCCAGCTATGCCAGAACCACTTGGCGGACACCATGGAAACACCTGTCGGGCCGGCCGGAACCACCTCTCAGACGTGCCAGAACCATGTGCCTGAGATGCCGGAACCACTCCCCGAACAGACCGAAACCACCTGCCAGACCCGCCTGAACCCCCTGGCGAGCACGCCTGATCCACCTGCTCAACTAGCCGGAACCAACTTCCTGACACGCCAAAATCACCTGCCAGGTATACAAGAACCACTTGGTGGACACTCCGGAATCATCTGCCGGAGATGCCAGAACCAGCTCTCAGACACACCAGAACCACATGCCAGAGACGCCGGAAGCACCAGCTGAGCATGCCTCAGCCACCTGCTCGACTCGCAAGATACACCTGTCGGACAGGCGAAAATCACCTGCCGGGTACGCCAGAAACACTTGGCGGACGCTCCGGAATCACCAGTCGGGCGTGACGGAACCACCTCTCAGACTTGCCAGAACCATGTTCTGGACACGCCAGTACCACCTGCCGAGTATGCCGGAACCAGCTGTTCCACTCCCCAGAACCACCTAGTGGACACGCCAAAATCAACTGCCGGAAACGCCAGAACCGCTCGGCAGACACTCCGGAATCACATGCCAGGCATTCCGGAACCACCTCTCAGAGGTGCCAGAACCAAATGCCGGACACTCCGGTATCACCTGCCGGGCATGCCGGAACCACCTACATGACTCGCTGGAACCACCTACCTGACACGCTAAAATCACCTGCCGGGTATGCCACAACCACTTGGTGGACATTCCGGAATCAGCTGCCATACATCCCAGAACCAGCTCTCAGACACACCAGAACCACGTGCCAGACAGACCGGAAGCACCTGCTGATCATGCCTGAGCCACATGCTCGACTTGCAAGAAACACCTGCCAGACACGCCAAAATCACCTGCCGGGTACGCCAGAACCACGTGGCGGACACTCCGGAATCACCTGTCGGGCATGCCGGAACCAACTCTCAGACGTGCCAGAACCTCGTGCCGGACACGCCAGAAGCACCTGCCGGACAGACCGGAAACACCTGCTGCACACGCCAGAACCACTCAGCAGACACTCCGGAATCACATGCCAGGCATCCCGGAACCACCTCTCAGAGGTGCCAGAACCAAATGCCGGACACTCCGGTATCACCTGCCTGGCATGCCAGAACAACCACTCAGAGGTGCCAGAACCACATGCCGGACACTCCGGAATCACCTGCCGGGCATGCCGGAACCACCTGATCGACTCCCCAGAACCACCTGCTGGACATGGCGGAATCACCTGCCGGACATACCGGAACCATTGCCGGACATGCAAAATCACCTGCCGGCTACGCCAGAACCACTTGGCGAACACTCCGGAATCATCTGCCGGGCATGGCGGAACCACCTCTCAGACATGCCGGAACCACATGCCAATGACACCGGGAGCACCTGCCGAGCACGCCAGAACCACCTGCTCGACTCGCCAAAACCACCCGCTGGACACGCCATAATCACCTGCCTGCTACGCCAGAACCACTCGGCAGACACTCCGGAATCACCTGCCGGGCTGGCTGGAACCACATGCCGGTCACGCCAACATCACCTTTCAGCTACGCCAGCACCACTTGGCGGACACTCCGGAAACACCTGTCGAGCCGGCAGGGACCACCTCTCAGAGGTGCCAGAACCACATGCCGGACACTCCGAAATCACCTGCCGGGCATTCCGGAACCATCTCTCAGACGTGCCAGAACCATGTTCCGGACACGCCGGTACCACCTGCCGAGCTCGCCGGAACCACCTGCTGGACACGCCAAAATCACCTGCCGGCTACGCCAGAACCACTCGGCAGACACTCCGGAATCAGCTGCGGGGCTGGCTGGAACCACCTGCCGGTCACGCCAACATCACCTTTCAGCTACGCCAGAACCACTTGGCGGACACTCCGGAAACAGCTGTCGGGCCGGCCCGAACCACCTCTCAGACGTGCCAGAACCATGTGCCTGAGATGCCGGAACCACTCCCCGAACAGACCGAAACCACCTGCCAGACCCGCCTGAACCCCCTGGCGAGCACGCCTGATCCACCTGCTCAACTAGCCGGAACCACCTTCCTGACACGCCAAAATCACCTGCCAGGTATACCAGAACCACTTGGTGGACACTCCGGAATCATCTGCCGGACATGCCAGAACCAGCTCTCAGACACACCAGAACCACGTGCCAGAGACGCCGGAAGCACCAGCTGAGCATGCCTGAGCCACCTGCTCGACTCGCAAGAAACACCTGTTGGACATGCCAAAATCACGTGCCGGGTACGCCAGAAACACTTGGCGGACGCTCCGGAATCACCTGTCGGTCGTGCCGGAAGAACCTCTCAGACTTGCCAGAACCATGTTCTGGACACGCCGGTACCACCTGCCGAGTATGCCGGAACCAACTGTTCCACTCCCCAGAACCACCTAGTGGACACGCCAAGAGCAACTGCCGGCTACACCGGAACCACCGGCTCGACTCGCCGGAACCACTGCCGGACATGCAAAATGAGCTACCGGCTCCGCCAGAATCACTTGGCGAACACTCCGGAATCACCTGTCGGGCATGCTGGAACCACCTCTCAGAGTTGCCAGGAAAATGTTCCGTACACGCCGGTACCACGTGCAGAGTATGCCGGAACCACCTGATCCACTCCTCAGAACGACCTGCTGGACACGCCTCAATCACCTGCCGACTACGCCAGAACCACTCGGCAGACACACCGGAACCACCTGCCGGGCATGCCGGAACCACCTCTCAGAGGTGCCAGAACCACATGCCGGACACTCCGGAATCACCTGCTGGGCATGCCGGAACCACATGCCGGACATGCCGGAACCACATCCGTTGACACCGGAAGCACCTGCCGAGCACGCCAGAACCACCTGCTCGACTCGCCAAAACCACCTTCGGGACACGCCAAAATCACCTGCCGGCTGCGCCACAATCATTTGGTGAACTCTTCGGAATCACCTGCCGGGCTGGCTGGAACCACCTGCCGGTCACGCCAACATCACCTGCCAGCTATGCCAGAACCACTTGGTGGAGACCATGGAAACACCTGTCGGGCCGGCCGGAACCACCTATCAGACGTGTTAGAACCATGTGCCTGAGATGCCGGAACCACACCCCGAACAGACCGAAACCACCTGCCAGACCCGCCTGAACCACCTGCCGAGCACGCCGGAACCACCTACTCGACTCGCCGGAACCACCTACCTGACACTCTAAAATCACCTGCCGGGTATGCCACAACCACTTGGTGGACACTCCGGAATCACCTGCCGGGCATGCCGGAACCATCTCTCAGACGTGCCAGAAGCATGTTCCGCACACGCCGGTACCACCTGCCGAGCTCGCCGGAACCACCTGCTGGACACGCCAAAATCACCTGCCGGCTACGCAAGAACCACGCGGCAGACACTCCGGAATCACCTGCCGGGCTGGCTGGAACCCCCTGCCAGTCATGCCAAAATCACCTTTCAGCTACGCCAGAACCACTTGGCGGACACTCCGGAAAAACCTGTCGGGGCGTCCGGAACCAACTCTCAGACGTGCCAGAACCATGTTCCTGAGATGCCGGAACCACTTCCCGAACAGACCGAAACCACCTGCCTGACCCGCCTGAACCCCATGGCGAGCACGCCTGATCCACATGCTCAACTAGCCGGAACCACCTTCCTGACACGCCAAAATCACCTGCCAGGTATACCTGAACCACTTGGTGGACACTCCGGAATCATCTGCCGGACATGCCAGAACCAGCTCTCAGACACACCAGAAGCACGTGCCAGAGACTACGGAAGCACCAGTTGAGCATGCCTGAGCCACCTGCTCGCCTCTCAAGATACACCTGTCGGACATGCCAAAATCACCTGCTGGACACGCCAGAACCACTCGGCAGACACTCCGGAATCACATGCCAGGCATCCCGGAACCACCTCTCAGAGGTGCCAGGACCAAATGCCGGACACTCCGGTATCACCTGCCGGGCATGCAAGAACAACGTCTCAGAGGTGCCAGAATCACATGCCGGACACTCCAGAATCACCTGCCGGGCCTGCCAGAACCAGCTGATCCACTCCCCAGAACCACCTAGAGGACACGCCAAAATCAACAGCCGGCTACGCTGGAACCACAGGCTTGACTCGCCGGAACCACCGCCGGACATGCAAAATGACCTGCCGGCTACTCCAGAACCACTTGGCGAACACTCCGGAATCACCTGTCGGGCATGCCGGAACCACCTCTCAGACTTGCCAGAACCATGTTCCGGACACGCCGGTACCACCTGCCGAGTATGCCGGAACCACCTGATCCACTCCCCAGAACCACCTGCTGGACACCCCAGAATCACCTGCCAGCTACGCCAGAAGCACTCGGCAGACACTCCGGAACCACCTGACGGGCATGCCGGAACCACCTGCCGGACATTCCGGAACCACCGGCTCGACTCGCCGGAATCATTGCCGGACATGCAAAATCACCTGCCGGCTACGCCAGAACCACTTGGCGAACACTCCGGAATCACCTGCCGGGCATTGCGGAATCACCTCTCAGACATGCGGGAACCACATGCCAATGACACCGGAAGCACCTGCCGAGCACGCCAGAAACACCTGCTCGACTCGCCAAAACCACCCGCTGGACACAAAAAAATCACCTGCCGGCTATGCCACAACCATTTGGTGAACTCTTCGGAATCACCTGCCGGGCTTGCTGGAACCACCTTCCGGTCACGCCAACATCACCTTTCAGCTACGCCAGAACCTCACGGCAGAAACTCCGGAATCACGTGCCGGGCTGGCTGGAACCACCTGCCGGTCACGCCAACATCACCTTTCAGCTACGCCAGAACCACTTGGCGGACACTCCGGAAACACCTCTCCGGCCGGCCGGAACCACCTCTCAGACGTGCCAGAACCATGTGCCTGAGATGCCGGAACCACACCCCAAACAGACCGAAACCACCTGCCAGACCCGCCTGAACCCCCTGGCGAGCACGCCTGATCCACCTGCTCAACTATCAGGAACCAACTTCCTGACACGCCAAAATAACCTGCCGGCTACGCCACAACCATTTGGTGAACTCTTCGGAATCACCTGCCGGGCTGGCTCCAGAAGCACTCGGCAGACACTCCGGAATCACCTGCCGGGCTGGGTGGAACCACCTGCCGGTCACGCCAACATCACCTGCCAGCTATGCCAGAACCACTTAGCGGACACCATGGAAACACCTGTCGGGCCGGCCGGAACCACCTATCAGACGTGCCACAACCATGTGCCTGAGATGCCGGAACCACACCCCGAACAGACCGAAACCACCTGCCAGACCCGCCTGAACCACCTGCCGAGCACGCCGGAACCACCTACTCGACTCGCCGGAAGCACCTACCTGACACGCTAAAATCTCCTGCCAGGTATGCCACAACCACTTGGTGGACACTCCGGAATCATCTGCCGGACGTGCCAGAACCAGCTCTCAGACACACCAGAACGACGGGCCGGACAGGCCGGAAGCACCTGCTGATCATGCCTGAGCCACATGCTCGACTTGCAAGGAACACCTGCCAGACACGCCAAAATCACCTGCCGGGTACGCCAGAACTACATGGCGCACACTCCGGAATCACCTGTCGGGCATGCCGGAACCAACTCTCAGACATGCCAGAACCTCGTGACGGACACGCAAGAACCACCTGCCGGAAAGTCCGGAAACACCTGCTGGACACGCCAGAACCACCCGGCAGACACTCCGGAATCACATGCCAGGCATCCCGGAACCACCTCTAAGAGGTGCCAGAACCAAATGCCGGAAACTCCGGTATCACCTGCCGGGCATGCCGGAACCACCTCTCAGAGGTGCCAGAACCACATGCCGGACACTCCGGAATCACCGGCCGGGCATGCCGGAACCACCTGCCGGACATGCCGGAACCACCGGCTCGACTCTCCGGAACCTTTGCCGGCCATGCAAAATCACCTACCGGCTACGCCAGAACCACTTGGCGAACACTCCGGAATCACCTGCCGGGCATGGCGGAACCACCTCTCAGACATTCCGGAACCACATGCCAATGACACCGGAAGCACCTGCCGAGCACGCCAGAACCACCTGCTCGACTCGCCAAAACCACCTGCTGGACATGCCTAAATCACCTGCCGGCTACGCCACAACCATTTGGTGAACACTTCGGAATCACCTGCCGGGCTGGCTGGAACCATCTGCCGGTCACGCCAACATCACCTGCCAGCTATGCCAGAACCACTTGGCGGACACCATGGAAACACCTGTCGGGCCGGCCGGAACCACCTCTCAGACGTGCCAGAACCATGTGCCTGAGATGCCGGAACCACTCCCCGAACAGACCGAAACCACCTGCCAGACCCGCCTGATCCCCTTGGCGAGCACGCCTGATCCACCTGCTCAACTACCCAGAACCACCTTCCTGACACACCAAAATCACCTTTCAGGAATACCAGAACCACTTGGTGGACACTCCGGAATCACCTGCCGGGCATGCCGGAACCATCTCTCAGACGTGCCAGAACCATGTTCCGGACACGCCGGTACCACCTGCCGAGCTCGCCGGAGCCACCTGCTGGACACGCCAAAACCACCTGCCGGCTACGCCAGAACCACTCGGCAGACACTCCGGAATCACCTGCCGAGCTGGCTGGAGCCACCTGCCGGTCACGCCAACATCACCTTTCAGCTACGACAGAACCACTTGGCGGACACTCCGGATACACCTGTCGGGCCGGCCGCAACCACCTCTCAGAGGTGCCAGAACTAAATGCCTGACACTCCGGAACCACCGGCTTGACTCGCCAGAACCACCGCCGGACATGCAAAATTACCTGCCGGCTACGCCAGAACCACTTGGCGAACACTCCGGAATCACCTGTCGGGCATGCCGGAACCACCTCTCAGAGGTGCCAGAACCAAATGAGGGACACTCCGGTATCACCTGTCGGGCATGCCGGAACCACCTCTCAGAGGTGCCAGAACCACATGCCGGACACTCCGGAATCACCTGCTGGGCATGCCGGAACCACCTGCCGGACATGCCGGAACCACCGGCTCGACTCGCCGGAACCATTGCCGGACATGCAAAATCACCTGCCGGCTACGCCAGAACCACTTGGCGAACACTCCGGAATCACCAGCCGGGCATGGCGGAGCCACCTCTCAGACATGCCGGAAGCACATGCCAATGACACCAGAAGCACCTGCCGAGCACGCCAGAACCACCTGCTCGACTCGCCAAAACCACCTGCTGGAAACGGCAAAATCACCTGCCGGCTAGGCCACAACCATTTGGTGAACTCTTTGGAATCACCTGCCAGGCTGGCTGGAACCACCTGCCAGTCACGGCAACATCACCTGCCAGCTATGACAGAACTACTTGGCGGACACCATGGAAACACCTGTCGGGCCGGCCGGAACCACCTATCAGACGTGCCTGAACCATATGCCTGAGATGCCAGAACCACACCCCGAACAGACCGAAACCACCTGCCAGACCCGCCTGAACCACCTGCCGAGCACGCCGGAACCACCTACTCGACTCGCCGGAACCACCTACCTGACACGCTAAAATCACCTGCCGGGTATGCCACAACCACTTGGTGGACACTCCGGAATCAGCTGCCATACATGCCAGAACCAGCTCTCAGACACACCAGAACCACGTGTCGGACAGGCCGGAAGCACCTGCTGATCATGCCTGAGCCACATGCTCGACTTGCAAGAAACACCTGCCAGACACGCCGAAATCACCTGCCGGGTACGCCAGAACCACGTGGCGGACACTCCGGAATCACCTGTCGGGCATGCCGGAACCAACTCTCAGACGTGCCAGAACCTCGTGCCGGACACGCCAGAAGCACCTGCCGGACAGACCGGAAACACCTGCTGCACACCCCAGAACCACTCGGCAGACACTCCGGAATCACATGCCAGGCATCCCGGAACCACCACTCAGAGGTGCCAGAACCAAATGCCGGACACTCCGGTATCACCTGCCTGGCATGCCAGAACAACCACTCAGAGGTGCCAGAACCACATGCTGGACACTCCGGAATCAGCTGCCGGGCATGCCGGAACCACCTGATCCACTCCCCAGAACCACCTGCTGGACATGCCGGAATCACCTGCCGGATATGCCGGAACCATTGCCGGACATGCAAAATCAACTGCGGCTACACCAGAACCACTTGGCGAACACTCCGGAATCACCTGCCGGGCATGGCGGAACCACCTCTCAGACATGCCGGAACCACATGCCAATGACACCGGAAGCACCTGCCGAGCACGCCAGAACCACCTGCTCGACTCGCCAAAACCACCTGCTGGACACGCGAAAATCACCTGCCGGCTACGCCACAACCATTTGGTGAACTGTTCGGAATCACCTGCCAGGCAGGCTGGAACCACCTGCCGGTCACGCCAGCATCACATGCCAGCTATGCCAGAACAACTTGGCGGAAAACATGGAAACACCTGTCGGGCAGGCCGGAACCACCTATCAGACGTGCCAGAACCATGTGCCTGAGATGCCGGAACCACTCCCCGAACAGACCGAAACCACCTGCCAGACCCGCCTGAACCACCTGCCGAGCACGCCGGAACCACCTAATCGACTCGCTGGAACCACCTACCTGACACGCTAAAATCACCTGCCGGGTATGCCACAACCACTTGGTGGATACTCCGGAATCATCTGCCGGACATGCCAGAACCAGCTCTCAGACACACCAGAAACACGTGCCAGACACGTCGGAAGCACCTGCTGGGCATGCCTGAGCCAAATGCTCGACTTGCAAGAAACACCTGCCAGACACGCCAAAACCACCTGCCGGGTACGCCAGAGCCACGTGGCGGACACTCCGGAATCACCTGTCGGGCATGCCGGAACCACCTCTCAGACTTTCCAGAACCAAGTTCCGGACACGCCGGTACCACCTGCCGAGTATGCCGGAACCACCTGATCCACTCCCCAGAACCACCTGCTGGACACGCCAGAATCACCTGCCGGCTACGCCAGAACCACTCGGCAGACACTCCGGAACCACCTGCCGGGCATGCCGGAACCACCTCTCAGAGGTGCCAGAAACAAATGCCGGACACTCCGGTATCACCTGCCGGGCATGCCAGAACAACCTCTCAGAGGTGCCAGAACCACATGCCGGAAACTCCGGAATCACCTGACGGGCCAGCCAGAACCACCTGCTGGACATGCCGGAACCACCTGTCGGACGTGCCGGAACCACCTGCCGGACAGACTCGCCGGAAACAACGCCTGACATGCAAAATGACATGCCGGCTACGCCAGACCACTGGGCGAACACTCCGGAATCACCTGTCGGGCATGCCGGAACCACCTCTCAGACTTGCCAGAACCATGTTCCGGACACGCCGGTACCACCTGCCGAGTATGCCGGAACCACCTGATCCACTCCCCAGAACCACCTGCTGGACACCCCAGAATCACCTCTCAGGTACGCCAGAACTACTCGGCAGGCACTCCGGAACCACATGCTGGGCATGCCAGAACCACCTCTCAGAGGTGCCAGAACCACATGCCGGACACTCCGGAATCACCTGCCGGGCATGCCGGAACCATCTCTCAGACGTGCCAGAACCATGTTCCGGACACGCCGGTACCACCTGCCAAGCTCGCCGGAACCACCTGCTGGACACGCCTACATCACCATTCACCTACGCCAGAACCACTTGGCGGACACTCCGGAAACACCTGTCGGGCCGCCCGGAACCACCTCAAAGACCTGCCAGAACCATGTGCCTGAGATGCCGGAACCACTCCCCGAACAGACCGAAACCACCTGCCAGACCCGCCTGAACCCCCTGGCGAGCACGCCTGATCCACCTGCTCAACTATCAAGAACCAACTTCCTGACACGACAAAATCACATGCCAGGTCTACCAGAACCACTTGGTGGACACTCCGGAATCATCTGCCGGATATGCCAGAACCAGCTCTCAGACACACCAGAACCACGTGCCAGAGACGCCGGAAGCACCAGCTGAGCATGCCTGAGCCAAATGCTCGACTTGCAAGAAACGCCTGCCATACACGCCAAAATCACCTGCCGGGTACGCCAGAACCACGTGGCGGACACTCCGGAATCACCTGTCGGGCATGCCGGAAACAACTCTCAGACGTGCCAGAACCTCGTGCCGGTCACGCCAGAACCACCTGCCGGACACGCCGCAATCACCGGCTCGACTGGTCAGAACCACTGCCAGACATGCAAAATGACCTGCCGGCTACGCCAGAACCACTTGGCGAACACTCCGGAATCACCTGTCGGGCATGCCGGAACCACCTCTCAGACTTGCCAGAACCATGTTCCGGACACGCCGGTACCACCTGCAGAGTATGCCGGAACCACCTGATCCACACCCCAAAACCACCTGCTGGACACGCCAGAATCACCTGCCGGCTACGCAAGAACCACTCGGCAGACACTCCGGAACCACCTTCCGTGCATGCAGGAACCACCTCTCAGAGGTGCCAGAACCACATGTCGGACACTCCGGAATCAACTGCCGGGCATGCTGGAACCATCTCTCAGATGTGCCAGAACCATGTTCCGGACACACTGGTACCACCTGCCGAGCTCTCCAGAACCACCTGCTGGACACACCAAAATCACCTGCCAGCTATGCCAGAACCACACGGCAGACACTCCGGAATCACCTGCCGGGCATGCCAGAACCACCTGCTGGACATGCCGGATCCACCGGTTCGACTCGCCGGAACCATTGCCGGACATGCAAAATGACCTGCCGTGTACGCCAGAACCACTTGGCGAACACTCCGGAATCAACTCCCGGGAATGGCGGAACCACCTCTCAGACATGCCGGAAACACATGCCAATGACACCGGAAGCACCTGCCGAGCACTCCAGAACAACCTGCTTGACTAGCCAAAACCACCTGCTGGGCATGCCAAAATCACCTGCCGGCTAGGACACAACCATTTGGTGAACTCTTCGGAATCACCCGCCGGGCTTTCTGGAACCACCTGCCGGTCACGCCAACATCACCTGCCAGCTATGCCAGAACCACTTGGCGGACACCATGGAAACACCTGTCGGGCCGGCTGGAACCACCTCTCAGACGTGCCAGAACCATGTGCCTGAGATGCCAGAACCACTCCCCGAACAGACCGAAACCACCTGCCAGACCCGCCTGAACCCCCTGGCGAGCACGCCTGATCCACCTGCTCAACTAGCCGGAACCAACTTCCTGACACGCCAAAATCACCTGCCAGGTATACCTGAACCACTTGGTGGACACTCCGGAATCATCTGCCGGAGATGCCAGAACCAGCTCTCAGACACACCAGAACCACGTGCCAGAGACGCCGGAAGCACCAGCTGAGCATGCCTGAGCCACCTGCTCGACTCGCAAGAAACACCTGTCGGACATGCCAAAATCACCTGCCTGGTACGCCAGAAACACTTGGCGGACGCTCCGGAATCACCTGTCGGGCGTGATGGAACCACCTCTCCGACTTGCCAGAACCATGTTCTGGACACGCCGGTACCACCTGCCGAGTATGCCGGAACCAGCTGATCCACTCCCCAGAACCACCTAGTGGACACGCCAAAATCAACTGCCGGCTACGCCAGAACCACTCGGCAGACACTCCGGAATCACAGGCCAGGCATTCCGGAACCACCTCTCAGAGGTGCCAGAACCAAATGCCGGACACTCCGGTATCACCTGCCGGGCATGCCGCAACCACCTCTCAGAGGTGCGAGAACCACATGCCGGACACTCCGGAATCACCTGCCGGGCATGCCGGAACCATCTCTCAGACGTGCCAGAACCATGTTCCGGACACGCCGGTACCACCTGCCAAGCTCGCCGGAAGCACCTGCTGGACACGCCAAAATCACCTTCCGGCTACGCCACAACCATTTGGTGAACACTTCGGAATCACCTGCCGGGCTGGCTGGAACCACCTGCCGGTCACGCCAACATCACCTGCCAGCTATGCCAGAACCACTTGGCGGACACCATGGAAACACCTGTCGGGCCGGCCGGAACCACCTCAAAGACCTGCCAGAACCATGTGCCTGAGATGCCGGAACCACACCCCGAACAGACCGACACCACCTGCCAGACCCGCCTGAACCCCCTGGCGAGCACGCCTGATCCACCTGCTCAACTATCAGGAACCAACTTCCTGACACGACAAAATCACATGCCAGGTCTACCAGAACCACTTGGTGGACACTCCGGAATCATCTGCCGGATATGCCAGAACCAGCTCTCAGACACACCAGAACCACGTGCCAGAGACGCCGGAAGCACCAGCTGAGCATGCCTGAGCCAAATGCTCGACTTGCAAGAAACGCCTGCCATACACGCCAAAATCACCTGCCGGGTACGCCAGAACCACGTGGCGGACACTCCGGAATCACCTGTCGGGCATGCCGGAAACAACTCTCAGACGTGCCAGAACCTCGTGCCGGTCACGCCAGAACCACCTGCCGGACACGCCGCAATCACCGGCTCGACTGGTCAGAACCACTGCCAGACATGCAAAATGACCTGCCGGCTACGCCAGAACCACTTGGCGAACACTCCGGAATCACCTGTCGGGCATGCCGGAACCACCTCTCAGACTTGCCAGAACCATGTTCCGGACACGCCGGTACCACCTGCAGAGTATGCCGGAACCACCTGATCCACACCCCAAAACCACCTGCTGGACACGCCAGAATCACCTGCCGGCTACGCAAGAACCACTCGGCAGACACTCCGGAACCACCTGCCGGGCATGCAGGAACCACCTCTGAGAGGTGCCAGAACCACATGACGGACAGTCCGGAATCACCTGCCGGGCATGCCGGAACCACCTCTCAGAGGTGCCAGAACCACATGTCGGACACTCCGGAATCAATAGCCGGGAATGCCGGAACCATCTCTCAGATGTGCCGGAACCACATGCCAATGACACCGGAAGCACCTGCCGAGCACGCTAGAACCACCTGCTCGACTCGCCAAAACCACCTGCGGGAAACGGCAAAATCACCTGCCGGCTAGGCCACAACCATTTGGTGAACTCTTTGGAATCACCTGCCAGGCTGGCTGGAACCACCTGCCAGTCACTGCAACATCACCTGCCAGCTATGACAGAACCACTTGGCGGACACCATGGAAACACCTGTCGGGCCGGCCGGAACCACCTATCAGACGTGCCTGAACCATGTGCCTGAGATGCCGGAACCACACCCCGAACAGACCGAAACCACCTGCCAGACCCGCCTGAACCACCTGCCGAGCACGCCGGAACCAACTACTCGACTCGTTGGAACTACCTACCTGACACGCTAAAATCACCTGCCGGGTATGCCACAACCACTTGGTGGACACTCCGGAATCAGCTGCCATACATGCTAGAACCAGCTCTCAGACACACCAGAACCACGTGTCGTACAGGCCCGAAGCACCTGCTGATCATGGCTGAGCCACATGCTCGACTTGCAAGAAACACCTGCCAGACACGCCAAAATCACCTGCCGGGTACGCCAGAACCACGTGGCGGACACTCCGGAATCACCTGTCGGGCATGCCGGAACCAAATCTCAGACGTGCCACAACCTCGTGCCGGACACGCCAGAAGCACCTGCCGGACAGACCGGAAACACCTGCTGCACACCCCAGAACCACTCGGCAGACCCTCCGGAATCACATGCCAGGCATCCCGGAACCACCTCTCAGAGGTGCCAGAACCAAATTCGGACACTCCGGAATCACCTGCCGGGCATGCCGGAACCATCTCTCACGTGCCAGAACCATGTTCCGGACACGCTGGTTCCACCTGCCGAGCTGGCCAGAACCACCTGCTGGACACGCCAAAATCACCTGCCAGCTACGCCAGAACCACATGGCAGACACTCCGGAATCACCTGCCGGGCTGGCTGGAACCACCTGCCGGTCACGCCAACATCACCTTTCAGCTAAGCCAGAACCACTTGGCGGACACTCCGGAAACACCTCTCCGGCCGGCCGGAAACACCTCTCAGACGTGACAGAACCATGTGCCTAAGATGCCAGAACCACTCCCCGAACAGACCGAAACCACCTGCCAGACCCACCTGAACCCCCTTGCGAGCACGCCTTATCCACCTGCTCAACTAGCCGGAACCACCTTCCAGACACGCCAAAATCACATGCCAGGTCTACCAGAACCACTTGGTGGACACTCCGGAATCATCTGCCAGAAATGCCAGAACCAGCCCTCTGACACACCAGAACCACGTGCCGGACACGCCGGAAGCACCTGCTGATCATGCCTGAGCCACATGCTCGACTTGCAAGAAACACCTGCGAGACACGCCAAAATCACCTGCCGGGTACGCCAGAACCACGTGGCGGACTCTCCGGAATCACCTGTCGGGCATGCCGGAACCAACTCTCAGACGTGCCAGAACCTCGTGCCGGACACGCCAGAACCACGTGCCGGACAGACCGGAAACAAATGCCGGACACGCCAGAACCACCGGCTTGACTCGCCAGAACCACCGCCGGACATGCAAAATGACCTGCCGGCTACTCCAGAACCACTTGGCGAACACTCCGGAATCACCTGTCGGGCATGCCGGAACCACCTCTCAGACATGCCAGAACCATGAGCCTGAGATACCGGAACCACTCCCCGAACAGACCGAACACACCTGCCAGACCCGCCTGAACCCCCTGGCGAGCACGCCTGATCCACCTGCTCAACTAGCCGGAACCAACTTCCTGACACGCCAAAATCACCTGCCAGGTATACAAGAACCACTTGGTGGACACTCCGGAATCATCTGCCGGAGATGCCAGAAGCAGCTCTCAGACACACCAGAACGACGTGCCAGAGACGCCGGAAGCACCAGCTGAGCATGCCTCAGCCACCTGCTCGACTCGCAAGATACACCTGTCGGACAGGCGAAAATCACCTGCCGGGTACGCCAGAAACACTTGGCGGACGCTCCGGAATCACCTGTCGGGCGTGCCGGAACCACCTCTCAGACTTGCCAGAACCATGTTCTGGACACGCCGGTACCACCTGCCGAGTATGCCGGAACAAGCTGATCCACTCCCCAGAACCACCTAGTGGACACGCCAAAATCAACTGCCGGCTACGCCAGAACCACTCGGCAGACACTCCGGAATCACAGGCCAGGCATTCCGGAACCACCTCTCAGAGGTGCCAGAACCAAATGCCGGACACTCCGGTATCACCTGCCGGGCATGCCGGAACCACCTCTCAGAGGTGCCAGAACCACATGCCGGACACTCCGGAATCACCTGCCGGGCATGCTGGAACCACGTGCTGGACATGCCGGAACCACCTGCCGGACATGCCGGAACCAACTGCCGGAAATTCCGGAACCACGGCTCGACTCGCCGGAACCATTGCCGGACATGCAAAATCACCTGCCGGCTACGCCAGAACCACTTGGCGAACACTCCGGTATCACCTGCCGGGCATGCCGGAACCACCTCTCAGAGGTGCCAGAACCACATGCCGGACACTCCGGAATCACCTGCCGGGCATGCTGGAACCACCTGCCGGACATGCCGGAACCACCGGCTCGACTCGCCGGAACCATTGCCGGACATGCAAAATCACCTGCCGGCTACGCCAGAACCACTTGGGGAACACTCCGGAATCACCTGCCGGGCATGGCGGAACCACCTCTCAGACATGCCGGAACCACATGCCAATGACACCGGAAGCACCTGCCGAGCACGCCAGAACCACCTGCTCGACTCGCCAAAACCACCTGCTGGACACGCCAAAATCACCTTCCGGCTACGCCACAACCATTTGGTGAACACTTCGGAATCACCTGCCGGGCTGGCTGGAACCACCTGCCGGTCACGCCAACATCACCTGCCAGCTATGCCATAACCACTTGGCGGACACCATGGAAACACCTGTCGGGCCGGCCGGAACCACCTATCATACGTGCCAGAACCATGTGCCTGATATGCCGGAACCACACCCCGAACAGACCGAAACCTCCTGCCAGACCCGCCTGAACCACCTGCCGAGCACGCCGGAACCGCCTACTCGACTCGCCGGAACCACATACCTGACACGCTAAAATCTCCTGTCGGGTATGCCACAACCACTTGGTGGACACTCTGGAATCATCTGCCGGTCATGCCAGAAGCAGCTCTCCGACACACCAGAACCACGTGCCAGACACGCCGGAAGCACCTGTTGAGCATGCCTGAGCCACATGCTCGACTTGCAAGAAACACCTGCCAGACACGCCAAAATCACCTGCCGGGTACGCCAGAACCACGTGGCGGACTCTCCGGAATCACCTGTCGGGCATGCCGGAACCAACTCTCAGACGTGCCAGAACCTCGTGCCGGACACGCCAGAACCACGTGCCGGACAGACCGGAAACACCTGCCGGACACGCCGGAACCACCGGCTCGACTCGCCAGAACCACCGCCGGACATGCAAAATGACCTGCCGGCTACGCCAGAACCACTTGGCGAACACTCCGGAGTCAATTGTCGGGCATGCCGGAACCACCTCTCAGACATGCCAGAACCATGTGCCTGAGATGCCGGAACCACTCCCCGTACAGACCAAAAACACCTGCCAGACCCTCCTGAACCCCCTGGCGAGCACGCCTGATCCACCTGCTCAACTAGCCGGAACCAAGTTCCTGACACGCCAAAATCACCTGCCGACTACGCCTGAACCTCTCGGCAGACACTCCGGAACCACCTGCCGGGCATGCCGGAAACACCTCTCAGAAGTGCCAGAACCACATGCCGGACACTCCGGAATCACCTGCCGGGCATGCCGGAACCATCTCTCAGACGTGCCAGAACCATGTTACGGACACGCCGGTACCACCTGCCGAGCTCGCCGGAACCACCTGCTGGACACGCCAAAATCACCTGCCGGGTACGCCAGAACCACGTGGCGGACTCTCCGGAATCACCTATCGGGCATGCCGGTACCAACTCTCAGACGTGCCAGAACCTGGTGCCGGACACGCCAGAACCACCTGCCGGACAGACCGGAAACACCTGCCTCACACGCCGGAACAACCGGCTTGACTCGCCGGAACCACCGCCGGACATGCAAAATGACCTGCCGGCTACGCCAGAACCACTTGGCGAACACTCCGGAATCACCTTCTGGGCATGCCGGAACCACCTTCTGGAAATGCCGGAACCACCGGCTCGACTCGCCGGAACCATTGCCGGACATGCAAAATCACCTGCCGGCTACGCCAGAACCACTTGGCGAACACTCCGGAATCACCTGCCGGGCATGGCGGAACCACCTCTCAGACATGCCGGAACCAGATGCCAATGACACCGGAAGCACCTGCCGAGCACGCCAGAACCACCTGCTCGACTCGCCAAAACCACCTGCTGGACTCGCCAAAATCACCTGCCGGCTACGCCACAACCATTTGGTGAACACTTCGGAATCACCTGCCGGGCTGGCTGGAACCACCTGCCGGTCACGCCAACATCACCTTCCAGCTATGCCAGAACCACTTGGCGGACACTCCGGAATCACCTGCCGGGCATGCCGGAACCACCTGATCCTCTCCCCAGAACCACCTGCTGGACATGCCGGAATCACCTGCCGGACATGCCGGAACCACCGGCTCGACTCGCCGGAAACACCGCAGGACATGCAAAATCTCCTGCCGGCTACGCCAGAACCACTTGGCGAACACTCCGGAATCACCCGCTCGGCATGCCGCAACGACGTCTCAGACATGCCACAAGCACATACCAATGACACCGGAAGCACCTGCCGAGCACGCCGGAACCACCTGCTCGACTCGCCAGAACCACCTGCCGGACACACCAAAATCACCTGCCGGCTACGCCACAACCAGTTGGTGAACACTTCGAAATCAACTGCCGGGCTGGCTGGAACCACCTGTCGGTCACGCCAAAATCACCTGCCAGCTACGCCAGAACCACTTGGCGGACACGCCAAAATCACCTACCGGCTACGCCACAACCAGTTGGTGAACACTTCGGAATCACCTGCCGTTCTGCCTGGAACCATCTGCCGGTCATGCCAACATCACCTGCCAGCTACGCCAGAACCACTTGGCGGACACTCCGGAAACACCAGTCGTGCCGGCCCCAAACACCTCTCAGCCGTGCCAGAACCATGTGCCTGAGATGCCAGAACCACACCCCGAACAGACCGAAACCACCTGCCAGACCTGCCTGAACCACCTGCCGAGCACGCCGGATCCACCTGCTGAGCATGCTGGAACAACCTGCTCAACTCGCTGGAGCCACCTGCCGGACATGCCAAAATCAGCTGCCGGCTATGCCAGAACCACTTGCCGGACACTCCAAAATCACCTGCCTGGCGTGCCAGAACCACCTCTCATATGTACCAGAACCACGTGCAGGAGATGCCGGAAGCACCTGCCGAGCATGCCAGAACCACCCGATCCACTCCCCAGAACCACCTGCTGGACCCGCCTGAACCACCTGCTGGCTACGCGGGAACCACTTGGTGGACACTCCGGAATCACCTGCCGTGCATGCCGGAACCACCCCTCATCATGCCTGAAAAACGTGCCGGACACGCCGGAACCACCTCCCGAACTAACCAGAACCACCTTTCGGACATGCCTGAACCACCTTACGAGCACGCTGGAACCACCTGCTCGACTCGCTGGAACCATCTGCTGGATACACCAAAATCACCTGCCGGCTACGGCAGAACCACTTGCTGACACTCTGGAATAACCTGCCATTCATCCCGGAACCGCCCCTCAGATGTGCCAGAACCACGTGCTGGACGCCCCGGACCACTTCCGTGAAAGACTGGAACCACCTGCTGAGCATTCTGGAAACACCTGCTCGACTCCCGGGAACCGCCTCTGGGAAACTGTCATAGAAATGCAGGTAAAACGGCCTTTCTTGCCAGCCCTTAACTCGCCACTTTAGAACTTCTGCTTCTGCCACAATTGCACCTTGCCAACCCGGCTCAGACGAAATGCCTACATCTTCCCCTGAAGCAACTGGGCTGAGTCCCAAATGATTGAGCATCCACGTGCTTAGGAGGCGATAGACTGCACGCCTTTTTCCAACCACCATTGTGCACTGCTGGAGAGAGTGTCGGAAAGCAGCTATGTCAGAAAGACCCCTTTGCTCTCAGCCGTGCCCTCCATTGCTCTAGACGTGGAATGCACAATGCACTGGCTTCCCCCCTCAAGGGGCGACAAGCCACAGACCACCTTGCTTCCATCTCTTTAGGAAGCTGAGAAGGAACTCGCTTTCAACAGTGATCTTACAGAGTCCAGGGAACATCTCATACAAAGGCAGCTGAAATGCCGTTTCTTTTCCACCCTTAACTTGCCGATTTGGAAGTTCTGTTTCTGCCACATTTCCACCTTGCCATCCAGGCTCCGACGAAATGCCTACATCTTCCCCTTCAGCAACGGGGACGAGGCCCATATGACTGTGCTTCCACATGCTTAAGAGGAGAGAGACAGGCTTTTTACAATCACGGTTGTGCACTGGTGGAGAGAGTGTCAGAAAGCACCTATGTCAGAAAGGTCCCTTTGATCTCAGCCATGCCCTGAATTGCTCTAGAGGAGGAAGGCACAATGCACTGCCTCTGGCTCCACCCCTCAATGGCAGACGAACCACACACCTTCTTGCGTCCAGCTCTTTAGGACGCTGAGAAAGAGCTCGCATTCCATAGTGCTCTTAGAGCGTCCAGGGAACATCTCATACAAAGGCAGCTGAATGCCGTTTCTTCCAGCACTTCACTCGCCGATCTGGAACATCTGCATGTGCCACATTTCCACCTTGTCAACCCGGCTCAGACGAAATGCCTACAACTTCCCCTTAAACAATAGGGACGAGGTCCGAATGATTGTGGTTCCACCTGCTTAGTAGGAGAGAGACAATAGGCTTTTAACCAACCGCCCTTGAGCAATGGTTGGGGGAGTGTCAGACAGCACCAATGTCAGAAAGGGCCCTTTGCTCTCAGCCGTGCCCTCCATTGCTCTAGAGGTGGAAGGCACAAAGCACTGCCACCATCCTTCAATGGGAGACAAGCCATCAACTGTCCTGCTTCCAGCTCTTTAGGAAGCTGGGAAAGCACTCGCATTCCACAGTGCTCTTACAGCGTCCTGGGAACATCTCATACCAAGGCAGCTGAACGCTGTGTCTTTTCAGAGCTTAACTCGCCAATCTGCAACATCCGCTTCTGCCGCATTTCCACCTTGCCAACCCGGCTCAGAAGAAATGCCTACATCTTCCCCTTGAGCAATGGGGACGAGGCCCGGATGATTGTGGTTCCACATGCTGAGGAGGAGACAGACAATAGGCTTTGAAGAAACCACCTTTGAGCAAGGGTTGGGGGAGTGTCAGAAAGCACCAATGTCAGAAAGGCCCTTTACTCTCGGCCGTGCCCTCCATTCCTCTAGAGGCAGGAGGCACAAGGCACTGGCACCACCCCTGAAGGGGATCAGAAAGCACCTATGGCAGAAAGCCCCCTTTGCTCTCAGCCGTGCCCTCCATTGCTCTGCAGGTGAAAGGCACAAAGCACTGCCTCCATCCTTCAATGGGAGACAAGCCATAAACTGTCTTGCCTCCAGCTCTTTAGGAAGCTGACAAACAACTCGCTTTCCAAAGTCAAGTTACAGCATACCAGGAACCTCTCATACAAAGGCAGCTCAAACGGCATTTCTTTCCAGCCCTTCACTCGCAGCTTTAGGACTTCTGCTTCTGCCGCAATTCCACCTTGCCAACCCGGCTCAGACGAAACACCTACATCTTCCCCTGAAGCCACTGGGCTGAGTCCCAAATGATTGAGCGTCCACGTGCTACAGAGGCGATAGACTGCACGCCTTTTTCCAACCACCATTGTGCACTGCTGGAGAGAGTGTCGGAAAGCAGCTATGTCAGAAAGACCCCTTTGCTCTCAGCCGTGCCCTTCATTGCTCTAGACGTGGAATGCACAATGCACAGGCTCCCCCCCTCAAGGGGCGACAAGCCACAGACAATCTTCCTTCCATCTCTTTAGGAAGCTGAGAAAGAACTCGCTTTCAACAGTCCTCTTTCTGTGTCCTGGCAACATCTCATACAAAGGCAGCTGATATGCCATTTCTTTTCAGCGCTTAACTCGCAGATTTGGAACTTCTGCTCCTGCCACATTTCCACCTTGCCAACCCGGCTCAAACGAAATGTCTACATCTTCCCCTTCAGCAACGGGGATGAGGCCCAGATGACTGTGCTTCCGCATGCTTAGCAGGAGCAGACAATAGGCTTTTTACAAACCGCCATTGTGCACTGGGTCAGAGAGTGTCAGAATGCACCTATGTCAGAAAGGGCCCTTTGCTCTCAGCCGTGCCCTCCATTGCTCTAGAGGTGGAAGGCACAAAGCACTGCCTCCATCCTTCAATTGGAGACAAGCCATCAACTGTCCTGCTTCCAGCTCTTTAGGAAGCTGGGAAAGCACTCGCATTCCACAGTGCTCTTACAGCGTCCTGGGAACATCTCATACAAAGGCAGCTGAACACCGTGTCTTTTCAGCCCTTAACTCACCAATCTGCAACATCTGCTTCTGCCGCATTTCCACCTTGCCAACGCGGACCAGACGAAATGCCTACATCTTCCCCTGAAGCAACTGTGCTGATTCCCAAATGATTGAGCATCCACATGCTTAGGAGGCGATAAACTGCATGCCTTTTTCCAACCACCATTTTACACTGCTTAGAGAGCGTCGGAAAGCAGCTATGTCAGAAAGGCCCCTTTGCTCTCAGCCATGCCCTCCATTGCTCTAGAGGTGGAAGGCACAAAGCACTGGTTCTGGATCCACCGCTCAATGGGAGACAAACCACATCTTGTCCTGCTTCCAGCTCTTTAGGAAGTGGAGAAAAAACTCCCTTTCCACAGTGTTCTTACAGCGTCCTAGGAACATGTCATACAAAGGAGGCTGAACGCCGTTTCTTTTCAGGACTTCACTCGCCAGTCTGGGACATCAGCATCCTGCACGTTTCCACCTTGCCAACCCGGCTCAGACGAAATGCCTACATCTTCCCCTTGAGCAATGGGGATGAGGCCCATAGGATTGTGGTACCACATGCTGAGGAGGAGAGAGACAATAGGCTTTTAACTAACCACAGAGTGCAATGTTTGGGAGAGTGTCAGAAAGCACCAATGGCAGAAAGACCCCTTTACTCTCAGCCGTGCCCTCCATTGCTCTAGAGGTGGAAGGCACAAAGCACTGCCTCCATCCTTCAATGGGAGACAAGCCATAAACTGTCTTGCCTCCAGCTCTTTAGGAAGCTGAGAAAGAACTCGCTTTCCACAGTGCTGTTACAGGATACGAGGAAACTCTCATACAGAGGCAGCTCAAATGCCATTTCTTCCCAGTGCTTAACTGGCCGCTTTAGGACTACTGCTTCTGCCACAGTTCCACCTTGCCAACCCGGCTCAGACGAAATGCCTACATCTTCCCCTTAAGCAACGGGGGCGAAGCCCACATGATTGTGCTTCCACATGCTTAGCAGGAGCAGACAATAGGCTTTTTACAAACCGCCATTGTGCACTGGGTCAGAGAGTGTCAGAATGCACCTATGTCAGAAAGGGCCCTTTGCTCTCAGCCGTTCCCTCCATTGCTCTAGAGGTGGAAGGCACAAAGCACTGCCTCCATCCTTCAATGGGAGACAAGCCATAAACTGTCTTGCCTCCAGCTCTTTAGGAAGCTGACAAACAACTCGCTTGCCACAGTCCTGTTGCAGCAGACCGGGGAACTTCTCATACAAAGGCAGCTCAAATGGCATTTCTTCCCAGCCCTTAACTCGCAGCTTTAGAACTTCTGCTTCTGCCGCAATTCCACCTTGCCCACCCAGCTCAGACAAAATGCCTACATCTTCCCCTTAACCAACTGGGCTGAGTCCCAAATGATTGTGCAACCATGTGTTTAGCAGGAGAGAGACAATACACTTTTCACCAACCACAGTTGACCACTGGTGGAGAGAGTGTCAGAAAACACCTATGTCAGAAAGGCCCCTTTCCTCTCAGTTTTGCCCTCCATTGCTCTAGACGCGGAATGCACAATGCATTGTCTCCACCCCTCTAGGGGCGACAAGCCACAGACCATCTTTCTTCCATCTCTTTAGGAAGTTGAGAACCAAATCTCCTGACGCATAAAAAGGAATCATGCCCCTTAGATGCCAGAAAACCCCGGGAGATATGCCAAAAACGCCCTCCGCACACTCTCAAAGAACCACACATTCATGCCAGAACGACCCAACAGGCACACCAGAAGCACCCACGTTGCATGCCAGAACCACCTGTCACCACCTGCTGAACACAGTGGAACAACAATTCTGACACTGCAGAACCATCTCTTCAACATGCCAGCTGCACACAACAGACACGACAGAACCAGATTCCAAACGCAGCACAACATGCCAGACACATTGGAAACACCTGATGGATATGCCGCAAACAGGTGCCAGAAACAGTGAAACCTCCTGCAGAGTATTTCAGAACAGGGGGCCAGAAATGCCACCAACACCTGTCTTAGAATCCAGAGCCACGAGCCCAAAAAGCAGGAAAGACCTGCTGGACATGCCAAAATAACCTGCTGGTGATGCCAGAACCACTTGGTGGACACCCAGGAATCAGCTGCCAGGCTGCCTGAAGCACATCGCAGACGTGCCAGAACCACATTACAGACATGCCAGGAACACCTCCGGGACAGACCGTAAACACCTGCCCAACAAGCTGGGAACACCTCTCAGACGTACCAGAACCACTTGCCGGACAAGCTGGAAACATGTACTGCACAGACTGGAACCACGTGCTGAGCACGCCAGAACCACCTGCCGGACACGCCCAAATCACCTGATGGCTACGCTGGAACCACTTTGAATACAAGGCAGAATAATGCTTTGGGCATGATGGCACAAACTCTCAGACGTGCCAGAACCTCGTGCTGGACACCCCAGAACCACCTGCCGGGCATGCCAGCACAACCTCTCAGAAGTGCCAGAAGCACGTGCCGGACAGGCCGGAACCAGCTCCCGGACAGACCGAAAACAAAGGAAACACTCGCCGGAACCACCTGATTGACTCACCGGTCCCACCTGCCGGACACGCCAAAATCACCTGCCCGCTACACCAGAACCACTTGGTGGACAAGCCGGGATCACATGAAGGGCATGCCGACACAACCTCTCAGACGTGCCAGAACCTCGTGCCGGACACGCCAGAACCACCTGCCGGACAAACCGGAAACACCTGCTGGACACGCCAGAATCACTCGGCAGACACTCCGGAATCACATGCCAGGCATCCCGGAACCACCTCTCAGAGGTGCCAGAACCAAATGCCGGACACTCCGGTATCACCTGCCGGGCATGCCAGAACAACCTCTCAGAGGTGCCAGAACCACATGCCGGACACTCCGGAATCACCTGCCGGGCATGCCGGAACTACCTGATCCACTCCCCAGAACCACCTGCTGGACATGCCGGAATCACCTGCCGGACATGCCGGAACCACCGGCTCGACTCGCCGGAACCATTGCCGGACATGCAAAATCACCTGCCGGCTACGCCAGAACCACTTGGCGAACACTCTGGAATCACCTGCCGGGCTGGCTCCAGAACCACTCGGCAGACACTCAGGAACCACCTGCCGGGCATGGCGGAACCACCTCTCAGACATGCCGGAACCACATGCCAATGACACCGGATCACCTGCCGAGCACGCCAGAACCACCTGCTCGACTCGCCAAAACCACCGGCTGGCCATGCCAAAATCACCTTCAGGCTTCTCCGCAACCATTTGTTGAACACTTCGGAATCACCTGCCGGGCTGGCTAGAACCACCTCTCAGAGGTGCCAGAACCACATGCCGGACACTCCGGAGTCACCTGCCGGGCATGCCAGAAGCATCTCTCAGACGTGCCAGAACCATGTTCTGGACACGCCGGTACCACCTGCCGAGCTCGCCGCAACCACCTGCTGGACACGCCAAAATCACCTGCCGGCTACGCCAGAACCACTCGGCAGACACTCCGGAATCACCTGCCGGGCTGGCTGGAACCACCTGCCGGTCACGCCAACATCACCTTTCAGCTACGCCAGAACCACTTGGCAGACACTCCAGAAACACCTGTCGGGCCAGCCAGAACCACCTCTCTGACGTGCCAGAACCATGTGCCTGAGATGCCGGAACCACTCCCCGAACAGACCGAAACCACCTGCAAGACCCGCCTGAACCCCCTGGCGAGCACGCCTGATCCACCTGCTCAACTAGCCGGAACCACCTTCCAGACACGCCAAAATCACCTGCCAGGTCTACCAGAACCACTTGGTGGACACTCCGGAATCATCTGCCGGACATGATAGAACCAGCTCTCAGACACACCAGAACCACGTGCCAGACACGCCGGAAGCACCTGCTGAGCATGCCTGAGCCAAATGCTCGACTTGCAAGAAACACATGCCAGACACGCCAAAATCACCTGCCGGGTACGCCAGAACCACGTGGCGGAGTCTCCGGAATCACCTGTCGGGCATGCCGGAACCAACTCTCAGACGTGCCAGAACCTCGTGCCGTTCACGCCAGAACCACCTGCCGGACATGCCGGAACCACCGGCTCGACTCGCCGGAACCACCACCGGACATGCAAAATGACCTGCCTGCTACGCCAAAACCACTTGGCGAACACTCCGGAACCACCTGCCGGGCATGCGGGAACCACCTCTCAGAGGTGCCAGAACCACATGCCGGAAACTCCGGAATTACCTGCCGGGCATGCCGGAACCATCTCTCAGACGTGCCAGAACCATCATCCGGACACGCTGGTACCACCGGCCGAGCTGGCCAGAACCACCTGCTGGACACGCCAAAATCACCTGCCAGGTATACCAGAACCACTTGGTGGGCACTCCAGAATCATCTGCCGGACATGCCAGAACCAGCTCTCAGACACACCAGAACCACGTGCCAGAGACGCCGGAAGCACCAGCTGAGCATGCCTCAGCCACCTGCTCGACTCGCAAGATACACCTGTTGGACATGCCAAAATCACCTGCCGGGTACGCCCGAAACACTTGGCGGACGCTCAGGAATCACGTGTCGGGCGTGCCGGAACCT
The DNA here is from genome assembly GCF_041296265.1 of Equus caballus. Classification (NCBI taxonomy): domain Eukaryota; kingdom Metazoa; phylum Chordata; class Mammalia; order Perissodactyla; family Equidae; genus Equus; species Equus caballus. Next base: position 9,549,287 of record NC_091697.1, read on the forward strand.
CCTCTCAGACTTGCCAGAACCATGTTCTGGACACGCCGGTACCACCTGCCGAGTATGCCGGAACCAGCTGATCCACTCCCCAGAACCACCTAGTGGACACGCCAAAATCAACTGCCGGCTACGCCGGAACCACCGGCTCGACTCGCCGGAACCACCGCCGGACATGCAAAATGTCCTGCCGGCTACGCCAGAACCACTTGGCGAACACTCCGGAATCACCTGTCGGGCATGCCGGAACCACCTCTCAGACTTGCCAGAACCATGTTCCGGACACGCCGGTACCACCTGCCGAGTATGCCGGAACCACCTGATCCACTACCCAGAACCACCTGCTGGACACCCCAGAATCACCTGCCGGCTACGCCAGAACCACTCGGCAGACACTCCGAACCCACCTGCCGGGCATGCCGGAACCACCTCTCAGAGGTGCCAGAACCACATGCCGGACACTCCGGAATCACCTGCCGGGCATGCCGGAACCATCTCACAGACGTGCCAGAACCATGTTCCGGACACGCCGGTACCACCTGCTGGACACGCCAAAATCACCTGCCGGCTACACCAGAACCATTCGGCAGACACTCCGGAATCACCTGCCGGGCTGGCTGGAACCACATGCCGGTCACGCCAACATCACCTTTCAGCTACGCCGGAACCACTAGGCGGACACTCCGGAAACACCTGTGGGGCCGGCCGGAACCACATCTCAGACGTGCCAGAACCATGTGCCTGAGATGCCGGAACCACACCCCGAACAGACCGAAACAACCTGCCAGACCCGCCTGAACCCCCTGGCGAGCACGCCTTATCCACCTGCTCAACTAGCCGGAACCACCTTCCTGACACGCCAAATCACCTGCCAGGTATACCAGAACCACTTGGTGGACACTCCGGAATCATCTGCCGGACATGCCAGAACCAGCTCTCAGACACACCAGAACCACGTGCCAGACACGCCGGAAGCACCTGCTGATAATGCCTGAGCCACATGCTCGACTTGCAAGAAACACATGCAAGACACACCAAAATCACCTGCCGGGTACGCCAGAACCACGTGGCGGACTCTCTGGAATCACCTATCGGGCATGCCGGAACCAACTCTCAGACGTGCCAGAACCTCGTGCCGGACACGCCAGAACCACCTGCCGGACAGACCGGAAACACCTGCCTGACACGCCGGAACCACCGGCTCGACTCGCCGGAACCACCGCCGGACATGCTAAATGACCTGCCGGCTACGCCAGAACCACTTGGCGAACACTCCGGTATCACCTGCCGGGCATGCCGGAACCACCTTTCAGAGGTGCCAGAACCACATGCCGGACACTCCGGAATCACCTGCCAGGCCTGCCGGAACCACCTGCCGGTCATGCCGGAACCACCGGCTCGACTCGCCGGAACCATTGCCGGATATGCAAAATCACCTGCCGGCTATGCCAGAACCACTTGGGGAACACTCCGGAATCACCTGCCGGGCATGGCGGAACCACCACTCAGACATTCCAGAACCTTGTGCCGGTCACGCCAGAACCCCCTGCCGAGTATGCTGGAACCACCGATCCACTCCCCAGAACCACCTGCTGGACACACCAGAATCAACTGCCGACTATGCCAGAACCACTCGGCAGACACTCCGGAACCGCCTGCCGGGCATCGCGGACCCACATCTCAGAGGTGACAGAACCACATGCCGGACAGTCCGGAATCACCTGCCTGGCATGCCGGAACCATCTCTCAGACGTGCCAGAACCATGTTCCGGAGACGCCGGTACCACCTGCCGAGTATGCCAGAACCAGCTGATCCACTCCCCAGAACCACCTAGTGGACACGCCAAAATCAACTGCCGGCTACGCCAGAACCACTTGGCAGACACTCCAGAATCACATGCCAAGCATTCCGGAACCACCTCTCAGAGGTGCTAGAACCACATGCCGGACACTCCGGAATCACCTGCCGGGCATGCTGGAACCACGTGCTGGACATGCCGGAACCACCTGCCGGAAATGCCGGAACCACCTGCCAGACATTCCGGAACCACCGGCTCGACTCGCCGGAACCATTGCCGGACATGCAAAATCACCTGCCGGCTACGCCAGAACCACTTGGCGAACACTCCGGTATCACCTGCCGGTCATGCCGGAACCACCTGCCGGACATGCCGGAACCACCGGCTCGACTCGCCGGAACCATTGCCGGACATGCAAAATCACCTTCCGGCTACGCCAGAAACACTTGCCGAACACTCCGGAATCACCTGCTGGGCATGGCGGAACCACCTCTCAGACATGCCGGAACCACATGCCAATGACACCGGAAGCACCTGCCGAGCACGCCAGAACCACCTACTCGACTCGCCAAAACCACCTGCTGGACACGCCAAAATCACCTGCCGGCTAGGCCACAACCATTTGGTTAACTCTTCGGAATCACATGCCAGGCTGGCTGGAACCACCTGCCGGTACGCCAACATCACCTGCCAGCTATGACAGAACCACTTGGCGGACACCATGGAAACACCTATCGGGCCGGCCGGAACCACCTATCAGACGTGCAAGAACCATGTGCCTGAGATGCCGGAACCACACCCCAACAGACCGAAACCACCTGCCAGACCCACCTGAACCACCTGCCGAGCACGCCGGAACCACCTACTCGACTCGCCGGAACCACCTACCTGACATGCTAAAATCACCTGCCGGGTCTGCCACAACCACTAGGTGGACACTCCGGAATCATCTGCCGGACATGCCAGAACCAGCTATCAGACACACCAGAACCACGTGCTGGACACGCCGGAAGCACCTGCTGATCATGCCTGAGCCAAATGCTCGACTTGCAAGAAACACCTGCCAGACACGCCAAAATCACCTCCCGGGTACGCCAGAACCACGTGGCAGACACTCCGGAATCACCTGTCGGGCATGCCGGAACCACCTCTCAGAGGTGCCAGAACCACATGCCGGACACTCCGGAATCACCTGCCGGGCATGCTGGAACCATCTCTCACACGTGCCAGAACCTCATGCCGGTCACGCCAGAACCACCTGCCGGACACGCTGGAACCACCGGCTCGACTCGCCGGAACCACCGCCGGACATGCAAAATGACCTGCCGGCTACGCCAGAACCACTTGGCGAACACTCCGGAATCACCTGCCGGGCATGGCGGAACCACCTCTCAGACATGCCGGAACCACATGTCAATGACACCGGAAGAACCTGCCGAGCACGCCAGAACCACCTGCTCGACTCGCCAAAACCACCTTCTGGACACGCCAAAATCACCTGCCGGCTACGGCAGAACCACTCGGCAGACACTCCGGAATCACATGCCAGGCATTCCGGAAACACCTCTCAGAGGTGCCAGAACCAAATGCCGGAGACTCCGGTATGACCTGCCGGGCATGCCGGAACCACCTCTCAGAGGTGCCAGAACCACATGCCGGACACTCCGGAATCACCTGCCGGGCATGCCGGAGCCACCTGCCAGACATGCCGGAACCACCTGCTCCACTCGCCGGAACCATTGCCGGACATGCAAAATCACCTGCCGGCTACGCCAGAACCACTTGGCGAACACTCCGTAATCACCTGCCGGTCATGGCGAAACCACCTCTCAGACATGCCGGAACCACATGCCAATGACACCGGAAGCACCTGCCTAGCACGCCAGAACCACCTGCTCGACTCGACAAAACCAGCTCCTGGACACGCCAAAATCCCCTTCCGGCTACGCCACAACCATTTGCTTAACTCTTCGGAATCACCTGCCCGGCTGGCTGGAACCACCTGCCGGTCACGCCAACATCACCTGCCAGCTATGCCATAACCACTTGGCGGACACCATGGAAACACCTGTCGGGCCGGCCGGAACCACCTATCAGACGTGCCAGAACCATGTGCCTGAGATGCCGGAACCACACCCCGAACAGACCGAAACCTCCTGCCAGACCCGCCTGAACCACCTGCCGAGCACGCCGGAACCGCCTACTCGACTCACCGGAACCACCTACGTGACACGCTAAAATCACCTGCCGGGTATGCCACAACCACTTGGTGGACACTCCGGAATCATCTGCCGGACATGCCAGAAGCAGCTCTCAGACACACCAGAACCACGTGCCAGACACGCCGGAAGCACCTGCTGATCATGCCTGAGCCACATGCTCGACTTGCAAGAAACACCTGCCAGACACGCCAAAATCACCTGCCGGGTACGCCAGAACCACGTGGCGGACTCTCCGTAATCACCTGTCGGGCATGCCGGAACCAAATCTCAGACGTGCCAGAACCTCGTGCCGGACACGCAGAACCACCTGCCGGACAGACCGGAAACACCTGCCGGACACGCCGGAACCACCGGCTCCACTCGCCGGAACCACCACTGGACATGCACAATGACCTGTCGGCTACGCCAGAACCACTTGGCGAACACTCCAGAATCACCTGTCGGGCGTGCCCGAACCACCTCTCAGACTTCCCAGAACCAAGTTCCGGACACGCCGGTACCACCTGCCGAGTATGCCGGAACCACCTGATCCACTCCCCAGAACCACCTGCTGGATACGCCAGAATCACCTGCCGGCTACTCCAGAACCACTCGGCAGACACTCTGTAACCAACTGCCGGGCATGCCGGAACCACCTCTCTGAGGTGCCGGAACCACCTCTCTGAGGTGCCAGAACCATGTACCAGACATGCCGGAACCACCTGCCGAGCTCGCCGGAACCACCTGCTGGACACGCCAAAATCACCTGCCGGCTACGCCAGAACCACTCGGCAGACACTCCGGAATCACATGCCGGGCATTCCAGAACCATCTCTCACAGGGGCCAGAACCAAATGCTGGACACTCCGGTATCACCTACCGGGCATGCCGGAACCACCTCTCAGACTTGCCAGAACCATGTTCCGGACACGCCGGGACCACCTGCCGAGTATGCCGGAACCACCTGATCCACTCCCCAGAACCACATGCTGGACACGCCAGAATCACCTGCCGACTACGCCAGAACCACTCGGCAGACACTCCGGAACCACCTGCCGGGCATGCCGGAAACACCTCTTAGAGGTGCCAGAACCACATGCCAGACACGCCGGAATCACCTGCCGGGCATTCCGGAACCATCTCTCAGACGTGCCAGAACCATGTTCCGGACACGCTGGTACCACCTGCCGAGCTCGCCGGAACCACCTGCTGGACACGCCAAAATCACCTGCCAGGTATACCAGGACCACTTGGTGGGCACTCCAGAATCATCTGCCGGACATGCCAGAACCAGCTCTCAGACACACCAGAACCACGTGCCAGAGACGCCGGAAGCACCAGCTGAGCATGCCTCAGCCACCTGCTCGACTCGCAAGATACACCTGTTGGACATGCCAAAATCACCTGCCGGGTACGCCCGAAACACTTGGCGGACGCTCAGGAATCATGTGTCGGGCGTGCCGGAACCTCCTCTCAGACTTGCCAGAACCATGTTCTGGACACGCCGGTACCACCTGCCGAGTATGCCGGAACCAGCTGATCCACTCCCCAGAACCACCTAGTAGACACGCCAAAATCAACTGCCGGCTACGCCGGAACCACCGGCTCGACTCGCCGGAACCACCGCCGGACATGCAAAATGTCCTGCCGGCTACGCCAGAACCACTTGGCGAACACTCCGGAATCACCTGTCGGGCATGCCGGAACCACCTCTCAGACTTGCCAGAACCATGTTCCGGACACGCCGGTACCACCAGCCGAGTATGCCGGAACCACCTGATCCACTACCCAGAACCACCTGCTGGACACCCCAGAATCACCTGCCGGCTGCGCCAGAACCACTCGGCAGACACTCCGAACCCACCAGCCGGGCATGCCGGAACCACCTCTCAGAGGTGCCAGAACCACATGTCGGACACTCCGGAATCACCTGCCGGGCATGCCGGAACCACCTGCCGGACATGCCGGAACCACCGGCTCGACTCGCCGGAACCATTGCCGGACATGCAAAATCACCTGCCGGCTACGCCAGAACCACTTGGCGAACACTCCGGAATCACCTGCCGGGCATGCCGGAACCATCTCACAGACGTGCCAGAACCATGTTCCGGACACGCCGGTACCACCTGCTGGACACGCCAAAATCACCTGCCGGCTACACCAGAACCATTCGGCAGACACTCCGGAATCACCTGCCGGGCTGGCTGGAACCACCTGCCGGTCACGCCAACATCACATTTCAGCTACGCCGGAACCACTAGGCGGACACTCCGGAAACAACTGTAGGGCCGGCCGGAACCACATCTCAGACGTGCCAGAACCATGTGCCTGAGATGCCGGAACCACACCCCGAACAGACCGAAACAACCTGCCAGACCCGCCTGAACCCCCTGGCGAGCACGCCTGATCCACCTGCTCAACTAGCCGGAACCACCTTCCAGACACGCTAAAATCACCTGCCAGGTCTACCAGAACCACTTGGTGGACACTCCGGAATCATCTGCCAGAAATGCCAGAACCAGCCCCCGGACACACCAGAACCACGTGCCGGACACGCAGGAAGCACCTGCTGATAATGCCTGAGCCACATGCTCGACTTGCAAGAAACACATGCAAGACACACCAAAATCACCTGCCGGGTACGCCAGAACCACGTGGCGGACTCTCCGGAATCACCTATCGGGCATGCCGGAACCAACTCTCAGACGTGCCAGAACCTCGTGCCGGACACGCCAGAACCACCTGCCGGACAGACCGGAAACACCTGCCTGACACGCCGGAACCACCGGCTCGACTCACCGGAACCACCGCCGGACATGCAAAATGACCTGCCGGCTACGCCAGAACCACTTGGCGAACACTCCGGTATCACCTGCCGGGCATGCCGGAACCACCTTTCAGAGGTGCCAGACCCACATGCCGGACACTCCGGAATCACCAGCCAGGCATGCTGGAACCATGTGCTGGACATGCCGGAACCACCTGCCGGACATGCCGGAACCACCTTCCGGACATTCCGGAACCACCGGCTCGACTCGCCGGAACCATTGCCGGACATGCAAAATCACCTGCCCGCTACGCCAGAACCACTTGGCGAACACTCCGGTATCACCTGCCTGGCATGCCGGAACCACCTCTCAGAGGTGCCAGAACCACATGACGGACACTCCGGAATCACCTGCCAGGCATGCCGGAACCACCTGCCGGTCATGCCGGAACCACCGGCTCGATTCGCCGGAACCATTGCCGGATATGCAAAATCACCTGCTGGCTATGCCAGAACCACTTGGGGAACACTCCGGAATCACCTGCCGGGCATGGCGGAACCACCTCTCAGACATTCCGGAACCTCGTGCCGGTCACGCCAGAACCCCCTGCCGAGTATGCTGGAACCACCTTATCCACTCCCCAGAACCACCTGCTGGACACACCATAATCACCTGCCGACTATGCCAGAACTACTCGGCAGACACTCCGGAACCGCCTGCCGGGCATCGCGGACCCACATCTCAGAGGTGACAGAACCACATGCCGGACAGTCCGGAATCACCTGCCTGGCATGCCGGAACCATCTCTCAGACGTGCCAGAACCATGTTCCGGAGACGCCGGTACCACCTGCCGAGTATGCCAGAACCAGCTGATCCACTCCCCAGAACCACCTAGTGGACACGCCAAAATCAACTGCCGGCTACGCCAGAACCACTTGGCAGACACTCCAGAATCACATGCCAAGCATTCCGGAACCACCTCTCAGAGGTGCTAGAACCACATGCCGGACACTCCGGAATCACCTGCCGGGCATGCTGGAACCACGTGCTGGACATGCCGGAACCACCTGCCGGACATGCCGGAACCACCTGCCGGAAATTCCGGAACCACCGGCTCGACTCGCCGGAACCATTGCCGGACATGCAAAATCACCTGCCGGCTACGCCAGAACCACTTGGCGAACACTCCGGTATCACCTGCCGGTCATGCCAGAACCACCTGCCGGACATGCCGGAACCACCGGCTCGACTCGCCGGAACCATTGCCGGACATGCAAAATCACCTTCCGGCTACGCCAGAAACACTTGCCGAACACTCCGGAATCACCTGCTGGGCATGGCGGAACCACCTCTCAGACATGCCGGAACCACATGCCAATGACACCGGAAGCACCTGCCGAGCACGCCAGAACCACCTACTCGACTCGCCAAAACCACCTGCTGGACACGCCAAAATCACCTGCCGGCTAGGACACAACCATTTGGTTAACTCTTCGGAATCACATGCCAGGCTGGCTGGAACCACCTGCCGGTCACGCCAACATCACCTGCCAGCCATGCCAGAACCACTTGGCGGACACCATGGAAACACCTATCGGGCCGGCCGGAACCACCTATGAGACGTGCCAGAAGCATGTGCCTGAGATGCCGGAACCACACCCCAACAGACCGAAACCACCTGCCGGACCCGCCTGAACCACCTGCCGAGCACGCCGGAACCACCTACTCGACTCGCCGGAACCACCTACCTGACATGCTAAAATCACCTGCCGGGTGTGCCACAACCACTAGGTGGACACTCCGGAATCATCTGCCGGACATGCCAGAACCAGCTCTCAGACACACCAGAACCACGTGCTGGACACGCCGGAAGCACATGCTGATCATGCCTGAGCCAAATGCTCGACTTGCAAGAAATACCTGCCAGACACGCCAAAATCACCTCCCGGGTACGCCAGAACCACGTGGCAGACACTCCGGAATCACCTGTCGGGCATGCCGGAACCACCTCTCAGAATTGCCAGAACCACATGCCGGACACTTCGGAATCACCTGCCGGGCATGCCGGAACCATCTCTCAGACGTGCCAGAACCTCGTGCCGGTCACGCCAGAACCACCTGCCGGACACGCTGGAACCACCGGCTCGACTCGCCGGAACCACCGCCGGACATGCAAAATGACCTGCCGGCTACGCCAGAACCACTTGGCGAACACTCCGGAATCACCTGTCGGGCATGCCGGAACCGCCTCTCAGACTTGCCAGAACCATGTTCCGGACACGCCGGTACCACCTGCCGAGTATGCTGGAACCACCTGATCCACTCACCAGAACCACCTGCTGGACAAGCCAGAATCACCTGCCGACTACGCCAGAACCACATGCCAGACACTCCGGTATCACCTGCCGGGCATGCCGGAACCACCTCTCAGAGGTGCCAGAACCACATGCAGGACACTCCGGAATCACCTGCCGGGCATGCTGGAACCATCTCTCAGACGTGCCAGAACCATGTTCCGGACACGCTGGTACCACCTGCCGAGCTTGCCGGAACCACCTGCTGGACACGCCAAAATCACCTTCCGGCTACGCCAGAACCACGTGGCAGAGACTCGGGAATCACCTGCCGGGCTGGCTGGAACCACCTGCCGGTCACGCCAACATCACCTTTCAGCTACACCAGAACCACTTGGCGGACACTCCGGAAACACCTGTCGGGCCAGCCGGAACCACCTCTCAGACGTGCCAGAACCATGTGCCTGAGATGCCGGAACCACTCCCCGAACAGACCGAAACCACCTGCCAGACCCGCCTGAACCCCCTGGCGAGCACGCCTGATCCACCTGCTCAACTAGCCGGAACCACCTTCCTGACACGCCAAAATCACCTGCCAGGTATACAAGAACCACTTGGTGGACACTCCGGAATCATCTGCCGGACATGCCAGAACCAGCTCTCAGACACACCAGAACCACGTGCCAGAGACGCCGGAAGCACCAGCTGAGCATGCCTGAGCCACCTGCTCGACTCGCAAGATGCACCTGTCGGACATGCCAAAATCACCTGCCGGGTACGCCAGAAACACTTGGCGGACGCTCCGGAATCACCTGTCGGGCGTGCCGGAACCACCTCTCAGACTTGCCAGAACCATGTTCTGGACACGCCGGTACCACCTGCCGAGTATGCCGGAACCAGCTGATCCACTCCCCAGAACCATCTAGTGGACACGCCAAAATCAACTGCCTGCTACGCCAGAACCACTCGGCAGACACTCCGGAATCACATGCCAGGCATTCCGGAAACACCTCTCAGAGGTGCCAGAACCAAATGCCGGACTCTCCGGTATCACCTGCCGGGCATGCCGGAACCACCTCTCAGAGGTGCCAGAACCACATGCCGGACACTCCGGAATCACCTGCCGGATATGCCGGATCCACCTGCCGGACATGCCGGAACCACCGGCTCGACTCGCCGGAACCATTGCCTGACATGCAAAATCACCTGCCGGCTATGCCTGAACCACTTGGGGAACACTCGGGAATCACCTGCCGGGCATGGCGGAAGCACCTCACAGACATGCCGGAACCACATGCCAATGACACCGGAAGCACCTGCCGAGCACGCCAGAACCACCTGCTCGACTCGCCAAAACCACCTGCTGGACACGCCAAAATCACCTTCCGGCTACGCCACAACATTTTGGTGAACACTTCGGAATCACCTGCCGGGCTGGCTGGAACCACCTGCCGGTCACGCCAACATCACCTGCCGGCTACGCCAGAACCACTTGGGGAACACTCCGTAATCACCTGCCGGGCATTGCGGAACCACCTCTCAGACATGCCGGAACCACATGCCAATGACACCGGAAGCACCTGCCGAGCACGCCAGAACCACCTGCTCGACTCGCCAAAAGCACCTGCTGGACACAAAAAAATCACCTACCGGCTACGACAAAACCATTTGGTGAAATCTTCGGAACCACCTGCCGGTCACGCCAACATCACCTTTCAGCTACGCCAGAACCTCACGGCAGACACTCCGGAATCACCTGCCGGGCTGGCTGGAACCACCTGCCTGTCACGCCAACATCACCTTTCAGCTACGCCAGAACCACTTGGCGGACACTCCGGAAACACCTCTCCGGCCGGCAGGAACCACCTCTCAGACGTGCCAGAACCATGTGCCTGAGATGCCGGAACCACTCCCCGAACAGACCGAAACCACCTGCCAGACCCGCCTGAACCCCCTGGCGAGCACGCCTGATCCACCTGCTCAACTAGCCGGAACCAACTTCCTGACACGCCAAAATAACCTGCCGGCTACGCCACAACCATTTGGTGAACTCTTCGGAATCACCTGCCGGGCTGGCTCCACAACCACTCGGCAGACACTCCGGAATCACCTGCCGGGCTGGCTGGAACCACCTGCCGGTCACGCCAACATCACCTGCCAGCTATGCCAGAACCACTTGGCGGACACCATGGAAACACCTGTCGGGCCAGCCGGAACCACCTATCAGACGTGCCAGAACCATGTGCCTGAGATGCCGGAACCACACCCCGAACAGACCGAAAGCACCTGCCAGAAAAGCCAGAACCACCTGCCTAGCACGCCGGAACCACCTATTCGACTCGCCGGAACCACCTACCTGACACGCTAAAATCACCTGCCGGGTATGCCACAACCACTTGGTGGACACTCCGGAATCATCTGCCGGACATGCCAGAACCAGCTCTCAGACACACCAGAACCACGTGCCAGACACGCCGGAAGCACCTGCTGAGCATGCCTAAGCCAAACGCTCGACTTGCAAGAAACACCTGCCAGACACGCCAAAATCACCTGCCGGGTACGACAGATCCACGTGGCGGACACTGCGGAATCACATGCCGGAACCACCTCTCAGAGGTGCCAGAACCACATGCCGGACACTCCGGGATCACCTGCCGAGCATGCGGGAACCACCTGCTGGACATGCCGGAATCACCTGCCGGACATGCCGGAACCACCGGCTCGACTCACCGGAACCATTGCCGGACCTTCAAAATCACCTGCCGGCTATGCCAGAACCACTTGGGGAACACTCCGGAATCACCTGCCGGGCATGGCTGAACCAACTCTCAGACATGCCGGAACCACATGCCAATGACACCGGAAGCACCTGCCGAGCACGCCAGAACCACCTGCTCGACTCGCCAAAACCACCTGCTGGACACGCCAAAATCACCTGCCGGCTACGCCACAACCGTTTGGTGAACACTTCGGAATCACCTGCCGGGCTGGCTGGAATTACCTGCCTGTCACGCCAACATCACCTGCCAGCTATGCCAGAACCACTTGGCGGACACCATGGAAACACCTGTCGGGCCGGCCGGAACCACCTATCAGACGTGCCAGAACCATGTGCCTGAGATGCCGGAACCACACCCCGAACAGACGAAACCACCTGCCAGACCCGCCTGAACCACCTGCCGAGCACGCCGGAACCACCTACTCGACTCGCCGGAACCACCTACCTTACACGCTAAAATCACCTGCCGGGTATGCCACAACCACTTGGTGGACACTCCGGAATCATCTGCCGAACATGCCAGAACCAGCTCTCAGACACACCAGAACCACGTGCCAGACACGCCGGAAGCACCTGCTGAGCATGCCTGAGCCAAATGCTCGACTTGCAAGAAACACCTGCCAGACACGCCAAAATCACCTGCGGGGTAGGCCAGAAACACTTGGCGGACGCTCCGGAATCACCTGTCGGGCATGCCGGAACCAACTCTCAGACGTGCCAGAACCTCGTGCCGGTCACGCCAGAACCACCTGCCGGAAACGCCGGAACCACCCGCTCGACTCGCCGGAACCACCGCTGGACATGCAAAATGACCTGCCGGCTACGCCAGAACCACTTGGCGAACACTCCGGAATCACCTGTCGGGCATTCCGGAACCGCCTCTCAGACTTGCCAGAACCATGTTCCGGACACGCCGTTACCACCTGCCGAGTATGCCGGAACCACCTGATCCACTCCCCACAACCACCTGCTGGACACGCAAGAATCACCTGCCGACTACGCCAGAACCACTCGGCAGACACTCCGGGACCACCTGCCGGGCATGCCGGAACCACATCTCAGAGGTGTCAGAACCACATGCCGGACATTCCGGAATCACCTGCCGGGCATGCCGGAACCACCTCTCAGAGGTGCCAGAACCACATGCCGGACACTCCGGAATCACCGGCATGGCATGACGGAACCATCTCTCAGACGTGCCAGAACCATGTTCCGGACACGCTGGTACCACCTGCCGAGCTCGCCGGAAGCACGTGTTGAACACGCCAAAATCACCTGTCAGCTACGCCAGAACCACACGGCAGACACTCCGGAATCACCTGCCGGGCTGGCTGGAACCACCTGCCGGTCACGCCAACATCACCTTTCAGCTAAGCCAAAACCACTTGGCGAACACTCCGGAAACACCTCTCCGGCCGGCCGGAACCTCCTCTCAGACGTGCCAGAACCATGTGCCTGAGATGCCGGAACCACTCCCCGAACAGACCGAAACCACCTGCCAGACCCGCCTTTACCCCCTGGCGAGCACGCCTGATCCACCTGCTCAACTAGCCGGAACCACCTTCCTGACATGCCAAAATAACCTGCCGGCTACGTCACAACCATTTGGTGAACTCTTCGGAATCACCTGCCGGGCTGGCTCCAGAACCACTCGGCAGACACTCCGGAACCACCTGCCGGGCATGCCGCAAACACCTCTCAGACATGCTGGAACCACATGCCAATGACACCGGAAGCACCTGCCGAGCACTCGAGAACCACCTGCTCGATTCGCCAAAACCACCTGCTGGACACGCCAAAATCACCTGCAGGCTACGCCACAACCATTTGGTGAACTCATCGGAATCACCTGCCGGGCTTGCTGGAACCACCTGCCGCTCACGCCAACATCACCTGCCAGCTATGCCAAAACCACTTGGCGGACACCATGGAAACACCTGTCGGGTCGGCCGGAACCACCTATCAGACGTGCCAGAACCATGTGCCTGAGATGCCGGAACCACTCCCCGAACAGACCGAAACCACCTGCCAGACCCGCCTGAACCACCTGCCGAGCACGCCGGAACCACCTACTCGACTCGCTGGAACCACCTACCTGACACTCTAAAATCACCTGCCGGGTATGCCACAACCACTTGGTGGACACTCCGGAATCATCTGCCGGACATGCCAGAACCTGCTCTCAGACACACCAGGACCACGTGCCAGACACACCGGAAGCACCAGCTGAGCATGCCTGAGCCACCTGCTCGACTCGCAGAAACACCTGTCGGACATGCCAAAATCACCTGCCGGGTACGCCAGAAACACTTGGCGGACGCTCCGTAATCACCTGTTGGGCATGCCGGAACCAACTCTCAGACGTGCCAGAACCTCGTCTCGGTGACGCCAGAACCACCTGCCGGACAGAACGGAAACACTGCTGGACATGCCGGAACCACCGGCTCGACTCACTGGAACCACCACCGGAAATGCAAAATGATCTGCCAGCTACGCCAGAACCACTTGGCGAACACTCCGAAATCACCTGTCGGGCATGCCGGAACCACCTCTCAGACTTGCCAGAACCAAGTTCCGGACACGCCGGTACCACCTGCCGAGTATGCCGGAACCACCTGATCCACTCCCCAGAACCACCTGCTGGATACGCCAGAAGCACCTGCCGGCAACTCCAAAAGCACTCGGCAGACACTCCGTAACCAACAGCCGGGCATGCCGGAACCACCTCTCAGAGGTGCCAGAACCACATGCCAGACACTCCGGAATCACCTGCCGGGCATGCCGGAACCATCTCTCAGACGTGCCAGAATCATGTTCCGGACATGCCGGAACCACCTGCCGAGCTCACCGGAACCACCTGCTGGACACCCCAAAATCACCTGCTGGCTACGCCAGAACCACTCGGCAGACACTCCGGTATCACATGCCAGGCATTCCGGAACCACCTCTCAGAGGTGCCAGAACCAAATGCCGGACACTCCGGTATCACCTGCCGGGCATGCCGGAACCACCTCTCAGAGGTGCCAGAACCAAATGCCGGACACTCCGGAATCACCTGCGGGCATGCCGGAACCACCTGCTGGACATGTCGGAACCACCGGCTCGACTCGCCGGAAGCATTGCCAGACATGCAAAATGACCTGCCGGATACGCCAGAACCACTTGGCGAACACTCCGGAATCACCTGCCGGGCATGCCGGAACCGTCTCTCAGATGTGCCAGAACCATGTTCCGGACACGCCGCTAGCACCTGCCGAGCTCGCCGGAACCACCTGCTGGACACGCCAAAATCACCTGCCGGCTACGCCAGAACCACATGGCAGACACTCCGGAATCACATGCCGGGCTGGCTGGAACCACCTGCCGCTCACGCCAACATCACCTTTCAGCTACGCCAGAACCACTTGGCGGACACTCCGGAAACATCTGTCGGGCCGGCCGGAACCACCTCTCAGACGTGCCAGAACCATGAGCCTGAGATTTCGGAACCACTCCCCGAACAGACCGAACACACCTGCCAGACCCGCCTGAACCCCCTGGCGAGCACGCCTTATCCACCTGCTCAACTAGCTGGAACCACCTTCCTGACACGCCAAAATCACCTGCCAGGTATACCAGAACCACTTGGTGGACACTCCGGAATCATCTGCCGGAGATGCCAGAACCAGCTCTCAGACACACCAGAACCACGTGCCAGAGACGCCGGAAGCACCAGCTGAGCATGCCTCAGCCACCTGCTCGACTCGCAAGATACACCTGTCGGACAGGCGAAAATCACCTGCCGGGTACCCCAGAAACACTTGGCGGATGCTCCGGAATCACGTGTCGGGCATGCCGGAACCAACTCTCAGACGTGCCAGAACCTCGTGCCGGTCACGCCACAACCACCTGCCGGACACGCCGGAACCACTGGCTCGACTCGCCGGAACCACCGCCGGACATGCAAAATGACCTGCCGGCTACGCCAGAACCACTTGGCGAACACTCCGGAATCACCTGTCGGGCGTGCCGGAACCACCTCTCAGACTTGCCAGAACCATGTTCTGGACACGCCGGTACCACCTGCCGGGTATGCCGGAACCAGCTGATCCACTCCCCAGAACCACCTAGTGGACACGCCAAAATCAACTGCCGGCTACGCCAGAACCACTCGGCAGACACTCCGGAATCACAGGCCAGGAATTCCGGAACCACCTCTCAGAGGGGCCAGAACCAAATGCCGGAGACTCCGGTATCACCTGCCGGACATGCCGAAATCACCTCTCAGAGGTGACAGAACCACATGCCGGACACTCCGGAATCACCTGCCGGGCATGCTGGAACCACGTGCTGGACATGCCGGAACCACCTGCCGGACATGCGGGAACCACCTGCCGGAAATGCCGGAACCACCGGCTCGACTCGCCAGAACCATTGCCGGACATGCAAAATCACCTGCCGGCTACGCCAGAACCACTTGGCGAACACTCCGGTATCACCTGCCGGGCATGCCGGAACCACCTCTCAGAGGTGCCAGAACCACAGGCCGGACACTCCGGAATCACCTGCCGGGCATGCCGGAACCACCTGCCGGACATGCCAGAACCACCGGCTCGACTCGCCGGAACCACCACCGGACATGCACAATGACCTGTCGGCTACGTCAGAACCACTTGGCGAACACTCCGGAATCACCTGTCGGGCATGCCGGAACCACCGCTCAGACTTGCCAGAACCAAGTTCCGGACACGCCGGTACCACCTGCCGAGTATGCCTGAACCACCTGATCCACTCCCCAGAACCACCTGCTGGACACGCCAGAATCACCTGCCGACTACGCCAGAACCACTCGGCAGACACTCCGGAACCACCTGCCAGGCATGCCGGAACCAACTCTAAGAGGTGCCAGAACCGCATGCCGTACACTCCTGAATCACCTGCCGGGCATGCCGGAACCATCTCTCAGACGTGCCATAACCATGTTCGGGACACTCCGGTACCACCTGCCGAGCTCGCCGGAACCACCCGCTGGACACGCCAAAATCACCTGCCGGCTACGCCAGAACCGCTCGGCACACACTCAGGAACCACCTCCACGACAGACCGGAACCACCTGCCGGACATGCCCGAACCACCTGCTTGACTCACCAGAACCACCTGCCGGACACGCCAGAATCACCACCCGGCTACGCTAAAACCAATTGTCGGACACTCCGGAATCACCTGCCGGGCATGCTGGAACCATCTTTCAGACGTGCCACAACCACGTACCGGAGAGACCGGAAGCACCTGACGAGCTCGCCGGAACCACCTGCTGGACCTGCCAGAACCACCTGCCTCACAGGCCAAAATCATATGCTGGATACGCCAAAACCACTTGGCGGACTCTCCAGAATCACCTGCCGAGCATGCCAGCACAACCTCTCAGAAGTGCCAGAAGCACGTGCCGGACAGGCCGGAACCATCTCCCGGACAGACCGGAAACACAGGAAACACTCGCTGGAACCACCTGCTTGACTCACCGGTCCCACCTGCCGGACACGCCAAAATCACCTGCCCGCTACACCAGAACCACTTGGCGGACAAGCCGGAATCACGTGAAGTGCATGGTGACACAACCTCTCAGACGTGCCAGAACCTCGTGCCGGAGACACCAGAACCACCTGCTGGACAGACCGGAACCACCTGCCGGACATGCCGGAACCACAGGCTCGACTCGCCGGAACCATTTCCGGACATGCAAATCACCTGCCGGCTACGCCAGAACCACTTGGCGAACACTCCGAAATGACCTGCCGGGCATGCCGGAACCACCTCGCAGACATGCCGGAACCACATGCCAATGACACCGGAAGCATCTGCCTAGCACGCCAGAACCACCTGCTCGACTCGCCAAAATCACCTGCTGGCTACGCCACAACCACTCGGCAGCCACTCCGGAATCACCTGCCGGGCTGGCTGGAACCACCTGCCGGTCACGCCAACATCACCTGCTAGCTATGCCAGAACCACTTGGCGGACACTCCGGAAACACCTCTCCGCCCGGCCGGAAACACCTCTCAGACGTGACAGAACCATGTGCCTCAGATGTCGGAAGCACTCCCCAAACAGAAAGAAACCACCTGCCAGACCCGCCTGAACCCCCTGGCGAGAACGCCTGATCCACCTGCTCAACTAGCCGGAACCGCCGTCCTGACACGCCAAAATCACCTGCCGGCTACGCCACAACCATTTGGTGAACTCTTCGGAATCACCTGCCAGGCTGGCTCCAGAACCACTCGGCAGACACTCCGGAACCACCTGCCGGGCAGGGCGGAACCACCTCTCAGACATGCCGGAACCACATGCCAATGACACCGGAAGCACCTGCCGAGCACGCCAGAACCACCTGCTCGACTCGCCAAAACCACCTGCTGGACACGCCAAAATCACCTGCCGGCTATGCCACAACCATTTGGTGAACACTTCGAAATCACCTGCCGGTCTGGCTGGAACCACCTGCCGGTCACGCCAACATCACTTTCAGCTACGCCAGAACCACTTGGCGGACAGTCCGGAAACACCTGTCGGGCCGGCCGGAACCACCTCTCAGACGTGCCAGAACCATGTGCCTGAGATGCCGGAACCACTCCCCGAGCAGACCGAAACCACCTGCCATACCCGCCTGAACCCCCTGGCGAGCACGCCTGATCCACCTGCTCAACTAGCCGGAACCACCTTCCTGACACGCCAAAATCACCTGCCAGGTATACCAGAACCAGTTGGTGGACACTCCGGAATCCTCTGCCGGACATGCCAGAACCAGCTCTCAGACACACCAGAAGCACGTGCCAGAGACGCCGGAAGCACCAGCTGAGCATGCCTCAGCCACCTGCTCGACTCGCAAGAAACACCTGTCGGACATGCCAAAATCATCTGCCGGGTACACCAGAAACACTTGGCGGACGCTCCGGAATCACCTGTCGGGCGTGCCGGAACCACCTCTCAGACTGGCCAGAACCATGATCTGGACACGCCGGTACCACCTGCCGAGTATGCCAGAACCAGCTGATCCAGTGCCCAGAACCACATAGTGGACACGCCAAAATCAACTGCCGGCTACGCCAGAACCACTCGGCAGACACTCCGCAATCACATGCCAGGCATTCCGGAACCACCTCTCAGAGGTGCCAGAACCAAATGCCGGAGACTCCGGTATCACCTGCCGGGCACGCCGGAACCACCTCTCAGAGGTGACAGAACCACATGCCGGACACTCCGGAATCACCTGCCGGACATGCCGGAACCACCGGCTCGACTCGCAGGAACCATTGCCGGACATGCAAAATCACCTGCCGGGTACGCCAGAACCACGTGCCTACACTCCGGAATCACCTGTCGGGCATGCCAGAACCAACTCTCAGACGTGCCAGAACCTCAGGCCGGACACGCCAGAACCACGTGCCGGACAGACCGGAAACACCTGCCGGACACGCCGGAACCACCGGCTTGACTCGCCAGAACCACCGCAGGACATGCAAAATGACCTGCCGGCTACGCCAGAACCACTTGGCGAACACTCCGGAATCACCTGCCGGGCATGTCAGAACCACCTCTCAGAGGTGCCAGAACCACATGCCGGACACTCCGGAATCACCTGCCGGGCATGCCCGAACCGTCTCTCAGACGTGCCAGAATCATGTTCCGGACACGCCGGTACCACCTGCCGAGCTCGCCGGAACCACCTGCTGGACACGCCAAAATCACCTGCCGGCTACGCCAGAACCACTCGGCAGACACTCCGTCACCAACTGCCGGGCAAGCCGGAACCACCTCTCCGAGGTGCCAGAACCACATGCCGGACACTCCGGAATCACCTGCCGGGCATGCCGGAACCATCTCTCAGACGTGCCAGAACCATGTTCCGGACATGCCGGAACCACCTGCCGAGCTCGCCGGAACCACCTGCTGGACACGCCAAAATCACCTGCCGGCTATGCCAGAACCACTTGGCAGACACTCCGGAATCACCTGCGGGGCTGGCTGGAACCACCTGCCGGTCACGCCAACATCACCTTTCAGCTACGCCAGAACCACTTTGCGGACACTCCGAAAACACCTGTCGGGCCAGCCGCAAACACCTCTCAGACGTGCCAGAACCATGTGCCTGAGATGTCGGAACCACTCCCCGAACAGACCGAAACCACCTGCCAGACCCGCCTGAACCCCCTGGCGAGCACGCCTGATCCACCTGCTCAACTAGCCGAAACCACCTTCCTGACACGCCAAAATCACCTGCCAGGTATACCAGAACCACTTGGTGGACACTCCGGAATCTTCTGCCGCACATGCCAGAACCAGCTATCAGACACACCAGAACCACGTGCCAGAGACGCCGGAAGCACCAGCTGAGCATGCCTGAGCCACCTGCTCGACTCGCAAGAAACACCTGTCGGACATGCCAAAATCAACTGCCGGGTACGCCAGAAACACTTGGCGGATGCTCCGGAATCACGTGTCGGGCATGCCGGAACCAACTCTCAGACGTGCCAGAACCTCGTGCCGGTCACGCCACAACCACCTGCCGGACACGCCGGAACCACTGGCTCGACTCGCCGGAACCACCGCCGGACATGCAAAATGACCTGCCGGCTACGCCAGAACCACTTGGCGAACACTCCGGAATCACCTGTCGGGCGTGCCGGAACCACCTCTCAGACTTGCCAGAACCATGTTCTGGACACGCCGGTACCACCTGCCGGGTATGCCGGAACCAGCTGATCCACTCCCCAGAACCACCTAGTGGACACGCCAAAATCAACTGCCGGCTACGCCAGAACCACTCGGCAGACACTCCGGAATCACAGGCCAGGAATTCCGGAACCACCTCTCAGAGGGGCCAGAACCAAATGCCGGAGACTCCGGTATCACCTGCCGGACATGCCGAAATCACCTCTCAGAGGTGACAGAACCACATGCCGGACACTCCGGAATCACCTGCCGGGCATGCTGGAACCACGTGCTGGACATGCCGGAACCACCTGCCGGACATGCGGGAACCACCTGCCGGAAATGCCGGAACCACCGGCTCGACTCGCCAGAACCATTGCCGGACATGCAAAATCACCTGCCGGCTACGCCAGAACCACTTGGCGAACACTCCGGTATCACCTGCCGGGCATGCCGGAACCACCTCTCAGAGGTGCCAGAACCACAGGCCGGACACTCCGGAATCACCTGCCGGGCATGCCGGAACCACCTGCCGGACATGCCAGAACCACCGGCTCGACTCGCCGGAACCACCACCGGACATGCACAATGACCTGTCGGCTACGTCAGAACCACTTGGCGAACACTCCGGAATCACCTGTCGGGCATGCCGGAACCACCGCTCAGACTTGCCAGAACCAAGTTCCGGACACGCCGGTACCACCTGCCGAGTATGCCTGAACCACCTGATCCACTCCCCAGAACCACCTGCTGGACACGCCAGAATCACCTGCCGACTACGCCAGAACCACTCGGCAGACACTCCGGAACCACCTGCCAGGCATGCCGGAACCAACTCTAAGAGGTGCCAGAACCGCATGCCGTACACTCCTGAATCACCTGCCGGGCATGCCGGAACCATCTCTCAGACGTGCCATAACCATGTTCGGGACACTCCGGTACCACCTGCCGAGCTCGCCGGAACCACCCGCTGGACACGCCAAAATCACCTGCCGGCTACGCCAGAACCGCTCGGCACACACTCAGGAACCACCTCCACGACAGACCGGAACCACCTGCCGGACATGCCCGAACCACCTGCTTGACTCACCAGAACCACCTGCCGGACACGCCAGAATCACCACCCGGCTACGCTAAAACCAATTGTCGGACACTCCGGAATCACCTGCCGGGCATGCTGGAACCATCTTTCAGACGTGCCACAACCACGTACCGGAGAGACCGGAAGCACCTGACGAGCTCGCCGGAACCACCTGCTGGACCTGCCAGAACCACCTGCCTCACAGGCCAAAATCATATGCTGGATACGCCAAAACCACTTGGCGGACTCTCCAGAATCACCTGCCGAGCATGCCAGCACAACCTCTCAGAAGTGCCAGAAGCACGTGCCGGACAGGCCGGAACCATCTCCCGGACAGACCGGAAACACAGGAAACACTCGCTGGAACCACCTGCTTGACTCACCGGTCCCACCTGCCGGACACGCCAAAATCACCTGCCCGCTACACCAGAACCACTTGGCGGACAAGCCGGAATCACGTGAAGTGCATGGTGACACAACCTCTCAGACGTGCCAGAACCTCGTGCCGGAGACACCAGAACCACCTGCTGGACAGACCGGAACCACCTGCCGGACATGCCGGAACCACAGGCTCGACTCGCCGGAACCATTTCCGGACATGCAAATCACCTGCCGGCTACGCCAGAACCACTTGGCGAACACTCCGAAATGACCTGCCGGGCATGCCGGAACCACCTCGCAGACATGCCGGAACCACATGCCAATGACACCGGAAGCATCTGCCTAGCACGCCAGAACCACCTGCTCGACTCGCCAAAATCACCTGCTGGCTACGCCACAACCACTCGGCAGCCACTCCGGAATCACCTGCCGGGCTGGCTGGAACCACCTGCCGGTCACGCCAACATCACCTGCTAGCTATGCCAGAACCACTTGGCGGACACTCCGGAAACACCTCTCCGCCCGGCCGGAAACACCTCTCAGACGTGACAGAACCATGTGCCTCAGATGTCGGAAGCACTCCCCAAACAGAAAGAAACCACCTGCCAGACCCGCCTGAACCCCCTGGCGAGAACGCCTGATCCACCTGCTCAACTAGCCGGAACCGCCGTCCTGACACGCCAAAATCACCTGCCGGCTACGCCACAACCATTTGGTGAACTCTTCGGAATCACCTGCCAGGCTGGCTCCAGAACCACTCGGCAGACACTCCGGAACCACCTGCCGGGCAGGGCGGAACCACCTCTCAGACATGCCGGAACCACATGCCAATGACACCGGAAGCACCTGCCGAGCACGCCAGAACCACCTGCTCGACTCGCCAAAACCACCTGCTGGACACGCCAAAATCACCTGCCGGCTATGCCACAACCATTTGGTGAACACTTCGAAATCACCTGCCGGTCTGGCTGGAACCACCTGCCGGTCACGCCAACATCACTTTCAGCTACGCCAGAACCACTTGGCGGACAGTCCGGAAACACCTGTCGGGCCGGCCGGAACCACCTCTCAGACGTGCCAGAACCATGTGCCTGAGATGCCGGAACCACTCCCCGAGCAGACCGAAACCACCTGCCATACCCGCCTGAACCCCCTGGCGAGCACGCCTGATCCACCTGCTCAACTAGCCGGAACCACCTTCCTGACACGCCAAAATCACCTGCCAGGTATACCAGAACCAGTTGGTGGACACTCCGGAATCCTCTGCCGGACATGCCAGAACCAGCTCTCAGACACACCAGAAGCACGTGCCAGAGACGCCGGAAGCACCAGCTGAGCATGCCTCAGCCACCTGCTCGACTCGCAAGAAACACCTGTCGGACATGCCAAAATCATCTGCCGGGTACACCAGAAACACTTGGCGGACGCTCCGGAATCACCTGTCGGGCGTGCCGGAACCACCTCTCAGACTGGCCAGAACCATGATCTGGACACGCCGGTACCACCTGCCGAGTATGCCAGAACCAGCTGATCCAGTGCCCAGAACCACATAGTGGACACGCCAAAATCAACTGCCGGCTACGCCAGAACCACTCGGCAGACACTCCGCAATCACATGCCAGGCATTCCGGAACCACCTCTCAGAGGTGCCAGAACCAAATGCCGGAGACTCCGGTATCACCTGCCGGGCACGCCGGAACCACCTCTCAGAGGTGACAGAACCACATGCCGGACACTCCGGAATCACCTGCCGGACATGCCGGAACCACCGGCTCGACTCGCAGGAACCATTGCCGGACATGCAAAATCACCTGCCGGGTACGCCAGAACCACGTGCCTACACTCCGGAATCACCTGTCGGGCATGCCAGAACCAACTCTCAGACGTGCCAGAACCTCAGGCCGGACACGCCAGAACCACGTGCCGGACAGACCGGAAACACCTGCCGGACACGCCGGAACCACCGGCTTGACTCGCCAGAACCACCGCAGGACATGCAAAATGACCTGCCGGCTACGCCAGAACCACTTGGCGAACACTCCGGAATCACCTGCCGGGCATGTCAGAACCACCTCTCAGAGGTGCCAGAACCACATGCCGGACACTCCGGAATCACCTGCCGGGCATGCCCGAACCGTCTCTCAGACGTGCCAGAATCATGTTCCGGACACGCCGGTACCACCTGCCGAGCTCGCCGGAACCACCTGCTGGACACGCCAAAATCACCTGCCGGCTACGCCAGAACCACTCGGCAGACACTCCGTCACCAACTGCCGGGCAAGCCGGAACCACCTCTCCGAGGTGCCAGAACCACATGCCGGACACTCCGGAATCACCTGCCGGGCATGCCGGAACCATCTCTCAGACGTGCCAGAACCATGTTCCGGACATGCCGGAACCACCTGCCGAGCTCGCCGGAACCACCTGCTGGACACGCCAAAATCACCTGCCGGCTATGCCAGAACCACTTGGCAGACACTCCGGAATCACCTGCGGGGCTGGCTGGAACCACCTGCCGGTCACGCCAACATCACCTTTCAGCTACGCCAGAACCACTTTGCGGACACTCCGAAAACACCTGTCGGGCCAGCCGCAAACACCTCTCAGACGTGCCAGAACCATGTGCCTGAGATGTCGGAACCACTCCCCGAACAGACCGAAACCACCTGCCAGACCCGCCTGAACCCCCTGGCGAGCACGCCTGATCCACCTGCTCAACTAGCCGAAACCACCTTCCTGACACGCCAAAATCACCTGCCAGGTATACCAGAACCACTTGGTGGACACTCCGGAATCATCTGCCGCACATGCCAGAACCAGCTCTCAGAGAGACCAGAACCACGTGCCAGAGACGCCGGAAGCACCAGCTGAGCATGCCTGAGCCACCTGCTCGACTCGCAAGAAACACCTGTCGGACATGCCAAAATCAACTGCCGGGTACGCCAGAAACACTTGGCGGATGCTCCGGAATCACCTGTAGGGCGTGCCGGAACCACCTCTCAGACTTGCCAGAACCATGTTCTGGACACGCCGGTACCACCTGCCGAGTATGCCGGAACCAGCTGATCCACCCCCCAGAACCACCAAGTGGACACGCCAAAATCAACTGCCGGCTACGCCAGAACCACTCGGCAGAAACTCCGGAATCACATGCCAGGCATTCCGGAACCACCTCTCAGAGGTGCCAGAACCACATGCCGGACACTCTGGAATCACCTACCGGGCATGACGGAACCACCTGCTGGACATGCCGGAAACACCTGCCGCACATGCCGGAACCACCGGCTCGACTCGCCGGAACCATTGCCGGACATGCAAAATCACCTGCCGGCTATGCCAGAACCACTTGGGGAACACTCCGGAATCACCTGCCGGACATGGCGGAACCACCTCTAAGACATGCCGGAACCACATGGCAATGACACTGGAAGCACCTGCCGGCTACGCCACAACCATTTGGTGAACTCTTCGGAATCACCTACCGAGCTGGCTGGAACCACCTGCCGGTCACGCCAACATCAGCTGCCAGCTATGCCAGAACCACTAGGCGGACACCATGGAAACACCTGTCGGGCCGCCCAGAACCACCTATCAGACGTGCCAGAACCATGTGCCTGAGATGCCGCAACAACACCCCGAACAGACCGAAACCACCTGCCAGACCCGCCTGAACCAACTGCCGAGCTCGCCCGAACCACCTGCTGGAAACGCCAAAATCACCTGCCGGCTATGCCAGAACCACACGGCAGACACTCCGGAATCACCTGCCGGGCTGGCTGGAACCATCTGCCGGTCACGCCAACATCACCTTTCAGCTACGCCAGAACCACTTGGCGGACACTCCGGAAACACCTGTCGGGCCGGCCGCAACCACCTCTCAGACGTGCCAGAACCATGTGCCTGAGATGCCGGAACCACTCCCCGAACAGACCGAAACCACCTGCCATACCCGCCTGAACCCCCTGGCAAGCACGCCTGATCCACCTGCTCAACTAGCCGGAACCACCTTCCTGACACGCCAAATCACCTGCCAGGTATACCAGAACGACTTGGTGGACACTCCGGAATCATCTGCCGGACATGCCAGAACCAGCTCTCAGACACACCAGAACCACGTGCCAGAGACGCCGGAAGCACCAGCTGAGCATGCCTGAGCCACCTGCTCGACTCGCAAGAAACACCTGTCGGACATGCCAAAATCAACTGCCGGGTACGCCAGAAACACTTGGCGGACGCTCCGGAATCACCTGTCGGGCGTGCCGGAACCACCTCTCAGACTTGCCAGAACCATGTTCTGGACACGCCGGTACCACCTGCCGAGTATGCCGGAACCAGCTGATCCACCCCCCAGAACCACCAAGTGGACACGCCAAAATCAACTGCCGGCTACGCCAGAACCACTCGGCAGAAACTCCGGAATCACATGCCAGGCATTCCGGAACCACCTCTCAGAGGTGCCAGAACCACATGCCGGACACTCTGGAATCACCTACCGGGCATGACGGAACCACCTGCTGGACATGCCGGAAACACCTGCCGCACATGCCGGAACCACCGGCTCGACTCGCCGGAACCATTGCCGGACATGCAAAATCACCTGCCGGCTATGCCAGAACCACTTGGGGAACACTCCGGAATCACCTGCCGGACATGGCGGAACCACCTCTAAGACATGCCGGTACCACATGGCAATGACACTGGAAGCACCTGCCGGCTACGCCACAACCATTTGGTGAACTCTTCGGAATCACCTACCGAGCTGGCTGGAACCACCTGCCGGTCACGCCAACATCAGCTGCCAGCTATGCCAGAACCACTAGGCGGACACCATGGAAACACCTGTCGGGCCGCCCAGAACCACCTATCAGACGTGCCAGAACCATGTGCCTGAGATGCCGCAACAACACCCCGAACAGACCGAAACCACCTGCCAGACCCGCCTGAACCAACTGCCGAGCTCGCCCGAACCACCTGCTGGACACGCCAAAATCACCTGCCGGCTATGCCAGAACCACACGGCAGACACTCCGGAATCACCTGCCGGGCTGGCTGGAACCATCTGCCGGTCACGCCAACATCACCTTTCAGCTACGCCAGAACCACTTGGCGGACACTCCGGAAACACCTGTCGGGCCCGCCGCAACCACCTCTCAGACGTGCCAGAACCATGTGCCTGAGATGCCGGAACCACTCCCCGAACAGACCGAAACCACCTGCCATACCCGCCTGAACCCCCTGGCGAGCACGCCTGATCCACCTGCTCAACTAGCCGGAACCACCTTCCTGACACGCCAAATCACCTGCCAGGTATACCAGAACCACTTGGTGGACACTCCGGAATCATCTGCCGGACATGCCAGAACCAGCTCTCAGACACACCAGAACCACGTGCCAGAGACGCCGGAAGCACCAGCTGAGCATGCCTGAGCCACCTGCTCGACGCGCAAGAAACACCTGTCGGACATGCCAAAATCACCTGCCGGGTACGCCAGAAACACTTGGCGGACGCTCCGGAATCACCTGCCGGGCATGCCGGAACCACCTGCCGGACATGCTGGAACCACAAGCTCGACTCGCCTGAACCATTGCCGGACATGCAAAATCACCTGCCGGCTACGGCAGAACCACTTGGCGAACACTCCCTAATCACCTGCCGGGCATGGCGGAACCACCTCTCAGACATGCCGGAACCACATGCCAATGACACCGGAAGCACCTGCCGAGCACGCCAGAACCACCTGCTCGACTCGCCAAAACCACCTGCTGGACACGCCAAAATCACCTGCCGGCTACGCCACAACCATTTGGTGAACTCTTCGGAATCACCTGCCGAGCTCGCTGGAACCACCTGCAGGTCACGCCAACATCACCTGCCAGCTATGCCAGAACCACTAGGCGGACACCATGGAAACACCTGTCGGGCCGCCCAGAACAACCTATCAGACGTGCCAGAACCATGTGCCTGAGATGCCGGAACCACACCCCGAACAGACCGAAACCACCTGCCAGACCCGCCTGAACCACCTGCCGAGCACGCCAGAACCACCTACTCGACTCGCCGGAACCACCTACCTGACACGCTAAAATCACCTGCCGGGTATGCCACAACCACTTGGTGGACACTCCGGAATCATCTGCCGGACATGCCAGAACCAGCTCTCAGACACACCGGAACCATGTGCCGGACACGCCGGAAGCACCTGCTGATCATGCCTGAGCCAAAAGCTCGACTTGCAAGAAACACATGCCAGACACGCCAAAATCACCTGCCGGGTATGCCAGAACCACGTGGCGGACACTCCTGAATCACATGTCGGCATGACAGAACCAACTCTCAGACGTGCCAGAACCATGAGCCTGAGATGCCGGAACCACTCCCCGAACAGACCGAAACCACCTGCCAGACCCGCCTGAACCCCCTGGCGAACACTCCTGATCCACCTGCTCAACTAGCCGGAACCAACTTCCAGACACGCCAAAATCACCTTCCAGGTATACAAGAACCACTTGGTGGAGACTCCGGAATCATCTGCCGGAGATGCCAGAACCAGCTCTCAGACACACCAGAACCACGTGCCAGAGACGCCGGAAGCACCAGCTGAGCATGCCTCAGCCACCTGCTAGACTCGCAAGATACACCTGTCGGACAGGCGAAAATCACCTGCCGGGTACTCCAGAAACACTTGGCGGACGCTCCGGAATCACCTGTCGGGCGTGCCGGAACCACCTCTCAGACTTGCCAGAACCATCTTCTGGACACGCCGGTACCACCTGCCGAGTATGCCGGAACCAGCTGATCCACTCCCCAGAACCACCTAGTGGACACGCCAAAATCAACTGCCGGCTACGCCAGAACCACTCGGCAGACACTCCGGAATCACAGGCCAGGCATTCCGGAACCACCTCTCAGAGGTGCCAGAACCAAATGCCGGAGACTCCGGTATCACCTGCCGGGCATGCCGGAACCACCTCTCAGAGGTGCCAGAACCACATGCCGGACACTCCGGAATCACCTGCCGGGCATGCTGGAACCACGTGCCGGACATGCCGGAACCACCTGCCGGACATGCCGGAACCACCTGCCGGACATGCCAGAACCACCTGCCGGACATTCTGGAACCACCGTCTCGACTCGCCGGAACCATTGCCGGACATGCAAAATCACCTGCCGGCTACGCCAGAACCACTTGGTGAACACTCCGGTATCACCTGACGGGCATGCCGGAACCACCTCTCAGACGTGCCAGAACCACATGCGGGAGACTCCGGAATCACCTGCCGGGCATGCTGGAACCACCTGCCGGACATGCCGGAACCACCTGCCGGACATTCCGGAACCACCAGCTCGACTCGCCTGAACCATTGCCGTACATGCAAAATCACCTGCCGGCTATGCCAGAACGACTTGGCGAACACTCCGGTATCACCTGCCGGGCATGCCGGAACCACCTCTCAAAGGTGAAAGAACCACATGCCGGACACTCCGGAATCACCTGCCGGGCATGCCGGAACCACCTGCCAGACATGCCGGAACCACCGGCTCGACTTGCGTGCACCATTGCCGGACATGCAAAACCACCTGCCGGCTATGCCAGAACCACTTGGGGAACACTCCGGAATCACCTGCCGGGCTTGCTGGAACCATCTCTCAGACGTGCCAGAACCATGTTCCGGACACGCCGGTACCACCTGCCGAGCTCGCCGGAACCACCTGCTGGACACGCCAAAATCACCTGTCGGCTACGCCAGATCCACGCGGCAGACACTCCGGAATCACCTGCCGGGCTGGCTGGAACCACCAGCCCGGCACGCGAACATCACCTTTCAGCTACGCCGGAACCACTTGGCGGACACTCCGGAAACACCTGTCGGGCATGCTGGAACCACGTGCTGGACATGCCGGAACCACCTGCCGGACATGCCGGAACCACCTGCCGGACATTCCGGAACCAATGCCGGACATGCAAAATCACCTGCCGGCTACGCCAGAACCACTTGGCGAACACTCCGGTATCACCTGCCGGGCATGCCGGAACCACCTCTCAAAGGTGACAGAACCACATGCCGGACACTCCGGAATCACCTGCCGGGCATGCCGGAACCACCTGCCAGACATGCCGGAACCACCGGCTCGACTCGCGTGCACCATTACCGGACATGCAAAATCACCTGCCGGCTATGCCAGAACCACTTGGGGAACACTCCGGAATCACCTGCCGGGCATGCCGGAACCACCTCTCAGAGGTGCCAGAACCACATGCCGGACACTCCGGAATCACCTGCCGGGCATTCCGGAACCATCTCTCAGACGTGCCAGAACCATGTTCCTGACACGCCGGTACCACCTGCCGAGCTCGCCGGAACCACCTGCTGGACACGCCAAAATCACCTGTCGGCTACGCCAGATCCACGCGGCAGACACTCCGGAATCACCTGCCGGGCTGGCTGGAACCACCTGCCCGTCACGCGAACATCACCTTTCAGCTACGCCGGAACCACTTGGCGGACACTCCGGAAACACCTGTCGGGCCGGCCGGAACCACCTCTCAGACGTGCCAGAACCATGTGCCTGAGATGCTGGAACCACACCCCGAACAGACCGAAACCACCTGCCAGACCCGCCTGAAACACCTGCCGGGCACGCCGGAACCACCTACTCGACTCGCTGGAACCACCTACCTGACACGCTAAAATCACCTGCCGGGTATGCCACAACTACTTGGTGGACACTCTGGAATCATCTGCCGGACATGCCAGAACCAGCTCTCACACACACCAGAACCACGTGCCAGACACGCCGGAAGCACCTGCTGATCATTTCTGAGCCAAATGCTCGACTTGCCAGAGACACCTGCCAGACACGCCAAAATCACCTGCCGGGTACGCCAGAACCACGTGGCGGACACTCCGGAATCACCTGTCGGGCATGCCGGAACCAACTCTCAGACGTGCCAGAACCTCGTGCCGGACACGCCAGAACCACCTGCCGGACAGACCGGAAACACCTTCTGGACACGCCGGAACCACCGGCTCGACTCGCCGGAACCACGGCCGGACATGCAGAATCACTTGCCAGCTACGCCAGAACCACTTGGCGAACACTCCAGTATCACCTGTCGGGCATGCCGGAACCACCTCTCAGACTTGCCAGAACCATGTTCCGGACACGCCGGTACCACCTGCCGAGTATGCCTTAACCACCTGATCCACTCCCCAGAACCACCTGCTGGACACGCCAGAATCACCTGCCGACTACGCCAGAACCACTCGGCAGACACTCCGGAACCACCTGTCGGGCATGCCGGAACCACCTCTCAGACGTGCCAGAACCATGTGCCTGAGCTGCCGGAACCACTCCCCGAACAGACCGAAACCACCTTCCAGACCCTCCTGAACCCCCTGGCGAGCACGCCTGATCCACCTGCTCAACTGGCCGGAATCAACTTCCTGAGACGCCAAAATCACCTGCCAGGTATACAAGAACCACTTGGTGGAGACTCCGGAATCATCTGCCGGAGATGCCAGAACCAGCTCTCAGACACACCAGAACCACGTGCCAGAGACGCCGGATGCACCAGCTGAGCATGCCTCAGCCACCTGCTCGACTCGCAAGATACAACTGTCGGACAGGCGAAAATCACCTGCCGGGTACGCCAGATACACTTGGCGGACGCTCCGGAATCACAAGTCGGGCGTGCCGGAACCACCTCTCAGACTTGCCAGAACCATGTTCTGGACACGCCGGTACCACCTGCCTAGTATGCCGGAACCAGCTGATCCATTCCCCGGAACCACCTTCTGGACACGCCAGAATCACCTGCCGACTACGCCAGAACCACTCGGCAGAACCTCCGGAACCACCTGCCGGGCATGCCGGACCCACCTCTCAGAGGTGCCAGAACCACATGCCGGACACTCCGGAATCAGCTGCCGGGCATGCCGGAACCACCTCTCAGAGGTGCCAGAACCACATGCCGGACACTCCGGAATCACCTGCCTGGCATTCCGGAACCATCTCTCAGACGTGCCAGAACCATGTGCCTGAGATGCCGGAACCACTCCCCGAACAGACCGAAACCACCTGCCAGACCCGCCTGAACCCCCTGGGGAGCACGCCTGATCCACCTGCTCAACTAGCCGGAACCACTTTCCTGACACGCCAAAATCACCTGCCGGCTACGCCACAACAATTTGGTGAACTCTTCGGAATCACCTGCCGGGCTGGCTCCAGAACCACTCGGCAGACACTCCGGAATCACCAGTCGGGCGTGCCGGAACCACCTCTCAGACTTGCCAGAACCATGTTCTGGACACGCCGGTACCACCTGCCGAGTATGCCGGAACCAGCTGATCCATTCCCCGGAACCACCTTCTGGACACGCCAGAATCACCTGCAGGAAAGTCCGGAAACACCTGCTGGACATGCCAGAACCACCCGGCAGACACTCCGGAATCACATGCCAGGCATCCCGGAACCACCTCTCAGAGGTGACAGAACCACATGCCGGACACTCCGGAATCACCTGCCGGGCATGCCGGACCCACCTGCCGGACATGCCGGAACCACCGGCTCGACTCGCCGGAACCATTGCCGGACATGCAAAATCACCTGCCGGCTACGCCAGAACCACTTGGCGAACACTCCGGAATCACCTGCCGGGCAAGGCGGAACAACCTCTCAGACATGCCAGAACCACATGCCAATGACACCGGAAGCACCTGCCGAGCACGCAAGAACCACCTGCTCGACTCGCCAAAACCACCCTATGGACACGCCAAAATCACCTGCCGGGTACGCCAGAACCACGTGGCGGACACTCCGGAATCACCTGCCTGGCATGACGGAACCATCTCTCAGACGTGCCAGAACCATGTTCCAGACACGCTGGTACCACCTGCCGAGCTCGCCGGAACCACCTGCTGGACACGTCAAAATCACCTGCCGGCTATGCCAGAACCACTCGGCAGACACTCCGGAATCACATGCCGGGCATTCCGGAACCACCCCTCACAGGGGCCAGAACCAAATGCTGGACACTCCGGCATCACCTGCCGGGCATGCCGGAAACAACACTCAGAGGTGCCAGAACCACATGCCGGACACTCCGGAGTCACCTGCCGGGCATGCCGGAACCATCTCTCAGACATGCCAGAACCATGTTCCGGACACGCCGGTACCACCTGCCGAGCTCGCCGGAACCACCTGCTGGACACTGCAAAATCACCTGTCGGCTACGCCAGAACCACTCGGCAGACACTCCGGAATCACCTGCCGGGCTGGCTGGAACCACCTGTCGGTCACGCCAACATCACCTTTCAGCTACGCCAGAACCACTTGGCGGACACCATGGAAACACCTGTCGGGCCGGCCGGAACCACCTCTCAGACGTGCCAGAACCATGTGCCTGAGATGCCGGAACCACTCCCCGAACAGACCGAAACCACCTGCCAGACCCGCCTGAACCCCCTGGCGAGCACGCCTGATCCACCTGCTCAACTAGCCGGAACCACCTTCCTGACACGCCAAAATCACCTGCCAGGTATACCAGAACCACTTGGTGGACACTCCGGAATCATCTGCCGGACATGCCAGAATCAGCTCTCAGACACACCAGAACCACGTGCCAGAGACGCCGGAAGCACCAGCTGAGCATGCCTCAGCCACCTGCTCGACTCGCGAGAAACACCTGTCGGACATGCCAAAATCACCTGCCGGGTACGCCAGAAACACTTGGCGGACGCTCCGGAATCACCTGTCGGGCGTGCCGGAACCACCTCTCAGACTTGCCAGAACCATGTTCTGGACACGCCGGTACCACCTGCCGAGTATGCCGGAACCAGCTGATCCACTCCCCAGAACCACCTAGTGGACACGCCAAGAGCAACTGCCGGGTACGCCGGAACCACCGGCTCGACTCGCCGGGACCACCGCCGGACATGCAAAATGAGCTGCCAGCTACGCCAGAACCACTCGGCAGACACTCCGGAATCACATACCAGGCATTCCGGAACCACCTCTCAGAGGTGCCAGAACCAAATGCCACAGACTACGGTATCACCTGCCGGACATGCCGGAACCACCTGATCCACTCCCCAGAACCACCTGCTGGACACCCCAGAATCACCTGCCGACTACGCCAGAACCACTCGGCAGACACTCCGGAACCACCTGCCGGGCATGTCGGAACCACCTCTCAGAGGTGCCAGAACCACATGCCGGACACTCCGGAATCACCTGCCGGGCATGCCCGAACCGTCTCTCAGACGTGCCAGAACCATGTTCCGGACACGCCGGTACCACCTGCCGAGCTCGCCTTAACCACCTGCTGGACACTGCAAAATCACCTGCCGGGTACGCCAGAACCACTCGGCAGACACTCCGGAATCACCTGTCGGGCATGCCAGAACCAACTCTCAGACGTGCCAGAACCTCGTGCCGGACACGCCAGAACCACGTACCGGACAGACCGGAAACACCTGCCGGACACGCCGGAACCACCGGCTTGACTCGCCAGAACCACCGCCGGACATGCAAAATGACCTGCCGGCTACGCCAGAACCACTTGGCGAACACTCCGGAATCACCTGTCGGGCATGCCGGAACCATCTCTCAGACGTGCCAGAACCATGTTCCGGACACGCTGGTACCACCTTCCGAGCTCGCCGGAACCACCTGCTGAACACGCCAAAATCACCTGCCAGCTACGCCAGAACCACACGGCAGACACTCCGGAATCACCTGCCGGGCTGGCTGGAACCACTTGCCTGTCACGCCAACATCACCTTTCAGCTACGCCAGAACCACTTGGCGGACACAGGAAACACCTGTCGGGCTGGCCGCAACCACCTATCAAAGGTGCCAGAACAAAATGCCTGACACTCCGGAATCACCTGCCGGGAATGCCGGAACCACCTGCTGGACATGCCGGAACCACGGCTCGACTAGCCGGAACCATTGCCGGACATGCAAAATCACCTGCCGGCTATGCCAGAACCACTTGGCGAAAACTCCGGAACCACCTGCCGGGCATGTCGGAACCACCTCTCAGAGGTGCCAGAACCACATGCCGGACACTCCGGAATCACCTGCCGGGCATGCCCGAACCGTCTCTCAGACGTGCCAGAACCATGTTCCGGACACGCCGGTACCACCTGCCGAGCTCGCCGGAACCACCTGCTGGACACGCCAAAATCATCTACCGGCTACACCAGAACCACTCGGCAGACACTCCAGAATCACCTGCCGGGCTGGCTGGAACCACATGCCGGTCACGCCAACATCACCTTTCAGCTACGCCAGAACCACTTGGCGGACACTCCGGAAACACCTGTCGGGCCGGCCGCAACCACCTCTCAGAGGTGCCAGAACAAAATGCCTGACACTCCGGAATCACCTGCCGGGCATGCCGGAACCACCTGCTGGACATGCCGGAACCACCGGCTCGACTCGCCGGAACCATTGCCGGACATGCAAAATCACCTGCCGGCTACGCCAGAACCACTTGGCGAACACTCCGGAATCACCTGCCGGGCATGGCGGAACCACCTCTCAGACATGCCGGAACCACATGCCAATGACACCGACAGCACCTGCCAAGCACGCCAGAAACACATGCTCGACTCGCCAAAACCACCTGCTGGACACGCCAAAATCACCTGCCGGCTACGCCAGAACCACATGGCAGACACTTCGGAATCACATGCCGGGCTGGCTGGAACCACCTGCCGCTCACGCCAACATCACCTTTCAGCTACGCCAGAACCACTTGGTGGACACTCCGGAAACACCTGTCGGGCCGGCCGGAACCACCTCTCAGACGTGCCAGAACCATGAGCCTGAGATGCCGGAACCACTCCCCGAACAGACCGAAACCACCTGCCAGACCCGCCTGAACCCCCTGGCGAGCACGCCTGATCCACCTGCTCAACTAGCCGGAACCACCTTCCTGACACGCCAAAATCACCTCCCAGGTATCCAAGAACCACTTGGTGGACACTCCGGAATCATCTGCCGGAGATGCCAGAACCAGCTCTCAGACACACCAGAACCACGTGCCAGAGACGCCGGAAGCACCAGCTGAGCATGCCTCAGCCACCTGCTCGACTCGCAAGATACACCTGTCGGACAGGCGAAAATCACCTGCCGGGTACCCCAGAAACACTTGGCGGATGCTCCGGAATCACGTGTCGGGCATGCCGGAACCAACTCTCAGACGTGCCAGAACCTCGTGCCGGTCACGCCAGAACCACCTGCCGGACACGCCGGAACCACCGGCTCGACTCGCCGGAACCACCGCCGGACATGCAAAATGACCTGCCGGCTACGCCAGAACCACTTGGCGAACACTCCGGAATCACCTGTCGGGCATGCCGGAACCACCTCTCAGACTTGCCAGAACCATGTTCTGGACACGCCGGTACCACCTGCCGGGTATGCCGGAACCAGCTGATCCACTCCCCAGAACCACC
Organism: Equus caballus; assembly: GCF_041296265.1. Taxonomy (NCBI): domain Eukaryota; kingdom Metazoa; phylum Chordata; class Mammalia; order Perissodactyla; family Equidae; genus Equus; species Equus caballus. Next base: position 9,585,736 of record NC_091697.1, read on the forward strand.
TAGTGGACACGCCGAAATCAACTGCCGGCTACGCCAGAACCACTCGGCAGACACTCCGGAATCACAGGCCAGGAATTCCGGAACCACCTCTCAGAGGGGCCAGAACCAAATGCCGGAGACTCCGGTATCACCTGCCGGACATGCCGAAATCACCTCTCAGAGGTGACAGAACCACATGCCGGACACTCCGGAATCACCTGCCGGGCATGCTGGAACCACGTGCTGGACATGCCGGAACCACCTGCCGGACATGCGGGAACCACCTGCCGGACATGCCGGAACCACCGGCTCGACTCGCCAGAACCATTGCCGGACATGCAAAATCACCTGCCGGCTACGCCAGAACCACTTGGCGAACACTCCGGTATCACCTGCCGGGCATGCCGGAACCACCTCTCAGAGGTGCCAGAACCACAGGCCGGACACTCCGGAATCACATGCCGGGCATGCCGGAACCACCTGCCGGACATGCCAGAACCACCGGCTCGACTCGCCGGAACCACCACCGGACATGCACAATGACCTGTCGGCTACGTCAGGACCACTTGGCGAACACTCCGGAATCACCTGTCGGGCATGCCGGAACCACCGCTCAGACTTGCCAGAACCAAGTTCCGGACACGCCGGTACCACCTGCCGAGTATGCCTGAACCACCTGATCCACTCCCCAGAACCACCTGCTGGATACGCCAGAATCACCTGCCGGCTACTCCAGAACCACTCGGCAGACACTCCGTAACCAACTGCCGGGCAAGCCGGAACCACCTCTCTGAGGTCCCAGAACCACATGCCGGACACTCCAGAATCACCTGCCGGGCATGCCGGAACCATCTCTCAGACGTGCCAGAACCATGTTCTGGACATGCCGGAACCACCTGCCGAGCTCGCCGGAACCACCTGCTGGACACGCCAAAATCACCTGCCGGCTATGCCAGAACCACTCGGCAGACACTCCGGAATCACATGCCGGGCATTCCGGAACCACCTCTCACAGGGGCCAGAACCAAATGCTGGACACTCTGGTATCACCTGCCGGGCATGCCGGAAACACCTCTCAGAGGTGCCAGAACCACATGCCGGACACTCTGGAATCACCTACCGGGCATGACGGAACCACCTGCTGGACATGCCGGAATCGCCTGCCGGACATGCCGGAACCACCGGCTCGACTCGCCGGAACCATTGCCGGACATGCAAAATCACCTGCCGGCTATGCCAGAACCACTTGGGGAACACTCCGGAATCACCTGCCGGGCATGGCGGAACCACCTCTAAGACATGCCGGAACCACATGGCAATGACACTGGAAGCACCTGCCGGCTACGCCACAACCATTTGGTGAATTCTTCGGAATCACCTACCGAGCTGGCTGGAACCACCTGCCGGTCACGCCAACATCAGCTGCCAGCTATGCCAGAACCACTAGGCGGACACCATGGAAACACCTGTCGGGCCGCCCAGAACCACCTATCAGACGTGCCAGAACCATGTGCCTGAGATGCCGGAACAACACCCCGAACAGACTGAAACCACCTGACAGACCCGCCTGAACCACCTGCCGAGCACGCCGGAACCACCTACTCGACTCGCTGGAACCACCTACCTGACACGCTAAAATCACCTGCCGGGTATGCCACAACCACTTGGTGGACACTCCGGAATCATCTGCCGGACATGCCAGAACCAGCTCTCAGACACACCGGAACCATGTGCCGGACACGCCGGAAGCACCTGCTGATCAAGCCTGAGCCAAAAGCTCGACTTGCAAGAAACACCTGCCAGACACGCCAAAATCACCTGCCGGGTACGCCAGAACCACGTGGCGGACACTCCTGAATCACATGTCGGGCATGACAGAACCAACTCTCAGACGTGCCAGAACCTCGTGCCGGACACGCCAGAACCACATGCCGGACAGACCGGAACCACCTGCTGGACACGCCGGAATCACCGGCTCGACTCGGCGGAACCACCGCCGGACATGCAAAATGACCTGCCGGCTAGGCCAGAACCACTCGGCAGACACTCCGGAACCACCTGCCGGGCATGCCGGAACCACCTCTCAGAGGTGCCAGAACCACATGCCAGACACTCCGGAATCACCTGCCTGGCATGCCGGAACCATCTCTCAGACGTGCCAGAACCATGTTCCGGACACGCCAGTACCACCTGCCGAGCTCGCCGGAACCACCTGCTGGACACGCCAAAATCACCTGCCAGCTACGTCAGAACCACGCGGCAGACACTCCGGAATCACCTGCCGGGCTGGCTGGAACCACCTGCCGGTCACGCAAACATCACCTTTCAGCTACGCCAGAACCACTTGGCGGGCACTGCGGAAACACCTGTCGGGCCGGCCGGAACCACCTCTCAGACGTGCCAGAACCATGTGCCTGAGATGCCGGAACCACACCCCGAACAGACCGAAACCACCTGCCAGACCCGCCTGAACCACCTGGTGAGCACGCCTGATCCACCTGCTCAACTAGCCGGAACCACCTTCCTGACACGCCAAACCACCTGCCAGGTATACCAGAACCACTTGGTGGACACTCCGGAATCATCTGCCGGACATGCCAGAACCAGCTCTCAGACACACCAGAACCACGTGCCAGAGACGCCGGAAGCACCAGCTGAGCATGCCTGAGCCACTTGCTCGACTCGCAAGAAACACCTGTCGGACATGCCAAAATCACCTGCCGGGTACGCCAGAAACACTTGGCTGACGCTCCGGAATCACTTGTCGGGCGTGCCGGAACCACCTCTCAGACTTGCCAGAACCATGTTCTGGACACGCCGGTACCACCTGCCGAGTATGCCGGAACCAGCTGATCCACTCCCCAGAACCACCTAGTGGACACGCCAAAATCACCTGCCGGCTACGCCAGAACTACGCGGCAGACACTCCGGAATCACCTGCCGGGCATGCCGGAACCATCTCTCAGACGTGCCAGAACCATGTTCCGGACACGCCAGTACCACCTGCCGAGCTCGCCGGAACCACCTGCTGGACACGCCAAAGTCACCTGCCGGTTACTCCAGAACCACGCGGCAGACACTCCGGAATCACCTGCCGGGCTGGGTGGAATCACCTGCCGGTCACGCCAACATCACCTTTCAGCTACGCCAGAACCACTTGGCGGACACTCCGGAAACACCTGTCGGGCCGGCCGGAACCACCTCTCAGACGTGCCAGAACCATGTGCCTGAGATGCCGGAACCACTCCCCGAACAGACTGAAACCACCTGCCAGACCCGCCTGAACCCCCTGGCGAGCACGCCTGATCCACCTGCTCAACTAGCCGGAACCACCTTCCTGACACGCCAAATCACCTGCCAGGTATACCAGAACCACTTGGTGGACACTCCAGAATCATCTGCCGGACATGCCAGAACCAGCTCTCAGACACACCAGAACCACGTGCCAGAGACGCCGGAAGCAACAGCTGAGCATGCCTGAGCCACCTGCTCGACTCTCAAGAAACACCTGTCGGACATGCCGAAATCACCTGCCGGGTACGCCAGAAACACTTGGCGGACGCTCCGGAATCACTTGTCGGGCGTGCCGGAACCACCTCTCAGACTTGCCAGAACCAGGTTCTGGACACGCCGGTACCACCTGCCGAGTATGCCGGAACCAGCTGATCCACTCCCCAGAACCACCTAGTGGACACGCCAAAATCAACTGCCGGCTACGCCGGAACCACCGGCTCGACTCGCCGGAACCACCGCCGGACATGCAAAATGACCTGCCGGCTACGCCAGAACCACTTGGCGAACACTCCGGAATCACCTGTCGGGCATGCCAGAACCACCTCTCAGACTTGCCAGAACCATGTTCCGGACACTCCGGTACCACCTGCCGAGTATGCCGGAACCATCTGATCCACTCCCCAGAACCGCCTGATGTACACGCCAGAATCACCTGCCGGCTACGCCAGAACCACTCGGCAGACACTCCGGAATCACATGCCAGGCATTCCGGAATCACCTCTCAGAGGTGCCAGAACCAAATGCCGGAGACTCCGGTATCACCTGCCGGGCATGCCGGAACCACCACTCAGAGGTGCCAGAACCACATGCCGGACACTCCGGAATCACCTGCCGGGCATGCCGGAACCACCTGCCGGACATGCTGGAACCACCGGCTCGACTCGCAGGAACCATTGCCGGACATGCAAAATCACCTGCCGGCTACGGCAGAACCACTTGGCGAACACTCCCTAATCACCTGCCGGGCATGGCGGAACCACCTCTCAGACATGCCGGAACCACATGCCAATGACACCGGAAGCACCTGACGAGCACGCCAGAACCACCTGCTCGACTCGCCAAAACCACCTGCTGGACACGCCAAAATCACCTGCCGGCTACGCCACAACCATTTGGTGAACTCTTCGGAATCACCTGCCGGGCTGGCTGGAACCACCTGCCGGTCACGCCAACATCACCTGCCAGCTATGCCAGAACCACTTGGCGGACACCATGGAAACACCTGTTGGGCCGGCCAGAACCACCTATCAGACGTGCCAGAACCATGTGCCTGAGATGCTGGAACCACACCCCGAACAGACCGAAACCACCTGCCAGACCCGCCTGAACCACCTGCCGAGCACGCCGGAACCACCTACTCGACTCGCTGGAACCACCTACCTGACACGCTAAAATCACCTGCCGGGTATGCCACAACCACTTGGTGGACACTCCGGAATCATCTTCCGGACATGCCAGAACCAGCTCTCAGAAACACCAGAACCACGTGCCAGACACGCCGGAATCACCTGCTGAGCTTGCCTGAGCCAAATGCTCGACTTGCAAGAAACACCTGCCAGAGACGCCAAAATCACCGGCCGGGTTCACCAGAACCACGTGGCGGACACTCCGGAATCACCTGTCGGGCATGCCGGAACCACCTCTCAGAGGTGCCAGAACCACATGCCAGACACTCCTGAATCACCTGCCGGGCATTCCGGAACCATCTCTCAGACGTGCCAGAACCATGTTCCGGACACGCCGGTACCACCTGCCGAGCTCGTCGGAACCACCTGCTGGACACGCAAAAATCACCTGCCGGCTACGCCAGAACCACTCGGCAGACACTCCGGAATCACCTGCCGGCCTGGCTGGAACCACCAGCCGGTCACGCCAACATCACATTTCAGCTACGCCGGAACCAGTTGGCGGACACTCCGGAAACACCTGTTGAGCCGGCCGGAACCACCTCTCAGACGTGCCAGAACCATGTGCCTCAGATGCCGGAACGACTCCCCGAACAGACCGAAACCACCTGCCAGACCCGCCTGAACCCCCTGGCGAGCACGCCTGAGCCACCTGCTCGACTCGCAAGAAACACCTGTCGGACATGCCAAAATCACCTGCCGGGTACGCCAGAAACACTTGGCGGACGCTCCGGAATCACCTGTCGGGCGTGCCGGAACCACCTCTCAGACTTGCCAGAACCATGTTCTGGACACGCTGGTACCACCTGCCGAGTAAGCCGGAACCAGCTGATCCACTCCCCAGAACCACCTAGTGGACACGCCAAAATCAACTGCCGGCTACGCCAGAAGCACAGTCAGATACTCCGGAATCACATGCCAGGCATTCCGGAACCACCTCTCAGAGGTGCCAGAACCAAATGCCGGAGACTCCGGTATCACCTGCCCGGCATGCCGGAACCACCTCTCAGAGGTGCCAGAACCACATGCCGGACACTCTGGAATCACCTGCCGGGCATGCCGGAGCCACCTGCTGGACATGCCGGAAGCACCGGCTCGACTCGCCGGAACCATTGCCGGACATGCAAAATCACCTGCCGGCTACACCAGAAACACTTGCCGAACACTGCGGAATCACCTGCCGGGCATGGCGGAACCACCTCTCAGACATGCCGGAACTACATGCCAATGACCCCGGAAGCACCTGCCGAGCACGCCAGAACCACCTGCTCGACTCGCCAAAACCACCCGCTGCACACGCTAAAATCACCTGCCAGCTACACCAGAACCACTCGGCAGACACTCCGGAATCACCTGCCGGGCTGGCTGGAACCACCTGCCGGTCACGCCAACATCACCTTTCAGCTACGCCAGCACCACTAGGCGGACACTCCGGAAACACCTGTCGAGCCGGCAGGGACCACCTCTCAGAGGTGCCAGAACCACATGCCGGACACTCCGGAATCACCTGCCGGGCATTCCGGAACCATCTCTCAGACGTGCCAGAACCATGTTCCGGACACGCCGGTACCACCTGCCGAGTATGCCGGAACCACCTGATCCACTCCCCAGAACCACCTGATGGACACCCCAGAATCACCTGCCAGCTACGCCAGAAGCACTCGGCAGACACTCCGGAACCACCTGCCGGGCATGCCGTAACCACCTCTCAGAGGTGCCAGAACCACATGCCGGACACTCCGGAATGACCTGCCGGTCATGCCGGAACCACCTGCCGGAAATTCCGGAACCACCGGCTCGAATCGCCGGAACCAATGACGGACATGCAAAATCACCTGCCGGCTATGCCAGAACCACTTGGCGAACACTCCGGTATCACCTGCCGGGCATGCCGGAACCACCTCTCAAAGGTGCCAGAACCACATGCCGGACACTCCGGAATCACCTCCCGGGCATGCCGGAACCACCTACCGGACATGCCGGAACCACCGGCTCGACTCACGTGCACCATTGCCGGACATGCAAAATCACCTGCCGGCTATGCCAGACCCACTTGGGGAACACTCCGGAATCACCTGCCGGGCATGGTGGAACCACCTGCCGGTCACGCCAACATCACCTTTCAGCTACGCCAGAACCACTTGGCGGACACTCCGGAAACACCTGTCGGGCCCGCCGCAACCACCTCTCAGACGTGCCAGAACCATGTGCCTGAGATGCCGGAACCACACCCCGAACAGACCGAAACCACCTGCCAGACCCGCCTGAACCACCTGGCGAGCACGCCTGATCCACCTGCTCAACTAGCCGGAACCACCTTCCTGACACGCCAAATCACCTGCCAGGTATACCAGAACCACTTGGTGGACACTCCGGAATCATCTGCCGGACATGCCAGAACCAGCTCTCAGACACACCAGAACCACGTGCCAGAGACGCCGGAAGCACCAGCTGAGCATGCCTGAGCCACTTGCTCGACTCGCAAGAAACACCTGTCGGACATGCCAAAATCACCTGCCGGGTACGCCAGAAACACTTGGCGGACGCTCCGGAATCACTTGTCGGGCGTGCCGGAACCACCTCTCAGACTTGCCAGAACCATGTTCTGGACACGCCGGTACCACCTGCCGAGTATGCCGGAACCAGCTGATCCACTCCCCAGAACCACCTAGTGGACACGCCAAAATCACCTGCCGGCTACGCCAGAACCACGCGGCAGACACTCCGGAATCACCTGCCGGGCATGCCGGAACCATCTCTCAGACGTGCCAGAACCATGTTCCGGACACGCCAGTACCACCTGCCGAGCTCGCCGGAACCACCTGCTGGACACGCCAAAATCACCTGCCCGTTACGCCAGAACCACGCGGCAGACACTCCGGAATCACCTGCCGGGCTGGGTGGAATCACCTGCCGGTCACGCCAACATCACCTTTCAGCTACGCCAGAACCACTTGGCGGACACTCCGGAAACACCTGTCGGGCCGGCCGGAACCACCTCTCAGACGTGCCAGAACCATGTGCCTGAGATGCCGGAACCACTCCCCGAACAGACTGAAACCACCTGCCAGACCCGCCTGAACCCCCTGGCGAGCACGCCTGATCCACCTGCTCAACTAGCCGGAACCACCTTCCTGACACGCCAAATCACCTGCCAGGTATACCAGAACCACTTGGTGGACACTCCGGAATCATCTGCCGGACATGCCAGAACCAGCTCTCAGACACACCAGAACCACGTGCCAGAGACGCCGGAAGCAACAGCTGAGCATGCCTGAGCCACCTGCTCGACTCTCAAGAAACACCTGTCGGACATGCCGAAATCACCTGCCGGGTACGCCAGAAACACTTGGCGGACGCTCCGGAATCACCTGTCGGGCGTGCCGGAACCACCTCTCAGACTTGCCAGAACCATCTTCTGGACACGCCGGTACCACCTGCCGAGTATGCCGGAACCAGCTGATCCACTCCCCAGAACCACCTAGTGGACACGCCAAAATCAACTGCCGGCTACGCCAGAACCACTCGGCAGACACTCCGGAATCACAGGCCAGGCATTCCGGAACCACCTCTCAGAGGTGCCAGAACCAAATGCCGGACACTCCGGTATCACCTGCCGGGCATGCCGGAACCACCTCTCAGAGGTGCCAGAACCACATGCCGGACACTCCGGAATCACCTGCCGGGCATGCTGGAACCACGTGCCGGACATGCCGGAACCACCTGCCGGACATGCCGGAACCACCTGCCGGACATGCCAGAACCACCTGCCGGACATTCTGGAACCACCGTCTCGACTCGCCGGAACCATTGCCGGACATGCAAAATCACCTGCCGGCTACGCCAGAACCACTTGGTGAACACTCCGGTATCACCTGACGGGCATGCCGGAACCACCTCTCAGACGTGCCAGAACCACATGCGGGAGACTCCGGAATCACCTGCCGGGCATGCTGGAACCACCTGCCGGACATGCCGGAACCACCTGCCGGACATTCCGGAACCACCAGCTCGACTCGCCTGAACCATTGCCGTACATGCAAAATCACCTGCCGGCTATGCCAGAACGACTTGGCGAACACTCCGGTATCACCTGCCGGGCATGCCGGAACCACCTCTCAAAGGTGAAAGAACCACATGCCGGACACTCCGGAATCACCTGCCGGGCATGCCGGAACCACCTGCCGGACATGCCGGAACCACCGGCTCGACTTGCGTGCACCATTGCCGGACATGCAAAACCACCTGCCGGCTATGCCAGAACCACTTGGGGAACACTCCGGAATCACCTGCCGGGCTTGCTGGAACCATCTCTCAGACGTGCCAGAACCATGTTCCGGACACGCCGGTACCACCTGCCGAGCTCGCCGGAACCACCTGCTGGACACGCCAAAATCACCTGTCGGCTACGCCAGATCCACGCGGCAGACACTCCGGAATCACCTGCCGGGCTGGCTGGAACCACCAGCCCGGCACGCGAACATCACCTTTCAGCTACGCCGGAACCACTTGGCGGACACTCCGGAAACACCTGTCGGGCATGCTGGAACCACGTGCTGGACATGCCGGAACCACCTGCCGGACATGCCGGAACCACCTGCCGGACATTCCGGAACCAATGCCGGACATGCAAAATCACCTGCCGGCTACGCCAGAACCACTTGGCGAACACTCCGGTATCACCTGCCGGGCATGCCGGAACCACCTCTCAAAGGTGACAGAACCACATGCCGGACACTCCGGAATCACCTGCCGGGCATGCCGGAACCACCTGCCAGACATGCCGGAACCACCGGCTCGACTCGCGTGCACCATTACCGGACATGCAAAATCACCTGCCGGCTATGCCAGAACCACTTGGGGAACACTCCGGAATCACCTGCCGGGCATGCCGGAACCACCTCTCAGAGGTGCCAGAACCACATGCCGGACACTCCGGAATCACCTGCCGGGCATGCCGGAACCATCTCTCAGACGTGCCAGAACCATGTTCCTGACACGCCGGTACCACCTGCCGAGCTCGCCGGAACCACCTGCTGGACACGCCAAAATCACCTGTCGGCTACGCCAGATCCACGCGGCAGACACTCCGGAATCACCTGCCGGGCTGGCTGGAACCACCTGCCCGTCACGCGAACATCACCTTTCAGCTACGCCGGAACCACTTGGCGGACACTCCGGAAACACCTGTCGGGCCGGCCGGAACCACCTCTCAGACGTGCCAGAACCATGTGCCTGAGATGCTGGAACCACACCCCGAACAGACCGAAACCACCTGCCAGACCCGCCTGAAACACCTGCCGGGCACGCCGGAACCACCTACTCGACTCGCTGGAACCACCTACCTGACACGCTAAAATCACCTGCCGGGTATGCCACAACTACTTGGTGGACACTCTGGAATCATCTGCCGGACATGCCAGAACCAGCTCTCACACACACCAGAACCACGTGCCAGACACGCCGGAAGCACCTGCTGATCATTTCTGAGCCAAATGCTCGACTTGCCAGAGACACCTGCCAGACACGCCAAAATCACCTGCCGGGTACGCCAGAACCACGTGGCGGACACTCCGGAATCACCTGTCGGGCATGCCGGAACCAACTCTCAGACGTGCCAGAACCTCGTGCCGGACACGCCAGAACCACCTGCCGGACAGACCGGAAACACCTTCTGGACACGCCGGAACCACCGGCTCGACTCGCCGGAACCACGGCCGGACATGCAGAATCACTTGCCGGCTACGCCAGAACCACTTGGCGAACACTCCAGTATCACCTGTCGGGCATGCCGGAACCACCTCTCAGACTTGCCAGAACCATGTTCCGGACACGCCGGTACCACCTGCCGAGTATGCCTTAACCACCTGATCCACTCCCCAGAACCACCTGCTGGACACGCCAGAATCACCTGCCGACTACGCCAGAACCACTCGGCAGACACTCCGGAACCACCTGTCGGGCATGCCGGAACCACCTCTCAGACGTGCCAGAACCATGTGCCTGAGCTGCCGGAACCACTCCCCGAACAGACCGAAACCACCTTCCAGACCCTCCTGAACCCCCTGGCGAGCACGCCTGATCCACCTGCTCAACTGGCCGGAATCAACTTCCTGAGACGCCAAAATCACCTGCCAGGTATACAAGAACCACTTGGTGGAGACTCCGGAATCATCTGCCGGAGATGCCAGAACCAGCTCTCAGACACACCAGAACCACGTGCCAGAGACGCCGGATGCACCAGCTGAGCATGCCTCAGCCACCTGCTCGACTCGCAAGATACAACTGTCGGACAGGCGAAAATCACCTGCCGGGTACGCCAGATACACTTGGCGGACGCTCCGGAATCACAAGTCGGGCGTGCCGGAACCACCTCTCAGACTTGCCAGAACCATGTTCTGGACACGCCGGTACCACCTGCCTAGTATGCCGGAACCAGCTGATCCATTCCCCGGAACCACCTTCTGGACACGCCAGAATCACCTGCCGACTACGCCAGAACCACTCGGCAGAACCTCCGGAACCACCTGCCGGGCATGCCGGACCCACCTCTCAGAGGTGCCAGAACCACATGCCGGACACTCCGGAATCAGCTGCCGGGCATGCCGGAACCACCTCTCAGAGGTGCCAGAACCACATGCCGGACACTCCGGAATCACCTGCCTGGCATTCCGGAACCATCTCTAAGACGTGCCAGAACCATGTGCCTGAGATGCCGGAACCACTCCCCGAACAGACCGAAACCACCTGCCAGACCCGCCTGAACCCCCTGGGGAGCACGCCTGATCCACCTGCTCAACTAGCCGGAACCACTTTCCTGACACGCCAAAATCACCTGCCGGCTACGCCACAACAATTTGGTGAACTCTTCGGAATCACCTGCCGGGCTGGCTCCAGAACCACTCGGCAGACACTCCGGAATCACCAGTCGGGCGTGCCGGAACCACCTCTCAGACTTGCCAGAACCATGTTCTGGACACGCCGGTACCACCTGCCGAGTATGCCGGAACCAGCTGATCCATTCCCCGGAACCACCTTCTGGACACGCCAGAATCACCTGCAGGAAAGTCCGGAAACACCTGCTGGACATGCCAGAACCACCCGGCAGACACTCCGGAATCACATGCCAGGCATCCCGGAACCACCTCTCAGAGGTGACAGAACCACATGCCGGACACTCCGGAATCACCTGCCGGGCATGCCGGACCCACCTGCCGGACATGCCGGAACCACCGGCTCGACTCGCCGGAACCATTGCCGGACATGCAAAATCACCTGCCGGCTACGCCAGAACCACTTGGCGAACACTCCGGAATCACCTGCCGGGCAAGGCGGAACAACCTCTCAGACATGCCAGAACCACATGCCAATGACACCGGAAGCACCTGCCGAGCACGCAAGAACCACCTGCTCGACTCGCCAAAACCACCCTATGGACACGCCAAAATCACCTGCCGGGTACGCCAGAACCACGTGGCGGACACTCCGGAATCACCTGCCTGGCATGACGGAACCATCTCTCAGACGTGCCAGAACCATGTTCCAGACACGCTGGTACCACCTGCCGAGCTCGCCGGAACCACCTGCTGGACACGTCAAAATCACCTGCCGGCTATGCCAGAACCACTCGGCAGACACTCCGGAATCACATGCCGGGCATTCCGGAACCACCCCTCACAGGGGCCAGAACCAAATGCTGGACACTCCGGCATCACCTGCCGGGCATGCCGGAAACAACTCTCAGAGGTGCCAGAACCACATGCCGGAAACTCCGGAGTCACCTGCCGGGCATGCCGGAACCATCTCTCAGACATGCCAGAACCATGTTCCGGACACGCCGGTACCACCTGCCGAGCTCGCCGGAACCACCTGCTGGACACTGCAAAATCACCTGTCGGCTACGCCAGAACCACTCGGCAGACACTCCGGAATCACCTGCCGGGCTGGCTGGAACCACCTGTCGGTGACGCCAACATCACCTTTCAGCTACGCCAGAACCACTTGGCGGACACCATGGAAACACCTGTCGGGCCGGCCGGAACCACCTCTCAGACGTGCCAGAACCATGTGCCTGAGATGCCGGAACCACTCCCCGAACAGACCGAAACCACCTGCCAGACCCGCCTGAACCCCCTGGCGAGCACGCCTGATCCACCTGCTCAACTAGCCGGAACCACCTTCCTGACACGCCAAAATCACCTGCCAGGTATACCAGAACCACTTGGTGGACACTCCGGAATCATCTGCCGGACATGCCAGAATCAGCTCTCAGACACACCAGAACCACGTGCCAGAGACGCCGGAAGCACCAGCTGAGCATGCCTCAGCCACCTGCTCGACTCGCGAGAAACACCTGTCGGACATGCCAAAATCACCTGCCGGGTACGCCAGAAACACTTGGCGGACGCTCCGGAATCACCTGTCGGGCGTGCCGGAACCACCTCTCAGACTTGCCAGAACCATGTTCTGGACACGCCGGTACCACCTGCCGAGTATGCCGGAACCAGCTGATCCACTCCCCAGAACCACCTAGTGGACACGCCAAGAGCAACTGCCGGGTACGCCGGAACCACCGGCTCGACTCGCCGGGACCACCGCCGGACATGCAAAATGAGCTGCCAGCTACGCCAGAACCACTCGGCAGACACTCCGGAATCACATGCCAGGCATTCCGGAACCACCTCTCAGAGGTGCCAGAACCAAATGCCACAGACTACGGTATCACCTGCCGGACATGCCGGAACCACCTGATCCACTCCCCAGAACCACCTGCTGGACACCCCAGAATCACCTGCCGACTACGCCAGAACCACTCGGCAGACACTCCGGAACCACCTGCCGGGCATGTCGGAACCACCTCTCAGAGGTGCCAGAACCACATGCCGGACACTCCGGAATCACCTGCCGGGCATGCCCGAACCGTCTCTCAGACGTGCCAGAACCATGTTCCGGACACGCCGGTACCACCTGCCGAGCTCGCCTTAACCACCTGCTGGACACTGCAAAATCACCTGCCGGGTACGCCAGAACCACTCGGCAGACACTCCGGAATCACCTGTCGGGCATGCCGGAACCAACTCTCAGACGTGCCAGAACCTCGTGCCGGACACGCCAGAACCACGTACCGGACAGACCGGAAACACCTGCCGGACACGCCGGAACCACCGGCTTGACTCGCCAGAACCACCGCCGGACATGCAAAATGACCTGCCGGCTACGCCAGAACCACTTGGCGAACACTCCGGAATCACCTGTCGGGCATGCCGGAACCATCTCTCAGACGTGCCAGAACCATGTTCCGGACACGCTGGTACCACCTTCCGAGCTCGCCGGAACCACCTGCTGAACACGCCAAAATCACCTGCCAGCTACGCCAGAACCACACGGCAGACACTCCGGAATCACCTGCCGGGCTGGCTGGAACCACTTGCCTGTCACGCCAACATCACCTTTCAGCTACGCCAGAACCACTTGGCGGACACAGGAAACACCTGTCGGGCTGGCCGCAACCACCTATCAAAGGTGCCAGAACAAAATGCCTGACACTCCGGAATCACCTGCCGGGAATGCCGGAACCACCTGCTGGACATGCCGGAACCACCGGCTCGACTCGCCGGAACCATTGCCGGACATGCAAAATCACCTGCCGGCTACGCCAGAACCACTTGGCGAACACGCCGGAATCACCTGCTGGGCATGTCGGAACCACCTCTCAGAGGTGCCAGAACCACATGCCGGACAATCCGGAATCACCTGCCGGGCATGCCCGAACCGTCTGTCAGACGTGCCAGAACCATGTTCCGGACACGCCGGTACCACCTACCGAGCTCGCCGGAACCACCTGCTGGACACGCCAAAATCATCTACCGGCTACACCAGAACCACTCGGCAGACTCTCCAGAATCACCTGCCGGGCTGGCTGGAAGCACATGCCGGTCACGCCAACATAACCTTTCAGCTACACCAGAACCACTTGGTGGACACTCCGGAAACACCTGTCGGGCCGGCCGCAACCACCTCTCAGAGGTGCCAGAACAAAATGCCTGACACTCCGGAATCACCTGCCGGGAATGCCGGAACCACCTGCCGGACATGCTGGAACCACCGGCTCGACTCGCCGGAACCATTGCCGGACATGCAAAATCACCTGCTGGCTACGGCAGAACCACTTGGCGAACACTCCGGAATCACCTGCCGGGCATGGCGGAACCACCTCTCAGACATGCCGGAACCACATGCCAATGACACCGACAGCACCTGCCAAGCACGCCAGAAACACATGCTCGACTCGCCAAAACCACCTGCTGGACACGCCAAAATCACCTGCCGGCTACGCCAGAACCACATGGCAGACACTTCGGAATCACATGCCGGGCTGGCTGGAACCACCTGCCGCTCACGCCAACATCACCTTTCAGCTACGCCAGAACCACTTGGTGGACACTCCGGAAACACCTGTCGGGCCGGCCGGAACCACCTCTCAGACGTGCCAGAACCATGAGCCTGAGATGCCGGAACCACTCCCCGAACAGACCGAAACCACCTGCCAGACCCGCCTGAACCCCCTGGCGAGCACGCCTGATCCACCTGCTCAACTAGCCGGAACCACCTTCCTGACACGCCAAAATCACCTCCCAGGTATCCAAGAACCACTTGGTGGACACTCCGGAATCATCTGCCGGAGATGCCAGAACCAGCTCTCAGACACACCAGAACCACGTGCCAGAGACGCCGGAAGCACCAGCTGAGCATGCCTCAGCCACCTGCTCGACTCGCAAGATACACCTGTCGGACAGGCGAAAATCACCTGCCGGGTACCCCAGAAACACTTGGCGGATGCTCCGGAATCACGTGTCGGGCATGCCGGAACCAACTCTCAGACGTGCCAGAACCTCGTGCCGGTCACGCCAGAACCACCTGCCGGACACGCCGGAACCACCGGCTCGACTCGCCGGAACCACCGCCGGACATGCAAAATGACCTGCCGGCTACGCCAGAACCACTTGGCGAACACTCCGGAATCACCTGTCGGGCATGCCGGAACCACCTCTCAGACTTGCCAGAACCATGTTCTGGACACGCCGGTACCACCTGCCGGGTATGCCGGAACCAGCTGATCCACTCCCCAGAACCACCTAGTGGACACGCCGAAATCAACTGCCGGCTACGCCAGAACCACTCGGCAGACACTCCGGAATCACAGGCCAGGAATTCCGGAACCACCTCTCAGAGGGGCCAGAACCAAATGCCGGAGACTCCGGTATCACCTGCCGGACATGCCGAAATCACCTCTCAGAGGTGACAGAACCACATGCCGGACACTCCGGAATCACCTGCCGGGCATGCTGGAACCACAGGCCGGACATGCCGGAACCACCTGCCGGACATGCGGGAACCACCTGCCGGACATGCCAGAACCACCGGCTCGACTCGCCGGAACCACCACCGGACATGCACAATGACCTGTCGGCTACGTCAGGACCACTTGGCGAACACTCCGGAATCACCTGTCGGGCATGCCGGAACCACCGCTCAGACTTGCCAGAACCAAGTTCCGGACACGCCGGTACCACCTGCCGAGTATGCCTGAACCACCTGATCCACTCCCCAGAACCACCTGCTGGATACGCCAGAATCACCTGCCGGCTACTCCAGAACCACTCGGCAGACACTCCGTAACCAACTGCCGGGCAAGCCGGAACCACCTCTCTGAGGTCCCAGAACCACATGCCGGACACTCCAGAATCACCTGCCGGGCATGCCGGAACCATCTCTCAGACGTGCCAGAACCATGTTCTGGACATGCCGGAACCACCTGCCGAGCTCGCCGGAACCACCTGCTGGACACGCCAAAATCACCTGCCGGCTATGCCAGAACCACTCGGCAGACACTCCGGAATCACATGCCGGGCATTCCGGAACCACCTCTCACAGGGGCCAGAACCAAATGCTGGACACTCCGGTATCACCTGCCGGGCATGCCGGAAACACCTCTCAGAGGTGCCAGAACCACATGCCGGACACTCTGGAATCACCTACCGGGCATGACGGAACCACCTGCTGGACATGCCGGAATCGCCTGCCGGACATGCCGGAACCACCGGCTCGACTCGCCGGAACCATTGCCGGACATGCAAAATCACCTGCCGGCTATGCCAGAACCACTTGGGGAACACGCCGGAATCACCTGCCGGGCATGGCGGAACCACCTCTAAGACATGCCGGAACCACATGGCAATGACACTGGAAGCACCTGCCGGCTACGCCACAACCATTTGGTGAATTCTTCGGAATCACCTACCGAGCTGGCTGGAACCACCTGCCGGTCACGCCAACATCAGCTGCCAGCTATGCCAGAACCACTAGGCGGACACCATGGAAACACCTGTCGGGCCGCCCAGAACCACCTATCAGACGTGCCAGAACCATGTGCCTGAGATGCCGGAACAACACCCCGAACAGACTGAAACCACCTGACAGACCCGCCTGAACCACCTGCCGAGCACGCAGGAACCACCTACTCGACTCGCTGGAACCACCTACCTGACACGCTAAAATCACCTGCCGGGTATGCCACAACCACTTGGTGGACACTCCGGAATCATCTGCCGGACATGCCAGAACCAGCTCTCAGACACACCGGAACCATGTGCCGGACACGCCGGAAGCACCTGCTGATCAAGCCTGAGCCAAAAGCTCGACTTGCAAGAAACACCTGCCAGACACGCCAAAATCACCTGCCGGGTACGCCAGAACCACGTGGCGGACACTCCTGAATCACATGTCGGGCATGACAGAACCAACTCTCACACGTGCCAGAACCTCGTGCCGGACACGCCAGAACCACATGCCGGACAGACCGGAACCACCTGCTGGACACGCCGGAATCACCGGCTCGACTCGGCGGAACCACCGCCGGACATGCAAAATGACCTGCCGGCTAGGCCAGAACCACTCGGCAGACACTCCGGAACCACCTGCCGGGCATGCCGGAACCACCTCTCAGAGGTGCCAGAACCACATGCCAGACACTCCGGAATCACCTGCCTGGCATGCCGGAACCATCTCTCAGACGTGCCAGAACCATGTTCCGGACACGCCAGTACCACCTGCCGAGCTCGCCGGAACCACCTGCTGGACACGCCAAAATCACCTGCCAGCTACGTCAGAACCACGCGGCAGACACTCCGGAATCACCTGCCGGGCTGGCTGGAACCACCTGCCGGTCACGCAAACATCACCTTTCAGCTACGCCAGAACCACTTGGCGGGCACTGCGGAAACACCTGTCGGGCCGGCCGGAACCACCTCTCAGACGTGCCAGAACCATGTGCCTGAGATGCCGGAACCACACCCCGAACAGACCGAAACCACCTGCCAGACCCGCCTGAACCACCTGGCGAGCACGCCTCATCCACCTGCTCAACTAGCCGGAACCACCTTCCTGACACGCCAAACCACCTGCCAGGTATACCAGAACCACTTGGTGGACACTCCGGAATCATCTGCCGGACATGCCAGAACCAGCTCTCAGACACACCAGAACCACGTGCCAGAGACGCCGGAAGCACCAGCTGAGCATGCCTGAGCCACTTGCTCGACTCGCAAGAAACACCTGTCGGACATGCCAAAATCACCTGCCGGGTACGCCAGAAACACTTGGCTGACGCTCCGGAATCACTTGTCGGGCGTGCCGGAACCACCTCTCAGACTTGCCAGAACCATGTTCTGGACACGCCGGTACCACCTGCCGAGTATGCCGGAACCAGCTGATCCACTCCCCAGAACCACCTAGTGGACACGCCAAAATCACCTGCCGGCTACGCCAGAACTACGCGGCAGACACTCCGGAATCACCTGCCGGGCATGCCGGAACCATCTCTCAGACGTGCCAGAACCATGTTCCGGACACGCCAGTACCACCTGCCGAGCTCGCCGGAACCACCTGCTGGACACGCCAAAATCACCTGCCGGTTACGCCAGAACCACGCGGCAGACACTCCGGAATCACCTGCCGGGCATGCCGGAACCATCTCTCAGACGTGCCAGAACCATGTTCCGGACACGCCAGTACCACCTGCCGAGCTCGCCGGAACCACCTGCTGGACACGCCAAAATCACCTGCCGGTTACGCCAGAACCACGCGGCAGACACTCCGGAATCACCTGCCGGGCTGGGTGGAATCACCTGCCGGTCACGCCAACATCACCTTTCAGCTACGCCAGAACCACTTGGCGGACACTCCGGAAACACCTGTCGGGCCGGCCGGAACCACCTCTCAGACGTGCCAGAACCATGTGCCTGAGATGCCGGAACCACTCCCCGAACAGACTGAAACCACCTGCCAGACCCGCCTGAACCCCCTGGCGAGCACGCCTGATCCACCTGCTCAACTAGCCGGAACCACCTTCCTGACACGCCAAATCACCTGCCAGGTATACCAGAACCACTTGGTGGACACTCCGGAATCATCTGCCGGACATGCCAGAACCAGCTCTCAGACACACCAGAACCACGTGCCAGAGACGCCGGAAGCAACAGCTGAGCATGCCTGAGCCACCTGCTCGACTCTCAAGAAACACCTGTCGGACATGCCGAAATCACCTGCCGGGTACGCCAGAAACACTTGGCGGACGCTCCGGAATCACTTGTCGGGCGTGCCGGAACCACCTCTCAGACTTGCCAGAACCAGGTTCTGGACACGCCGGTACCACCTGCCGAGTATGCCGGAACCAGCTGATCCACTCCCCAGAACCACCTAGTGGACACGCCAAAATCAACTGCCGGCTACGCCGGAACCACCGGCTCGACTCGCCGGAACCACCGCCGGACATGCAAAAT
Organism: Equus caballus; assembly: GCF_041296265.1. Lineage (NCBI taxonomy): Eukaryota > Metazoa > Chordata > Mammalia > Perissodactyla > Equidae > Equus > Equus caballus. Next base: position 9,605,255 of record NC_091697.1, read on the forward strand.
GACGTGCCGGCTACGCCAGAACCACTTGGCGAACACTCCGGAATCACCTGTCGGGCATGCCAGAACCACCTCTCAGACTTGCCAGAACCATGTTCCGGACACTCCGGTACCACCTGCCGAGTATGCCGGAACCATCTGATCCACTCCCCAGAACCGCCTGATGTACACGCCAGAATCACCTGCCGGCTTCGCCAGAACCACTCGGCAGACACTCCGGAATCACATGCCAGGCATTCCGGAATCACCTCTCAGAGGTGCCAGAACCAAATGCCGGAGACTCCGGTATCACCTGCCGGGCATGCCGGAACCACCACTCAGAGGTGCCAGAACCACATGCCGGACACTCCGGAATCACCTGCCGGGCATGCCGGAACCACCTGCCGGACATGCTGGAACCACCGGCTCGACTCGCAGGAACCATTGCCGGACATGCAAAATCACCTGCCGGCTACGGCAGAACCACTTGGCGAACACTCCCTAATCACCTGCCGGGCATGGCGGAACCACCTCTCAGACATGCCGGAACCACATGCCAATGACACCGGAAGCACCTGACGAGCACGCCAGAACCACCTGCTCGACTCGCCAAAACCACCTGCTGGACACGCCAAAATCACCTGCCGGCTACGCCACAACCATTTGGTGAACTCTTCGGAATCACCTGCCGGGCTGGCTGGAACCACCTGCCGGTCACGCCAACATCACCTGCCAGCTATGCCAGAACCACTTGGCGGACACCATGGAAACACCTGTTGGGCCGGCCAGAACCACCTATCAGACGTGCCAGAACCATGTGCCTGAGATGCTGGAACCACACCCCGAACAGACCGAAACCACCTGCCAGACCCGCCTGAACCACCTGCCGAGCACGCCGGAACCACCTACTCGACTCGCTGGAACCACCTACCTGACACGCTAAAATCACCTGCCGGGTATGCCACAACCACTTGGTGGACACTCCGGAATCATCTTCCGGACATGCCAGAACCAGCTCTCAGAAACACCAGAACCACGTGCCAGACACGCCGGAATCACCTGCTGAGCTTGCCTGAGCCAAATGCTCGACTTGCAAGAAACACCTGCCAGAGACGCCAAAATCACCGGCCGGGTTCACCAGAACCACGTGGCGGACACTCCGGAATCACCTGTCGGGCATGCCGGAACCACCTCTCAGAGGTGCCAGAACCACATGCCAGACACTCCTGAATCACCTGCCGGGCATTCCGGAACCATCTCTCAGACGTGCCAGAACCATGTTCCGGACACGCCGGTACCACCTGCCGAGCTCGTCGGAACCACCTGCTGGACACGCCAAAATCACCTGCCGGCTACGCCAGAACCACTCGGCAGACACTCCGGAATCACCTGCCGGCCTGGCTGGAACCACCAGCCGGTCACGCCAACATCACATTTCAGCTACGCCGGAACCAGTTGGCGGACACTCCGGAAACACCTGTTGAGCCGGCCGGAACCACCTCTCAGACATGCCAGAACCATGTGCCTCAGATGCCGGAACGACTCCCCGAACAGACCGAAACCACCTGCCAGACCCGCCTGAACCCCCTGGCGAGCACGCCTGAGCCACCTGCTCGACTCGCAAGAAACACCTGTCGGACATGCCAAAATCACCTGCCGGGTACGCCAGAAACACTTGGCGGACGCTCCGGAATCACCTGTCGGGCGTGCCGGAACCACCTCTCAGACTTGCCAGAACCATGTTCTGGACACGCTGGTACCACCTGCCGAGTAAGCCGGAACCAGCTGATCCACTCCCCAGAACCACCTAGTGGACACGCCAAAATCAACTGCCGGCTACGCCAGAAGCACAGTCAGATACTCCGGAATCACATGCCAGGCATTCCGGAACCACCTCTCAGAGGTGCCAGAACCAAATGCCGGAGACTCCGGTATCACCTGCCGGGCATGCCGGAACCACCTCTCAGAGGTGCCAGAACCACATGCCGGACACTCTGGAATCACCTGCCGGGCATGCCGGAGCCACCTGCTGGACATGCCGGAAGCACCGGCTCGACTCGCCGGAACCATTGCCGGACATGCAAAATCACCTGCCGGCTACACCAGAAACACTTGCCGAACACTGCGGAATCACCTGCCGGGCATGGCGGAACCACCTCTCAGACATGCCGGAACCACATGCCAATGACCCCGGAAGCACCTGCCGAGCACGCCAGAACCACCTGCTCGACTCGCCAAAACCACCCGCTGGACACGCCAAAATCACCTGCCAGCTACGCCAGAACCACTCGGCAGACACTCCGGAATCACCTGCCGGGCTGGCTGGAACCACCTGCCGGTCACGCCAACATCACCTTTCAGCTACGCCAGAACCACTTGGCGGACACTCCGGAAACACCTGTCGAGCCGGCAGGGACCACCTCTCAGAGGTGCCAGAACCACATGCCGGACACTCCGGAATCACCTGCCGGGCATGCCGGAACCATCTCTCAGACGTGCCAGAACCATGTTCCGGACACGCCGGTACCACCTGCCGAGTATGCCGGAACCACCTGATCCACTCCCCAGAACCACCTGATGGACACCCCAGAATCACCTGCCAGCTACGCCAGAAGCACTCGGCAGACACTCCGGAACCACCTGCCGGGCATGCCGTAACCACCTCTCAGAGGTGCCAGAACCACATGCCGGACACTCCGGAATGACCTGCCGGTCATGCCGGAACCACCTGCCGGAAATTCCGGAACCACCGGCTCGACTCGCCGGAACCAATGACGGACATGCAAAATCACCTGCCGGCTATGCCAGAACCACTTGGCGAACACTCCGGTATCACCTGCCGGGCATGCCGGAACCACCTCTCAAAGGTGCCAGAACCACATGCCGGACACTCCGGAATCACCTCCCGGGCATGCCGGAACCACCTACCGGACATGCCGGAACCACCGGCTCGACTCACGTGCACCATTGCCGGACATGCAAAATCACCTGCCGGCTATGCCAGACCCACTTGGGCAACACTCCGGAATCACCTGCCGGGCATGGTGGAACCACCTGCCGGTCACGCCAACATCACCTTTCAGCTACGCCAGAACCACTTGGCGGACACTCCGGAAACACCTGTCGGGCCCGCCGCAACCACCTCTCAGACGTGCCAGAACCATGTGCCTGAGATGCCGGAACCACACCCCGAACAGACCGAAACCACCTGCCAGACCCGCCTGAACCACCTGGCGAGCACGCCTGATCCACCTGCTCAACTAGCCGGAACCACCTTCCTGACACGCCAAATCACCTGCCAGGTATACCAGAACCACTTGGTGGACACTCCGGAATCATCTGCCGGACATGCCAGAACCAGCTCTCAGACACACCAGAACCACGTGCCAGAGACGCCGGAAGCACCAGCTGAGCATGCCTGAGCCACTTGCTCGACTCGCAAGAAACACCTGTCGGACATGCCAAAATCACCTGCCGGGTACGCCAGAAACACTTGGCGGACGCTCCGGAATCACTTGTCGGGCGTGCCGGAACCACCTCTCAGACTTGCCAGAACCATGTTCTGGACACGCCGGTACCACCTGCCGAGTATGCCGGAACCAGCTGATCCACTCCCCAGAACCACCTAGTGGACACGCCAAAATCACCTGCCGGCTACGCCAGAACCACGCGGCAGACACTCCGGAATCACCTGCCGGGCATGCCGGAACCATCTCTCAGACGTGCCAGAACCATGTTCCGGACACGCCAGTACCACCTGCCGAGCTCGCCGGAACCACCTGCTGGACACGCCAAAATCACCTGCCCGTTACGCCAGAACCACGCGGCAGACACTCCGGAATCACCTGCCGGGCTGGGTGGAATCACCTGCCGGTCACGCCAACATCACCTTTCAGCTACGCCAGAACCACTTGGCGGACACTCCGGAAACACCTGTCGGGCCGGCCGGAACCACCTCTCAGACGTGCCAGAACCATGTGCCTGAGATGCCGGAACCACTCCCCGAACAGACTGAAACCACCTGCCAGACCCGCCTGAACCCCCTGGCGAGCACGCCTGATCCACCTGCTCAACTAGCCGGAACCACCTTCCTGACACGCCAAATCACCTGCCAGGTATACCAGAACCACTTGGTGGACACTCCGGAATCATCTGCCGGACATGCCAGAACCAGCTCTCAGACACACCAGAACCACGTGCCAGAGACGCCGGAAGCAACAGCTGAGCATGCCTGAGCCACCTGCTCGACTCTCAAGAAACACCTGTCGGACATGCCGAAATCACCTGCCGGGTACGCCAGAAACACTTGGCGGACGCTCCGGAATCACTTGTCGGGCGTGCCGGAACCACCTCTCAGACTTGCCAGAACCAGGTTCTGGACAAGCCAGTACCACCTGCCGAGTATGCCGGAACCAGCTGATCCACTCCCCAGAACCACCTAGTGGACACGCCAAAATCAACTGCCGGCTACGCCGGAACCACCGGCTCGACTCGCCGGAACCACCGCCGGACATGCAAAATGACGTGCCGGCTACGCCAGAACCACTTGGCGAACACTCCGGAATCACCTGTCGGGCATGCCAGAACCACCTCTCAGACTTGCCAGAACCATGTTCCGGACACTCCGGTACCACCTGCCGAGTATGCCGGAACCATCTGATCCACTCCCCAGAACCACCTGATGTACACGCCAGAATCACCTGCCGGCTACGCCAGAACCACTCGGCAGACACTCCGGAATCACATGCCAGGCATTCCGGAATCACCTCTCAGAGGTGCCAGAACCAAATGCCGGAGACTCCGGTATCACCTGCCGGGCATGCCGGAACCACCACTCAGAGGTGCCAGAACCACATGCCGGACACTCCGGAATCACCTGCCGGGCATGCCGGAACCACCTGCCGGACATGCCGGAACCACCTGCCGGACATGCCGGAACCACCTGCCGGACAGACCGGAAAAACCTTCTGGTCGCGCCGGAACCACCGGCTCGACACCCCGGAAACAACGCCTGACATGCAAAATGACATGCCGGCTACGCCACAACCACATGGGGAACACTCCGGAATCACCTGTCGGGCATGCCGGAACCACCTCTCAGACTTGCCAGAACCATGTTCCGGACACGCCGGTACCACCTGCCGAGTATGCCGGAACCACCTGATCCACTCCCCAGAACCACCTGCTGGACACCACAGAATCACCTCTCAGGTACGCCAGAACTACTCGGCAGACACTCCGGAACCACATGCTGGGCATGCCATAACCACCTCTCAGAGGTGCCAGAACCACATGCCGGACACTCCGGAATCAACTGCCGGGCATGCCGGAACCATCTCTCAGACGTGCCAGAACCATGTTCCGGACACGCTGGTACCACCTGCCAAGCTCGCCGGAACCACGTGCTGGACACGCCTACATCACCATTCAGCTACGCCAGAACCACTAGACGGACACTCTGGAAACACCTGTCGGGCCGGCCGGAACCACCTATCAGACGTGCCAGCACCATGTGCCTGAGATGCCGGAACCACTCCCCGAACAGACCGAAACCACCTGCCAGACCCGCCTGAACCACCTGCCGAGCACGCCGGAACCCCCTACTCGACTCGCTGGAACCACCTACCTGACACGCTAAAATCACCTGCCGGGTATGCCACAACCACTTGGTGGACACTCCGGAATCATCTGCCGGACATGCCAGAACCAGCTATCAGACACACCAGAACCACGTGCCAGACACGCCGGAAGCACCTGCTGAGCATGCCTGAGCCAAATGCTCGACTTGCAAGAAACACCTGCCAGACACGCGAAAATCACCTGCCGGGTACGCCAGAACCACGTGGCAGACACTCCGGAATCACCTGTCGGGCATGCTGGAACCAACTCTCAGACGTGCCAGAACCTCGTGCAGGTCACGCCAGAACCACCTGCCGGACAGACCGGAAACACCTTCTGGACACGCAGGAACCACCGACTCGACTCGCCGGAACCACCGCCGGACATGCTAAATGACCTGCCGGCTACGCCAGAACCACTTGGCGAACACTCCGGAATCACCTGTCGGGCATGCCGGAACCACCTCTCAGACTTGCCAGAACCAAGTTCCGGACACGCCGGTACCACCTGCCGAGTATGCCGGAACCACCTGATCCACTCCCCAGAACCACCTGCTGGATACGCTAGAATCACCGGCCGGCTACTCCAGAACCACTCGGCAGACACTCCGTGACCAAGTGCCGGGCATGCGGGAACCACCTCTCAGAGTTGCCAGAAAGACATGCCGGACACTCCGGAATCACCTGCCGGGCATGCCAGAACCACCTGCTGGACATGCCGGAACCACCGGTTCGACTCGCCGGAACCATTGCCGGACATGCAAAATGATCTGACGGCTACGCCAGAACCACTTGGCGAACACTCCGGAATCAACTCCCGGGAATGGCGGAACCACCTCTCAGACATGCCGGAACCACATGCCAATGACACCAGAAGCACCTGCCGAGCACTCCAGAACAACCTGCTTGACTATCCAAAACCACCTGCTGGGCATGCCAAAATCACCTGCCGGCTAGGAGACAACCATTTGGTGAACTCTTCGGAATCACCTGCCGGGCTTTCTGGAACCACCTGCCGGTCACGCCAACATCACCTGCCAGCTATGCCAGAACCGCTTGGCGGACACTCCGGAAACACCTGTCGGGCCGGCCGGAACCACCTCTCAGACGTGCCAGAACCATGTGCCTGAGATGCCGGAACCACTCCCCGAACAGACCGAAACCACCTGCCAGACCCGCCTGAACCCCCTGGTGAACGCGCCTGATCCACCTGCTCAATTAGCCGGAACCAACTACCTGACACGCCAAAATCACCTGCCAGGTATACAAGAACCACTTGGTGGACACTCCGGAATCATCTGCCGGAGATGCCAGAACCAGCTCTCAGACACACCAGAACCACGTGCCAGAGACGCCGGAAGCACCAGCTGAGCATGCCTCAGCCACCTGCTCGACTCGCAAGATACACCTGTCGGACAGGCGAAAATCACCTGCCGGGTACGCCAGAAACACTTGGCGGACGCTCCGGAATCACCTGTCGGGCGTGACGGAACCATCTCTCAGACTTGCCAGAACCATGTTCTGGACACGTCGGTACCACCTGCCGAGTATGCCGGAACCAGCTGATCCACTCCCCAGAACCACCTAGTGGACGCGCCAAAATCAACTGCCGGAAACGCCAGAACCACTCGGCAGCCACTCCGGAATCACATGCCAGGCATTCCGGAACCACCTCTCAGAGGTGCCAGAACCAAATGCCGGACACTCCGGTATCACCTGCCGGGCATGCCGGAACCACCTACATGACTCGCTGGAACCACCTACCTGACACGCTAAAATCACCTGCCGGGTATGCCACAACCACTTGGTGGACACTCCGGAATCAGCTGCCATACATGCCAGAACCAGCTCTCAGACACACCAGAACCACGTGCCGGACAGGCCGGAAGCACCTGCTGATCATGCCTGAGCCACATGCTCGACTTGCAAGAAACACCTGCCAGACACGCCAAAATCACCTGCCGGGTACGCCAGAACCACGTGGCGGACACTCCGGAATCACCTGTCGGGCATGCCGGAACCAACTCTCAGACGTGCCAGAACCTCGTGCCGGACACGCCAGAAGCACCTGCCGGACAGACCGGAAACACCTGCTGCACACGCCAGAACCACTCAGCAGACACTCCGGAATCACATGCCAGGCATCCCGGAACCACCTCTCAGAGGTGCCAGAACCAAATGCCGGACACTCCTGTATCACCTGCCTGGCATGCCAGAACAACCACTCAGAGGTGCCAGAACCACATGCCGGACACTCCGGAATCACCTGCCGGGCATGCCGGAACCACCTGATCCACTCCCCAGAACCACCTGCTGGACATGCCGGAATCACCTGCCGGACATGCCGGAACCATTGCCGGACATACAAAATCACCTGCCGGCTACGCCAGAAGCACTTGGCGAACACTCCGGAATCACCTGCCGGGCATGGCGGAACCACCTCTCAGACATGCCGGAACCACATGCCAATGACACCGGAAGCACCTGCCGAGCACGCCAGAACCACCTGCTCAACTAGCCAAAACCACCTGCTGGACACGCCAAAATCACCTTCCGGCTACGCCACAACCATTTGGTGAACACTTCGGAATCACCTGCCGGGCTGGCTGGAACCACCTGCCGTTCACGCCAACATCACCTGCCAGCTATGCCAGAACCACTTGGAGGACACCATGGAAACACCTGTCGGGCCGGCCGGAACCACCTATCAGACGTGCCAGAACCATGTGCCTGAGATGCCGGAACCACACCCCGAACAGACCGAAACCACCTGCCAGACCCTCCTGAACCACCTGGCTAGCACGCCTGATCCACCTGCTCAACTAGCCACAACCACCTTCCTGACACGCCAAAATCACCTGCCAGGTATACCTGAACCACTTGGTGGACACTCCGGAATCATCTGCCGGAGATGCCAGAACCAGCTCTCAGACACACCAGAACCACGTGCCAGAGACGCTGGAAGCACCAGCTGAGCATGCCTGAGCCACCTGCTGACTCGCAAGAAACACCTGTCGGACATGCCAAAATCACCTGCCGGGTAGGCCAGAAACACTTGGCGGACGCTCCGGAATCACCTGTCGGGCGTGATGGAACCACCTCTCCGACTTGCCAGAAACATGTTCTGGACACGCCGGTACCACCTGCCGAGTATGCCGGAACCAGCTGATCCACTCCCCAGAACCACCTAGTGGACACGCCAAAATCAACTGCCGGCTACGCCAGAACCACTCGGCAGACACTCCGGAATCACATGCCAGGCATTCCGGAACCACCTCTCAGAGGTGCCAGAACCAAATCCCGGACACTCCGGAATCACCTGGCGGGCATGCTGGAACCACGTGCTGGACATGCCGGAACCACCTGCCGGACATTCCGGAACCACCTGCCGGACATTCCGGAACCACCGGCTCGACTCGCCGGAACCACCGCCGGAAATGCTAAATTACCTGCCGGCTACGCCAGAACCACTTGGCGAACACTCCGGTATCACCTGCCGGGCATGCCGGAACCACCTTTCAGAGGTGCCAGAACCACATGTCGGACACTCCGGAATCACCTGGCGGGAATGCTGGAACCACGTGCTGGACATGCCGGAACCACCTGCCGGACATTCCGGAACCACCTGCCGGACATTCCGGAACCAACGGCTCGACTCGCCGGAACCATTGCCGGACATGCAAAATCACCTGCCGGCTACGCCAGAACCTCTTGGCGAACACTCCGGTATCACCTGCCGGGCATGCCGGAACCACCTCTCGGAGGTGCCAGAACCACATGCCGGTCACTCCGGAATCACCTGCCAGGCATGCCGGAACCACCTGCCTGTCATGCCGGAACCACCGGCTCGACTCGCCAGAACCATTGCCGGATATGCAAAATCACCTGCCGGCTATGCCAGAACCACTTGGGGAACACTCCGGAATCACCTGCCGGGCATGGCGGAACCACCTCTCAGACATTCTGGAAACTCGTGCCGGTCACGCCAGAACCACCTGCCGAGTATGCTGGAACCACCTGATCCACTCCCCAGAACCACCTGCTGGACACACCAGAATCACCTGCCGACTACGCCAGAAACACTCGGCAGACACTCCGGAACCACCTGCCGGGCATCGCGGACCCACATCTCAGAGGTGCCAGAACCACATGACGGACACTCCGGAATCACCTGCCTGGCATGCCGGAACCATCTCTCAGACGTGCCAGAATCATGTTCTTGACACGCCGGTACCACCTGCCGAGTATGCCAGAACCAGCTGATCCACTCCCCAGAACCACCTAGTGGACACGCCAAAATCAACTGCCGGCTACGCCGGAACCACTTGGCAGACACTCCAGAATCACATGCCAAGCATTCCGGAACCACCTCTCAGAGGTGCCAGAACCAAATGCTGGAGAGTCCGGCATCACCTTCCGGGCATGCCGGAACCACCTCTCAGAGGTGCCAGAACCACATGCCGGACACTCCGGAATCACCTGGCGGGCATGCCGGAACACCTGCTGGACATGCCGGAATCACCTGCCTGACATGCCGGAACCACCGGCTCGACTCGCCGGAACCACCGCCGGAGAAACAAAATGACCTGCCGGCTACGCCAGAACCAGTTGGCGAACACTCCGGAATCACCTGCCGGGCATGCCGGAACCATCTCTCAGATGTGCCAGAACCATGTTCCGGAACGCCGGTACCACTTGCCGAGCTCGCCGGAACCACCTGCTCGACTCGCCAAAACCACCCGCTGGACACGCCAAAATCACCTTCCGGCTACGCCACAACCATTTGGTGAACACTTCGGAATCACCTGCCGGGCTGGCTGGAACCACCTGCCGGTCACTCCAACATCACCTGCCAGCTATGCCAGAACCACTTGGCAGACACCATGGAAACACCTGTCGGGCCGGCCGGAACCACCTATCAGACGTGGCAGAACCATGTGCCTGAGATGCCGGAACCACACCCCGAACAGACGAAACCACCTGCCAGACCTGCCTGAAAAACCTGCCGAGCACGCCGTAACCACCTACTTGACTCGCTGGATCCACCTACCTGACACGCTAAAATCACCTGCCGTGTATGCCACAACCACTTGGTGGACACTCCGGAATCACCTGTCGGGCATGCCGGAAACAACTCTCAGACGTGCCAGAAACTCGTGCCGGTCACGCCAGAACCTCCTGCCAGACACGCCGGAACCACCGGATCGACGCGCCGGAACCACCGCCGGACATGCAAAATGACCTGCCGGCTACGCCAGAACCACTTGGCGAACACTCCGGAATCACCTGTCGGGCATGCCGGAACCGCCTCTCAGACTTGCCAGAACCATGTTTCAGACACGCCGGTACCACCTGCCGAGTATGCCGGAACCACCTGATCCACTCCCAAGAACCACCTGCTGGACACGCCAGAATCACCTGCCGACTACGCCAGAACCACTCGGCAGACACTCCGGAACCACCTGCCAGGCATGCCGGAACCACCTCTCAGAGGTGCCAGAACCACATGCCGAACACTCCGGAATCACCTGCCGGGCATGCCGGAACCACCTCTCAGAGGTGCCACAACCACATGCCGGACACTCCCGAATCACCTGCCGGGCATGACGGAACCATCTCTCAGACATGCCAGAACCATGTTCCGGACACGCTGGTACCACCTGCCGAGGTCCCTGGAACCACCTGCTGGACACGCCAAAATCACGTGCCGGCTATGCCAGAACCACACGGCAGACACTCCGGAATCACCTGCCGGGCATGCCGGAACCACCTGCCGGACATGCCAGAACCACCGGCTCGACTCGCCGGAACCATTGCCGGAAATGCAAAATCACCTGCCGGCTATGCCGGAACCACTTGGCGAACACTCCGGAATCACCTGCCGGGCATGGCGGAACCACCTCTCAGACATGCCGGAACCGCATGCCAATGACACAGGAAGCACCTGCCGAGCACGCCAGAACCACCTGCTCGACTCGCCAAAACCACCTGCTGGACACGCCAAAATCACCTTCCGGCTACGCCACAACCATTTGGTGAACACTTTGGAATCGCCTGCCGGGCTGGCTGGAACCACCGGCCGGTCACGCCAACATCACCTTTCAGCTACGCCAGAACCACTTGGCGGACACTCCGGAAACACCTCTCCGGCCTGCCGGAACCACCTCTCAGACGTGCCAGAACCATGTGCCTGAGATGCCGGAACCACTCCCCGAACAGACCGAAACCACCTGCCAGACCCGCCTGAACGCCCTGGCGAGCACGCCTGATCCACCTGCTCAACTAGCCGGAACCACCTTCCTGACACGCCAAAATCACCCGCCGGCTACGCCACAACCATTTGGTGAACTCTTCGGAATCACCTGCCAGGCTGGCTCCAGAACCACTCGGCAGACACTCCGGAACCACGAGCCGGGCATGCCGGAACCACCTCTCAGACATGCCGGAACCACATGCCAATGACACCGGAAGCACCTGCCGAGCACGCCAGAACCACCTGCTCGACTCGCCAAAACCACCTGCTGGACACGCCAAAATCACCTGCCGGCTAGGCCACAACCATTTGGTGAACTCTTCGCAATCACCTGCCGGGCTTGCTGGAACAACCTGCTGGTCACGCCAACATCACCTGCCAGCTATGCCAGAACCGCTTGGCGGACACCATGGAAACACCTGTCGGGCCGGCCGGAACCACCTCTCAGACGTGCCAGAACCATGAGCCTGAGGTGCCGGAACCACCCCCCGAACAGACCGAAACCACCTGCCAGACCCACCTGATCCCCCTGGCGAGCACGCCTGATCCGCCTGCTCAACTAGCCAGAACCACCTTCCTGACAAGCCAAAATCACCTGCCAGTTATTCCAGAACCACTTGGTGGACACTCCGGAATCATCTGCCGGACATGCCAGAACCAGCTCTCAGACACACCAGAACCACGTGCCAGAGACGCCGGAAGCACCAGCTGAGCATGCCTGAGCCACCTGCTCGACTCGCAAGAAACACGTGTCGGACATGCCAAAATCACCTGCCGGGTACGCCAGAAACACTTGGCGGACGCTCCGGAATCACCTGTCGGGCGTGCCGGAACCACCTCTCAGACTTGCCAGAACCATGTTCTGGACACGCCGGTACCACCTGCCGAGTATGCCGGAACCAGCTGATCCACTCCCCAGAACCACCTAGTGGACACGCCAAAATCAACTGCCGGCTACGCCAGAACCACTCGGCAGACACTCCGGAATCACATGCCAGGCATTCCGGAACCACCTCTCAGAGGTGCCAGAACCAAATGCCGGACACTACGGTATCACCTGCCGGGCATGCCGGAACCGCCTCTCAGAGGTGCCAGAACCACATGCCGGACACTCCGGAATCACATTCCGGATATGCCGGATCCACCTGCCGGACATGCCGGAATCACCTGCCGGACATGCCGGAAACACGGGCTCGACTCGCCAGAACCATTGCCGGACATGCAAAATCACCTGCCGGCTACACCAGAACCACTTGGGGAACACTCCGGAATCACCTGCCGGGCATGGCGGAACCACCTCTCAGACATTCCAGAACCACATGGCAATGACACTGGAAGCACCTGCCGAGCACGCCAGAACCACCTGCTCGACTCGCAAAAACCACCTGCCGGCTATGCCAGAACCACTCGGCAGACACTCCGGAATCACATGCCGGGCATTCCGGAACCACCTCTCAGAGGTGCCAGAACCAAATGCCGGACACTCCGGTATCACCTGCCGTGCATGCCGGAACCACCTCTCAGAGGTGCCAGAACCACATGCCGGACACTCCGGAATCACCTGCCAGGCATGGTGGAACCACGTGCTGGACATGCCAGAACCACCTGCCGGACATGCCGGAACCACCTGCCGGACATGCCAGAACCACCTGCCGGACATTCCGGAACCACCGGCTCGACTCGCCGGAACCATTGCCGGACATGCAAAATCACCTGCCGGCTATGCCAGAACCACTTGGCGAACACTCCGGTATCACCTGACGGGCATGCCGGAACCACCTCTCAGAGGTGCCAGAACCAAATGCCGGACACTCCGGTATCACCTGCCGGGCATGCCGGAACCACCTCTCAGAGGTGACAGAACCACATGCCGGACACTCCGGAATCACCTGCCGGGCATGCTGGAACCACGTGCTGGACATGCCGGAACCACCTGCCGGACATGCGGGAACCACCTGAAGGACATTCCGGAACCACCGGCTCGACTCGCCTGAACCATTGCCGTACATGCAAAATCACCTGCCGGCTACGCCAGAACCACTTGGCGAACACTCCGGTATCACCTGCCGGGCATGCCGGAACCACCTCTCAGAGGTGCCAGAACCACATGCCGGACACTCCGGAATCACCTGCCGGGCATGCCGGAACCACCTGCCGGACATGCCGGAACCACCGGCTCGACTCGCCGGAACCATTGCCGGACATGGAAAATCACCTGCCGGCTACGCCAGAACCACTTGGCGAACACTCCGGAATCATCTGCCGGGCATGGCGGAACCACCTCTCAGATATGCCGGAACCACATGCCAATGACACCGGAAGCACCTGCCGAGCACGCCAGAACCACCTGCTCAACTAGCCAAAACCACCTGCTGGACACGCCAAAATCACCTTCCGGCTACGCCACAACCATTTGGTGAACACTTCGGAATCACCTGCCGGGCTGGCTGGAACCACCTGCCGGTCACACCAACATCACCTGCCAGCTATGCCAGAACCACTTGGCGGACACCATGGAAACACCTGTCGGGCCGGCCGGAACCACCTATCAGACGAGCCAGAAGCATGTACCTGAGATGCCGGAACCACACCCCGAACAGACCGAAACCACCTGCCAGACCCTCCTGAACCACCTGGCGAGCACGCCTGATCCACCTGCTCAACTAGCCGCATCCACCTTCCTGACACGCCAAAATCACCTGCCAGGTATACCTGAACCACTTGGTGGACACTCCGGAATCATCTGCCGGAGATGCCAGAACCAGCTCTCAGACACACCAGAACCACGTGCCAGACATGCCGGAAGCACCTGTTGAGCATGCCTGAGCCAAATGCTCGACTTGCAAGAAACACCTGCCAGACACGCCAAAATCACCTGCCGGGTACGCCAGAACCACGTGGCGGACACTCCGGAATCACCTGTCGGGCATGCCGGAACCAACTCTCAGACGTGCCAGAACCTCGTGCCGGTCACGCCAGAACCACCTGCCTGACACGCCGGAACCACCGGCTCGACTCGCGGAACCACTGCCGGACATGCAAAATGACCTCCCTGCTACGCCAGAACCACTTGGCGAACACTCCGGAATCACCTGTCGGGCATGCCGGAACCACCTCTCAGACTTGCCAGAACCATGTTCCGGACACGCCGGTACCACCTACCGAGTATGCCGGAACCACCTGATCCACTCCCCAGAACCACCTGCTGGACACGCCAGAATCAACTGCCGGCTACGCCAGAACCACTCGACAGACACTCCGGAACCACCTGCCGGGCGTGCTGGAACCACCTCTCAGAGGTGCCAGAACCACATGCCGGACACTCCGGAATCACCTGCCGGGCATGCCAGAACCATCTCTCAGACGTGCCAGAACCATGTTCCGGACACGCTGGTACCACCTGCCGAGCTGGCCAGAACCACCTGCTGGACACGCCAAAATCACCTGCCAGCTACGCCAGAACCACACGGCCGACACTCCGGAATCACCTGCCGGGCTGGCTGGAACCACCTGCCGGTCACGCCAACATCACCTTTCAGCTAAGCCAGAACCACTTGGCGGACACTCCGGAAACACCTGTCGGGCCGGCCGGAACCACCTCTCAGACGTGCCAGAACCATGTGCCTGAGATGCCAGAACCACTCCCCGAACAGACCGAAACCACCTGCCAGACCCGCCTGAACCCCCTGGCGAGCACGCCTGATCCACCTGCTCAACTAGCCGGAACCACCTTCCAGACACGCCAAAATCACCTGCCAGGTGTACTAGAACGACTTGGTGGACACTCCGGAATCATCTGCCAGAAATGCCAGAACCAGCCCTCTGACACACCTGAACCACGTGCCGGACACGCCGGAAGCACCTGCTGATCATTCCTGAGCCACATGCATGACTTGCAAGAAACACCTGCCAGACACGCCAAAATCACCTGCCGGGTACGCCAGAACCACGTGGCGGACTCTCCGGAATCACCTGTCGGGCATGCCGGAACCAACTCTCAGACGTGCCAGAACCTCGTGCCGGACACGCCAGAACCACGTGCCGGACAGACCGGAAACACCTGCCGGACACGCCGGAACCACCGGCTTGACTCACCAGAACCACCGCCGGACATGCAAAATGACGTGCCGGCTACGCCAGAACCACTTGGCGAACACTCTGGAATCACCTGTCGGGCATGCCGGAACCACCTCTCAGACGTGCCAGAACCATGTGCCTGAGATGCCGGAACCACTCCCCGAACAGACCAAAAACACCTGCCAGACTCGCCTGAAACCCCTGGCGAGCACGCCTGATCCACCTGCTCAACTAGCCGGAACCAACTTCCTGACACGCCAAAATCACCTGCCAGCTACGCCAGAACCACACGGCAGACACTCCGGAATCACCTGCTGGGCTGTCTGGAACCACCTGCCGGTCACGCCAACATCACCTTTCAGCTACGCCAGAACCACTTGGCGAACACTCCGGAATCACCTGTCGGGCATGCCGGAACCACCTCTCAGACTTGACAGAACCATGTTCCGGACAGGCCGGTACCACCTGCCGAGTATGCCGGAACCACCTGATCCACTCCCCAGAACCACCTGCTGGATACGTCAGAATCACCTGCCGGCTACTCCAGAAGCACTCGGCAGACACTCTGTAAGCAACTGCCGGGCTTACAGGAACCACCTCTCAGAAGTGCCAGAAACACATGCCGGACACTCTGGAATCACCTGCCGGGCATGCCGGAACCACCTCTCAGAGGTGCCAAAACCACATGCCGGACACTCCGAAATCACCTGCCGGGCATTCCGGAACCACCTGCTGGACATGCCGGAACCACCGGCTCGACCTGCCGGAACCATTGCCGGACATGCAAAATCACCTGCCGGCTACGCCAGAACCACTTGGCGAATACTCCGGAATCACCTGCCGGGCATGGGGGAACCACCTCTCAGACATGCCGGAACCGCAGGCCAATGACACCGGAAGCACCTGCCGAGCACGCCAGAACCACCTGCTCGACTCGCCAAAACCACCCGCTGGACACGCCAAAATCACCTGCCGGCTCCGCCAGAACCACTCGGCAGACACTCCGGAATCACATTCCGGGCATTCCGGAACCACCTCTCACAGGGGCCAGAACCAAATGCTGGACACTCCGGTATCACCTGCCGGGCATGCCGGAACCACCTCTCAGAGGTGCCAGAACCACATGCCGGACACTCCGGAGTCACCTGCCAGGCATGATGGAACCACCGCTCAGACTTGCCAGAACCATGTTCTGGACACACCGGTACCACCTGCCGAGTATGCCGGAAGCAGCTGATCCACTCCCCAGAACCACCTAGTGGACACGCCAAAATCAACTGTTGGCTACGCCAGAACCACTCGGCAGACACTCCGGAATCACATGCCAGGCATTCCGGAACCACCTCTCAGAGGTGCCAGAACCAAATGCCGGACACTAAGGTATCCCCTGCCGGGCATGCCGGAACCACCTCTCAGAGGTGCCAGAACCACATGCTGGACACTCCGGAATCACCTGCCGGGCATGCTGGAACCACGTGCTGGACATGCCGGAACCACCTGCCGGACATGCCGCAACCACCTGCCGGACATTCCGGAACCACCGGCTCGACTCGCCGGAACCATTGCCGGACATGCAAAATCACCTGCCGGCTACCCCAGAACCACTTGGCGAACACTCCGGTATCACCTGCCGGGCATGCCGGAACCACCTCTCAGAGGTGCCAGAACCACATGCCGGACACTCCGGAATCACCTGCCGGGCATGCCGGAACCACCTGCCGTTCATGCCGGAACCACCGGCTCGACTCGCCGGAACCATTGCCGGACATGCAAAATCACCTGCTGGCTATGCCAGAAGCACTTGGGGAACACTCCGGAGTCACCTGCCGGGCATGCCGGAACCATCTCTCAGACGTGCCAGAACCATGTTGCGGACACGCCGCTACCACCTGCCGAGCTCGCCGGAACCACCTGCTGAACACGCCAAAATCACCTGCCGGCTACGTCAGAACCACTCGGCAGACACTCCGCAATCACCTGCCGGGCTGGCTGGAACCACCTGCCGGTCACGCCAACATCACCTTTCAGCTACGCCAGAACCACTTGGCGGACACTCCGGAACACCTGTCGGGCCGGCCGGAACCACCTCTCAGACGTGCCAGAACCATGAGCCTGAGATGCCAGAACCACTCCCCGAACAGACCGAAACCACCTGCCAGACCAGCCTGAACCCCCTGGCGAGCACGCCTGATCCACCTGCTCAACGAGCCGGAACCACCTTCCAGACACCTCAAAATCACCTGCCAGGTCTA
This sequence comes from Equus caballus, assembly GCF_041296265.1. Lineage (NCBI taxonomy): Eukaryota > Metazoa > Chordata > Mammalia > Perissodactyla > Equidae > Equus > Equus caballus. The sequence continues at coordinate 9,623,431 of NC_091697.1, forward strand.
CCAGAACCACTTGGTGGACACTCCGGAATCATCTGCCAGAAATGCCAGAACCAGCCCTCTGACACACCAGAACCACGTGCCGGACATGCCGGAAGCACCTGCTGATCATGCCTGCCACATGCTCGACTTGCAAGAAACACCTGTCAGACACGCCAAAATCACCTGCTGGGTACGCCAGAACCACGTGGCTCACACTCCGGAATCTCCTGTCGGGCATGCCGGAACCAACTCTCAGACGTGCCAGAACCTCGTGCCGGACACGACAGAACCACGTGCCGGACAGACCGGAAACACCTGCCGGACACGCCGGAACCACCGGCTTGACTCGCCGGAACCACCGCCGGACATGCAAAATGACCTGCCGGCTACGCCAGAACCACTTGGCGAACACTCCGGAATCACCTGCCGGGCATGGCGGAACCACCTCTCAGACATTCCGGAAACTCGTGCCGGTCACGCCAGAACCACCTGCCGAGTATGCTGGAACCACCTGATCCACTCCCCAGAACCACCTGCTGGACACACCAGAATCACCTGCCGACTACGCCAGAAACACTCGGCAGACACTCCGGAACCACCTGCCGGGCATCGCGGACCCACATCTCAGAGGTGCCAGAACCACATGACGGACACTCCGGAATCACCTGCCTGGCATGCCGGAACCATCTCTCAGACGTGCCAGAATCATGTTCTTGACACGCCGGTACCACCTGCCGAGTATGCCAGAACCAGCTGATCCACTCCCCAGAACCACCTAGTGGACACGCCAAAATCAACTGCCGGCTACGCCGGAACCACTTGGCAGACACTCCAGAATCACATGCCAAGCATTCCGGAACCACCTCTCAGAGGTGCCAGAACCAAATGCTGGAGAGTCCGGCATCACCTTCCGGGCATGCCGGAACCACCTCTCAGAGGTGCCAGAACCACATGCCGGACACTCCGGAATCACCTGGCGGGCATGCCGGAACACCTGCTGGACATGCCGGAATCACCTGCCTGACATGCCGGAACCACCGGCTCGACTCGCCAGAACCACCGCCGGAGAAACAAAATGACCTGCCGACTACGCCAGAACCAGTTGGCGAACACTCCGGAATCACCTGCCGGGCATGCCGGAACCATCTCTCAGATGTGCCAGAACCATGTTCCGGAACGCCGGTACCACTTGCCGAGCTCGCCGGAACCACCTGCTCGACTCGCCAAAACCACCCGCTGGACACGCCAAAATCACCTTCCGGCTACGCCACAACCATTTGGTGAACACTTCGGAATCACCTGCCGGGCTGGCTGGAACCACCTGCCGGTCACTCCAACATCACCTGCCAGCTATGCCAGAACCACTTGGCAGACACCATGGAAACACCTGTCGGGCCGGCCGGAACCACCTATCAGACGTGGCAGAACCATGTGCCTGAGATGCCGGAACCACACCCCGAACAGACGAAACCACCTGCCAGACCTGCCTGAAAAACCTGCCGAGCACGCCGTAACCTCCTACTCGACTCGCTGGATCCACCTACCTGACACGCTAAAATCACCTGCCGTGTATGCCACAACCACTTGGTGGACACTCTGGAATCACCTGTCGGGCATGCCGGAAACAACTCTCAGACGTGCCAGAAACTCGTGCCGGTCACGCCAGAACCTCCTGCCAGACACGCCGGAACCACCGGCTCGACTCGCCGGAACCACCGCCGGACATGCAAAATGACCTGCCGGCTACGCCAGAACCACTTGGCGAACACTCCGGAATCACCTGTCGGGCATGCCGGAACCGCCTCTCAGACTTGCCAGAACCATGTTTCGGACACGCCGGTACCACCTGCCGAGTATGCCGGAACCACCTGATCCACTCCCAAGAACCACCTGCTGGACACGCCAGAATCACCTGCCGACTACGCCAGAACCACTCGGCAGACACTCCGGAACCACCTGCCGGGCATGCCGGAACCACCTCTCAGAGGTGCCAGAACCACATGCCGAACACTCCAGAATCACCTGCCGGGCATGCCGGAACCACCTCTCAGAGGTGCCAGAACCACATGCCGGACACTCCCGAATCACCTGCCGGGCACGACGGAACCATCTCTCAGACATGCCAGAACCATGTTCCGGACACGCTGGTACCACCTGCCGAGGTCCCTGGAACCACCTGCTGGACACGCCAAAATCACCTGCTGGCTATGCCAGAACAAAACGGCAGACACTCCGGAATCAGCTGCCGGGCATGCCGGAACCACCTGCCGGACATGCCAGAACCACCGGCTCGACTCGCCGGAACCATTGCCGGACATGCAAAATCACCTGCCGGCTATGCCGGAACCACTTGGCGAACACTCCGGAATCACCTGCCGGGCATGGCGGAACCACCTCTCAGACATGCCGGAACCGCATGCCAATGACACAGGAAGGACCTGCCGAGCACGCCAGAACCACCTGCTCGACTCGCCAAAACCACCTGCTGGACACGCCAAAATCACCTTCCGGCTACGCCACAACCATTTGGTGAACACTTTGGAATCACCTGCCGGGCTGGCTGGAACCACCTGCCGGTCACGCCAACATCACCTTTCAGCTACGCCAGAACCACTTGGCGGACACTCCGGAAACACCTCTCCGGCCTGCCGGAACCACCTATCAGACGTGCCAGAACCATGTGCCTGAGATGCCGGAACCACTCCCCGAACAGACCGAAACCACCTGCCAGACCCGCCTGAACGCCCAGGTGAGCACGCCTGATCCACCTGCTCAACTAGCCGGGACCACCTTCCTGACACGCCAAAATCACCCGCCGGCTACGCCACAACCATTTGGTGAACTCTTCGGAATCACCTGCCAGGCTGGCTCCAGAACCACTCGGCAGACACTCCGGAACCACCTGCCGGGCATGCCGGAACCACCTCTCAGACATGCCGGAACCACATGCCAATGACACCGGAAGCACCTGCCGAGCACGCCAGAACCACCTGCTCGACTCGCCAAAACCACCTGCTGGACACGCCAAAATCACCTGCCGGCTAGGCCACAACCATTTGGTGAACTCTTCGCAATCACCTGCCGGGCTTGCTGGAACCACCTGCTGGTCACGCCAACATCACCTGCCAGCTATGCCAGAACCGCTTGGCGGACACCATGGAAACACCTGTCGGGCCGGCCGGAACCACCTCTCAGACGTGCCAGAACCATGAGCCTGAGGTGCCGGAACCACCCCCCGAACAGACCGAAACCACCTGCCAGACCCACTGAACCCCCTGGCGAGCACGCCTGATCCACCTGCTCAACTAGCCAGAACCACCTTCCTGACAAGCCAAAATCACCTGCCAGTTATTCCAGAACCACTTGGTGGACACTCCGGAATCATCTGCCGGACATGCCAGAACCAGCTCTCAGACACACCAGAACCACGTGCCAGAGACGCCGGAAGCACCAGCTGAGCATGCCTGAGCCACCTGCTCGACTCGCAAGAAACACCTGTCGGACATGCCAAAATCACCTGCCGGGTACGCCAGAAACACTTGGCGGACGCTCCGGAATCACCTGTCGGGCGTGCCGGAACCACCTCTCAGACTTGCCAGAACCATGTTCTGGACACGCCGGTACCACCTGCCGAGTATGCCGGAACCAGCTGATCCACTCCCCAGAACCACCTAGTGGACACGCCAAAATCAACTGCCGGCTACGCCAGAACCACTCGGCAGACACTCCGGAATCACATGCCAGGCATTCCGGAACCACCTCTCAGAGGTGCCAGAACCAAATGCCGGACACTACGGTATCACCTGCCGGGCATGCCGGAACCGCCTCTCAGAGGTGCCAGAACCACATGCCGGACACTCCGGAATCACATTCCGGATATGCCGGATCCACCTGCCGGACATGCCGGAATCACCTGCCGGACATGCCGGAAACACGGGCTCGACTCGCCAGAACCATTGCCGGACATGCAAAATCACCTGCCGGCTATGCCAGACCCACTTGGGGAACACTCCGGAATCACCTGCCGGGCATGGCGGAACCACCTCTCAGACATTCTGGAACCACATGGCAATGACACTGGAAGCACCTGCCGAGCACGCCAGAACCACCTGCTCGACTCGCAAAAACCACCTGCCGGCTACGCCAGAACCACTCGGCAGACACTCCGGAATCACATGCCGGGCATTCCGGAACCACCTCTCACAGGTGCCAGAACCAAATGCTGGACACTCCGGTATCACCTGCCGGGCATGCCGGAACCACCTCTCAGAGGTGCCAGAACCACATGCCGTACACTCCGGAATCACCTGCCGGAGATGCCGGAACCACCTGCCGGACATGCCGGAACCACTGGCTCGACTCGCCGGAACCATTGCCGACATGCAAAATCACCTGCCGGCTACGCCAGAACCACTTGGCGAACACTCCGGAATCACCTGCCGGGCATGGCGGAACCACCTCTCAGACATGCCGGAAACACATGCCAATGACACCGGAAGCACCTGCCGAGCATGCCAGAACCACCTGCTCGACTCGCCAAAACCACCCGCTGGACACGCCAAAATCACCTGCCGGCTACGCCAGAACCACTCGGCAGACACTCCGGAATCACCTGCCGGGCTGGCTGGAACCACCTGCCGGTCACGCCAACATCACCTTTCAGCTACGACAGAACCACTTGGCGGACACTCCGGAAACACCTGTCGGGCATGCCGGAACCACCTGCCGGACATGCCGGAACCACCGGCTCGACTCGCCGGAACCATTGCCGGACATGCAAAATCACCTGCCGGCTATGCCAGAACCACTTGGGGAACACTCCGGAATCACCTGCCGGGCATGGCGGAACCACCTCTCAGACATGCCGGAACCACATGCCAATGACACCGGAAGCACCTGCCGAGCACGCCAGAACCTCAGGCTGGACTCGCCAAAACCACCTGCTGGACACGCCAAAATCACCTTCCGGCTACGCCACAACCATTTGGTGAACACTTCGGAATCACCTGCCGGGCTGGCTGGAACCACCTGCCGGTCACGCCAACATCACCTGCCAGCTATGCCAGAACCACTTGGCGGACACCATGGAAACACCTGTCGGGCCGGCCGGAACCACCTATCAGACGTGCCAGAACCATGTGCCTGAGATGCCGGAACCACACCCCGAACAGACCGAAACCACCTGCCAGACCCGCCTGAACCACCTGCCGAGCACGCAGGAACCACCTACTCGACTCGCTCGAACCACCTACCTGACACGCTAAAATCACCTGCCGGGTATGCCACAGCCACTTGGTGGACACTCCGGAATCATCTGCCGGAGATGCCAGAACCAGCTCTCAGACACACCAGAACCACGTGCCAGACATGCCGGAAGCACCTGTTGAGCATGCCTGAGCCAAATGCTCGACTTGCAAGAAACACCTGCCAGACACGCCAAAATCACCTGCCGGGTACGCCAGAACCACGTGGCGGACACTCCGGAATCACCTGTCGGGCATGCCGTAACCAACTCTCAGACGTGCCAGAACCTCGTGCCGGTCACGCCAGAACCACCTGCCGGACACGCCGGAACCACCGGCTCGACTCGCCGGAACCACCGCCGGACATGCAAAATGACCTGCCGGCTATGCCAGAACCACTTGGCGAACACTCCGGAATCACCTGTCGGGCATGCCAGAACCACCTCTCAGACTTGCCAGAACCATGTTCCGGACACGCCGGTACCACCTACCGAGTATGCCGGAACCACCTGATCCACTCCCCAGAACCACCTGCTGGACACGCCAGAATCACCTGCCGGCTACGCCAGAACCACTCGACAGACACTCCGGAACCACTTGCCGGGCGTGCCGGAACCACCTCTCAGAGGTGCCAGAACCACATGCCGGACACTCCGGAATCACCTGCCGGGCATGCCAGAACCATCTCTCAGACGTGCCAGAACCATGTTCCGGACACGCTGGTACCACCTGCCGAGCTCGCCGGAACCACCTGCTGGACACGCCAAAATCACCTGCCAGCTACGCCAGAACCACACGGCAGACACTCCGGAATCACCTGCTGGGCTGTCTGGAACCACCTGCCGGTCACGCCAACATCACCTTTCAGCTACGCCAGAACCACTTGGCGAACACTCCGGAATCACCTGTCGGGCATGCCGGAACCACCTCTCAGACTTGACAGAACCATGTTCCGGACAGGCCGGTACCACCTGCCGAGTATGCCGGAACCACCTGATCCACTCCCCAGAACCACCTGCTGGATACGTCAGAATCACCTGCCGGCTACTCCAGAAGCACTCGGCAGACACTCTGTAAGCAACTGCCGGGCTTACAGGAACCACCTCTCAGAAGTGCCAGAAACACATGCCGGACACTCTGGAATCACCTGCCGGGCATGCTGGAACCACCTCTCAGAGGTGCCAAAACCACATGCCGGACACTCCGAAATCACCTGCCGGGCATTCCGGAACCACCTGCTGGACATGCCGGAACCACCGGCTCGACCTGCCGGAACCATTGCCGGACATGCAAAATCACCTGCCGGCTACGCCAGAACCACTTGGCGAACACTCCGGAATCACCTGTCGGGCATGCCGGAACCACCTCTCAGACTTGCCAGAACCATGTTTCGGACACGCCGGTACCACCTGCCGAGTATGCCGCAACCACCTGATCCACTCCCCAGAACCACCTGCTGGACACCCCAGAATCACATGCCGACTACGCCAGAACCACTAGGCAGACACTCCAGAACAACCTGCCGGGCATGCCGGAACCACCTCTCAGAGGTGCCATAACCACATGTCGGACACTCCGGAATCACCTGCCGGGCATGCCGGAACCATCTCTCATACGTGCCAGAACCATGTTCCGGTCACGCCGCTACCACCTGCCGAGCTCGCCGGAACTACCTGCTGGACATGCCAAAATCACCTGCCGGCTACGCCACAACCATTTTGTGAACTCTTCGGAATCACCTGCCGGGCTGGCTCCAGAACCACTCGGCAGACACTCCGGAACCACCTGCCGGGCATGCCGGAACCACCTCTCAGACATGCCAGAACCACATACCAATGACACCGGAAGCACCTGCCGAGCACGCCAGAACCACCTGCTCGACTCGCCAAAACCACCTGCTGGACACGCCAAAATCACCTGCCATCTATGCCACAACCATTTGGTGAACTCTTCGGAATCACCTGCCAGGCTTGCTGGAACCACCTGCTGGTCACGCCAACATCAACTGCCGGCTACGCCACAACCATTTGGTGAACTCTTCGGAATCACCTGCCGGGCTGGCGGGAACCACCTGCCGGTCACGCCAACATCACCTGCCAGCTATGCCAGAACCACTTGGCGGACACCATGGAAACACCTGTCGGGCTGGCCGGAACCACCTCTCAGACGTGCCAGAACCATGTGCCTGAGATGCCGGAACCACTCCCCGAACAGACCGAAACCACCTGCCAGACCCCCCTGAACCCCCTGGTGAGGACGCCTGATCCACCTGCTCAACTAGCCGGAACCAACTTCCTGACACGCCAAAATCACCTGCCAGGTATACCAGAACCACATGGTGGGCACTCCAGAATCATCTGCCGGACATGCCAGAACCAGCTCTCAGACACACCAGAACCACGTGCCAGAGACGCCGGAAGCACCAGCTGAGCATGCCTGAGCCACCTGCTCGACTCGCAAGATACACCTGTCGGACATGCCAAAATCACCTTCCGGGTACGCCCGAAACACTTGGCGGACGCTCAGGAATCACGTGTCGGACGTGCCGGAACCTCCTCTCAGACTTGCCAGAACCATGTTCTGGACACGCCGGTACCACCTGCCGAGTATGCCGGAACCAGCTGATCCACTCCCCAGAACCACCTAGTGGACACGCCAAAATCAACTGCCGGCTACGCCAGAACCACTCGGCAGACACTCCGGAATCACAGGCCAGGCATTCCGGAACCACCTCTCAGAGGTGCCAGAACCACATGCCGGACGCTCCGGAATCACCTGCCGGGCATGCTGGAACCTCGTTGTGGACATGCCGGAACCACCTGCCGGACATGCCGGAACCACCTGCCGGACATTCCGGAACCACCGGCTCGACTCGCCGGAACCACTGCCGGACATGCAAAATCACCTGCCGGCTACGCCAGAACCACTTGGGGAACACTCCGGAATCACCTGCCGGGCATGGCGGAACCACCTCTCAGACATTCCGGAACCTCGTGCCGGTCACGCCAGAACCACCTGCCGCGTATGCTGGAACCACCTGATCCACTCCAAAGAACCACCCTCTGGACACGCCAGAATCACCTGCCGACTATGCCAGAACCACTCGGCAGACACTCCGGAACCACCTGCTGGGCACCGCGGACCCACATCTCAGAGGTGACAGAACCACATGCCGGACACTCCGGAATCACCTGCCTGGCATGCCGGAACCATCTCTCAGACGTGCCAGAACCATGTTCCGGACACGCCGGTACCACCTGCCGAGTATTCCAGAACCAGCTGATCCACTCCCCAGAACCACCTAGTGGACACGCCAAAATCAACTGCTGGCTACGCCAGAACCACTTGGCAGACACTCCAGAATCACATTCCAAGCATTCCGGAACCACCTCTCAGAGGTGCCAGAACCAAATGCCGGAGAGTCCGGCATCACCTTCCGGGCATGCCGGAACCACCTCTCAGAGGTGCCAGATCCAAATGCAGAACACTCCGGAATCACCTGCCGGGCATGCCGGAACACCTGCTGGACATGCCGGAATCACCTGCCTGACATGCCGGAACCACCGGCTCGACTTGCCGGAACCACCTCCGGACAAACAAAATGACCTGCCGGCTACGCCAGAACCAGTTGGCGAACACTCCGGAATCACCTGTCGGGCATGCCGGAAACACCTCTCAGACTTGCCAGAACCATGTTCCGGACACGCCGGTACCACCTGCCGAGCTCGCCGGAACCACCTGCTCGACTCGCCAAAACCACCTGCTGGACACGCCAAAATCACCTTCCGGCTACACCACAACCATTTGGTGAACACTTCGGAATCACCTGCCGGGCTGGCTGGAACCAACTGCCGGTCACGCCAACATCACCTGCCAGCTATGCCAGAACCACTTGGCAGACACCATGGAAACGCCTGTCGGGCCGGCCGGAACCACCTATCAGACATGCCGGAACCACATGCCAATGACACCGGAAGCACCTGCCGAGCACGCCAGAACTACCTGCTCGACTCGCCAAAACCACCTGCTGAACCCGCCAAAATCACCTGCCGGCTACGCCACAACCATATGGTGAACTATTCGGAATCACCTGCCGGGCCTGCTTGAACCACCTGCTGGTCACGCCAACATCACCTGCCAGCTATGCCAGAACCACTTGGCGGACACCATGGAAACACCTGTCGGGCCTGCCGCAACCACCTCTCAGACGTGCCAGAACCATGTGCCTGAGATGCCGGAACCACTCCCCGAACAGACCGAAACCACCTGCCAGACCCGCCTGAACCACCTGGCGAGCACGCCTGATCCACCTGCTCAACTAGCCGGAACCAACTTCCTGACACGCCAAAATCTCCTGCCAGGTATACCAGAACCACTTGGTGGACACTCCGGAATCATCTGCCGGACATGCCAGAACCAGCTCTCAGACACACCAGAACCACGTGCCAGAGACGCCGGAAGCACCAGCTGAGCATGCCTCAGCCACCTGCTCGACTCGCAAGATACACCTGTCGGACAGGCAAAAATCACCTGCCGGGTACGCCAGAAACACTTGGCGGATGCTCCGGAATCACCTGCCGGGCATGGGGGAACCACCTCTCAGACATGCCGGAACCGCAGGCCAATGACACCGGAAGCACCTGCCGAGCACGCCAGAACCACCTGCTCGACTCGCCAAAACCACCCGCTGGACACGCCAAAATCACCTGCCGGCTCCGCCAGAACCACTCGGGAGACACTCCGGAATCACATTCCGGGCATTCCGGAACCACCTCTCACAGGGGCCAGAACCAAATGCTGGACACTCCGGTATCACCTGCCGGGCATGCCGGAACCACCTCTCAGAGGTGCCAGAACCACATGCCGGACACTCCGGAGTCACCTGCCAGGCATGATGGAACCACCGCTCAGACTTGCCAGAACCATGTTCTGGACACACCGGTACCACCTGCCGAGTATGCCGGAAGCAGCTGATCCACTCCCCAGAACCACCTAGTGGACACGCCAAAATCAACTGTTGGCTACGCCAGAACCACTCGGCAGACACTCCGGAATCACATGCCAGGCATTCCGGAACCACCTCTCAGAGGTGCCAGAACCAAATGCCGGACACTAAGGTATCCCCTGCCGGGCATGCCGGAACCACCTCTCAGAGGTGCCAGAACCACATGCTGGACACTCCGGAATCACCTGCCGGGCATGCTGGAACCACGTGCTGGACATGCCGGAACCACCTGCCGGACATGCCGCAACCACCTGCCGGACATTCCGGAACCACCGGCTCGACTCGCCGGAACCATTGCCGGACATGCAAAATCACCTGCCGGCTACCCCAGAACCACTTGGCGAACACTCCGGTATCACCTGCCGGGCATGCCGGAACCACCTCTCAGAGGTGCCAGAACCACATGCCGGACACTCCGGAATCACCTGCCGGGCATGCCGGAACCACCTGCCGTTCATGCCGGAACCACCGGCTCGACTCGCCGGAACCATTGCCGGACATGCAAAATCACCTGCTGGCTATGCCAGAAGCACTTGGGGAACACTCCGGAGTCACCTGCCGGGCATGCCGGAACCATCTCTCAGACGTGCCAGAACCATGTTGCGGACACGCCGCTACCACCTGCCGAGCTCGCCGGAACCACCTGCTGAACACGCCAAAATCACCTGCCGGCTACGTCAGAACCACTCGGCAGACACTCCGCAATCACCTGCCGGGCTGGCTGGAACCACCTGCCGGTCACGCCAACATCACCTTTCAGCTACGCCAGAACCACTTGGCGGACACTCCGGAACACCTGTCGGGCCGGCCGGAACCACCTCTCAGACGTGCCAGAACCATGAGCCTGAGATGCCAGAACCACTCCCCGAACAGACCGAAACCACCTGCCAGACCAGCCTGAACCCCCTGGCGAGCACGCCTGATCCACCTGCTCAACGAGCCGGAACCACCTTCCAGACACCTCAAAATCACCTGCCAGGTCTACCAGAACCACTTGGTGGACACTCCGGAATCATCTGCCAGAAATGCCAGAACCAGCCCTCTGACACACCAGAACCACGTGCCGGACACGCCGGAAGCACCTGCTGATCATGCCTGAGCCACATGCTCGACTTGCAAGAAACACCTGTCAGACACGCCAAAATCACCTGCTGGGTACGCCAGAACCACGTGGCTCACACTCCGGAATCTCCTGTCGGGCATGCCGGAACCAACTCTCAGACGTGCCAGAACCTCGTGCCGGACACGACAGAACCACGTGCCGGACAGACCGGAAACACCTGCCGGACACGCCGGAACCACCGGCTTGACTCGCCGGAACCACCGCCGGACATGCAAAATGACCTGCCGGCTACGCCAGAACCACTTGGCGAACACTCCGGAATCACCTGTCGGGCATGCCGGAACCACCTCTCAGACTTGCCAGAACCATGTTTCGGACACGCCGGTACCACCTGCCGAGTATGCCGCAACCACCTGATCCACTCCCCAGAACCACCTGCTGGACACCCCAGAATCACATGCCGACTACGCCAGAACCACTAGGCAGACACTCCAGAACAACCTGCCGGGCATGCCGGAACCACCTCTCAGAGGTGCCATAACCACATGTCGGACACTCCGGAATCACCTGCCGGGCATGCCGGAACCATCTCTCATACGTGCCAGAACCATGTTCCGGTCACGCCGCTACCACCTGCCGAGCTCGCCGGAACTACCTGCTGGACATGCCAAAATCACCTGCCGGCTACGCCACAACCATTTTGTGAACTCTTCGGAATCACCTGCCGGGCTGGCTCCAGAACCACTCGGCAGACACTCCGGAACCACCTGCCGGGCATGCCGGAACCACCTCTCAGACATGCCAGAACCACATACAAATGACACCGGAAGCACCTGCCGAGCACGCCAGAACCACCTGCTCGACTCGCCAAAACCACCTTCTGGACACGCCAAAATCACCTGCCATCTATGCCACAACCATTTGGTGAACTCTTCGGAATCACCTGCCAGGCTTGCTGGAACCACCTGCTGGTCACGCCAACATCAACTGCCGGCTACGCCACAACCATTTGGTGAACTCTTCGGAATCACCTGCCGGGCTGGCTGGAACCACCTGCCGGTCACACCAACATCACCTGCCAGCTATGCCAGAACCACTTGGCGGACACCATGGAAACACCTGTCGGGCTGGCCGGAACCACCTCTCAGACGTGCCAGAACCATGTGCCTGAGATGCCGGAACCACTCCCCGAACAGACCGAAACCACCTGCCAGACCCCCCTGAACCCCCTGGTGAGGACGCCTGATCCACCTGCTCAACTAGCCGGAACCAACTTCCTGACACGCCAAAATCACCTGCCAGGTATACCAGAACCACATGGTGGGCACTCCAGAATCATCTGCCGGACATGCCAGAACCAGCTCTCAGACACACCAGAACCACGTGCCAGAGACGCCGGAAGCACCAGCTGAGCATGCCTCAGCCACCTGCTCGACTCGCAAGATACACCTGTCGGACATGCCAAAATCACCTTCCGGGTACACCCGAAACACTTGGCGGACGCTCAGGAATCACGTGTCGGACGTGCCGGAACCTCCTCTCAGACTTGCCAGAACCATGTTCTGGACACGCCGGTACCACCTGCCGAGTATGCCGGAACCAGCTGATCCACTCCCCAGAACCACCTAGTGGACACGCCAAAATCAACTGCCGGCTACGCCAGAACCACTCGGCAGACACTCCGGAATCACAGGCCAGGCATTCCGGAACCACCTCTCTGAGGTGCCAGAACCACATGCCGGACACTCCGGAATCACCTGCCGGGCATGGCGGAACCACCTCTCAGACATTCCGGAACCTCGTGCCGGTCACGCCAGAACCACCTGCCGCGTATGCTGGAACCACCTGATCCACTCCAAAGAACCACCCTCTGGACACGCCAGAATCACCTGCCGACTATGCCAGAACCACTCGGCAGACACTCCGCAACCACCTGCTGGGCACCGCGGACCCACATCTCAGAGGTGACAGAACCACATGCCGGACACTGCGGAATCACCTGCCTGGCATGCCGGAACCATCTCTCAGACGTGCCAGAACCATGTTCCGGACACGCCGGTACCACCTGCCGAGTATTCCAGAACCAGCTGATCCACTCCCCAGAACCACCTAGTGGACACGCCAAAATCAACTGCTGGCTACGCCAGAACCACTTGGCAGACACTCCAGAATCACATTCCAAGCATTCCGGAACCACCTCTCAGAGGTGCCAGAACCAAATGCCGGAGAGTCCGGCATCACCTTCCGGGCATGCCGGAACCACCTCTCAGAGGTGCCAGATCCAAATGCCGAACACTCCGGAATCACCTGCCGGGCATGCCGGAACACCTGCTGGACATGCCGGAATCACCTGCCTGACATGCCGGAACCACCGGCTCGACTTGCCGGAACCACCTCCGGACAAACAAAATGACCTGCCGGCTACGCCAGAACCAGTTGGCGAACACTCCGGAATCACCTGTCGGGCATGCCGGAAACACCTCTCAGACTTGCCAGAACCATGTTCCGGACACGCCGGTACCACCTGCCGAGCTCGCCGAAACCACCTGCTCGACTCGCCAAAACCACCCGCTGGACACGCCAAAATCACCTTCCGGCTACACCACAACCATTTGGTGAACACTTCGGAATCACCTGCCGGGCTGGCTGGAACCAACTGCCGGTCACGCCAACATCACCTGCCAGCTATGCCAGAACCACTTGGCAGACACCATGGAAACGCCTGTCGGGCCGGCCGGAACCACCTATCAGACGTGCCAGAACCATGTGCCTGAGATGCCGGAACCACACCCCAAACAGACAAAACCACCTGCCAGACCCGCCTGAAAAACCTGCCGAGCATGCTGGAACCACCTACTCGACTCGCTGGATCAACCTACCTGACACGCTAAAATCACCTGCCGTGTATGCCACAACCACTTGGTGGACACTCCGGAATCATCTGCCGGACATGCCAGAACCAGCTCTCAGACACACCAGAACCACGTGCCAGACACGCCGGAAGCACCTGCTGAGCATGCCTGAGCCAAATGCTCGACTTGCAAGAAGCACCTGCCAGACACGCCAAAATCACCCGCCGGGTACGACAGAACCACGTGGCGGACAGTCCGGAATCACCTGTCGAGCATGCCGGAACCCACTCTCAGACGTGCCAGAACCTCGTGCCGGTCACGCCAGAACCACCTGCCGGACACGCCGGAACCACCGGCTCCACTCACGGAACCACCGCCGGACATGCAAAATAACCTGCCGGCTACGCCAGAACCACTTGGCAAACACTCCGGAATCACCTGTCGGGCATGCCGGAACCACCTCTCAGACTTGCCAGAACCATGTTTCGGACACGCCGGTACCACCTGCTGAGTATGCCGGAACCACCTGATCCACTCCCCAGAACCACCTGCTGGACACGCCAGAATCACGTGCTGACTACGACAGAACCCCTCGGCAGACACTCCGGAACCACCTGCCGGGCATGCCGGAACCACCTCTCAGAGGTGCCAGAACCACATCCCGAACACTCCGGAATCACCTGCCGGGCATGCCGGAACCACCTCTCAGAGGTGCCAGAACCACATGCCGGACACTCCCGAATCACCTGCCGGGCATGACGGAACCAACTCTCAGACGTGCCGGAACCATGTTCCGGACACGCTGGTACCACCTGCCGAGCTCCCCGGAACCACCTGCTGAACAGGCGAAAATAACCTGCCAGCTACGCCAGAACCACACGGCAGACACTCCGGAATCACCTGCCGGGCTGGCTGGAACCACCTGCCGGTCACGCCAACATCACCTGCCAGCTATGCCAGAACCACTTGGCGGACACCATGGAAACACCTGTCGGGCCGGCCGGAACCACCTATCAGACGTGCCAGAACCATGTGCCTGAGATGCCGGAACCACACCCCGAACAGACCGAAACCTCCTGCCAGACCTGCCTGAACCACCTGCCGAGCACGCCGGAACCGCCTACTCGACTCACCGGAACCACCTACCTGACACGCTAAAATCAGCTGCCGCGTATACCACAACCACTTGGTGGACACTCCGGAATCATCTGCCGGACATGCCAGAAGCAGCTCTCAGACACACCAGAACCACGTGCCGGACACGCCGGAAGCACCTGTTGAGCATGCCTGAGCCAAATGCTCGACTTGCAAGAAACACCTGCCAGACACGCCAAAATCACCTGCCGGGTACGCTAGAACCACGTGGCGGACACTCCGGAATCACCTGTCGGGCATGCCGGAACCACCTCTCAGACGTGCCAGAACCTCGTGCCGGACACGCCAGAACCACGTGCCGGACAGACCGGAAACACCTGCTGGACACGCCGGAACCACCGGCTTGAATCGCCAGAACCACCGCCGGACATGCAAAATGACCTGCCGGCTACGCCAGAACCACTTGGCGAACACTCCGGAATCACCTGTCGGGCATGCCGGAACCACCTCTCAGACGTGCCAGAACCATGTGATTGAGATGCCGGAACCACTCCCCGAACAGACCGAAACCACCTGCCAGACCCTCCTGAACCCCCTGGCGAGCACGCCTGATCCACCTGCTCAACTAGCCGGAACCAACTTCCTGACACGCCAAAATCACCTGCCGACTACGCCTGAACCACTCGGCAGACACTCCGGAATCACATGCCAGGCATTCCGGAACCACCTCTCAGAGGTGCCAGAACCAAATGCCGGAAACTCCGGTATCACCTGCCGGGCATGCCGGAACCACCTCTCAGAGGTGCCAGAACCACATGCCGGACACTCCGGAATCACTTGCCGGGCATGCCGGAACCACCTCTCAGAGGTGCCAGAACCACATGCCGGACACTCCGGAATCACCTGCCGGGCATGCCGGATGCACCTGCCGGACATGCCGGAACCACCAGCTCGACTCGCCGGAACCATTGCCGGACATGCAAAATCACCTGCCGGCTACGGCAGAACCACTTGGCGAACACTCCGGAATAACCTGCCGGGCATAGCGGAACCACCTCTCATACATGCCGGAATCACATGCCAATGACACCGGAAGCATCTTCCGAGCACGCCAGAACCACCTGCTCGACTCGCCAAAATCACCTGCTGGATACGCCAAAATCACCTGCCGGCTGCGCCGCAATCATTTGGTGAACTCTTCGGAATCACCTGCCGGGCTGGCTGGAACCACCTGCCGGTCACGCCAACATCACCTGCCAGCTATGCCAGAACCACTTGGTGGAGACCATGGAAACACCTGTCGGGCCGGCCGGAACCACCTATCAGACGTGTTAGAACCACGTGCCTGAGATGCCGGAACCACTCCCCGAACAGACTGAAACCACCTGCCAGACCCGCGTGAACCACCTGCCGAGCACGCCGGAACCACCTACTCGACTCACCGGAACCACCTACCTGACACGCTAAAATCACCTGCCGGGTATGCCACAACCACTTGGTGGACACTCCGGAATCACCTGCCGGGCATGCCGGAACCATCTCTCAGACGAGCCGGAACCATGTTCCGCACACGCCGGTACCACCTGCCGAGCTCGCCGGAACCACCTGCTGGACACGCCAAAATCACCTGCCGGCTACGCAAGAACCACGAGGCAGACACTCCGAAATCACCTGCCGGGCAGGCTGGAACCCCCTGCCAGTCATGCCAAAATCACCTTTCAGCTACGCCAGAACCACTTGGCGGACACTCCGGAAAAACCTGTCGGGGCGGCCGGAACCAACTCTCAGACGTGCCAGAACCATGTGCCTGAGATGCCGGAACCACTTCCCGAACAGACCGAAACCACCTACCTGACCCGCCTGAACCCCATGGCGAGCACGGCTGATCCACCTGCTCAACTAGCCGGAACCACCTTCCTGACACGCCAAAATCACCTGCCAGGTATACCTGAACCACTTGGTGGACTCTCCGGAATCATCTGCCGGACATGCCAGAACCAGCTCTCAGACACACCAGAAGCACGTGCCAGAGACTCCGGAAGCACCAGTTGAGCATGCCTGAGCCACCTGCTCGCCTCGCAAGATACACCTGTCGGACATGCCAAAATCACCTGCTGGACACGCCAGAACCACTCGGCAGACACTCCGGAATCACATGCCAGGCATCCCGGAACCACCTCTCAGAGGTGCCAGGACCAAATGCCGGACACTCTGGTATCACCTGCCGGGCATGCAAGAACAACCTCTCAGAGGTGCCAGAATCACATGCCGGACACTCCGGAATCACCTGACGGGCCTGCCGGAACCACCTGATCCACTCCCCAGAACCACCTGCTGGACATGCCGGAATCACCTGCCGGGTACGCCTGAAACACTTGGCGGATGCTCCAGAATCACCTGTCGGGCGTCCCGGAACCACCTCTCAGACTTGCCAGAACCATGTTCTGGACACGCCGGTACCACCTGCCGAGTATGCCGGAACCAGCTGATCCACTCGACAGAACCACCTAGTGGACACTCCAAAATCAACTGCCGGCTACACCAGAACCACTCGGCAGACACTCCGTAACCACCTGCCGGGCATGCCCAACCAGCTCTCAGAGGTGCCAGAACCACATGCCGGACACTCCGGAATCACCTGCCGGGCATGCCGGAACCATCTCTCAGACGTGCCAGAACCATGTTCCGGACACGCCGGTACCACCTGCCGAGCTCGCCGGAACCACCTGCTGGACACGCCAAAATCACCTGCCGGCTACGCCAGAACCATTAGGCAGACACTCCGGAATCACCTTCCGGGCTGGCTGGAACCACCTGCCAGTCACGCCAACATCACATTTCAGCTACGCCGGAACCACTAGGCGGACACTCCGGAAACACCTGTAGGGCCGGCCGGAACCACATCTCAGAAGTGCCAGAACCATGTGCCTGAGATGCCGGAACCACACCCCGAACAGACCGAAACAACCTGCCAGACCCGCCTGAAACCCCTGGCAAGCACGCCTGATCCACCTGCTCAACTAGCCGGAACCACCTTCCAGACACGCCAAAATCACCTGCCAGGTCTACCAGAACCACTTGGTGGACACTCCGGGATCATATGCCAGAAATGCCAGAACCAGCCCTCGGACACACCAGAACCACGTGCCGGACACGCCGGAAGCACCTGCTGATAATGCCTGAGGCACATGCTCGACTTGCAATAAACACATGCAAGACACACCAAAATCACCTGCCGGGTACGCCAGAACCACGTGGCGGACTCTCCGGAATCACCTATCGGGCATGCCGCAACCAACTCTCAGACGTGCCAGAACCTCGTGCCGGACACGCCAGAACCACCTGCCGGACAGACCGGAAACACCTGCCTGACACGCCGGAACCACCGGCTTGACTCGCCGGAACCACCGCCGGACATGCAAAATGACCTGCCGGCTACGCCAGAACCACTTGGCGAACACTCCGGTATCACCTGCCGGGCATCGCGGACCCACATCTCAGAGGTGCCAGAACCACATGCCGGACACTCCGGAATCACCTGCCTGGCATGCCGGAACCATCACTCAGACGTGCCAGAACCATGTCCGGACACGCCGGTACCACCTGCCGAGTATGCCGGAACCAGCTGATCCTCTCCCCAGAACCACCTAGTGGACATGCCAAAATCAACTGCCGGCTACGCCAGAACCACTTGGCAGACACTCCAGAATCACATGCCAAGCATTCCGGAACCACCTCTCAGAGGTGCCAGAACCAAATGCCGGAGAGTCCGGCATCACCTTCCGGGCATGCCGGAACCACCTCTCAGAGGTGCCAGAACCACATGCCGGACACTCCGGAATCACCTGGCGGGCATGCCGGAACCCCTGCTGGACATGCCGGAATCACCTGCCTGACATGCCGGAACCACCGGCTTGACTCGCCAGAACCACCGCCGGAAATGCAAAATGACCTGCCGGCTACGGCAGAACCACTTGGTGAACACTCCGGAATCACCTGTCGGGCATGCCGGAACCACCTCTCAGACGTGCCAGAACCATGTGACTGAGATG
Organism: Equus caballus; assembly: GCF_041296265.1. Taxonomy (NCBI): domain Eukaryota; kingdom Metazoa; phylum Chordata; class Mammalia; order Perissodactyla; family Equidae; genus Equus; species Equus caballus. The sequence continues at coordinate 9,642,720 of NC_091697.1, forward strand.
CCGTAACCACTCCCCGAACAGACCGAAACCACCTGCCAGACCCCCCTGAACCCCCTGGCGAGCACGCCTGATCCACCTGCTCAACTAGCCGGAACCAACTTCCTGACATGCCAAAATCACCTGCCGACTACGCCTGAACCACTCGGCAGACACTCCGGAATCACATGCCAGGCATTCCGGAACCACCTCTCAGAGGTGCCAGAACCAAATGCCGGACACTCCGGTAACACCTGCCGGGCATGCTGGAACCACCTCTCAGAGGTGCCAGAACCACATGCCGGACACTCCGGAATCACCTGCCGGGCATGCCGGAACCACCTCTCAGAGGTGCCAGAACCACATGCCGGACACTCCGGAATCACCTGCCGGGCATGCCGGATGCACCTGCCGGACATGCCGGAACCACAGGCTCGACTCGCCGGAACCATTGCCGGACATGCAAAATCACCTGCCGGATACGGCAGAACCACTTGGCGAACACTCCGGAATAACCTGCCGGGCATAGCGGAACCACCTCTCATACATGCCGGAACCACATGCCAATGACACCTGAAGCATCTGCCGAGCACGCCAGAACCACCTGCTCGACTCGCCAAAACCACCTGCTGGATACGCCAAAATCACCTGCCGGCTACGCCACAATCATTTGGTGAACTCTTCGGAATCACCTGCCGGGCTGGCTGGAACCACCTGCCGGTCACGCCAACATCACCTGCCAGCTATGCCAGAACCACTTGGTGGAGACCATGGAAACACCTGTCGGGCCGGCCGGAACCACCTATTAGACGTGTTAGAACCATGTGCCTGAGATGCCGGAACCACACCCCGAATAGACCGAAACCACCTGCCAGACCCGCCTGAACCACCTGCCGAGCACGCCGGAACCACCTACTCGACTCACCGGAACCACCTACCTGACACGCTAAAATCACCTGCCGGGTATGCCACAACCACTTTGTGGACACTCCGGAATCACCTGCCGGGCATGCCGGAACCATCTCTCAGACGTGCCGGAACCATGTTCCGCACACGCCGGTACCACCTGCCGAGCTCGCCGGAACCACCTGCTGGACACGCCAAAATCACCTGTGGGCTACGCAAGAACCACGCGGCAGACACTCCGAAATCACCTGCCGGGCAGGCTGGAACCCCTGCCAGTCATGCCAAAATCACCTTTCAGCTACGCCAGAACCACTTGGCGGACACTCCGTAATCACCTGCCGGGCCTGCCGGAACCACCTGATCCACTCCCCAGAACCACCTGCTGGACATGCCGGAATCACCTGCCGGGTACGCCTGAAACACTTGGCGGATGCTCCGGAATCACCTGTCGGGCGTCCCGGAACCACCTCTCAGACTTGCCAGAACCATGTTCTGGACACGCCGGTACCACCTGCCGAGTATGCCGGAACCAGCTGATCCACTCGACAGAACCACCTAGTGGACACTCCAAAATCAACTGCCGGCTACACCAGAACCACTCGGCAGACACTCCGGAATCACATGCCAGGCATTCCGGAACCACCTCTCAGAGGTGCCAGAACCATATGCCGGACACTCCGGTATCACTTGCCGGGCATGCCGGAACCACCTCTCAGAGGTGCCAGAACCACATGCTGGACACTCCGGAAACACCTGCGGGGCATGCCGGAACCACCTGCCGGACATGGCGGAACCACCGGCTCGACTCGCCGGAACCATTGCCGGCCATGCAAAATCACCTGCTGGCTACGCCAGAACCACTTGGCGAACACTCCGGAATCACCTGCCGGGCATGGCGGAGCCACCTCTCAGACATGCCGGAACCACATGCCAATGACACCGGAAGCACCTGCCGAGCACGCCAGAACCACCTGCTCGACTCGCCAAAACCACCGGCTGGACACGCCAAAATCACCTGCTGGCTACGCCACAACCATTTGCTGAACTCTTCGCAATCACCTGCCAGGCTTGCTGGAACCACCTGCTGGTCACGCCAACATCACCTACCAGCTATGCCAGAACCACTTGGCGGACACCATGGAAACACCTGTCGGGCCGGCCGGAACCACCTCTCAGACGTGCCAGAACCATGAGCCTGAGATGCCGGAACCACCCCCGAACAGACCGAAACCCCCTACAGACCCACCTGAACGCCCTGGCGAGCACGCCTGATCCACCTGCTCAACTAGCCAGAACCACCTTCCTGACAAGCCAAAATCACCTGCCGCCTACGCCACAACCATTTGGTGAACTCTTCGGAATCACCTGCCAGGCTGGCTCCAGAAGCACTCGGTAGACTCTCCGGAACCACCTGCAGGGCATGCCGGAACCACCTCTCAGACATGCCGGAACCACATGCCAATGACACCGGAAGCACCTGCCGAGCACGCCAGAACCACCTGCTGGACTCGCCAAAACCACCTGCTGGACACGAAAAAAATCACCTGCCGGCTACGCCACAACCATTTGGTGAACTCCTCGGAATCACCTGCCGGGCTGGCTCCAGAACCACTCGGCAGACACTCCGGAACCACCTGCCGGGCATGCCGGAACCACCTCTCAGACATGCCGGAACCACATGCCAATGACACCGGAAGCACCTGCCGAGCACGCCAGAACCACCTGCTTGACTCGCCAAAACCACCTGCTGGACACGCCACAATCACCTGCCAGCTACGCCACAACCATTTGGTGAACACTTCGGAATCACCTGCCGGTCTTGCTGGAACCACCTGCCTGTCATGCCAACATCACCTGCCAGCTGTGCCAGAACCACTTGGCGGAAACCATGGAAACACCTGTCGGGCCGGGCGGAACCACCTATCAGACGTGCCAGAACCATGTGCCTGAGATGCCGGAACCACACCCCGAACAGACCGAAACCACCTGCCAGACCCGCCTGAACCACCTGCAGAGCACGCCGGAACCACCTACTAGACTCGCTGGAACCACCTACCTGACACGCTAAAATCACCTGCCGGGTATGCCACAACCACTTGGTGGACACTCCGGAATCATCTGCCGGACATGCCAGAACCAGCTCTCAGACACACCAGAACCACGTGCCAGAGACGCCGGAAGCAACAGCTGAGCATGCCTGAGCCACGTGCTCGACTCGCAAGAAACACCTGTCGGACATGCCAAAATCACCTGCCGGGTACGCCAGAAACGCTTGGCGGACGCTCCGGAATCACCTGTCGGGCGTGCCGGAACCACCTCTCAGACTTGCATGAACCATGTTCTGGACACGCTGGTACCACCTGCCGAGTATGCCGGAGCCAGCTGATCCACTCCCAAGAACCACCTAGTGGACACGCCAAAATCAACTGCCGGCTACTCCAGAACCACTCGGCAGACACTCCGGAATCACATGCCAGGCATTCCGGAACCACCTCTCAGAGGTGCCAGAACCAAATGCCGGACACTCCGGTATCACCTGCCGGGCATGCCGGAACCACCTCTCAGAGGTGCCAGAACCACAGGCCGGACACTCCGGAATCACCTGCAGGGCATGCCGGAACCACCTGCCGGACATGCCGGAACCACTGGCTCGACTCGCCGGAACCATTGCCGGACATTCAAAATCACCTGCCGACTACGCCTGAACCACTTGGCGAACACTCCGGAATCATCTGCCGGGCATGCCGGAACCAACTCTCAGATGTGCCAGAACCTCGTGCCGGTCACGCCAGAACCACCTGCCGGAAACGCCGGAACCACCGGCTCGACTCGCCGGAACCACCGCCGGACATGCAAAATGACCTGCCGGCTACACCAGAACCACTTGGCAAACACTCCGGAATCACCTGTCGGGCATGCCGGAACCACCTCTCAGACTTGCCAGAACCATGTTCCGGACACGCCGGTACCACCTGCCGAGTATGGCGGAACCACCTGATCCACTCCCCAGAACCACCTGCTGGACACGCCAGAATCACCTGCCGACTACGCCAGAACCACTCGGCAGACACTCCGGAATCACCTACCGGGCATGCCGGAACCACCTCTCAGAGCTGCCAGAACCACATGCCGGACACTTCGGAATCACCTGCCAGGCATGCCGGAACCACCTCTCAGAGGTGCCAGAACCACATGCCGGACACTCCGGAATCACCTGCCTGGCATGCCGGAACCATCTCTCAGACGTGCCAGAACCATGTTCCGGACACGCTGGTACCACCTGCCGAGCTCGTCGGAACCACCAGCTGGACACGCCAAAATCACCTGCCAGCTACGCCAGAACCACACGGCAGACACTCCGGAATCACCTGCCGGGCTGGCTGGAACCACCTGCCGATCACGGCAACATCACCTTTCAGCTACGCCAGAACCACTTGGCGGACACTCCGGAAACACCTGTAGGGCCGGCCGGAACCACCTCTCAGACGTGCCAGAACCATGTGCCTGAGATGCCGGAACCACACTCCGAACAGACCGAAACAACCTGCCAGACCCGCCTGAACCCCCTGGCGAGCACGCCGGATCCACCTGCTCAACTAGCCGGAACCACCTTCCAGACACGCCAAAATCACCTGCCAGGTCTACCACAACCACTTGGTGGACACTCCGGAATCATCTGCCAGAAATGCCAGAACCGGCCCTCGGACACACCAGAACCACATGCCGGACACGCCGGAAGCACCTGCTGATAATGCCTGAGGCACATGCTCGACTTGCAAGAAACACATGCAAGACACACCAAAATCACCTGCCGGGTACGCCAGAACCACGTGGCGGACTCTCCGAAATCACCTATCGGGCATGCCGGAACCAACTCTCAGACGTGCCAGAAGCTCGTGCCGGACACGCCAGAACCACCTGCCGGACAGACCGGAAACACCTGCCTGACACGCCGGAACCACCGGCTTGACTCGCCGGAACCACCGCCGGACATGCAAAATGACCTGCCGGCTACGCCAGAACAACTTGGCGAACACTCCGGTATCACCTGCCGGGCATGCCGGAACCACCTCTCAGAGGTGCCAGAACCACATGCCGGACACTCCGGAATCACCTGCCGGGCATGATGGAACCACTTGCCGGACATGCCGGAACCACCGGCTCGACTCGCCGGAACCATTGCCGGACATGCAAAATCAGCTGCCGGCTACGCCAGAACCACTTGGCGAACACTCCGGAATCACCTGCCCCGCATGGCAGAACCACCTCTCAGACATGCCGGAACCGCATGCCAATGACACAGGAATCACCTGCCGAGCTCGCCGGAACCACCTGCTCGACTCGCCAAAACCACCCGCTGGACACGCCAAAATCACCTGCCGGCTACGCCAGAACCACTCGGCAGACACTCCGGAATCATCTGCCGGGCTCGCTGGAACCACCTGCCGGTCACGCCAACATCAACTTTCAGCTCCGCCAGAACCACTTGGCGGACGCTCCGGAAACAGCGGTCGGGCCGGCCGGAACCACCTCAAAGACCTGCCAGAACCATGTGCCTGAGATGCCGGAACCACTCCCCGAACAGACCGAAACCACCTGCCAGACCCGCCTGAACCCCCTGGCGAGCACGCCTGATCCACCTGCTCAACTAGCCTGAACCACCTTCCTGACACGCCAAAATCGCCTGCCAGGTATACCAGAACCACTTGGTGGACACTCCGGAATCATCTGCCGGACATGCCAGAACCAGCTCTCAGACACACCAGAATCACGTGCCAGAGACGCCGGAAGCACCAGCTGAGCATGACTGAGCCACCTGCTCGACTCGCAAGAAACACCTGTCGGACATGCCAAAATCACCTGCCGGGAACCCCAGAAACACTTGGGGGACGCTCCGGAATCAACTGTCGGGCGTGCCGGAACCACCTCTCAGACTTGCCAGAACCATGTTCTGGACACGCCGGTACCACCTGCCGAGTAAGCCAGAACCAGCTGATCCACTCCCCAGAACCACCTAGTGGACACGCCAACATCCACTGCCGGCTACGCCAGAACCACTTGGCAGACACTCCGGAATCACAGGCCAGGCATTCCGGAACCACCTCTCAGAGGTGCCAGAACCAAATGCCGAAGACTCCGGTATCACCTGCCGGGCATGCCGGAACCACCTCTCAGAGGTGCCAGAACCACATGCCGGACACTCCGGAATCACCTGCCGGGCATGCTGGAACCACCTGCTGGACATGCCGAAATCACCTGCTGGACATGCCGGAACCACCGGCTCGACTCGCCGGAACCACCGCCGGACATGCAAAATGACCTGCCGGCTACGCCAGAACCACTTGGCGAACACTCCGGAATCACATGTCGGGCATGCCGGAACCACATCTCAGACATGCCGGAACCACATGCCAATGACACCGGAAGCACCCGCCAAGCACGCCAGAACCACCTGCTCGGCTCTCCAAAACCACCTGCTGGACACGCCAAAATCACCTGCCGGCTACGCCACAACCATTTGGTGAACTCTTCGCAATCACCTGCCGAGCTTGCTGGAACCACCTGCTGGTCACGCCAACATCACCTTTCAGCTACGCCAGAACCACTTGGCGGACACTCCGGAAACACCTGTCGGGCCGGTCGGAAGCACCTCTCAGATGTGCCACAACCATGTGCCTGAGATGCCGGAACCACTCTCCGAACAGACCGAAACCACCTGCCAGACCCGCCTGAACCCCCTGGCGAGCACGCCTGATCCACCTGCTCAACTAGCCGGAACCACCTTCCTGACACGCCAAAATCACCAGCCAGGTATACCAGAACCACTTGGTGGACACTCCGGAATCATCTCCCGGACATGCCAGAACCAGCTCTCAGACACACCAGAACCACGTGCCAGAGATGCCGGAAGCACCAGCTGAGCATGCCTGAGCCACCTGCTCGACTCGCAAGATACACCTGTCGGACATGCCAAAATCACCTGCCGGGTACGCCAGAAACACTTGGCGGACGCTCCGGAATCACCGGTCGGGCGTGCCAGAACCACCTCTCAGACTTGCCAGAACCATGTTCTGGACACGCCGGTACCACCTGCCGAGTATGCCGGAACCATCTGATCCAGTCCCCAGAACCACCTAGTGGACACGCCAAAATCAACTGCCGGCTACGCCAGAACCACTCGGCAGACACTCCGGAATCACATGCCAGGCATTCCGGAACCACCTCTCAGAGGTGCCAGAACCAAATGCCGGACACTCCGGTATCACCTGCCGGGCATGTCGGATCCACCTCTCAGAGGTTCCAGAACGAAATGCCGGACACTCCGGTATCACCTGCCGGGCATGACGGAACCACCTGCCGGTCATGCCGGAACCACCGGCTCGACTCGCCGGAAACGTTGCCGGACATGCAAAATCACCTGCCGGCTATGCCAGAACCACTTGGGGAACACTCCGGAATCACCTGCCGGGCATGGCGGAACCACCTCTCAGACATGCCGGAACCACATGCCAATGACACCAGAAGCACCTGCCGAGCACGCCAGAACCACCTGCTCGACTCGCCAAAACCACCTGCTGGACACGCCAAAATCACCTTCCAGCTACGCCACAACCATTTGGTGAACACTTCGGAATCACCTGCCGGGCTGGCTGGAACCACTTGCCGGTCACGCCAACATCACCTGCCAGCTATGCCAGAACCACTTGGCGGACACCATGGAAACACCTGTCGGGCCGGCAGGAACCACCTATAAGACGTGCCAGAACCATGTGCCTGAGATGCCGGAACCACACCCCGAACAGACCGAAACCACCTGCCAGACCTGCCTGAACCCCCTGCCGAGCACGCCGGAACCACCTACACGACTCGCTGGAACCACCTACCTGACACGCTAAAATCACCTGCCGGGTATGCCACAACCACGTGGCGGACACTCCGGAATAACCTGTCGGGCATGCCAGAGCCAAGTCTGAGACGTGCCAGAACCTCGTGCCGGTCACGCCAGAACCACCTGCCGGACAGAGCGGAAACACCTGCTGGACACGCTGCAACCACCGGCTCGAGTCGCCAGAACCACTGCCGGACATGCAAAATGACCTGCCGGCTACGCCAGAACCACTTGGCGAACACTCCGGAATCACCTGTCGGGCATGCCAGAACCACCTCTCAGACTTGCCAGAACCATGTTCCGGACACGCCGGTACCACCTGCCGAGTATGCCGGAACCACAAGATCCACACCCCAGAACCACCTGCTGTACACGCCAGAATCACCTGCCGGCTATGCCAGAACCACTCGGCAGACACTCCGGAACCACCTGCCGGGCATGCCGGAACCACCTCTCAGAGGTGCCATAACCACATGCCGGACACTCCGGAATCACCTGCCGGGCATGCCGGAACCATCTCTCAGATGTGCCAGAACCATGTTCCGGACACGCCGCTACCACCGGCCGAGCTCGCCGGAACCACCTGCTGGACACGCCAAAATCACCTGCCGGCTATGCCAGAACCACATGGCAGAAACTCCGGAATCACATGCCGGGCTGGCTGGAACCACCTGCCGCTCACGCCAACATCACCTTTCAGCTACGCCAGAATCACTTGGCGGACACTCAGGAAACACCTCTCCGGCCGGCCGGAACCAGCTCTCAGACGTGCCAGAACCATGTGCCTGAGATGCCGGAACCACTCCCCTAACAGACCGAAACCACCTGCCAGACCCGCCGTAACCCCCTGGCGAGCACGCCTGATCCACCTGCTCAACTAGCCGGACCCAACTTCCTGACAGGCCAAAATAACCTGCCGGCTACGCCACAACCATTTGGTGAACTCTTCGGAATCACCTGCCAGGCTGGCTCCAGAAGCACTCGGTAGACTCTCCGGAACCACCTGCAGGGCATGCCGGAACCACCTCTCAGACATGCCGGAACCACATGCCAATGACACCGGAAGCACCTGCCGAGCACGCCAGAACCACCTGCTCGACTCGCCAAAACCACCTGCTGGACACGAAAAAAATCACCTGCCGGCTACGCCACAACCATTGGGTGAACTCCTCGGAATCACCAGCCGGGCTGGCTCCAGAACCACTCGGCAGACACTCCGGAACCACCTGCCGGGCATGCCGGAACCACCTCTCAGACATGCCGGAACCACATGCCAATGACACCGGAAGCACCTGCCGAGCACGCCAGAACCACCTGCTTGACTCGCCAAAACCACCTGCTGGACATGCCACAATCACCTGCCGGCTACGCCACAACCATTTGGTGAACACTTCGGAATCACCTGCCGGTCTTGCTGGAACCACCTGCCTGTCATGCCAACATCACCTGCCAGCTGTGCCAGAACCACTTGGCGGAAACCATGGAAACACCTGTCGGGCCGGGCGGAACCACCTAGCAGACGTGCCAGGACCATGTGCCTGAGATGCCGGAACCACACCCCGAACAGACCGAAACCACCTGCCAGACTCGCCAGAACCACCTGCAGAGCACGCTGGAACCACCTACTCGACTCGCTGGAACCACCTACCTGACACGCTAAAATCACCTGCCGGGTATGCCACAACCACTTGGTGGACACTACAGAATCATCTGCCGGACATGCCAGAACCAGCTCTCAGACACTCCAGAACCACGTGCCAGACACGCCGGAAGCACCTGCTGAGCACGCCTGAGCCAAATGCTCGACTTGCAAGAAACACCTTCCAGACACGCCAAAATCACCTGCCGGGTACGCCAGAACCACGTGCCTACACTCCGGAATCACCTGTCGAGCATGCCAGAACCAACTCACAGACGTGCCAGAACCTCGTGCCGGAAACGCCAGAACCACGTGCCGGACAGACCGGAATCACCTGCCGGACACGCCGGAACCACCGGCTTGACTCGCCAGAACCACCGCCGGACATGCAAAATGACCTGCCGGCTATGCCAGAACCACTTGGCGAACACTCCGGAATCACCTGTCGGGCATGCCGGAACCACCTCTCAGACTTGCCAGAACCACATGCCGGACACTCCGGAATCACCTGCCGGGCATGCCGGAACCATCTCTCAGACGTGCCAGAACCATGTTCCGGACACGCTGGCACCACGTGCCGAGCTCGCCGGAACCACCTGCTGAACACGCCAAAATCACCTGCTAGCTACGCCAGAACCACACGGCAGACACTCCGGAATCACCTGCCGGGCTGGCTGGAACCACCTGCCGGTCACGCCAACATCACCTGCCAGCTATGCCAGAACCACTTGGCGGACACCATGGAAACACCTGTCGGGCCGGCCGGAACCACCTCTGAGACGTGCCAGAACCATGAGCCTGAGATGCCGGAACCACTCCCCGAACAGACCGAAACCACCTGCCTGACCCGCCTGAACCCCATGGCGAGCACGCCTGATCCACCTGCTCAACTAGCCGGAACCAACTTCCTGACACGCCAAAATCACCTGCCAGGTATACAAGAACCACTTGGTGGACACTCCGGAATCATCTGCCGGAGATGCCAGAACCAGCTCTCAGACACACCAGAACCACGTGCCAGAGACGGCGGAAGCACCAGCTGAGCATGCCTCAGCCACCTGCTCAACTCGCAAGATACACCTGTCGGACAGGCGAAAATCACCTGCCGGGTACGCCAGAAACACTTGGCGGATGCTCCGGAATCACCTGTCGGGCGTGCTGGAACCACCTCTCAGACTTGCCAGAACCATGTTCTGGACACCCGGTACCACCTGCCGAGTATGCCGGAACCAGCTGATCCACTCCCCAGAACCACCTAGTGGACACGCCGAAATCAACTGCCGGCTACGCCAGAACCACTCGGCAGACACTCCGGAATCACATGCCAGGCATTCCGGAACCACCTCTCAGAGGTGCCAGAACCAAATGCCGGACACTCCGGTATCACCTGCCGGGCATGCCGGAACCACCTCTCAGAGGTGCCAGAACCACATGCCGGACACTCCGGAATCACCTGCCGGGCATGCTGGAACCACGTGCTGGACATGCCGGAACCACCTGCCGGACATCTCGGAACCACAGGCCGGACATTGGGGAACCACGGCTCAACTCGCCGGAACCATTGCCGGACATGCAAAATCACCTGCCGGCTACGCCCTAACCACTTAGCGAACACTCCGGTATCACCTGCCGGGCATGCCGGAACGACCTCTCAGAGGTGCCAGAACCACGTGCCGGACACTCCAGAATCACCTGCCGGGCATGCCGGAACCACCTGCCGGACATGCCGGAACCACCGTCTTGACTCGCCGGAACCATTGCCGGACATGCAAAATCACCTGCCGGCTATGCCAGAACCACTTGGGGAACACTCCGGAATCACCTGCCGGGCATGGCGGAACCACCTCTCAGACATGCCGGAACCACATGCCAATGACAACGGAAGCAGCTGCTGAGCACGCCAGAACCACCTGCTCGACTCGCCAAAACCACCTCCTGGACACGACAAAATCACCTTCCGGCTACGCCACAACCATTTGGTGAACACTTCGGAATCACCTGCCGGGCTGGCTGGAACCACCTGCCGGTCACGCCAACATCACCTGCCAGCTATGCCAGAACCACTTGGCGGACACCATGGAAACACCTGTCGGGCCGGCCGGAACCACCTCTCAGACGTGCCAGAACCATGAGCCTGAGATGCCGGAACCACTCCCCGAACAGACCGAAACCACCTGCCAGACCCGCCTGAACCCCCTGGCGAGCACGCCTGATCCACCTGCTCGACTCGCTGGAACCACCTACCTGACACGCTAAAATCACCTGCCGGGTATGCCACAACCACTTGGTGGACACTCCGGAATCATCTGCCGGACATGCCAGAACGAGCTCTCAGACACACCAGAATCACGTGCCAGACACGCCGGAATCACCAGCTGAGCATGCCTGAGCCAAATGCTCGACTTGCAAGAAACACCTGCCAGACACGCCAAAATCACCTGCAGGGTACGCCAGAACCACGTGGCGGACACTCCGGAATCACCTGTCGGGCATGCCGGAACCAACTCTCAGACGTGCCAGAACCTCGTGCCGGTGACGCCAGAACCACCTACCGGACACGCCGGAACCACCGGCTCGACTCGCCGGAACCACCGCCGGACATGCAAAATGACCTGCCGGCTACGCCAGAACCACTTGGCGAACACTCCGGAATCATCTGTCGGGCATGCCGGAACCACCTCTCAGACTTGCCAGAACCATGTTCCGGACACGCCGGTACCTCCTGCCGTGTATGCCGGAACCAGCTGATCCACTCCCCAGAACCACCTAGTGGACACGCCAAAATCAACTGCCGGCTACGCCAGAACCACTCGGCAGACACTCCGGAATCACATGTCTGGCATTCCAGAAGCACCTCTCAGAGGTGCCAGAACCAAATGCCGGACACTCTGGAATCACATGCCAGGGATTCCGGAACCACCTCTCTGAGGTGCCAGAACCACATGCCGGACATTCCGGAATCACCTGCCGGGCATGCCGGAACCACCTGCTGTACATGCCGGATTCACCTGCCGGACATGCCGGAACCACCGGCTCGACTCGCCAGAACCATTGCCGGACATGCAAAATCACCTGCCGGCTACACCAGAACCACTTGGGGAACACTCCGGAATCACCTGCCGGGCATGGCGGAACCACCTCTCAGACATTCCGGAACCACATGGCAATGACACCGGAAGCACCTGACGAGCACGCCAGAACCACCTGCTCGACTCCCAAAAACCACCTGCCGGCTACGCCAGAACCACTCGGTAGACACTCCGGAATCACATGCCGGGCATTCCGGAACCACCTCTCACAGGTGCCAGAACCAAATGCTGGACACTCCGGTATCACCTGCCGGGCATGCCGGAACCACCTCTCAGAGGTGCCAGAACCACATGCCTGACACTCCGGAATCACGTGCCGGGCATGCCGGAACCACCTGCCGGACATGCCGGAACCACCGGCTCGACTCGCCGGAACCATTGCCGGACATGCAAAATCACCTGCCGGCTACGCCAGAACCACTTGGGGAACACTCCGGAATCACCTGCCGGGCATGGCGGAACCACCTCTGAGACATGCCGGAACCACATGCCAATGACACCGGAAGCACCTGCCGAGCACGCCAGAACCACCTGCTCGACTCGCCAAAACGACCCGCTGGACACGCCAAAATCACCTGCCGGCTACGCCAGAACCACGCGGCAGAAACTCCGGAATCACCTGCCAGGCTGGCTGGAACCACCTGCCGGTGACGCCAACATCACCTTTCAGCTACGCCAGGACCACTTGGCGGACACTCCGGAATCACCTGTCGGGCATGCCGGAACCAACTCTCAGACGTGCAAGAACCTAGTGCCGGACACGCCAGAACCACCTGCCGGACAGACCAGAAACACCTGCTGGACACGCCGGTACCACCTGCCGAGTATGCCGGAACCACCTTATCTACTCACCAGAACCACCTGCTGGACACGCCAGAATCACCTGCCGGCTACGCCAGAACCACTCGGCAGACACTCCGGAATCACCTGACGGGCTGGCTGGAACCACCTGCCGGTCACGCCAACATCACATTTCAGCTACGCCGGAACCACTTGGCGGACACTCCGGAAACACCTGTAGGGCCGGCCGGAACCACATCTCAGACGTGCCAGAACCATGTGCCTGAGATGCCGGAACCACACCCCGAAAAGTTCGACACCAACTGCCAGACCCGCCAGAACCCCGTGGCGATCACGTCTGATCCACCTGCTCAACCAGCCGGAACCACCTTCCAGACACGCCAAAATCACCTGAAAGGTGTACCAGAACCACTTGGTGGACACTCTGGAATCATCTGCCGGACATGCCAGAACCAGCTCTCACACACACCAGAACCAGGTGCCGGACACGCCGGAATCACCGGCTGATCATGCCTGAGCCACATGATAGACTTGCAAGAAACACCTGCCAGACATGCCAAATTCACCTGCCGGGTACACCAGAACCACGTGGCGGACACTCCGGAATCACCTGTCGGGCATGCCGGAACCAACTCTCAGACTTGCCAGAACCTCGTGCCGGACACGCCAGATCCACCTGCCGGACAGACCGGAAACACGTGCCGGACACGCTGGAACCACCGGCTCGATTCGCCGGAACCACCACCAGACATGCAAAATGACCTGCCGGCTACGCCAGAACCACTTGGCGAACAGTCCGGAATCACCAGTCGGGCATGCCGGAACCACCTCTCAGACTTGCCAGAACCAAATGCCGGACACTCCGGTATCACCTGCCGGGCATGCCGGAACCACCTCTCAGAGGTGCCAGAACCACATGCCGGACACTCCGGAATCACCTGCCGGGCATGCCGAACCATCTGCCGGACATGCCGGAACCACCGGCTCGACTCGCCGGAACCATTGCCGGACATGCAAAATCACCTGCCGGCTACGCCAGAACCACTTGGGGAACACTCCGGAATCACCTGCCGGGCATTGCGGAACCACCTGTCAGACATGCCGGAACCACATGCCAATGACACCGAAAGCACATGCCGGACACGCCAGAACCACCTGCTAGACTCGCCAAAACCACCTGTTGGACACGCCAAAATCACCTGCCGGCTACTCCAGAACCACTCGGCAGACACTCCGGAATCACATGCCAGGCATTCCGGAACCACCTCTCAGAGGTGCCAGAACCAAATGCCGAACACTCCGGTATCGCCTGCCGGGCATGCCGGAACCACCGGCTGGACTCGCCGGAACCAATGCCGGACATGCAAAATCACCTGCCGGCTACGGCAGAACCACTTGGCGAACACTCCGGAATCACCTGCCGGGCATGGCGGAACCACCTCTCATACATGCCGGAACCACATGCCAATGACACCGGAAGCACCTGCCGAGCACGCCAGAACCTCCTGCTCGACTCGCCAAAACCACCTGCTGGATACGCCAAAATCACCTGCCGGCTGCGCCACAACCATTTGGTGAACTCTTCGGAATCACCTGCCGGGCTGGCTGGAACCACCTGCCGGTCACGCCAACATCACCTGCCAGCTATGCCAGAACCACTTGGCGGAGACCATGGAAACACCTGTCGGGCCGGCCGGAACCACCTATCAGACGTGTTAGAACCATGTGCCTGAGATGCCGGAACCACACCCCGAACAGAGCGAAACCACCTGCCAGACCCACCTGAACCACCTGCCGAGCACGCCGGAACCACCTACTCGACTCGCCGGAACCACCTACCCGACACGCTAAAATCACCTGCCGGGTATGCCACAACCACTTGGTGGACACTCCGGAATCACCTGCCGGGCATGCCGGAACCATCTCTCAGACGTGCCAGAACCATGTTCCGCACACGCCGGTACCACCTGCCGAGCTCGCCGGAACCACCTGCTGGACACGCCAAAATCACCTGCCGGCTACGCAAGAACCACGCGGCAGACACTCCGGAATCACCTGCAGGGCTGGCTGGAACCCCCTGCCAGTCACGCCAACATCACCTTTCAGCTACGCCAGAACCACTTGGCGGACACTCCGGAAAAACCTGTCGGGGCGGCCGGAACCAACTCTCAGACGTGCCGGAACCATGTGCCTGAGATGCCGGAACCACTCCCCGAACAGACCGAAACCACCTGCCTGACCCGCCTGAACCCCATGGCGAGCACGCCTGATCCACCTGCTCAACTAGCCGGAACCACCTTCCTGACACGCCAAAATCACCTGCCAGGTATACCAGAACCACTTGGTGGACACTCCGGAATCATCTGCCGGACATGCCAAAACCAGCTCTCAGACACACCAGAACCACGTGCCAGAGACTCCGGAAGCACCAGTTGAGCATGCCTGAGCCACCTGCTCGCCTCGCAAGATACACCTGTCGGACATGCCAAAATCACCTGCTGGACACGCCAGAACCACTTGGCAGACACTCCGGAATCACACGCCAGGCATCCCGGAACCACCTCTCAGAGGTGCCAGGACCAAATGCCGGACACTCCGGTATCACCTGCCGGGCATGCCAGAACAACCTCTCAGAGGTGCCAGAATCACATGCCGGACACTCCGGAATCACCTGCCGGGCCTGCCGGAACCACCTGATCCACTCCCCAGAACCACCTGCTGGACATGCCGGAATCACCTGCCGGGTAGCCAGAAACACTTGGCGAACACTCCGGAATCACCTGTCGGGCATGCCGGAACCACCTCTCAGACTTGCCAGAAACAAGTTCCGGACACGCCGGTACCACCTGCCGAGTATGCCGGAACCAGCTGATCCACTCCCCAGAACCACCTAGTGGACACGCCAAAATCAACTGCCGGCTACGCCAGAACCACTCGGCAGACACTCCGGAATCACATGCCAGGCATTCCGGAACCACCTCTCAGAGGTGCCAGAACCATATGCCGGACACTCCGGTATCACTTGCCGGGCATGCCGGAACAACCTCTCAGAGGTGCCAGAACCACATGCTGGACACTCCGGAATCACCTGCGGGGCATGCCGGAACCACCTGCCGGACATGGCGGAACCACCGGCTCGACTCGCCGGAACCATTGCCGGCCATGCAAAATCACCTGCTGGCTACGCCAGAACCACTTGGCGAACATTCCGGAATCACCTGTCGGGCATGGCGGAGCCACCTCTCAGACATGCCGGAACCACATGCCAATGACACCGGAAGCAGCTGCCGAGCACGCCAGAACCACCTGCTCGACTCGCCAAAACCACCTGCTGGACACGCCAAAATCACCTGCCAGCTACGCCACAACCATTTGGTGAACACTTTGGAATCACCTGCGGGGCTGGCTGGAACCATCTGCCGGTCACGCCAACATCACCTTTCAGCTACGCCAGAACCACTTGGCGGACACTCCGGAAACACCTCTCCGGCCTGCCGGAACCACCTCTCAGACGTGCCAGAACCATGTGCCTGAGATGCCGGAACCACTCCCCGAACAGACCGAAACCACCTGCCAGACCCGCCTGAACCCGCTGGCGAGCACGCCTGATCCACCTGCTCAACTAGCCGGAACCACCTTCCTGACACGCCAAAATCACCCGCCGGCTACGCCACAACCATTTGGTGAACTCTTCGGAATCACCTGCCAGGCTGGCTCCAGAACCACTCGGCAGACACTCCGGAACCACCTGCCGGGCATGCCGGAACCACCTCTCAGACATGCCGGAACCACATGCCAATGACACCGGAAGCACCTGCCGAGCACGCCAGAACCACCTTCTCGACTCGCCAAAACCACCTGCTGGACATGCCAAAATCACCTGCCGGCTACGCCACAACCATTTGGTGAACTCTTCGCAATCACCTTCCGAGCTTGCTGGAACCACCTGCTGGTCACGCCAACATCACCTGCCAGCTATGCCAGAACAACTTGGCGGACACCATGGAAACACCTGTCGGGCCGGCCACAACCAACTCTCAGACGTGCCAGAACCATGAGCCTGAGATGCCGGAACCACTCCCCGAACAGACCGAAACCCCCTGCCAGACCCACCTGAACCCCCTGGCGAGCACGCCTGATCCACCTGCTCGACTAGCCAGAACCACCTTCCTGACAAGCCAAAATCACCTGCCAGTTATACCAGAACCAATTGGTGGACACTCCAGAATCATCTGCCGGACATGCCAGAACCAGCTCTCAGACACACCAGAACCACGTGCCAGTGACGCCGGAAGCACCAGCTGAGCATGCCTGAGCCACCTGCTCGACTCGCAAGAAACACCTGTTGGACATGCGAAAATCACCTGCCGGGTACGCCAGAAACACTTGGCAGACGCTCCGGAATCACCTGTCGGGCGTGCTGGAACCACCTCTCAGACTTGCCAGAACCATGTTCTGGACACGCCGGTACCACCTGCCGAGTATGCCGGAACCAGCTGATCCACTCCCCAGAACCACCTAGTGGACACGCCAAAATCAACTGCCGGCTACGCCAGAACCACTCGGCAGACACTCCGGAATCACATGCCAGGCATTCCGGAACCACCTCTCAGAGGTGCCAGAACCAAATGCCGGAGACTCCGGTATCACCTGCCGGGCATGCCGGAACCACCTCTCAGAGGTGCCAGAATCACATGCCGGAAACTCCGGAATCACCTGCCGGGCATGCTGGAACCACATGCTGGACATGCCGGAACCACCGGCTCGACTCGCCGGAACCATTGCCGGACATGGAAAATCACCTGCCGGCTACGCCAGAACCACTTGGCGAACACTCCGGAATCACCTGCTGGGCATGGCGGAACCACCTCTCAGACATGCCGAAACCACATGCCAATGACACCGGAAGCACCTCCCGAGCCCGCCAGAACCACCTGCCAGGCTGGCTGGAACCACCTGACGGTCACGCCAACATCACCTGCCAGCTATGCCAGAACCACTTGGCGGACACCATGGCAACACCTGTCGGGCCGGCCGGAACCACCTATCAGACGTGCCAGAACCATGTTCCTGAGATGCCGGAACCACACCCTGAACAGACCGAAACCACCTGCCAGACCCGCCTGAACCACCTGCCAAGCACGCCGGAACCACCTACTCGACTCGCTGGAACAACCTACCTGACACGCTGAAATCACCTGCCGGTTATGCCACAACCACTTGGTGGACACTCCGGAATCATCTGCGGGACATGCCAGAACCAGCTCTCAGACACACCAGAACCACGTGCCAGAGACGCCGGAAGCACCAGCTGAGCATGCCTCAGCCACCTGCTCGACTCGCAAGAAACACCTGTCGGACATGCCAAAATCATCTGCCGGGTACGCCAGAAACACTTGTCGGACGCTCCGGAATCAGTTGTCGGGCGTGCCGGAACCACCTCTCAGACTTGCCGGAACCATGTTCTGGACACGCCGGTACCACCTGCCGAGTATGCCGGAACCAGCTGATCCACTCCCCAGAACCACCTAGTGGACACGCCAAAATCAACTGCCGGCTACGCCAGAACCACTCGGCAGACACTCCGGAATCACATGCCAGGCATTCCGGAACCACCTCTCAGAGGTGCCAGAACCAAACGCCGGACACTCCCGCATCACCTGCCGGGAATGCCGGAACCAACTCTCAGAGGTTCCAGAACCACGTGCCGGACACTCCGGAATCACCTGCCGGGCATGCCGGAACCACCTGCCGGACATGCCGGAACCACCGGCTCGACTCGCTGGAACCACTGCCGGACATGCAAAATCACCTGCCGACTACGACAGAAGCACTTGGCGAACACTCCGGAATCATCTGCCGGGCATGGCGGAACCACCTCTCAGACATGCCGGAACCACATGCCAATGACACTGGAGCACCTGCCGAGCACGCCAGAACCACCTGCTCGACTCGCCAAAACCACCTGCTGGACACGCCAAAATCACCTTCCGGCTACGCCACAACCATTTGGTGAACTCTTCGGAATCACCTGCCGGGCTGGCTGGAACCACCTGCCGGTCACGCCAACATCACCTGCCAGCTATGTCAGAACCACTTGGCGGACACCATGGAAACACCTGTCGGGCCGGCCGGAACCACCTCTCAGACGTGCCAGAACCATGTGCCTGAGATGCTGGAACCACTCCCCGAACAGACCGAAACCACCTGCCAGACCTGCCTGAACCACCTGCCGAGCACGCCGGAACCACCTAGTCGACTCGCTGGAACCACCTACCTGACACGCTAAAATCACCTGCCGGGTATGCCACAATCACTTGTTGGACACTCCGGAATCATCTGCCAGACATGCCAGAACCAGCTCTCAGACACACCAGAACCACGTGCCAGACACGCCGGAAGCACCTGCTGAGCATGCCTGAGCCACCTGCTCGACTCGCAAGAAACACCTGTCGGACATGCCAAAATCACCTGCCGGGTACGCCAGAAACACTTGGCGGACGCTCCGGAATCACCTGTCGGGCGTGCCGGAACCACCTCTCCGACTTGCCAGAACCGGGTTCTGGACACGCCGGTACCACCTGCCGAGTATGCCGGAACCAGCTGATGCACTCCCCAGAACCGCCTAGTGGACACGCCAAAATCAACTGCCGGCTACTCCAGAACCACTCGGCAGACACTCCGGAATCACATGCCAGGCATTCCGGAACCACCTCTCAGAGGTGCCAGAACCAAATGCCGAACACTCCGGTATCGCCTGCCAGGCATGCCGGAACCACCGGCTGGACTCGCCGGAACCAATGCCGGACATGCAAAATCACCTGCCGGCTACGGCAGAACCACTTGGCGAACACTCCGGAATCACCTGCCGGGCACGGCGGAACCACCTCTCATACATGCCGGAACCACATGCCAATGACACCGGAAGCACCTGCCGAGCACGCCAGAACCTCCTGCTCGACTCGCCAAAACCACCTGCTGGATACGCCAAAATCACCTGCCGGCTGCGCCACAACCATTTGGTGAACTCTTCGGAATCACCTGCCGGGCTGGCTGGAACCACCTGCCGGTCACGCCAACATCACCTGCCAGCTATGCCAGAACCACTTGGCGGAGACCATGGAAACACCTGTCGGGCCGGCCGGAACCACCTATCAGACGTGTTAGAACCATGTGCCTGAGATGCCGGAACCACACCCCGAACAGAGCGAAACCACCTGCCAGACCCACCTGAACCACCTGCCGAGCACGCCGGAACCACCTACTCGACTCGCCGGAACCACCTACCCGACACGCTAAAATCACCTGCCGGGTATGCCACAACCACTTGGTGGACACTCCGGAATCACCTGCCGGGCATGCCGGAACCATCTCTCAGACGTGCCAGAACCATGTTCCGCACACGCCGGTACCACCTGCCGAGCTCGCCGGAACCACCTGCTGGACACGCCAAAATCACCTGCCGGCTACACAAGAACCACGCGGCAGACACTCCGGAATCACCTGCCGGGCTGGCTGGAACCCCCTGCCGGTCACGCCAACATCACCTTCCAGCTACGCCAGAACCACTTGGCGGACACTCCGGAAAACCCTGTCGGGGCGGCCGGAACCAACTCTCAGACGTGCCAGAACCATGTGCCTGAGATGCCGGAACCACTTCCCGAACAGACCGAAACCACCTGCCTGACCCGCCTGAACCCCATGGCGAGCACGCCTGATCCACCTGCTCAACTAGCTGGAACCACCTTCCTGACACGCCAAAATCACCTGCCAGGTATACCAGAACCACTTGGTGGACACTCCGGAATCATCTGCCGGACATGCCAGAACCAGCTCTCAGACACACCAGAAGCACGTGCCAGAGACTCCGGAAGCACCAGTTGAGCATGCCTGAGCCACCTGCTCGCCTCGCAAGATACACCTGTCGGACATGCCAAAATCACCTGCTGGACACGCCAGAACCACTCGGCAGACACACCGGAATCACATGCCAGGCATCCCGGAACCACCTCTCAGAGGTGCCAGGACCAAATGCCGGACACTCCGGTATCACCTGCCGGGCATGCCAGAACAACCTCTCAGAGGTGCCAGAATCACATGCCGGACACTCCGTAATCACCTGCCGGGCCTGCCGGAACCACCTGATCCACTCCCCAGAACCACCTGCTGGACATGCCGGAATCACCTGCCGGGTACGCCAGAAACACTTGGCGAACACTCCGGAATCACCTGTCGGGCATGCCGGAACCACCTCTCAGACTTGCCAGAAACAAGTTCCGGACACGCCGGTACCACCTGCCGAGTATGCCGGAACCACCTGATCCACTCCCCAGAACCACCGGCTGGATACGCCAGAATCAACTGCCGGCTACTCCAGAACCACTCGGCAGACACTCCGTAACCAACTGCCGGGCATGCCGGAACCACCTCTCTGAGGTGCCAGAACCACATGCCGGACACTCCGGAATCACCTGCCGGGCATGCCGGAACCATCTCTCTGACGTGCCAGAACCATGTTCCGGACATGCCGGAACCACCTGCCGAACTCGCCGGACCCACCTGCTGGACAAGCCAAAATCACCTGCCGGCTACGCCAGAAACACTCGGCAGACACTCCGGAATCACATTCCGTGCATTCCGGAACCACCTCTCACAGGGGTCAGAACCAAATGCTGGACACTCCGGTATCACCTGCCGGGCATGCCGGAACCACCTCTCAGAGGTGCCAGAACCACATGCCGGACACTCCGGAGTCACCTGCCAGGCATGCCGGAACCATCTCTCAGACGTGCCAGAACCATGTTCCGGACACGCCGGTACCACCTGCCGAGCTGGCCGGAACCACATGCTGGACACTGCAAAATCACCTGCCGGCTACGCCAGAACCACTCGGCAGACACTCCGGAACACCTGTCGGGCCGGCCGGAACCACCTCTCAGACGTGCCAGAACCATGTGCCTGAGATGCCGGAACCACTCCCCGAACAGACCGAAACCACCTGCCAGACCCGCCTGAACCCCCTGGTGAGCACGCCTGGTCCACCTGCTCAACCAGCCGGAACCACCTTCCAGACACGCCAAAATCACCTGCCAGGTCTACCAGAACCACTTAGTGGACACTCCGGAATCATCTGCCAGAAATGCCAGAACCAGCCCTCTGACACACCAGAACCACGTGCCGGACACGCCGGAAGTACCTGCTGATCATGCCTGAGCCACATGCTCGACTTGCAAGAAACACCTGCCAGACACGCTAAAATCACCTGCCGGGTATGCCACAACCACTTGGTGGACACTCCGGAATCATCTGCCGGACATGCCAGAACCAGCTCTCAGACACACCAGAACCACGTGCCAGACACGCCGGATGCACCTGCTGATCATGCCTGAGCCAAATGCTGGACTTGCCAGAAACACCTGCCAGACACGCCAAAATCACCTGCCGGGTACGCCAGAACCACGTGGCGGACACTCCGGAATCACCTTTCGGGCATGCCGGAACCACCTCTCAGACTTGCCAGAACCATGTGCCTAAGATGCAGGAACCACTCCCCGAACAGACCGAAACCACCTGCCAGACCCGCCTGAAGCCCCTGGCGAGCACGCCTGATCCACCTGCTCAACTAGCCGGAACCACCGTCCTGACACGCCAAAATCACCTTCCGGCTACACCACAACCATTTGGTGAACACTTCGGAATCACCTGCCGGGCATGCCGGAACCATCTCTCAGACGTGCAAGAACCATGTTCCGGACATGCCGGAACCACCTGCCGAGCTCGCTGGAACCACCTGATGGACATGCCAAAATCACGTGCCGGCTACTCCAGAACCACTCGGCAGACACTCCAGAATCACATGCCAGGCATGCCGGAACCACCTCTCAGATGTGCCAGAACCACATGCCGGACACTCCGGAATCACCTGCCGGGCATGCCGGAACCACCTGCCAGACATGCCGGAACCACCGGCTCGACTCGCCGGAACCATTGCTGGACATGCAAAATCACCTGCCGGCTACGCCAGAACCACTTGGCGAACACTGCGGAATCACCTGGCGGGCATGGCGGAACCACCTCTCAGACATGCCGGAACCACATGCCAATGACACCGGAAGCACCTGCCGAGCACGCCAGAACCACCTGTTCGACTCGCCAAAACCACCTGCTGGACACGCCAAAATCACATTCCGGCTACGCCACAACCATTTGGTGAACACTTCGGAATCACCTGCCGGGCTGGCTGGAACCACCTGCCGGTCACGCCAACATCACCTGCCAGCTATGCCAGAACCACTTGGCGGACACCATGGAAACACCTGTCGGGCCGGCCGGAACCAACTCTCAGACGTGCCAGAACCTCGTGCCGGTCACACCAGAACCACCTGCCGGACAGACCTTAAAAACCTGCTGGGCATGCCAAAATCACCTCCCGGCTACGCCAGAACCACACGGCAGACACTCCGGAAACACCTCTCCGGCCCGCCGGAACCACCTCTCTGAGATGCCGGAACCACTCCCCGAACAGACCGAAACCACCTGCCAGACCCGCCTGAACCCTCTGGCGAGCACGCCTGATCCACCTGCTCAACTAGCCGGAACCACCTTCCTGACACGCCAAAATCACCTGCCGGCTACGCCACAACCATTTGGTGAACTCTTCGGAATCACTTGGCGGGCTGGCTCCAGAACCACTCGGCAGACACTCCGGAACCACCTGCCGGGCATGCCGGAACCAGCTCTCAGACACACCAGAACCACGTGCCAGAGACGCGGGAAGCACCAGCTGAGCATGCCTGAGCCACCTGCTCGACTCGCAAGAAACACCTGTCGGACATGCCAAAATCACCTGCCGGGTACGCCAGAAACACTTGGCGGACGCTCCGGAATCGCCTGTCGGGCGTGCCGGAACCACCTCTCAGAGGTGCCAGAACCAAATGCCGGACACTCCGGTATCACCTGCCGGGCATGCCGGAACAACCTCTCAGAGGTGCCAGAACCACATGCCGGACACTCCGGAATCACCTGTCGGGCATGCCGGAACCACCTCTCAGAGGTGCCAGAACCACATGCCGGACTCTCCGGAATCGCCTGCCTGGCATGCCGGAACCATCTCTCAGACGTGCCAGAACCATGTTCCGGACACGCTGGTACCACCTGCTGAGCTCGCCAGAACCACCTGCTGGACACACCAAAATCACCTGCCAGCTACGCCAGAACCACACGGCAGACACTCAGGAATCACCTGCCGGGCTGGCTGGAACCACCTGCCGGTCACGCCAACATCACCTTTCAGCTACGCCAGAAATACTTGGCGGACACTCAGGAAACACCTCTCCGGCCGGCCGGAACCAGCTCTCAGACGTGCCAGAACCATGAGCCTGAGATGCCGGAACCACTCCCCGAACAGACCGAAACCACCTGCCAGACCCGCCGGAACCCCCTGGCGAGCACGCCTGATCCACCTGCTCAACTAGCCGGAACCACCTTCCTGACACGCCAAAATAACCTGACGGCTACTCCACTACCATTTGGTGAACTCTTCGGAATCACCTGCTGGGCAGGCTCCAGAACCACTCGGCAGACTCTCCGGAACCACCTGCCGGGCATGCCGGAACCACCTCTCAGACATGCCTGAACCAAATGCCAATGACACCGGAAGCACCTGCCGAGCACGCCAGAACCACCTGCTCGACTCACCAAAACCACCTGCTGGACACGCCAAAATCACCTGCCGGCTACGCCACAACCATTTGGTGAACTCTTCCGAATCACCTGCCGGGCTTGCTGGAACCACCTGCTGGTCACGCCAACATCACCTGCCAGCTATGCCAGAACCACTTGGCGGACACCATGGAAACACCTGTCGGGCCGGCCGGAACCACCTCTCAGACGTGCCAGAACCATGAGCCTGAGATGCCGGAACCACTCCCCGAACAGACCGAAACCTCCTGCCAGACCCGCCTGAACCCCCTGGCGAGCACGCCTGATCCACCTGCTCAACTAGCCGGAACCAACTTCCTGACACGCCAAAATCACCTGCCAGGTATACAAGAACCACTTGGTGGACACTCCGCAATCATCTGCCAGAGATGCCAGAACCAGCTCTCAGACACACCAGAACCACGTGCCAGAGATGCCGGAAGCACCAGCTGAGCATGCCAGAGCCACCTGCTCGACTCGCAAGATACACCTGTCGGACAGGCGAAAATCACCTGCCGGGTACGCCAGAAACACTTGGCGGACGCTCCGGAATCACCTGTCGGGCGTGCCGGAACCACCTCTCAGACTTGCCAGAACCATGTTCTGGACACGCCGGTACCACCTGCCGAGTATGCCGGAACCAGCTGATCCGCTCCCCAGAACCACCTAGTGGACACGCCAAAATCAACTGCCGGCTACGCCAGAACCACTCGGCAGACACTCCGGAATCACATGCCAGGCATTCCGGAACCACCTCTCAGAGGTGCCAGAACCACATGCCGGACACTCCGGAGTCACCTGCCAGGCATGCCGGAACCATCTCTCAGACGTGCCAGAACCATGTTCCGCACACGCCGGTACCACCTGCCGAGCTGGCCGGAACCACATGCTGGACACTGCAAAATCACCTGCCGGCTACGCCAGAACCACTCGGCAGACACTCCGGAACACCTGTCGGGCCGGCCGGAACCACCTCTCAGACGTGCCAGAACCATGTGCCTGAGATGCCGGAACCACTCCCCGAACAGACCGAAACCACCTGCCAGACCCGCCTGAACCCCCTGGTGAGCACGCCTGATCCACCTGCTCAACTAGACGGAACCACCTTCCAGACACGCCAAAATCACCTGCCAGGTCTACCAGAACCACTTGGTGGGCACTCCGGAATCATCTGCCAGAAATGCCAGAACCAGCCCTCTGACACACCAGAACCACGTGCCGGACACGCCGGAAGCACCTGCTGATCATGCCTGAGCCACATGCTCGACTTGCAAGAAACACCTGCCAGACACGCTAAAATCACCTGCCGGGTATGCCACAACCACTTGGTGGACACTCCGGAAACATCTGCCAGACATGCCAGAACCAGCTCTCAGACACACCAGAACCACGTGCCAGACACGCCGGATGCACCTGCTGATCATGCCTGAGCCAAATGCTGGACTTGCCAGAAACACCTGCCAGACACGCCAAAATCACCTGCCGGGTACGCCAGAACCACGTGGCGGACACTCCGGAATCACCTTTCGGGCATGCCGGAACCACCTCTCAGACTTGCCAGAACCATGTTCTTCACACGCCGATACCACCTGCAGAGTATGCCGGAACCACCTGATCCACTCCCCAGAACCACCTGCTGGACACGCCAGAATCACCTGCCGACTACGCCAGAACCACTCGGCAGACACTCCGGAACCACCTGCCGGGCATGCCGGAACCACCTGCCGGTCATGCCGGAACCACCGGCTCGACTCGCCGGAACCATTGCCGGACATGCAAAATCACCTGCTGGCTATGCCAGAACCACTTGGGGAACACTCCGGAGTCACCTGCCGGGCATGCCGGAACCATCTCTCAGACGTGCCAGAACCATGTTGCGGACACGCCGGTACCACCTGCCGAGCTCGCCGGAACCACCTGCTGGACACGCCAAAATCACCTGCCAGCTACGCCAGAACCACACGGCAGACACTCCGGAATCACCTGCCGGGCTGGCTGGAACCACCTGCCGGTCACGCCAACATCACCTTTCAGCTACGCCAGAACCACTTGGCGGACACTCCGGAAACACCTCTCCGCCCGGCCGGAAACACATCTCAGACGTGCCAGAACCATGTGCCTAAGATGCAGGAACCACTCCCCGAACAGACCGAAACCACCTGCCAGACCCGCCTGAACCCACTGGCGAGCACGCCTGATCCACCTGCTCAACAAGCTGGAACCACCTTCCTGACACGCCAAAATAACTTGACGGCTACGCCACAACCATTTGGTGAACTCTTCGGAATCACCTGCCGGGCTGGCTCCAGAACCACTCGGCAGACTCTCCGGAACCACCTGCCGGGCATGCCGGAACCACCTCTCAGACATGCCGGAACCACATGCCAATGACACCGGAAGCACCTGCCGAGCACGCCAGAACCACCTGCTCGACTCACCAAAACCACCTGCTGGACACGCCAAAATCACCTGCCGGCTACACCACAACCATTTGGTGAACTCTTCGGAATCACCTGCCGGGCTAGCTGGAACCACCTGCCGGTCACGCCAACATCACCTGCCAGCTATGCCAGAACCACTTGGCGGACACCATGGAAACACCTGTCGGGCCGGCCGGAACCACCTCTCAGACGTTCCAGAACCATGAGCCTGAGATGCCGGAACTACTTCCCGAACAGACCGAAACCACCTGCCAGACCCGCCTGAATCCCCTGGCGAGCACGCCTGATCCACCTGCTCAACTAGCCGGAACCAACTTCCTGACACGCCAAAATCACCTGCCAGGTATACAAGAACCACTTGGTGGGCACTCCGGAATCATCTGCCGGAGATGTCAGAACCAGCTCTCAGAAACACCAGAAACACGTGCCAGAGACGCCGGAAGCACCAGCTGAGCATGCCTCAGCCACCTGCTCGACTCGCAAGATACACCTGTCGGACAGGCGAAAATCACCTGCCAGGTACGCCAGAAACACTTGGCGGACGCTCCGGAATCACCTGTCGGGCGTGCCGGAACCACCTCTCAGACTTGCCAGAACCATGTTCTGGACACGCCGGTACCACCTGCCGAGTATGCCGGAACCAGCTGATCCACTCCACAGAACCACCTAGTGGACACGCCAAAATCAACTGCCGGCTACTCCAGAACCACTCGGCAGACACTCCGGAATCACATGCCAGGCATTCCGGAACCACCTCTCAGAGGTGCCAGAACCAAATGCCGGACACTCCGGTATCACCTGCCGGGCATGCCGGAACCACCTCTCAGAGGTGCCAGAACCACATGCCGGACACTCCGGAATCACCTGCCGGGCATGCTTTAACCACGTGCTGGACATGCCGGAACCACCTGCCGGACATGCTGGAACCACCTGCCGGACATTCCGGAACCACCGGCTCGACTCGCCGGAACCATTGCCGGACATGCAAAATCACCAGCCGGCTACGCCAGAACCACTTGGCGAACACTCCGGTATCACATGCCGGGCATGCCGGAACCACCTCTCAGAGGTGCCAGAACCACATGCCGGACACTGCGGAATCACATGCCGGGCATGCCGGAACCACCTGCCGGTCATGCCGGAACCACCGGCTCGACTCGCCGGAACCATTGCCAGACATGCAAAATCACCTGCTGGCTATGCCAGAACCACTTGGGGAACACTCCGGAGTCACCTGCCGGGCATGCCGGAACCATCTCTCAGACGTGCCAGAACCATGTTGCGGACACGCCGGTACCACCTGCCAAGCGCGCCGGAACCACCTGCTGCACACTGCAAAATCACCCGCCGGCTACGCCAGAACCACTCGGCAGACACTCCGGAATCACCTGCCGGGCTGGCTGGAACCACCTGCCGGTCACGCCAACATCACCTTTCAGCTACGCCAGAACCACTTGGCGGACACTCCGGAACACCTGTCGGGCCGGCCGGAACCACCTCTCAGACGTGCCAGAACCATGAGCCTGAGATGCCGGAACCACACCCCGAACAGACCGATACCACCTGCCAGACCAGCCTGAACCCCCTGGCCAGCACGCCTGATCCACCTGCTCAACTAGCCGGAACCACCTTCCAGACACAGCAAAATCACCTGCCAGGTGTACCAGAACCACTTGGTGGACACTCCGGAATCATCTG
This sequence comes from Equus caballus, assembly GCF_041296265.1. NCBI lineage: Eukaryota > Metazoa > Chordata > Mammalia > Perissodactyla > Equidae > Equus > Equus caballus. Next base: position 9,671,859 of record NC_091697.1, read on the forward strand.
CAAGAAATGCCAGAACCAGCCCTCTGACACACCAGAACCACGTGCCGGACACGCCGGAAGCACCTGTTGATCATGCCTGAGCCACATGCTCGACTTGCAAGAAACACCTGCCGGACACGCCAAAATCACCTGCTGGGTACGCCAGAACCACGTGGCTCACACTCCGGAATCTCCTGTCGGGCATGCCGGAACCAACTCTCAGACGTGCCAGAACCTCGTGCCGGACACGCCAGAACCACGTGCCGGACAGACCGGAAACACCTGCCGGACACGCCGGAACCACCGGCTTGACTCGCCAGAACCACCGCCGGACATGCAAAATGACCTGCTGGCTACGCCAGAACCACTTGGCGAACACTCCGGAATCACCTGTCGGGCATGCCGGAACCACCTCTCAGACTTGCCAGAACCATGCTGCGGACACGCCGGTACCACCTGATCCACTCCCCAGAACCACATGCTGGACACGCCAGAATCACCTGCCGACTACGCCAGAACCACTCGGCAGACACTCCGGAACCACCTGCCGGGCATGCCGGAACCACCTCTCAGAGGTGCCAGAACCACATGCCGGACACTCCGGAATCACCAGCCGGGCATGCCGGAACCATCTCTCAGACGTGCCAGAACCATGTTCCGGACACGCTGGTACCACCTGCCGAGCTCGCGAGAACCACCTGCTGGACACACCAAAATCACCTGCCAGCTATGCCAGAACCACACGGCAGACACTCAGGAATCACCTGCCGGGCTGGCTGGAACCACCTGCCGGTCACGCCAACATCGCCTTTCAGCTACGCCAGAAATACTTTGCGGACACTCAGGAAACACCTCTCCGGCCGGCCGGAACCACCTCTCAGACGTGCCAGAACCATGAGCCTGAGATGCCGGAACCACTCCCCGAACAGACCGAAACCACCTGCCAGACCCGCCTGAACCCCCTGGCGAGCACGCCTGATCCACCTGCTCAACTAGCCGGAACCAACTTCCTGACACGCCAAAATCTCCTGCCAGGTATACCAGAACCACTTGGTGGACACTCGGGAATCATCTGCCGGACATGCCTGAATCAGCTCGCAGACACACCAGAACCACGTGCCAGAGACGCCGGAAGCACCAGCTGAGCATGCCTGAGCCACCTGCTCGACTCGCAAGATACACCTGTCGGACATGCCAAAATCACCTGCCGGGTAGGCCAGAAACACTTGGCGGAAGCTCCGGAATCACCTGTCGGGCGTGCCGGAACCAACTCTCAGACGTGCCAGAACCTCGTGCCGGACACGCCAGAACCACCTGCCGGACAGACCGGAAACACCTGCTGGACACGCCGGAACCACCGGCTCGACTCACCGGAACCACCGCCGGACATGCAAAAAGACATGCCGGCTACGCCAGAAACACTTGGCGAACACTCTGGAATCACCTGTCTTGCATGCCAGAACCACCTCTCAGACTTGCCAGAACCATGTTCCGGACACGCCGGTAACACCTGCCGAGTATGCCGGAACCACATGATCCACTCCCCAGAACCACCTGCTGGACACGCAAGAATCACCTGCCGGCTACGCCAGAACCACTCGGCAGACACTCCGGAACCACCTGCCGGGCATGCCGGAACCATCTCTCAGACGTGCCAGAACCATGTTCCAGACACGCCGGAACCACCTGCCGAGCTCGCCGGAACCACCTGCTGGACACGCCAAAATCACCTGCCGGCTACGCCAGAACCACTCGGCAGACACTCCGGAATCACCTGCGGGCTGGCTGGAACCACCTGCCTTTCACGCCAACATCACCTTTCAGCTACGCCAGAACTACTTGGCGGACACTCCGGAAAAACCTGTCGGGCCGGCCGGAACCACCTCTCAGACGTGCCAGAACCATATGCCTGAGATGCCGGAACCACTCCCCGAACAGACCGAAACCACCTGCCAGACCCGCCTGAACCCCCTGGCGAGCACGCCTGATCCACCTGCTCAACTAGCCGGAACCACCTTCCAGACACGCCAAAATCACCTGCCAGATATACCAGAACCACTTGGTTGACACTCCGGAATCATCTGCCGGACATGCCAGAACCATCTCTCAGAGGTGCCAGAACCAAATGCCAGACACTCCGGTGTCACCTGCCGGGCATGCCAGAACCACCTCACGGAGGTGCCAGAACCACATGACGGACACTCCGGAATCACCTGACGGGCATGCCGGAACCATGTGCTGGACATGCCGGAACCACCTGCCGGGCATGCCGTAACCACCTGCCAGACATGCCGCAACCACCGGCTCAAATCACCGGAACCATTGACGGACATGCAAAATCAATTGCTGGCTACGCCAGAACCACTCAGCAGACACTCCGGAATCACATGCCAGGCATTCCGGAACCACCTCTCAGAGGTGCCAGAACCAAATGCCGGAGACTCCGGTATCACCTGACGGGCATGCCGGAACCACCTCTCAGAGGTGCCATAACCACATGCTGGACACTCCGGAATCACCTGCCGGGCATGCTGGAACCACCTGCCGGTCATTCCGGAACCACCGGCTCGACTCGCTGGAACCATTGCCGGACGTGGAAAATCACCTGCCGGCTACGCCAGAACCACTTGGCGAACACTCCGGAATCACCTGCCGGGCACGGCGGAACCACCTCTCAGACATGCCGGAACCACATGCCAATGACACCGGAAGCACATGGCGAGCACGCCTGAACCACCTGCTCGACTCACCAAAACCACCTGCTGGACACGCCAAAATCACCTGCCGGCTACGCCACAACCATTTGGTGAAATCTTCGGAATCACCTGCCGGGCTGGCTGGAACCACCTGCTGGTCACGCCAACATAACCTGCCAGCTATGCCAGAACCACTTGGCGGACACCATGGAAACACCTGTCGGGCCGGCCGGAACCACCTCTCAGACGTGCCAGAACCATGTGCCTGAGATGCCGGAACCACTCCCCGAACAGACCGAAACGACCTGCCAGACGCGCCTGAACCACCTGCCGAGCACGCCGGAACCACCTACTCGACTCGCTGGAACCACCTACCTGACACGCTAAAATCACCAGTCGGGTATGCCACAATCACTTGGTGGACACTCCGGAATCATCTGCCAGAAATGCCAGAACCAGCCCTCTGACACACCAGAACCAAGTGCCGGACACGCCGGAAGCACCTGCTGATCATGCCTGAGCCACATGCTCGACTTGCAAGAAACACCTGCCAGACACGCCAAAGTCACCTGCCGGGTACGCCAGAACCACGTGGCGGACTCTCCGTAATCACCTGTCGGGCATGCCGGAACCAACTCTCAGACGTGCCAGAACCTCGTGCCGGACACGCCAGAACCACCTGCCGGACAGACCGGAAACACCTGCTGGACACGCCGGAACCACCGGCTCGACTCGCCGGAACCACCACCGGACATGCACAATGACCTGTCGGCTACGCCAGAACCACTTGGCGAACACTCCGGAATCACCTGTCGGGCATGCCGGAACCACCTCTCAGACTTGCCAGAACCAAGTTCCGGACACGCCGGTACCACCTGCCGAGTATGCCGGAACCACATGATCCACTCCCCAGAACCACCTGCTGGATACGCCAGAATCAACTGCCGGCTACTCCAGAACCACTCGGCAGACACTCCGTAACCAACTGCCGGGCATGCCGGAACCACCTCTCTGAGGTGCCAGAACCACATGCCGAACACTCCGGAATCACCTGCCGGGCTTGCTGGAACCATCTCTCTGACGTGCCAGAACCATGTTCCGGACATGCCGGAACCACCTGCCGAACTCGCCGGACCCACCTGCTGTACACGCCAAAATCACCTGCCGGCTACGCCAGAAACACTCGGCAGACACTCCGGAATCACATTCCGTGCATTCCGGAACCACCTCTCACAGGGGTCAGAACCAAATGCTGGACACTCCGGTATCACCTGCCGGGCATGCCGGAACCACCTCTCAGAGGTGCCAGAACCACATGCCGGACACTACGGAGTCACCTGCCAGGCATGCCGGAACCATCTCTCAGACGTGCCAGAACCATGTTCCGGACACGCCGGTACCACCTGCCGAGCTGGCCGGAACCACATGCTGGACACTGCAAAATCACCTGCCGGCTACGCCAGAACCACTCGGCAGACACTCCGGAACACCTGTCGGGCCGGCCGGAACCACCTCTCAGACGTGCCAGAACCATGTGCCTGAGATGCCGGAACCACTCCCCGAACAGACCGAAACCACCTGCCAGACCCGCCTGAACCCCCTGGTGAGCACGCCTGATACACCTGCTCAACTAGCCAGAACCACCTTCCAGACACGCCAAAATCACCTGCCAGGTCTACCAGAACCACTTGGTGGACACTCCGGAATCATCTGCCAGAAATGCCAGAACCAGCCCTCTGACACACCAGAACCACGTGCCGGACACGCCGGAAGCACCTGCTGATCATGCCTGAGCCACATGCTCGACTTGCAAGAAACACCTGCCAGACACGCTAAAATCACCTGCCGGGTATGCCACAACCAATTGCTGGACACTCCGGAATCATCTGACGGACATTCCAGAACCAGCTCTCAGACACACCAGAACCACGTGCCAGACACGCCGGATGCACCTGCTGATCATGCCTGAGCCAAATGCTGGACTTGCCAGAAACACCTGCCAGACACGCCAAAATCACCTGCCGGGTACGCCAGAACCACGTGGCGGACACTCCGGAATCACCTTTCGGGCATGCCGGAACCACCTCTCAGACTTGCCAGAACCATATCCTTCACACGCCGGTACCACCTGCAGAGTATGCCGGAACCACCTGATCCACTCCCCAGAACCACCTGCTGGACACGCCAGAATCACCTGCCGACTACGCCAGAACCACTCGGCAGACACTCCGGAACCACCTGCCGGGCATGCCGGAACCACCTCTCAGAGGTGCCAGAACCACATGCCGGACACTCCGGAATCACCTGCCGGGCATGCCGGAACCACCTGCCGGTCATGCCGGAACCACCGGCTCGACTCGCAGGAACCATTGCCGGACATGCAAAATCACCTGCTGGTTATGCCAGAACCACTTGGGGAACACTCCGGAGTCACCTGCCGGGCATGCCGGAACCATCTCTCAGACGTGCCAGAACCATGTTGCGGACACGCCGGTACCACGTGCCGAGCTCGCCGGAACCACCTGCTGGACACGCCAAAATCACCTGCCAGCTACGCCAGAACCACACGGCAGACACTCCGGAATCACCTGCCGGGCTGGCTGGAACCACCTGCCGGTCACGCCAACATCACCTTTCAGCTACGCCAGAACCACTTGGCGGACACTCCGGAAACACCTCTCCGCCCGGCCAGAAACACATCTCAGACGTGCCAGAACCATGTGCCTAAGATGCAGGAACCACTCCCCTAACAGACCGAAACCACCTGCCAGACCCGCCTGAACCCATTGGCGAGCACGCCTGATCCACCTGCTCAACAAGCTGGAACCACCTTCCTGACACGCCAAAATAACTTGACGGCTACGCCACAACCATTTGGTGAACTCTTCGGAATCACCTGCCGGGCTGGCTCCAGAACCACTCGGCAGACTCTCCGGAACCACCTGCCGTGCATGCCGGAACCACCTCTCAGACATGCCTGAACCACATGCGAATGACACCGGAAGCACCGGCCGAGCACGCCAGAACCACCTGCTCGACTCACCAAAACCACCTGCTGGACACGCCAAAATCACCTGCCGGCTACACCACAACCATTTGGTGAACTCTTCGGAATCACCTGCCGGGCTAGCTGGAACCAACTGCTGGTCACGCCAACATCACCTGCCAGCTATGCCAGAACCACTTGGCGGACACCATGGAAACACCTGTCGGGCCGGCCGGAACCACCTCAAAGACCTGCCAGAACCATGTGCCTGAGATGCCGGAACCACTCCCCGAACAGACCGAAACCACCTGCCAGACCCGCCTGAACCCCCTGGCGAGCACGCCTGATCCACCTGCTCAACTAGCCGGAACCAACTTCCTGACACGCCAAAATCACCTGCCAGGTATACAAGAACCACTTGGTGGGCACTCCGGAATCATCTGCCGGAGATGTCAGAACCAGCTCTCAGAAACACCAGAAACACGTGCCAGAGACGCCGGAAGCACCAGCTGAGCATGCCTCAGCCACCTGCTAGACTCGCAAGATACACCTGTCGGACAGGCGAAAATCATCTGACGGGTACGCCAGAAACACTTGGCGGACGCTCCGGAATCACCTGTCGGGCGTGCCGGAACCACCTCTCAGACTTGCCAGAACCATGTTCTGGACACGCCGGTACCACCTGCCGAGTATGCCGGAACCAGCTGATCCACTCCACAGAACCACCTAGTGGACACGCCAAAATCAACTGCCGGCTACGCCAGAACCACTCGGCAGACACTCCGGAATCACATGCCAGGCATTCCGGAACCACCTCTCAGAGGTGCCAGAACCAAATGCCGGACACTCCGGTATCACCTGCCGGGCATGCCGGAACCACCTCTCAGAGGTGCCAGAACCACATGCCGGACACTCCGGAATCACCTGCCGGGCATGCTGGAACCACGTGCTGGACATGCCGGAACCACCTGCCGGACATGCTGGAACCACCTGCCGGACAGACCGGAAACACCTGCTGGACACGCCGGAACCACCGGCTCGACTCACCGGAACCACCGCCGGACATGCAAAAAGACATGCCGGCTACGCCAGAAACACTTGGCGAACACTCTGGAATCACCTGTCTTGCATGCCAGAACCACCTCTCAGACTTGCCAGAACCATGTTCCGGACACGCCGGTAACACCTGCCGAGTATGCCGGAACCACATGATCCACTCCCCAGAACCACCTGCTGGACACGCAAGAATCACCTGCCGGCTACGCCAGAACCACTCGGCAGACACTCCGGAACCACCTGCCGGGCATGCCGGAACCATCTCTCAGACGTGCCAGAACCATGTTCCGGACACGCCGGAACCACCTGCCGAGCTCGCCGGAACCACCTGCTGGACACGCCAAAATCACCTGCCGGCTACGCCAGAACCACTCGGCAGACACTCCGGAATCACCTGCGGGCTGGCTGGAACCACCTGCCTTTCACGCCAACATCACCTTTCAGCTACACCAGAACCACTTGGCGGACACTCCGGAAAAACCTGTCGGGCCGGCCGGAACCACCTCTCAGACGTGCCAGAACCATGTGCCTGAGATGCCGGAACCACTCCCCGAACAGACCGAAACCACCTTCCAGACCCGCCTGAACCCCCTGGCGAGCACGCCTGATCCACCTGCTCAACTAGCCGGAACCACCTTCCAGACACGCCAAAATCACCTGCCAGATATACCAGAACCACTTGGTGGACACTCCGGAATCATCTGCCAGACATGCCAGAACCAGCTCTCAGAGGTGCCAGAACCAAATGCCAGACACTCCGGTGTCACCTGCCGGGCATGCCAGAACCACCTCACGGAGGTGCCAGAACCACATGACAGACACTCCGGAATCACCTGCCGGGCATGCCGGAACCATGTGCTGGACATGCCGGAACCACCTGCCGGGCATGCCGTAACCACCTGCCGGACATGACGCAACCACCGGCTCAAATCACCGGAACCATTGACGGACATGCAAAATCAACTGCTGGCTACGCCAGAACCACTCGGCAGACACTCCGGAATCACAGGCCAGGCATTCCGGAACCACCTCTCAGAGGTGCCAGAACCAAATGCCGGAGACTCCGGTATCACCTGACGGGCATGCTGGAACCATCTCTCAGACGTGCCAGAACCATGTTCCGGACACGCTGGTACCACCTGCCGAGCTGGCCAGAACCACCTGCTGGACACGCCAAAATCACCTGCCAGCTACGCCAGAACCACACGGCAGACACTCCGGAATCACCTGCCGGGCTGGCTGGAACCGGACACTTCCTGACATGCCAAAATCACCTGCCAGGTATACCAGAACCACTTGGTGGACACTCCGGAGTCATCTGCCGGACATGCCAGAACCAGCTCTCAGACACACTGAACCACGTGCCAGAGACGCCGGAAGCACCAGCTGAGCATGCCTGAGCCACCTGCTCGACTCGCAAGATACACATGTCGGACATGCCAAAATCACCTGCCGGGTACGCCAGAAACACTTGGCGGACGCCCCGGAATCACCTGTCGGGCGTGCCGGAACCTCCTCTCAGACTTGCCAGAACCATGTTCTGGACACCCCGGTACCACCTGCCGAGTTTGCCGGAACCAGCTGATACACTCCCCAGAACCACCTAGTGGACACACCAAAATCAACTGCCAGCTAGGCCAGAACCACTCTGCAGACACTCCGGAATCACAGGCCAGGCATTCCGGAACCACCTTTCTGAGGTGCCAGAGCCACATGCCGGACGCTCCGGAATCACCTGCCGGGCATGCTGGAACCTCACTGTGGACATGCCGGAACCACCTGCCGGACATGCCAGAACCACCTGCCGGACATTCCGGAACCACCGGCTCGATTCGCCGGAACCATTGCCGGACATGCAAAATCACCTGCCGGCTACGCCAGAACCACTTGGTGAACACTCCGGTATCACCTGACGGGCATGCCGGAACCACCTCTCAGAGGTGCCAGAACCAAATGCCGGACACTCCGGTATCACCTTCCGGGCATGCCGGAACCACCTCTCAGATGTGCCAGAACCACATGCCGGACACTCCGGAATCACCTGCCTGGCATGCTGGAACCACGTGCTTGACATGCCTGAACCACCTGCCGGACATGCCGGAACCACCTGCCGGACATTCCGGAACCACCGGCTCGACTCGCCTGAACCATTGCCGTACATGCAAAATCACCTGCCGGCTATGCCAGAACGACTTGGCGAACACTCCGGTATCACCTGCCGGGCATGCCGGAACCACCTCTCAGAGGTGCCAGAACCACGTGCCGGACACTCCGGAATCACCTGCCGGGCATGCCGGAACCACCTGCCGGACATGCCGGATCCACCGGCTCGACTCGCCGGAACCATTGCCGGACATGCAAAATCACCTGCCGGCTATGCCAGAACCACTTGGGGAACACTCCGGAATCACCTGCCGGGCATGGCGGAACCACCTCTCAGACATGCCGGAACCACATGTCAATGACACCGGAAGCACCTGCCGAGCACGCCAGAACCACCTGCTCGACTCGCCAAAACCCCCTGCTGGACACGCCAAAATCACCTTCCGGCTACACCACAACCATTTGGTGAACACTTCGGAATCACCTGCCGGGCTGGCTGGAACCACCTGCCGGTCACGCCAACATCACCTGCCAGCTATGCCATAACCACTTGGCGGACACCATGGAAACACATGTCGGGCCGGCCGGAACCACCTATCAGACGTGCCAGAACCATGTGCCTGAGATGCCGGAACCACACCCCAAACAGACCGAAACCTCCTGCCAGACCCGACTGAACCACCTGCCGAGCACGCCGGAACCGCCTTCTCGACTCGCTGGAACCACCTACCTGACACGCTAAAATCACCTGCCGGGTATGCCACAACCACTTGGTGGACACTCCGGAATCATCTGCCGGACATGCCAGAAGCAGCTCTCCGACACTCCAGAACCACGTGCCAGACACGCCGGAAGCACCTGTTGAGCATGCCTGAGCCAAATGCTCGACTTGCAAGAAACACCTGCCTGACACGCCAAAATCAACTGCCGGGTACGCCAGAACCACGTGGCGGACACTCCGGAATCACCTGTCGGGCATGCCGGAACCAACTCTCAGACGTGCCAGAACCTCGTGCCGGTCACGCCAGAACCACCTGCCGGACACGCCGGAACCACCGGCTCGACTCGCCGGAACCATTGCCGGACATGCAAAATCACCTGCCGGCTACGCCAGAACCACTTGGCGAACACTCCGGAATCACCTGTTGGGCATGCCGGAACCACCTCTCAGACTTGCCAGAACCATGTTCCGGACACGCCGGTACCACCTGCCGAGTATGCCGGAACCACCTGATCCACTCCCCAGAACCACCTGCTGGACACGCCAGAATCACCTGCCGACTACGCCAGAACCACTCGGCAGACACTCCGGAACCACCTGCCGGGCATGCCGGAACCACCTCTCAGAGGTGCCAGAACCACATGCCGGACACTCCGGAATCACCTGCCGGGCATGCCGGAATCATCTCTCAGACGTGCCAGAACCATGTTCCGGACACGCTGGTACCACCTGCCGAGCTGGCCAGAACCACCTGCTGGACACGCCAAAATCACCTTCCAGCTACGCCAGAACCACACGGCAGACACTCCGGAATCACCTGCAGGGCTGGCTGGAACCACCTGCCAATCACGCCAACATCACCTTTCAGCTAAGCCAGAACCAATTGGCGGACACTCCGGAAACACCTCTCCGGCCGGCCGGAAACACGTCTCAGACGTGCCAGATCCATGTGCCTAAGATGCCAGAACCACTCCCCGAACAGACCGAAACCACCTGCCAGACCCGCCTGAAAACCCTGGCGAGCACGCCTGATCAACCTGCTCAACTAGCCGGAGCCACCTTCCAGACACGCCAAAATCACCTGCCAGGTCTACCAGAACCACTTGGTGGACACTCCGGAATCATCTGCCAGAAATGCCAGAAGCAGCCCTCTGACACACCAGAACCACGTGCCGGACACGCCGGAATCACCTGCTGATCATGCCTGAGCCACATGCTCGACTTTCCAGAGACACCTGCCAGACATGCCAAATTCACCTGCCGGGTACGCCAGAACCACGTGGCGGCCTCTCTGGAATCACCTGTCGGGCATGCCAGAACCAACTGTCAGACGTGCCAGAACCTCGTGCCGGACACGCCAGAACCACGTGCCGGACAGACCGGAAACACCTGCCGGACATGCCGGGACCACCGGCTTGACTCGCCAGAACCACCGCCGGACATGCAAAATGACCTGCCGGCTACGCCATAACCAGTTGGCGAACACTCCGGAATCACCTGTCGGGCATGCTGGAACCACCTCTCAGAGGTGCCAGAACCATGTGCCTGAGATGCCGGAATCACTCCCCGAACAGACCGAAACCACCTGCCAGACCCTCCTGAACCCCCTGGCGAGCACGCCTGATCCACCTACTCAACTAGCCGGAACCAACTTCCTGACACGCCAAAATCACGTGCCGACTACGCCTGAACCACTCGGCAGACACTCCGGAACCACCTGCCGGGCATGCCGGAAACACCTCTCAGAGGTGCCAGAACCACATGCCGGATACTCCGGAATCACATGCCGGGCATGCCGGAACCATCTCTCAGACGTGCCAGAACCATGTTCCGGACACGCCGGTACCACCTGCCGAGCTCGCCGGAACCACCTGCTGGACACGGCAAAATCACCAGCCAGCTACGCCAGAACCACACGGTAGACACTCCGGAATCACCTGCCGGGCTGGCTGGAACCACCTGCCGGTCACGCCAACATCACCTTTCAGCTACGCCAGAACGACTTGGCGGACGCTCCGGAATCACCTGTCGGGCGTGCCGGAACCACCTCTCAGACTTGCCAGAACCATGTTCTGGACACGCCGGTACCACCTGCCGAGTATGCCGGAACCAGCTGATCCACTCCCCAGAACCACCTAGTGGACACGCCAAAATCAACTCCCGGCTACGCCAGAACCACTCGGCAGACACTCCGGAATCACATGCCAGGCATTCCGGAACCACCTCTCAGAGGTGCCAGAACCAAATGCCGGACACTCCGGTATCACCTGCCGGGCATGCTGGAACCACCTCTCAGAGGTGCCAGAACCACATGCCGGACACTCCGGAATCACCTGCCGGGCATGCTGGAACCACGTGCTGGACATGCTGGAACCACCTGCCGGACATGCCGGAACCAACTGCCGGAAATTCCGGAACCACGGCTCGACTTGCCGGAACCATTGCCGGACATGCAAAATCACCTGCCGGCTACGCCAGAACCACTTGGCGAACACTCCGGTATCACCTGCCGGGCATGCCGGAACCACCTCTCAGAGGTGCCAGAACCACATGCCGGACACTCCGGAATCACCTGCCGGGCATGCCGGAACCACCTGCCGGACATGCCGGAACCACCGGCTCGACTCGCCGGAACCATTGCCGGACATGCAAAATCACCTGCCGGCTATGCCAGAACCACTTGGGGAACACTCCGGAATCACCTGCCGGGCATGGCGGAACCACCTCTCAGACATGCCGGAACCACATGCCAATGACACCGGAAGCACCTGACGAGCACGCCAGAACCACCTGCTCGACTCGCCAAAACCCCCTGCTGGACACGCCAAAATCACCTTCCGGCTACGCCACAACCATTTGGTGAACACTTCGGAATCACCTGCCGGGCTGGCTGGAACCACCTGCCGGTCACGCCAACATCACCTGCCAGCTATGCCAGAACCACTTGGCGGACACCATGGAAACACCTGTCGGGCCGGCCGGATCCACCTATCAGACGTGCCAGAACCATGTGCCTGAGATGCCGGAACCACACCCCGAACAGACCGAAACCTCCTGCCAGACCCGCCTGAACCACCTGCCGAGCACGCCGGAACCACCTACTCGACTCGCTGGAACCACCTACCTGAAACGCTAAAATCACCTGCCGGGTATGCCACAACCACTTGGTGGACACTCCGGAATCATCTGCCAGACATGCCAGAACCAGCTCTCAGACACACCAGAACCACGTGCCAGACACGCCGGAATCATCTGCTGAGCATGCCTGAGCCAAATGCTCGACTTGCAAGAAACACCTGCCAGACACGCCAAAATCACCTGCCGGGTACGCCAGAACCATGGCGGACACTCCGGAATCACGTGTCGGGCATGCCGGAACCACCTCTCAGACTTGCCAGAACCATGTTCCGGACACGCCGGTACCACCTGCCGAGCATGCCGGAACCACCTGATCCACTCCCCAGAACCACCTGCTGGACACGCCAAAATCACCTGCCAGCTACGCCAGAACCACACGGCAGACACTCCGGAATCACCTGCCGGGCTGGCTGGAACCGCCTGCCGCTCACGCCAACATCACCTTTCAGCTAAGCCAGAACCACTAGGCGGACACTCCGGAAACACCTTTCGGGCCGGCCGGAACCACCTCTCAGACGTGCCAGAACCATGTGCCTGAGATGCCGGAACCACTCCCCGAACAGACCGAAACCACCTGCCAGACCCGCATGAACCACAGGCCGGGTACGCCGGAACCACCTACTCGACTCGCTGGAACCACCTACCTGACACGCTAAAATCACCTGCCGGGTATGCCACAACCACTTGGTGGACACTCCGGAATCATCTGCCGGACATGCCAGAACCAGCTCTCACGCACACCAGAACCACGTGCCAGACACGCCGGAAGCACCTGCTGATCATTTCTGAGCCAAATGCTCGACTTGCCAGAGAAACCTGCCAGACACGCCAAAGTCACCTGCCGGGTACGCCAGAACCACGTGGCTGACACTCCGGAATCACCAGTCGGGCATGCCGGAACCAACTCTCAGACGTGCCAGAACCTCGTGCCGGACACGCCAGAACCACCTGCCGGACAGACCGGAAACACCTTCTGGACACGCCGGAACCACCGGCTCAACTCGCCGGAACCACGGCCGGACATGCAGAATGACCTGACGGCTACGCCAGAACCACTTGGCGAACACTCCAGAATCACCTGTCGGGCATGCCGGAACCACCTCTCAGACTTGCCAGAACCATGTTCCGGACACGCGGGTACCACCTGCCGAGTATGCCTTAACCACCTGATCCACTCCCCAGAACCACCTGCTGGACACGCCAGAATCACCTGCCGACTACGCCAGAACCACTCGGCAGACACTCCGGAACCACCTGCCGGGCATGCCGGAACAACCTCTCAGAGGTGCCAGAACCACATGCCGGACACTCCGGAATCACCTGCCGGGCATGCCGGAACCATCTCTCAGACGTGCCAGAACCATGTTCCGGACACGCTGGTACCACCTGCCGAGCTCGCCGGAACCACCTGCTGGACACGCCAAAATCACCTGCCGGCTACGCCAGAACCACTCGGCAGACACTCCGGAATCACCTGCTGGGCGGGCTGGAAACACCTGCCGGTCACGCCAACATCACCTTTCAGCTACGCCAGAACCACTTGGCGGACACTCCGGAAACACGTCTCCGGCCGGCCGGAAACACCTCTCAAACGTGCCAGAACCATGTGCCTAAGATACTGGAACCACTCCCCGAACAGACCGAAACCACCTGCCAGACCCGCCTGAACCCACTGGTGAGCACGCCTGATCGACCTGCTCAACTAGCCGAACCACCTTCCTAACACGCCAAAATAACCTGCCGGCTACGCCACAACCATTTGGTGAACTCTTCAGAATCACCTGCCGGGCTGGCTCCAGAACCACTCGGCAGACTCTCCGGAACCACCTGCCGGGCATGCCGGAACCACCTCTCAGACATGCCGGAACCACATGCCAATGACACCGGAAGCACCTGCCGCCACGCCAGAACCACCTGCTCGACTCGCCAAAACCACCTGCTGGACACGCCAAAATCACCTGTCGGCTACGCCACAACCATTTGGTGAACTCTTCGGAATCACCTGCCGGGCTGGCTGGAACCACCTTCTGGTCACGCCAACATCACCTGCCAGCTATGCCAGAACCACTTGGCGGACACCATGGAAACACCTGTCGGGCCGGCCGGAACCACCTCTCAGACGTGCCAGAACCATGAGCCTGAGATGCCTGAACCACTCCCCGAACAGACCGAAACCACCTGCCAGACCCGCCTGAACACCCTGGCGAGCACGCCTGATCCACCTGCTCAACTAGCCGGAACCAACTTCCTGACATGCCAAAATCACCTGCCAGGTATACAAGATCCACTTGGTGGACACTCCGGAATCATCTGCCGGAGATGCCAAACCAGCTCTCAGACACACCAGAACCACGTGCCAGAGACGCCGGAAGCACCAGCTGAGCATGCCACAGCCACCTGCTCGACTCGCAAGATACACCTGTCGGACAGGCGAAAATCACCTGCCGGGTACGCCAGAAACACTTTTCTGACGCTCCGGAATCACCAGTCGGGCGTGCCGGAACCACCTCTCAGACTTGCCAGAACCATGTTCTGGACACGCCGGTACCACCTGCCGAGTATGCCGGAACCAGCTGATCCACTCCCCAGAACCACCTAGTGGACACGCCAAAATCAACTGCCGGCTAGGCCAGAACCACTCGGCAGACACTCTGGAATCACATGCCAGGCATTCCGGAACCACATCTCAGAGGTGCCAGAACCAAATGCCGGACACTCCGGTATCACCTGCCGGGCATGCCGGAACCACCTCTCAGAGGTGCCAGAACCACATGCCGGACACTCCGGAATCACCTGCCGGGCATGCTGGAACCACGTGCTGGACATGCCGGAACCACCTGCCGGACATGCCGGAACCACCTGCCGGACATTCCGGAACCAATGCCGGACATGCAAAATCACCTGCCGGCTACACCGGAACCACTGGGCGAACACTCCGGTATCACCTGCCGGGCATGCCGGAACCACCTCTCAGAGGTGCCAGAACCACATGCCGGACACTCCGGAATCACCTGCCGGGCATGCCAGAACCCCCTGCCGGACATGCCGGAACCACCGGCTCGACTCGCGTTCACCATTGCCGGACATGCAAAATCACCTGCCGGCTATGCCAGAACCACTTGGGGAACACTCCGGAATCACCTGCCGGGCATGGCGGAACCACCTCTCAGAGGTCCAGAACCACATGCCGGACACTCCGGAATCACCTGCCGGGCTTGCTGGAACCATCACTCAGACGTGCCAGAACCATGTTCCGGACACGCCGGTACCACCTGCCGAGCTCGTCGGAACCACCTGCTGGACACGCCAAAATCACCTGTCGGCTATGCCAAATCCACGCGGCAGACACTCCGGAATCACCTGCCGGGCTGGCTGGAACCACCTGCCCGTCACGCGAACATCACCTTTCAGCTACGCCGGAACCACTTGGCGGACACTCCGGAAACACCTGTCGGGCCGGCCGGAACCACCTCTTAGACGTGCCAGAACCATGTGCCTGAGATGCCGGAACCACTCCCCGAACAGACCGAAACCACCTGCCAGACCCGCCTGAACCACCTGCCGGGCACGCCGGAACCACCTACTCTACTCGCTGGAACCACCTACCTGACACGCTAAAATCACCTGCTGGGTATGCCACAACCACTTGGTGGACACTCCGGAATCATCTGCCGGACATGCCAGAACCAGCTCTCACACACACCAGAACCACGTGCCAGACACGCCGGAAGCACCTGCTGATCATTTCTGAGCCAAATGCTCGACTTGCCAGAGACACCTGCCAGACACGCCAAAATCACCTGCCGGGTACGCCAGAACCACGTGGCTGACACTCCGGAATCACCTGTCGGGCATGCCGGAACCAACTCTCAGACGTGCCAGAACCTCGTGCCGGACACGCCAGAACCACCTGCCGGACAGACCGGAAACACCTTCTGGACACGCCGGAACCACCGGCTCGACTCGCCGGAACCACGGCCGGACATGCAGAATGAGCTGCCGGCTACGCCAGAACCACATGGCGAACACTCCAGAATCACCTGTCGGGCATGCCGGAACCACCTCTCAGACTTGCCACAACCATGTTCCGGACACGCCGGTACCACCTGCCGAGTATGCCGGAACCACCTGATCCACTCCCCAGAACCACCTGCTGGACACGCCAGAATCACCTGCCCACTACGCCAGAACCACTCGGCAGACACTCCGGAACCACCTGCCGGGCATGCCGGAACCACCTCTCAGAGGTGCCAGAACCACATGCCGGACACTCCGGAATCACCAGCCGGGCATGCCGGAACCATCTCTCAGACGTGCCAAAACCATGTTCCGGACACGCTGGTACCACCTGCCGAGCTCGCCGGAACCACCTGCTGGACACGCCAAAATCACAGGCCGGCTACGCCA
Organism: Equus caballus; assembly: GCF_041296265.1. Taxonomy (NCBI): domain Eukaryota; kingdom Metazoa; phylum Chordata; class Mammalia; order Perissodactyla; family Equidae; genus Equus; species Equus caballus. Next base: position 9,688,945 of record NC_091697.1, read on the forward strand.
GAACCACGTGGCAGACACTCCGGAATCACCTGCCGGGCTGGCTGGAACCACCTGCCGGTCACGCCAACATCACCTTTCAGCTACGCCAGAACCACTTGGCGGACACTCCGGAAACACCTCTCCGGCCGGCCGGAACCACCTCTCAGACGTGCCAGAACCATGTGCCTGAGATGCCGGAACCACTCCCCAAACAGACTGAAACCACCTGCCAGACCCGCCTGAACCCCCTGGCGAGCACGCCTGATCCACCTGCTCAACTAGCCGGAACCACCGTCCTGACACGCCAAAATCACCTGCCAGGTATCCAAGAACCACTTGGTGGACACTCCGGAATCATCTGCCGGACATGCCAGAACCAGCTCTCAGACACACCAGAACCACGTGCCAGAGACGCAGGAAGCACCAGCTAAGCATGCCTGAGCCACCTGCTCGACTCGCAAGAAACACCTGTCGGACATGCCAAAATCACCTGCCGGGTACGCCAGAAACACTTGGCGGACGCTCCGGAATCACCTGTCGGGCGTGCCGGAACCACCTCTCAGACTTGCCAGAACCATGTTCTGGACACGCCGGTACCACCTGCCGAGTATGCCGGAACCAGCTGATGCACTCGACAGAACCACCTAGTGGACATGCCAAAATCAACTGCCGGCTACGCCAGAACCACTCGGCAGACATTCGGGAATCACATGCCAGGCATTCCGGAACCACCTCTCAGAGGTGCCAGAACCAAATGCCGGACAATTCGGTAACACCTGCCGGGCATGCCGGAACCACCTCTCAGAGGTGCCAGAACCACATGCCGGACACTCCGGAATCACCTGCCGGATATGCCGGATCCACCTGCCAGACATGCCGGAACCACCAGCTCGACTCGCCGGAACCATAGCCGGACATGCAAAATCACCTGCCGGCTATGCCTGAACCACTTGGGGAACACTCCGGAATCACCTGCCGGGCATGGCGGAAGCACCTCTCAGACATGCCGGAACCACATGCCAATGACACCGGAAGCACCTGCCGAGCACGCCAGAACCACCTGCTCGACTCGCCAAAACCACCTGCTGGACACGCCAAAATCACCTGCCGGCTACGCCACAACCATTTGGTGAACTCTTCGGAATCACCTGCCGGGCTACCTGGAACCACCTGCTGTTCATGCCAACATCACCTGCCAGCTATGCCAGAACCACTTGGCGGACACCATGGAAACACCTGTCGGGCCGGCCGGAACCACCTCTCAGACGTGCCAGAACCATGAGCCTGAGATGCCGGAACTACTCCCCGAACAGACAGAAACCACCTGCCAGACCCGCCTGAACCCCCTGGCGAGCACGCCTGATCCACCTGCTCAACTAGCCGGAACCAACTTCCTGACACGCCAAAATCACCTGCCAGGTATCCAAGAACCACTTGGTTGACACTCCGGTATCACCTGCCAGGCATGCCGGAACAACCTCTCATAGGTGCCAGAACCAAATGCCGGACACTCCGGTATCACCTGCCAGGCATGCCGGAACCACCTCTCAGAGGTGCCAGAACCACATGCCGGACACTCCAGAATCACCTGCCGGGCATGCTGGAACCACGTGCTGGACATGCCGGAACCACCTGCCTGACATGCCGGAGCCACCTGCCGGACATTCCGGAACCACCGGCTCGACTCGCCTGAAGCATTGCCGTACATGCAAAATCACCTGCCGGCTATGCCAGAACCACCTGGCGAACACTCCGCAATCACCTGTCGGGCATGCCGGAACCACCTCTCAGACTTGCCAGAACCATGTTCCGGACACGCCGGTACCACCTGCCGAGCATGCCGGAACCACCTGATCCACTCCCCAGAACCACCTGCTGGACACGCCAGAATCACCTGCCGGCTACGCCAGAACCACTCGGCAGACACTCCAGAACCACCTGCCGGGCATGCCGGAACCACCTCTCAGAGGTGCCAGAACCACATGCCGGACACTCCGGAATCACCTGCCGGGCATGCCGGAACCATCTCTCAGACGTGCCAGAACCATGTTCCGGACACGCTGGTACCACCTGCCAAGCTGGCCAGAACCACCTGCTGGACACGCAAAAATCACCTGCCAGCTACGCCAGAACCACACGGCAGACACTCCGGAATCACCTGCCGGGCTGGCTGGAACCACCTGCCGCTCACGCCAACATCACCTTTCATCTAAGCCAGAACCACTTGGCGGACACTCCGGAAACACCTGTCGGGCCGGCCGGAACCACCTCTCAGACGTGCCAGAACCATGTGCCTGAGATGCCGGAACCACTCCCCGAACAGACTGAAACCACCTGCCAGACCCGCCTGAACCCCCTGGCGAGCATGCCTGATCCATCTGCTCAACTAGCCGGAACCACCTTCCAGACACGCCAAAATCACCTGCCAGGTCTACCAGAACCACTTGGTGGACACTCCGGAATCATCTGCCAGAAATGCCAGAACCAGCCCTCTGACACACCAGAACCACGTGCCGGACACGCCGGAAGCACCTGCTGATCATGCCTGAGCCACATGCTCGACTTGCAAGAAACACCTGACAGACACGCCAAAATCTCATGCCGGGTACGCCAGAACCACGTGGCGGACTCTCCGGAATCACCTGTCGGGCATCCCGGAACCAACTCTCAGACGTGCCAGAACCTCGTGCCGGACACGCCAGAACCACGTGCCGGACAGACCGGAACCACTGGCTTGACTCGCCAGAACCACAGCCGGACATGCAAAATGACCTGCCGGCTACGCCAGAACCACTTGGCGAACACTCCGGAATCACCTGTCGGGCATGCCGGAACCACCTCTCAGACGTGCCAGAACCATGTGCCTGAGATGCCAGAACCACGCCCCGAACAGACCGAAACCACCTTCCAGACCCGCCTGAAACCTCTGGCGAGCACGCCTCATCCACCTGCTCAACTAGCCGGAACCAACTTCCTGACACGCCAAAATCACCTGCCGACTACGCCTGAACCACTCGGCAGACACTCCGGAACCACCTGCCGGGCATGCCGGAAACACCTCTCAGAGGTGCCAGAACCACATGCCGGACACTCCGGAATCACCTGCCGGGCACGCCGGAACCACCTGCCGGACATGCCGGAACCACCGGCTCGACTCGCGTGCACCATTGCCGGACATGCAAAATCACCTGCCGGCTATGCCAGAACCACTTGGGGAACACTCCGGAATCACCTGCCGGGCATGGCGGAACCACCTCTCAGAGGTCCAGAACCACATGCCGGACACTCCGGAATCACCTGCCGGGCTTGCTGGAACCATCTCTCAGACGTGCCAGAACCATGTTCCGGACACGCCGGTACCACCTGCCGAGCTTGCCGGAACCACCTGCTGGACACGCCAAAATCACCTGTCGGCTACGCCAAATCCACGCGGCAGACACTCCGGAATCACCTGCCGGGCTGGCTGGAACCACCTGCCGGTCACGCGAACATCACCTTTCAGCTACGCCGGAACCACTTGGCTGACACTCCGGAATCACCTGCCGGGCTGGCTGGAACCACCTGCCGGTCACGCGAACATCACCTTTCAGCTACGCCGGAACCACTTGGCTGACACTCCGGAATCACCTGACGGGCCGGCCGGAACCACCTCTCAGACATGCCGGAACCACATGCCAATGACACCGGAAGCACCTGCCTAGCACGCCAGAACCACCTGCTCGACTCGCCAAAACCACCTGCTGGACCCACCAAAATCACCTGCCGGCTACGCCACAACCATATGGTGAACTCTTCGGAATCACCTGCCGGGCTTGCTGGAACCACCTGCCGGTCACGCCAACATCACCTGCCAGCTATGCCAGAACCACTTGGCGGACACCATGGAAACACCTGTCGGGCCTGCCGCAACCACCTCTCAGACGTGCCAGAACCATGTGCCTGAGATGCCGGAACCACTCCCCGAACAGACCGAAACCACCTGCCAGACCCGCCTGAACCCCCTGGCGAGCACGCCTGATCCACCTGCTCAACTAGCCAGAACCAACTTCCTGACATGCCAAAATCACCTGCCAGGTATACCAGAACCACTTGGTGGACGCTCCGGAATCATCTGCCGGACATGCCAGAACCAGCTCTCAGACACACCAGAACCACGTGCCAGAGACGCCGGAAGCAGCAGCTGAGCATGACTGAGCCACCTGCACGACTCGCAAGAAACACCTGTCGGACATGCCAAAATCACCTGCCGGGTACGCCAGAAACACTTGGCGGACGCTCCGGAATCACCTGTCGGGCGTGCCGGAACCTCCTCTCAGACTTGCCAGAACCATGTTCTGGACACGCCGGTACCACCTGCCGAGTATGCCGGAACCAGCTGATCCACTCCCCAGAACCACCTACTGGACACGCCAAAATCAACTGCCGGCTACTCCAGAACCACTCGGCAGACACTCCGGAATCACAGGCCAGGCATTCCGGAACCACCTCTCTGAGGTGGCAGAACCACATTCCGGACACTCCGGAATCACCTGCCGGGCATGCTGGAACCTCGTTGTGGACATGCCGGAACCACCTGCCGGACATGCCAGAACCACCTGCCGGACATTCCGGAACCACCGGCTCGACTTGCCGGAACCATTGCCGGACATGCAAAATCACCTGCCGGCTACGCCAGAACCACTTGGCGAACACTCCGGTATCACGTGACGGGCATGCCGGAACCACCTCTCAGAGGTGCCAGAACCAAATGCCGGACACTCCGGTGTCACCTGCCGGGCATGCCGGAACCACCTCTCAGAGGTGCCAGAACCACATGCCGGACACTCCGGAATCACCTGCCGGGCATGCTGGAACCACCTGCCGGACATGCCGGAACCACCGGCTCGACTCGCCGGAACCATTGCCGGACATGCAAAATCACCTGCCGGCTATGCCAGAACCACTTGCGGAACACTCCGGAATCACCTGACGGGCATGGCGGAACCACCTCTCAGACATGCCGGAACTACATGCCAATGACACCGGAAGCACCTGCCGAGCACGCCAGAACCACCTGCTCGACTCTCCAAAACCACCTGCTGGACACGCCAAAGTCACCTTCCGGCTACGCCACAACCATTTGGTGAACACTTCGGAATCACCTGCCGGGCTGGCTGGAACCACCTGCCGGTCACGCCAACATCACCTGCCAGCTATGCCAGAACCACTTGGCGGACACCATGGAAACACCTGTCGGGCCGGCCGGAACCACCTATCAGACGTGCCAGAGCCATGTGCCTGAGTTGCCGGAACCACACCCCGAACAGACCGAAACCTCCTGCCAGACCCACCTGAACCACCTGCCGAGCACGCCGGAACCGCCTACTCGACTCGCCGGAACCACCTACCTGACACGCTAAAATCACCTGCCGGGTATGGCACAACCACTTGGTGGACACTCCGGAATCATCTGCCGGAGATGCCAGAAGCAGCTCTCAGACACACCAGAACCATGTGCCAGACACGCCGGAAGCTCCTGCTGAGCATGCCTGAGCCAAATGCTCGATTTGCAAGAAACACCTGCCAGACACGCCAAAATCACCTGCCGGGTACGCCAGAACCACGTGGCGGACACTCCGGAATCACCTGTCGGGCATGCCGGAACCAACTCTCAGACGTGCCAGAACCTCGTGCCGGTCACGCCAGAACCACCTGCCGAACACGCCAGAACCACCGGCTCGAATCGCCGGAACCACTGCCGGACATGCAAAATGACCTGCCGGCTACGCCAGAACCACTTGGCGAACACTCCGCAATCACCTGTCGGGCATTGCGGAACCACCTCTCAGACTTGCCAGAACCATGTTCCGGACACGCCGGTACCACCTGCCGGCTACGCCAGAACCACTCGGCAGACACTCCGGAACCACCTGCCGGGCATGCCGGAACCACCTCTCAGAGGTGCCAGAACCACATGCCGGACACTCCGGAATCACCTGCCCGGCATGCCGGAACCATCTCTCAGACGTGCCAGAACCATGTTCCGGACACGCTGGTACCAGCTGCCGAGCTGGCCAGAACCACCTGCTGGACACGCCAAAATCACCTGCCGGCTACGCCAGAACCACACGGCAGACACTCCGGAAACACGTCTCCGGCCGGCCGGAAACACCTCTCAAACGTGCCAGAACCATGTGCCTAAGATACTGGAACCACTCCCCGAACAGACCGAAACCACCTGCCAGACCCGCCTGAACCCACTGGTGAGCACGCCTGATCGACCTGCTCAACTAGCCGAACCACCTTCCTAACACGCCAAAATAACCTGCCGGCTACGCCACAACCATTTGGTGAACTCTTCAGAATCACCTGCCGGGCTGGCTCCAGAACCACTCGGCAGACTCTCCGGAACCACCTGCCGGGCATGCCGGAACCACCTCTCAGACATGCCGGAACCACAGGCCAATGACACCGGAAGCACCTGCCGCCACGCCAGAACCACCTGCTCGACTCGCCAAAACCACCTGCTGGACACGCCAAAATCACCTGTCGGCTACGCCACAACCATTTGGTGAACTCTTCGGAATCACCTGCCGGGCTGGCTGGAACCACCTTCTGGTCACGCCAACATCACCTGCCAGCTATGCCAGAACCACTTGGCGGACACCATGGAAACACCTGTCGGGCCGGCCGGAACCACCTCTCAGACGTGCCAGAACCATGAGCCTGAGATGCCTGAACCACTCCCCGAACAGACCGAAACCACCTGCCAGACCCGCCTGAACACCCTGGCGAGCACGCCTGATCCACCTGCTCAACTAGCCGGAACCAACTTCCTGACATGCCAAAATCACCTGCCAGGTATACAAGATCCACTTGGTGGACACTCCGGAATCATCTGCCGGAGATGCCAAACCAGCTCTCAGACACACCAGAACCACGTGCCAGAGACGCCGGAAGCACCAGCTGAGCATGCCACAGCCACCTGCTCGACTCGCAAGATACACCTGTCGGACAGGCGAAAATCACCTGCCGGGTACGCCAGAAACACTTTTCTGACGCTCCGGAATCACCAGTCGGGCGTGCCGGAACCACCTCTCAGACTTGCCAGAACCATGTTCTGGACACGCCGGTACCACCTGCCGAGTATGCCGGAACCAGCTGATCCACTCCCCAGAACCACCTAGTGGACACGCCAAAATCAACTGCCGGCTAGGCCAGAACCACTCGGCAGACACTCTGGAATCACATGCCAGGCATTCCGGAACCACATCTCAGAGGTGCCAGAACCAAATGCCGGACACTCCGGTATCACCTGCCGGGCATGCCGGAACCACCTCTCAGAGGTGCCAGAACCACATGCCGGACACTCCGGAATCACCTGCCGGGCATGCTGGAACCACGTGCTGGACATGCCGGAACCACCTGCCGGACATGCCGGAACCACCTGCCGGACATTCCGGAACCAATGCCGGACATGCAAAATCACCTGCCGGCTACACCGGAACCACTTGGCGAACACTCCGGTATCACCTGCCGGGCATGCCGGAACCACCTCTCAGAGGTGCCAGAACCACATGCCGGACACTCCGGAATCACCTGCCGGGCATGCCAGAACCCCCTGCCGGACATGCCGGAACCACCGGCTCGACTCGCGTTCACCATTGCCGGACATGCAAAATCACCTGCCGGCTATGCCAGAACCACTTGGGGAACACTCCGGAATCACCTGCCGGGCATGGCGGAACCACCTCTCAGAGGTCCAGAACCACATGCCGGACACTCCGGAATCACCTGCCGGGCTTGCTGGAACCATCACTCAGACGTGCCAGAACCATGTTCCGGACACGCCGGTACCACCTGCCGAGCTCGTCGGAACCACCTGCTGGACACGCCAAAATCACCTGTCGGCTATGCCAAATCCACGCGGCAGACACTCCGGAATCACCTGCCGGGCTGGCTGGAACCACCTGCCCGTCACGCGAACATCACCTTTCAGCTACGCCGGAACCACTTGGCGGACACTCCGGAAACACCTGTCGGGCCGGCCGGAACCACCTCTTAGACGTGCCAGAACCATGTGCCTGAGATGCCGGAACCACTCCCCGAACAGACCGAAACCACCTGCCAGACCCGCCTGAACCACCTGCCGGGCACGCCGGAACCACCTACTCTACTCGCTGGAACCACCTACCTGACACGCTAAAATCACCTGCTGGGTATGCCACAACCACTTGGTGGACACTCCGGAATCATCTGCCGGACATGCCAGAACCAGCTCTCACACACACCAGAACCACGTGCCAGACACGCCGGAAGCACCTGCTGATCATTTCTGAGCCAAATGCTCGACTTGCCAGAGACACCTGCCAGACACGCCAAAATCACCTGCCGGGTACGCCAGAACCACGTGGCTGACACTCCGGAATCACCTGTCGGGCATGCCGGAACCAACTCTCAGACGTGCCAGAACCTCGTGCCGGACACGCCAGAACCACCTGCCGGACAGACCGGAAACACCTTCTGGACACGCCGGAACCACCGGCTCGACTCGCCGGAACCACGGCCGGACATGCAGAATGAGCTGCCGGCTACGCCAGAACCACATGGCGAACACTCCAGAATCACCTGTCGGGCATGCCGGAACCACCTCTCAGACTTGCCACAACCATGTTCCGGACACGCCGGTACCACCTGCCGAGTATGCCGGAACCACCTGATCCACTCCCCAGAACCACCTGCTGGACACGCCAGAATCACCTGCCCACTACGCCAGAACCACTCGGCAGACACTCCGGAACCACCTGCCGGGCATGCCGGAACCACCTCTCAGAGGTGCCAGAACCACATGCCGGACACTCCGGAATCACCAGCCGGGCATGCCGGAACCATCTCTCAGACGTGCCAAAACCATGTTCCGGACACGCTGGTACCACCTGCCGAGCTCGCCGGAACCACCTGCTGGACACGCCAAAATCACAGGCCGGCTACGCCAGAACCACGTGGCAGACACTCCGGAATCACCTGCCGGGCTGGCTGGAACCACCTGCCGGTCACGCCAACATCACCTTTCAGCTACGCCAGAACCACTTGGCGGACACTCCGGAAACACCTCTCCGGCCGGCCGGAACCACCTCTCAGACGTGCCAGAACCATGTGCCTGAGATGCCGGAACCACTCCCCAAACAGACCGAAACCACCTGCCAGACCCGCCTGAACCCCCTGGCGAGCACGCCTGATCCACCTGCTCAACTAGCCGGAACCACCGTCCTGACACGCCAAAATCACCTGCCAGGTATCCAAGAACCACTTGGTGGACACTCCGGAATCATCTGCCGGACATGCCAGAACCAGCTCTCAGACACACCAGAACCACGTGCCAGAGACGCAGGAAGCACCAGCTAAGCATGCCTGAGCCACCTGCTCGACTCGCAAGAAACACCTGTCGGACATGCCAAAATCACCTGCCGGGTACGCCAGAAACACTTGGCGGACGCTCCGGAATCACCTGTCGGGCGTGCCGGAACCACCTCTCAGACTTGCCAGAACCATGTTCTGGACACGCCGGTACCACCTGCCGAGTATGCCGGAACCAGCTGATGCACTCGACAGAACCACCTAGTGGACATGCCAAAATCAACTGCCGGCTACGCCAGAACCACTCGGCAGACATTCGGGAATCACATGCCAGGCATTCCGGAACCACCTCTCAGAGGTGCCAGAACCAAATGCCGGACAATTCGGTAACACCTGCCGGGCATGCCGGAACCACCTCTCAGAGGTGCCAGAACCACATGCCGGACACTCCGGAATCACCTGCCGGATATGCCGGATCCACCTGCCAGACATGCCGGAACCACCAGCTCGACTCGCCGGAACCATAGCCGGACATGCAAAATCACCTGCCGGCTATGCCTGAACCACTTGGGGAACACTCCGGAATCACCTGCCGGGCATGGCGGAAGCACCTCTCAGACATGCCGGAACCACATGCCAATGACACCGGAAGCACCTGCCGAGCACGCCAGGACCAGCTGCTAGACTCGCCAAATCCACCTGCTGGACACGCCAAAATCACCTGCCGGCTACGCCACAACCATTTGGTGAACTCTTCGGAATCACCTACCGGGCTACCTGGAACCACCTGCTGTTCATGCAACATCACCTGCCAGCTATGCCAGAACCACTTGGCGGACACCATGGAAACACCTGTCGGGCCGGCCGGAGCCACCTCTCAGACGTGCCAGAACCATGTGCCTTAGATGCCGGAACCACTCCCCGAACAGACCGAAACCACCTGCCAGACCCGCCTGAACCCCCTGGCGAGCACGCCTGATCCACCTGATCAACTAGCCGGAACCAACTTCCTGACACGCCAAAATCACCTGCCAGGTATACAAGAACCACTTGGTTGACACTCCGGTATCACCTGCCAGGCATGCCGGAACAACCTCTCATAGGTGCCAGAACCAAATGCCGGACACTCCGGTATCACCTGCCAGGCATGCCGGAACCACCTCTCAGAGGTGCCAGAACCACATGCCGGACACTCCAGAATCACCTGCCGGGCATGCTGGAACCACGTGCTGGACATGCCGGAACCACCTGCCTGACATGCCGGAGCCACCTGCCGGACATTCCGGAACCACCGGCTCGACTCGCCTGAAGCATTGCCGTACATGCAAAATCACCTGCCGGCTATGCCAGAACCACCTGGCGAACACTCCGCAATCACCTGTCGGGCATGCCGGAACCACCTCTCAGACTTGCCAGAACCATGTTCCGGACACGCCGGTACCACCTGCCGAGTATGCCGGAACCACCTGATCCACTCCCCAGAACCACCTGCTGGACACGCCAGAATCACCTGCCGGCTACGCCAGAACCACTCGGCAGACACTCCAGAACCACCTGCCGGGCATGCCGGAACCACCTCTCAGAGGTGCCAGAACCACATGCCGGACACTCCGGAATCACCTGCCGGGCATGCCGGAACCATCTCTCAGACGTGCCAGAACCATGTTCCGGACACGCTGGTACCACCTGCCAAGCTGGCCAGAACCACCTGCTGGACACGCAAAAATCACCTGCCAGCTACGCCAGAACCACACGGCAGACACTCCGGAATCACCTGCCGGGCTGGCTGGAACCACCTGCCGCTCACGCCAACATCACCTTTCATCTAAGCCAGAACCACTTGGCGGACACTCCGGAAACACCTGTCGGGCCGGCCGGAACCACCTCTCAGACGTGCCAGAACCATGTGCCTGAGATGCCGGAACCACTCCCCGAACAGACTGAAACCACCTGCCAGACCCGCCTGAACCCCCTGGCGAGCATGCCTGATCCATCTGCTCAACTAGCCGGAACCACCTTCCAGACACGCCAAAATCACCTGCCAGGTCTACCAGAACCACTTGGTGGACACTCCGGAATCATCTGCCAGAAATGCCAGAACCAGCCCTCTGACACACCAGAACCACGTGCCGGACACGCCGGAAGCACCTGCTGATCATGCCTGAGCCACATGCTCGACTTGCAAGAAACACCTGACAGACACGCCAAAATCTCATGCCGGGTACGCCAGAACCACGTGGCGGACTCTCCGGAATCACCTGTCGGGCATCCCGGAACCAACTCTCAGACGTGCCAGAACCTCGTGCCGGACACGCCAGAACCACGTGCCGGACAGACCGGAACCACTGGCTTGACTCGCCAGAACCACAGCCGGACATGCAAAATGACCTGCCGGCTACGCCAGAACCACTTGGCGAACACTCCGGAATCACCTGTCGGGCATGCCGGAACCACCTCTCAGACGTGCCAGAACCATGTGCCTGAGATGCCAGAACCACGCCCCGAACAGACCGAAACCACCTTCCAGACCCGCCTGAAACCTCTGGCGAGCACGCCTCATCCACCTGCTCAACTAGCCGGAACCAACTTCCTGACACGCCAAAATCACCTGCCGACTACGCCTGAACCACTCGGCAGACACTCCGGAACCACCTGCCGGGCATGCCGGAAACACCTCTCAGAGGTGCCAGAACCACATGCCGGACACTCCGGAATCACCTGCCGGGCACGCCGGAACCACCTGCCGGACATGCCGGAACCACCGGCTCGACTCGCGTGCACCATTGCCGGACATGCAAAATCACCTGCCGGCTATGCCAGAACCACTTGGGGAACACTCCGGAATCACCTGCCGGGCATGGCGGAACCACCTCTCAGAGGTCCAGAACCACATGCCGGACACTCCGGAATCACCTGCCGGGCTTGCTGGAACCATCTCTCAGACGTGCCAGAACCATGTTCCGGACACGCCGGTACCACCTGCCGAGCTTGCCGGAACCACCTGCTGGACACGCCAAAATCACCTGTCGGCTACGCCAAATCCACGCGGCAGACACTCCGGAATCACCTGCCGGGCTGGCTGGAACCACCTGCCGGTCACGCGAACATCACCTTTCAGCTACGCCGGAACCACTTGGCTGACACTCCGGAATCACCTGTCGGGCCGGCCGGAACCACCTCTCAGACATGCCGGAACCACATGCCAATGACACCGGAAGCACCTGCCTAGCACGCCAGAACCACCTGCTCGACTCGCCAAAACCACCTGCTGGACCCACCAAAATCACCTGCCGGCTACGCCACAACCATATGGTGAACTCTTCGGAATCACCTGCCGGGCTTGCTGGAACCACCTGCCGGTCACGCCAACATCACCTGCCAGCTATGCCAGAACCACTTGGCGGACACCATGGAAACACCTGTCGGGCCTGCCGCAACCACCTCTCAGACGTGCCAGAACCATGTGCCTGAGATGCCGGAACCACTCCCCGAACAGACCGAAACCACCTGCCAGACCCGCCTGAACCCCCTGGCGAGCACGCCTGATCCACCTGCTCAACTAGCCAGAACCAACTTCCTGACATGCCAAAATCACCTGCCAGGTATACCAGAACCACTTGGTGGACGCTCCGGAATCATCTGCCGGACATGCCAGAACCAGCTCTCAGACACACCAGAACCACGTGCCAGAGACGCCGGAAGCAGCAGCTGAGCATGACTGAGCCACCTGCACGACTCGCAAGAAACACCTGTCGGACATGCCAAAATCACCTGCCGGGTACGCCAGAAACACTTGGCGGACGCTCCGGAATCACCTGTCGGGCGTGCCGGAACCTCCTCTCAGACTTGCCAGAACCATGTTCTGGACACGCCGGTACCACCTGCCGAGTATGCCGGAACCAGCTGATCCACTCCCCAGAACCACCTACTGGACACGCCAAAATCAACTGCCGGCTAGGCCAGAACCACTCGGCAGACACTCCGGAATCACAGGCCAGGCATTCCGGAACCACCTCTCTGAGGTGGCAGAACCACATTCCGGACACTCCGGAATCACCTGCTGGGCATGCTGGAACCTCGTTGTGGACATGCCGGAACCACCTGCCGGACATGCCAGAACCACCTGCCGGACATTCCGGAACCACCGGCTCGACTTGCCGGAACCATTGCCGGACATGCAAAATCACCTGCCGGCTACGCCAGAACCACTTGGCGAACACTCCGGTATCACGTGACGGGCATGCCGGAACCACCTCTCAGAGGTGCCAGAACCAAATGCCGGACACTCCGGTGTCACCTGCCGGGCATGCCGGAACCACCTCTCAGAGGTGCCAGAACCACATGCCGGACACTCCGGAATCACCTGCCGGGCATGCTGGAACCACCTGCCGGACATGCCGGAACCACCGGCTCGACTCGCCGGAACCATTGCCGGACATGCAAAATCACCTGCCGGCTATGCCAGAACCACTTGCGGAACACTCCGGAATCACCTGCCGGGCATGGCGGAACCACCTCTCAGACATGCCGGAACTACATGCCAATGACACCGGAAGCACCTGCCGAGCACGCCAGAACCACCTGCTCGACTCTCCAAAACCACCTGCTGGACACGCCAAAGTCACCTTCCGGCTACGCCACAACCATTTGGTGAACACTTCGGAATCACCTGCCGGGCTGGCTGGAACCACCTGCCGGTCACGCCAACATCACCTGCCAGCTATGCCAGAACCACTTGGCGGACACCATGGAAACACCTGTCGGGCCGGCCGGAACCACCTATCAGACGTGCCAGAGCCATGTGCCTGAGTTGCCGGAACCACACCCCGAACAGACCGAAACCTCCTGCCAGACCCACCTGAACCACCTGCCGAGCACGCCGGAACCGCCTACTCGACTCGCCGGAACCACCTACCTGACACGCTAAAATCACCTGCCGGGTATGGCACAACCACTTGGTGGACACTCCGGAATCATCTGCCGGACATGCCAGAAGCAGCTCTCAGACACACCAGAACCATGTGCCAGACACGCCGGAAGCTCCTGCTGAGCATGCCTGAGCCAAATGCTCGATTTGCAAGAAACACCTGCCAGACACGCCAAAATCACCTGCCGGGTACGCCAGAACCACGTGGCGGACACTCCGGAATCACCTGTCGGGCATGCCGGAACCAACTCTCAGACGTGCCAGAACCTCGTGCCGGTCACGCCAGAACCACCTGCCGAACACGCCGGAACCACCGGCTCGAATCGCCGGAACCACTGCCGGACATGCAAAATGACCTGCCGGCTACGCCAGAACCACTTGGCGAACACTCCGCAATCACCTGTCGGGCATTGCGGAACCACCTCTCAGACTTGCCAGAACCATGTTCCGGACACGCCGGTACCACCTGCCGGCTACGCCAGAACCACTCGGCAGACACTCCGGAACCACCTGCCGGGCATGCCGGAACCACCTCTCAGAGGTGCCAGAACCACATGCCGGACACTCCGGAATCACCTGCCCGGCATGCCGGAACCATCTCTCAGACGTGCCAGAACCATGTTCCGGACACGCTGGTACCAGCTGCCGAGCTGGCCAGAACCACCTGCTGGACACGCCAAAATCACCTGCCGGCTACGCCAGAACCACACGGCAGACACTCCGGAATCACCTGCCGGGCTGGCTGGAACCACCTGCCGGTCACGCCAACATCAACTTTCAGCTACGCCAGAACCAGTTGGCGGACACTCCGGAAACACCTCTCCGGCCGGCCGGAAACACCTCTCAGACGTGCCAGAAATATGTGCCTAAGATGCCAGAACCACTCCCCGAACATACCGAAACCACCTGCCAGACCCGCCTGAACCCCCTGGCGAGCACGCCTGATCCACCTGCTCAACTAGCCGGAACCACCTTCCAGACACGCCAAAATCACCTGCCAGGTCTACCAGAACCACTTGGTGGACACTCCGGAATCATCTGCCGCACATGCCAGAACCAGCTCTGAGACACACCAGAACCACGTGCCAGAGACGCAGGAATCACCAGCTGAGCATGCCTGAGCCACCTGCTCGACTCGCAAGAAACACCTGTCGGACATGCCAAAATCACCTGCCGGGTACGCCGGAAACGCTTGGCGGACGCTCCGGAATCACCTGTCGGGCGTGCCGGAACCGCCTCTCAGACTTGCCAGAACCATGTTCTGGCCACGCCGGTACCACCTGCCGAGTATGCCGGAACCAGCTTATCCACTGCCCAGAACCACCTAGTGGACACGCCAAAATCAACTGCCGGCTACGCCAGAACCACTCGGCAGACACTCCGGAATCACATGCCAGGCATTCCGGAACCATCTCTCAGACGTGCCAGAACCAAATGCCGGACAATCCGGAATCGCCTGCCTGGCATGCCGGAACCACCTCTCAGAGGTGCCAGAACCACATGCCGGACACTCCGGAATCACTTGCCGGGCATGCTGGAACCACGTGCTGGACATGCCGGAACCACCTGCCGGGCATGCCGGAACCATCTCTCAGACGTGCCAGAACCATGTTCCGGACACGGCGGTACCACCGGCCGAGCTCGCCGGAACCACCTTCTGGACACGCCAAAATCACCTGCCGGCTACACCAGAACCACTCGGCAGACACTCCGGAATCACCTGCGGGGCTGGCTGGAACCACCTGCCGGTTACGCCAACCTCACCTTTCAGCTATGCCAGAACCACTTGGCGGACACTCCGGAAACACCTGTCGGTCCGGCCGCAACCACCTCTCAGACGTGCCAGAACCATGTGCCTGAGATGCCGGAACCACTCCCCGAACAGACCGAAACCACCTGCCAGACCCGCCTGAACCCCCTGGCGAGCACGCCTGATCCACCTGCTCAACTAGCCGGAACCACCTTCCTGACACGCCAAAATCACCTGCCAGGTATACCAGAACCACTTGCTGGACACTCCGGCATCATCTGCCGGACATGCCAGAACCAGCTCTCAGACACACCAGAACCACGTGCCAGAGACGCAGGAAGCACCAGCTGAGCATGCCTGAGCCACCTGCTCGACTCGCAAGAAACACCTGTCGGACATGCCAAAATCACCTGCCGGGTACGCCAGAAACACTTGGCGGACGCTCCGGAATCACCTGACGGTCGTGCCAGAACCACCTCTCAGACTTGCCAGAACCTCGTGCCCGACACACCAGAACCACCTGCCAGACAGACCGGAACCACCTGCCGGACACGCCGGAACCACCAGCTCTACTCGCCGGAAGCACCGCCGGACATGCAAAATCACATGCCGGCTTCGCCAGAACCACTTGGCGAACACTCCCGAATCAGCTGCCGGGCATGCCGGAACCACCTATCAGGCTTGCCAGAACCATGTTCCGGACACGCCGGTACCACCTGCCGAGTATGCCGGAACCACCTGATCCACTCCCCAGAACCACCTGCTGGATACGCCAGAATCACCTGCCGGCTACTCCAGAACCACTCGGCAGACACTCCGTAATCAACTGCCGGGCATGCCGGAACCACCTCTCAGAGGTGCCAGAACCACATGGTGGACACTCCGGAATGACCTGTCGGGCATGCCGGAACCATCTCTCAGACGTGCCAGAACCATGTTCCGGACATGCCGGAACGACCGGCCGAGCTCGCCGGAACCACCTGCTGGACACGCCAAAATCACCTGCCGGCTACCCAGAACCACTCGGCAGACACTCCGGAATCACATGCCAGGCATTCCGGAACCACCTCCCAGAGGTGCCAGAACCAAATGCCGGACACTCTGGTATCACCTGCCGGGCATGCCGGAACCACCTCTCAGAGGTGCCAGGACCACATGCCGGACACTCCGGAATCACCTTCCGGGCATGCCAGAACCACCTGCTGGACATGCCGGAACCACCGGCTCGACTCGCCGGAACCACTGTCGGACATGCAAAATCACCTGCCGGCTACGCCAGAACCACTTGGCGAACACTCCGGAATCACCTGCCGGGCATGGCGGAACCACCTCTCAGACATGCCGGAACCACATGCCAATGACACCGGAAGCACCTCCCGAGCACGCCAGAACCACCTGCTCGACTCACCAAAACCACCCGCTGGACACGCCAAAATCACCTGACGGCTACGCCAGAACCACTCGTCAGACACTCCGGAATCACCTGCCGGGATGGCTGGAACCACCTGCCGGTCACGCCAACATCACCTTTCAGCTACGCCAGAACCACTTGGCGGACACTCCGGAAACACCTGTCGGGCTGGCCGGAACCACCTCTCACACGTGCCAGAACCATGTGCCTGAGATGCAGGAACCACTCCCCGAACAGACCGAAACCACCTGCTAGACCCGCCTGAAGCCCCTGGCGAGCACGCCTGATCCACCTGCTCACCTAGCCGGAACCACCTTCCTGACACGCCAAAATCACCTGCCAGGTCTACCAGAACTACTTGGTGGACACTCCGGAATCATCTGCCGGACATGCCTGAACCAGCTCTCAGACACACCAGAACCACGTGCCAGAGACGCCGGAAGCACCAGCTGAGCATGCCTGAGCCACCTGCTCGACTCGCGAGAAACACCTGTCGGACATACCAAAATCACCTGCCGGGTAAGCCAGAAACACTTGGCGGACGCTCCGGAATCACCTGTCGTGCCGGCCGCAAACACCTCTCAGCCGTGCCAGAACCATGTGTCCAGATGCCGGAACCACACCCCGAACAGACCGAAACCACCTGCCAGACCCGCCTGAACCACCTGCCGAGCACGCCAGATCCACCTGCTGAGCATGCTGGAACAACCTGCTCGACTCGCTGGAGCCACCTGCCGGACATGCCAAAATCAGCTGCCGGCTATGCCAGAACCACTTGCCGGACACTCCAAAATCACCTGCATGGCGTGCCGGGACCACCTCTCATACGTACCAGAACCACGAGCAGGAGATGCCGGAAGCACCTGCCGAGCATGCCAGAACGACCCGATCCACTCCCCAGAACCACCTGCTGGACCCGCCTGAACCACCTGCTGGCTACGCGGGAACCACTTGGTGGACGCTCCGGAATCACCTGCCGTGCATGCCGGAACCACCCCTCAGGCGTGCATGAAAAACGTGCCGGACAATCCGGAACCACCTCCCGGACTAACCGGAACAACCTTTCGGACATGCCTGAACCACCTTACGAGCACGCTGGAACCACCTGCTCGACTCGCTGGAACCATCTGCTGGATACACCAAAATCATCTGCAGGCTATGCCAGAACCACTCGGCAGACACTCCGGAATCACATGCCAGGCATTCCGGAACCACGTCTCAGAGGTGCCAGAACCAAATGCCGGAGACTCCGGTATCACCTGCCGGGCATGCCGGAACCACCTCTCAGAGGTGCCAGAACCACATGCCGGACACTCCGGAATCACCTGCCTGGCATGCCGGAACCATCTCTCAGACGTGCCACAACCATGTTCCGGACACGCCGGTACCACCTGCCGAGCTCGCTGGAACCTCCTGCTGGACACGCCAAAATCACCTGGTGGCTATGCCAGAACCACTCGGCAGACACTCTGGAATCACCTGCCGGGCTTGCTGGAACCACCTGCTGGTCACGCCAACATCACCTGCCAGCTACGCCAGAACCACTTGGCGGACACTCCGGAAACACCTGCCGGGCATTCCGGAACCATCTCTCAGACTTACCAAAACCACGTGCCGGAGAGACCGGAAGCACCTGCCGAGCTCGCCGGAACCACCTGCTGGACATGCCGGAACCACCTGCCTCACAGGCCAAAATCATATGCCGGCTACGCCAAAACCACTTCGTGGACACTCCAGAATCACCTTGGGGGCATGCCGGAACCAGGTCATGGACAGACGGCAAACACCAGCCGGACCTGCCGGAACCACCTGCCGAGCACGCCGGAACCACCTGCTCGACTCGCCAGAACCTCCTGCCGGACATGCATGAATCACCAGCCGGCTACGCCACAACCACTTGTCGGACACTCCGGAATCACCCTCCGGGCATTCCGGACCCACCTGCTCGACTCGCCAGAAACACCTGCCGGACACGCCAAAATCACCTGTCGGGTACGCCAGATCCACCTGGCGGACACTCCGGAATCACCTGCCGCGCATGCCGGAACCACCACTCAGACGTGCCAGAAGCACGTGCCGGACACGCCGGAAACACATACCGGACAGTCCGGAACCACCTGACAGACATGCCAGAACCACCTGCTCGACTCGTAGGAACCACCCGCCAGACAGGCCAAAATCAACAGCTGGCTATGCAGGAACCACCTGGCGGACAGTCCGGAATCACCAGCCGTGCATGCAGGAGCCACCTCTCAGACGTAACAAAACCGTGTGCCGGACACTCTGGAACCACGTCCTGGACAGTCTGGAACCACCTGCCGGACACGCCTGGACCACCTGCCGAGCACGCCAGAACCACCTGCTCGACTCGCAGGACCCACGTGCCGGACATGCCAAAATGAACTGCCAGCTACACCAGAACCACTTACCCGACACTCGGGAATCACCTGCCTGGCATGCCAGAACCACCTCTCAGACGTGCCAGGAGCACGTGCCGGACATGCCGGAACGACCTATCGGACAGAACAGAACCACCTGCCAGACACGCCGGAACCACCTGCCGAGCACACCGGAGCCACCTGCTCGACTCGACGGAACCACCTGCCGGACACGCCAATATCAACTTCTGGCTATGCCAGAACCACCTGGGGGACAGTCCGGAATCACCTGCCCTCCATGGCGGAACAACCTCTCATATGTACCAGAACCACGTGCCGGACAAGCTGGAAACACGTACTGGACAGACTGGAACCACCTGATGGCCACGCCTGAACCACCTGCTGAGCATGACGGAACCACCTGCCGGACATGCCAAAATCACCTGCGGGCTACGCCAGAACCACTTGGAGGACTCTCCGGGATGACCTGCTGGGCATGCTGGAACCACCTCTCAGACGTGCCAGAACCACATGGCGGACTGTCCAGAATCGCCTGTTGGGCATGTTCAAACACCTCTGAGACGTACCAGAACCACGTGCCGTACATGCCGGAACCACCTACCGGACACACCGGAATCACCTTTTGGGCATGCCAGAACCACATGTCAGATGTGCCAGAAACACGTCCCGAGACGCCGGAAGCACCTGCCGAGCACGTCAGAACCACCTGCTCAACTCGCCTGAACCACCTGCGCGACACGCCAAAATCACCTGCCGGCTACGCCAAAACCACTTGGTGGACTCTCCGGGATCACCGGCCGGGCATGCCAGAACCACCTCTGAGACGTACCAGAACCATGTGCCAGACACGCCGGAACCACATCCTGGACAGACTGGAACGACCTGCCGTACATGCCCGAACCTCCTGCCGAGAATGCAAGAAACACCTGCTCGGCTCCCAGGAAAATCCTACGGGGAAACTGTCATAGAAATGAAGGTCAAACGGCCTTTCTTGCCAGACCTTACCACGCCACTTTAGAACTTCTGCTTCTGCCACAATTCCACCTTGCCAACCCGGCTCAGACGAAAGGCCTACATCTTCCCCTTGAGCAATGGGGACGAGGCCCGGATGATTGTGGTTCCACATGCTGAGGAGGAGAGAGACAATATGCTTTTAACTAACCACCAAGTGCAATGGTTGGGAGAGTGTCAGAAAGCACCAATGGCAGAAAGACCCCTTTACTTTACTCTCAGCCGTGCCCTCCATTGCTCTGCAGGTGATAGGCACAAAGCACTGTCTCCATCCTTCAATGGGAGACAAGCCATAAACTGTCTTGCCTCCAGCTCTTTAGGAAGCTCACAAACAACTCGCTTTCCACAGTCCTGTTACAGCATACCAGGAACCTCTCATACAAAGTCAGATCAAACGCCATTTTGTCCCAGCCCTTAACTCGCAGCTTTAGGACTTCTGCTTCTGCCACAATTCCACCTTTCCAACCCGGCTCAGATGAAATGCCTAAACCTTACCCTGAAGCAACTGGGCTGTGTCCCAAATGATTGACGGTCCACGTTTTTAGGAGGCAATGGACTGCACGCCTATTTCAAACCACCATTGTGCACTGCTGGAGAGAGTGTCAGAAAGCAGCTATGTCAGAAAGGCCCCTTTGCTGTCAGCCGTGCCCTCCATTGCTCTAGAGGTGAAAGGCACAAGGCACTGGCTCTGGATCCACCCCTCAATGGGAGACAAACCACATCTTGTCCTGCTTCCAGCACTTCAGGGAGTTGAGAAAAAACTCCCTTTCCACAGTGCTCTTACAGCGTCCTGGGAACATCTCATACAAAGGAGGCTGAATGCCGTTTCTTTCCAGCACTTCACTCGCCGGTCTTTAACATCTGCATCCTGCACTTTTCCACCTTGCCAACCCGGCTCAGACGAAATGCCTACATCTTCCCCTTGAGCAATGGGGACGAGGCCCGGATGATTGTGGTTCCACATGCTGAGGAGGAGACAGACAATAGGCTTTTAACCAACCGCCCATGAGCAGTGGTTGGGGTAGTGTCAGAAAGCACTAATGTCAGAAAGGCCCTTTACTCTCGGCCGTGCCCTCCATTGCTGTAGGCGTGGAATGCTCAATGCACTTGCTCCACCCCCAAGGGGTGACAAGCCACAGACCATCTTCCTTCCATCTCTTTAGGATGCTGAGAACAAACTCACCTGACGTATAAAAAGGAATCATGCCACTTATGTGCCAGAAAACCCCGGGAGACATGCCAAAAACACCCTCCGCACACTCTCAAAGGGCCACACCTTCATGCCAGTAGGACCCAACAGGCATACCAGAAGCACCCACGTTGCATGCCAGAACCACCTGTAACCACCTGCCGGACACAGTGGAACATCGTTTCTGACACTGCAGAACCATCTCTTCAACATGTCAGCTGCAAACAATGATATGACGGAACAAGATTCCAAACATAGCACAACGACATGCCAGACACATTGTAAACACCTGTTGGATATGCCACTAACAGGAGCCAGAAACACTGAAACCAGCTGAGGAGTATGAAAGAACAGGGGGCCAGAAATGCCACAAGCATCTGTCTTACAAGCCAGAGCCACGAGCCCAAAAGGAAGGAAAGACCTGCCAGACACACCAAAATAACCTGCCGGTGACGCCAGAACCACTTGGCGGACCCCAGTAATCATCTGCCAGGCACGCCTGAAGCACATCACAGACGTGCCAGAACCACGTGCCGGCCATGCCAGAACCAGCTCCCGGACAGACAAGAAGCACCTGCCGGACACGCCGGAACCACCTGCCGCGCATGCCGGAACTACCTCTCACACATGCCAGAACCATGTGCCAATGGCCCCGGAAGCATCTGCCGAGCACGCCGGAACCACCTACTCGACTCGCCAGAACCACGTGCTGGACACGCAAATATCACCTGCCTGCTACGCCACAACCAGTTGGTGGACTCTCTGGAACCACCTGCCGGGCATGACAGAACCACCTCTCAGACGTGCCGGAACCACGTGCCGGACACGCCGGAACCACCTGCCGGACAGACCGCAACCACCTGCTGGACACGCCGGAACCACCTGCTCGACCCGCCGGAGCCACCGCCGGACATGCAAAATCACCTGCCGGCTACGCCAGAACCACTTGCCGAACACTTCGGAATCACCTACCGGGGATGCCAGAACCACCTGCCGGTCATGCCAAAATCACCTGCCAACTACGCCAGAACCACTTGGCAGACACTGCGAAAAACCTGTCGGGCCGGCCGGAACCACATCTCAGACGTGCCCAAACCGTGCATGAGATGCCGGAACCACACCCCGAACAGAAGGAAACCACCCGCCAGACCCGCCTGAAGCACCTCCCGAGCACGCCGGAAACACCTGCTCGACTTGCCAAAAAGAGCTGCCGGACAAGCCAAAATCACCTGCTGGGTACGCCAGAACCACCTGGCGGACACTCCGGAATCACCTGCCACGCATGCCGGAACCACCTCTCAGATGTTCCGGAAGCACGTGCCGGACACGCCGGAAACACATTCCGGACAGACCGGAACCACCTGCCAGACATTCCGGAACCACCTGCCGAGAACGCCGGAGCCACCTGCTCGATTTGCCGGAACCACCAGACAGACAGGCCAAAATCAACAGCTGGCTATGCGAGAACCACCTGGCGGACAGTCCGGAATCTCCTGCTGGGCATGCAGGAACCACCTCTCAGACGTACCAGAACCACGTGCCACACAAGCGGGAAACACGTACTGGACAGACTGGAACCACCTGCCGGCCACGCCTGAACCACCTGCCGAGCACGACAGAACCACCTGCCGGAAACGCCCAAATCACCTGCGAGCTACGCCAGAACCACTTGGAGGTCTCTCCGGGATGACCTGCCGGGCATGCTGGAACCACCTCTCAGGCGTGCCAGGACCACGTGGCGGACAGTCCGGAATCACCTGTTGGGCATGTGCAACCACCTCTGAGATGTACCAGAAACACATGCCATGCACGCCGGAACCACCTACCGGACAGACCGGAATCACCTTTCGGGCATGCCGGAACCACCTGTCAGATGTGCCAGAAACACGTGCCAGAGACGCCGGAAGCACCTGCCGAGCACGGCGGAACCACCTGCTCAACTCGCCTGAACCACCTGCCGGACACGCAAAAATCACCTGCCGGCTACGCCAAAACCACTTTGTGGACTCTCTGGAATCACCTGCCGGGCATGATAGAACCACCTCTCAGACGTGCCAGAACCACGTGCCGTACACACCGCAACCACCTCCCGGACAGACCGGAACCACCTGCCGGACCTGCCTGAAACAAATGTTGAGCATGCCGGAACCACATGCTCGACTCGCTGCAACCACATGCAGGACATGGTACAATCAGCTGCCAGCTATGCCAGAAGCACTTGGCGGACACTCCGGAATCCCCTGCCGGGCATGCCAGCACAACCTCTCAGAAGTGCCAGAAGCACGTGCCAGACAGGCCAGAATCATCTCCCGGACAGACCGGAACCACAGGAAACACTCGCCGGAACCACCTGCTTGACTCACCCGTCCCACCTGCCGGACATGCCAAAATCAGCTGCCGGGTACGCCAGAACCACCTGGCGGACTCTCCGGAATCACCTGCCGTGCATGCCGGAACCACCTCTCCGACGTGCTGGATGCACGTGCCGGACACGCCGGAAATACCTACCGGACAGACCGGAACCACCTGCCGAGCACGCCGCAGCCACCTTCTCGACTCGCCTGAACCACCTGCCGGACAGGCCAAAATCAACAGCTGGCTACGCGGGAACCACCTGGCTGACAGTCCGGAATCACCTGCCGGGCATGCAGGAACCACCTCTCAGACATGAGAGAACCACGTGCCGGACACGCTGGAACCACGTCCTGGACAGACTGGACCCACCTGCAGGACACCCCTGGACCACCCGACGAGCACGCTGGAACCACCTGCTCGACTCGCAGGACCCACATGCCGGACACGCCAAAATGAACTGCAGGGTACATGAGAACCACTTACCCGACACTCTGGAATCCCCTGCCTGGCATGCCAGAACCACCTCTCAGATGTGCCAGAAGCACGTGCCGGACATGAGGGAACGACCTGCCGAGCACTCCGAAGCCACCTTCTCGACACGCCGGAACCACCTGCCGGACAGGACAAAATCAACAGATGGCTACGTGGGAACCACCTGGCAGACAGTCCAGAATCACCTGCCGGGCATGCCAGAACCACCTCTCAGACGTGCCAGAACCACGTGGGGGACAGTCTGGTATCACCTGTTTGGCATGCGCAACCACCTCTGAGACGTACCAGAACCACGTGCCATGCATGCTGGAACCACCTACCGGACAGACCAGAATCACCTTCGGCATGCCGGAATCATCTCTCAGATGTGCCAGATACACATGCCGGAGACCCCGGAAGCACCTGCCGAGCACGTCGGAACCACCGGCTCAACTCGCCTGAACCACCTGCCGGACACGCCATAATGACCTGCCGGCTATGCCAAAACCACTTGGTGGACTCTCTGGAATCACCTGCCGGGCATGATAGAACCACGTCTCAGACGTGCCGGAACCACTTGCCGGACATGCCGAAACCACCTCCCAGACAGACCAGAACCACCTGCCGGAAGTGCCTGAACCAACTGTCGAGCACGCCGGAACCACATGCTCGACTCGTTGGAACCACATGCCGGACATGGCAAAATCACCTGCCGGCTACGCCAGAACCACTTGGCGGACACTCCGGAATCACCTGCCGGGCATGCAAGCACAACCTCTCAGAAGTGCCAGAAGCACGTGCCGGATAGGCCGGAACCATCTCCCAGACAGACCAGAACCACAGGAAACACTCACCGGAACCACCTGCTTGACTCACCGGTCCCACCTGCCGGACACGCCAAAATCACCTGCCGGCTACACCAGAGCCAATACCCGCATACTCCAGAATCACCTGAGGGCATGCCAGGACAACGTCTCAGACGTGCCAGAAGCAAGTGCCGGACATGCCACCACCACCTCCAGGGCACACCGGAACCTACCGCCAAACTCGACGTAACCACCTGCTTGAATCTCCAGACCCACCTGTTAGACACGCCAAAATCACCTGCTGGCTACACCAGAACCACTTGGTGGACAAGCCGGAATCACGTGCCGGGCATGCCAGCACAACCTATCAGACGTGCAAGAACCACGTGCCGGACACGCGGGAACCACCTCCCAGACACACCAGAACCACCTGGCAGACATGCCGGAACCACATGTTCGACTCGCCGGAACCACCGCTGGACATGAAAAATCACCTGCCGGCTATGCCAGAACCACTTGGCGGACACTCAGGAATCACCTACCACGCATGCCGGAACCACCTCTCAGATGTGCCGGAAACATGTGCCGGACACGCCGGAAACACATACCGAACAGACCGGAACCACCTGCCAGAAACGCCGGAACCACCTGCCAAGCACGCCAGAGCCACCTGCTCGACTCGCCAGAACCACCTGCCAGACACACCAAAATCAACTGCTGTCTACGCCAGAACTACCAGGCGGACACTGCGGAATCACCTGCCGGACATGCAGGAACCAACTCTCAGACGTACCAGAACCACGTGCCGGACACGCTGAAACCACATACTGGCCATAGTGGAACCACCTGCCGGACACGCCTGGACCACCTGTCGAGCACGCCGGAACCACCTGCTTGACGCGCAGGACCCACATGCTGGACACAGCAAAATGAACTGCCGGCTACACCACAACCACTTACCGGACACTCCAGAATCACCTGCCGGGCATGCCAGTACCACCTCTCAGACGTCCCAGAAGCACGTGCCGGACATGCCGGAATGACCTACCGGACAGAACGGAACCACCTGCCAGACACGCCGGAACCACCTGCCGGACAGGCCAAAATCAACTGCTGCCTATGCCAGAACCACCTGGGTGACAGTCCGGAATCACCTGCAAGCCATGCCGGAACCACCTCTCAGACGTAGCACAGCCATGTGCCGGACGAGCTGGAATCACGTACTGGACAGACTGGAACCACCTGCCGGCCACGCCTGAACCACCTGCCGAGCACGACGGAACCACATGCCAGACACGCCAAAATCAGCTGCCGGCTATGCCAGAACCACTTGGAGGACTCTCCGGGATGACCTGCCGGGCATGCCGGAACCACCTCTCAGACGTGCCAGAACCACGGGGCGGACAATCTGGCATCACCTGTTCGGCATGCGCAACCACCTTGAGACGTATCAGAACCACGTGCCGTACACGCCAGAACCACCTACCGGAAAGACCGGAACCACCTGCCGGACACACTGGAACCATCTGTCGAGCACACCGGAACCACCTGCTCGACTCACCGTAACCAGATCCCTGACATGCCAAAATCACCTGCTGGGTATGCCAGAAGCACGTGGCTGACAGTCCAGGTTCAAATACCGGGCATACCATAACCACCTGATCCACTCGCCAGAACCACCTGCCAGACACGCCCAAATCACCTGCCAGCTGCGCCAGACCCACTTGGCAGACACTCTGGAATCACATGCCGGTCAAGCCGGAACCACCTCTCAAATGTGGAAGAACCACATACTGGAGACGCCGGAAGTACGTGTCAAGCACGCCAGAACCACCTGTGCCACTTCACAGAACCACCTGCCGGAAACGCCAAAATCACCTGCAGGCCACGCTAGAACCACTTGGCGGACACTCGGGAATCACCTGCTGGGCATGCCGGAATCACCTCTCAGACGTGCCAGCACCACGTGCCGGACACGCGGGAACCACCTACTGGAGAGAAGGGAACCACCTGCTGGACACACCGGAACCAACCGGCCGAAAACGCCAGAGCCACCTGCTCGACTAGCCGGAAACACCTGTCGGAAACGCCAAAATCACCTTCAGGCTACACCAGAACCACTTGATGGACAATACGGAATCACCTGCCAGTCATGCCGGAACCACCTCTCAGAGGTGTCAGAATGACGTGCCGTACATGCTGGACCCACCTACCGGACAGACCGGAACCACCTGCCAGACTCGCTGGAAGCACCTGCCAGCTACGTCAGAACAACTTTGTGTACAAGCCGGAATAACGTTTCGGGCATCACAGCACAACCTTTTAGGTTGTCAGAAGCACATGCTGGACACGTGGGAACCACCTCCAGGACACACCGGAACCACCTGCAGGACACGCCGGGACCACCTGCGTAACTCGTCAGAACCACCTGCCGGACACGCCAAAATCACCAGCCGGCTACGCCAGAACCACTTGTCAGACACTCCGGAATCACCTGCCGGGCATGCCGGAACCATCTCTCATACCTGCCACAACCACGTGCTGGAGAGACCGGAAGCACCTGCCGAGCTCGCCGGAAACACCTGCCGGACACGCCAAAATCACCTGCCGGCTATGCCAGAACCACGTGGCGGACAGTCCTGAATCACCTGCCGGGCATGCCGGACCCACCTCTCAGACGTACCAGAACCATGTGCCAGACATGCAAGATCCACGTCCTTAACACACTGGAACCACCTGCCGAGCACACCGTAACCACCTGCTCGACTCCCAGGACCCACCTGCTGGAAACGCCAACATCATCTGCTGGCTAGGCCAGAAGAAGTTGCCGGACATTCCGCAATCACAGGCTGGGCATGCCAGAACCACCTCTCAGACGTCCCAGAACCACACGCCCAAGACGCCGGAAGCACCTGCGGAGCTCGGCAAAACCACCAGCTCGTCTCGCCGGAACCACCTGCCGGACACGCCAAAATCACCTTCCGGCTACACCAGAACCACTTGGTGGACAATCCGGAATCACCTCCCGGTCATGCTGAAGCCACCTCTCAGAGGTGCCAGAACCATGTGCCGGACACGCCGGAACCATCTCCCGGACAGACCGGAACCACAGGAAACACTCGCTGGAACCACCTGCTTGATCACTGGTCCCACCTGCCGGACACGCCGAAATCACCTGCCCGCTACACCAGAACCACTTGGCGGACAAGCCGGAATCACGTGAAGGGCATGCCGACACAACCTCTCAGACGTGCCAGAAAATCGTGCCGGACACCCCAGAACCACCTGCCAGACACGCCGGAACCACCGGCTCGACTTGCCGGAAATACCGCCGGACATGAAAAATCAAGTACTGGCTACGCCAGAACCACATGGCGAACACTCCTGAAGCACCTGCCAAGCACGCCGGAACCACCTGCTCGACTCGCCGGAACCACCTGCCAGAGAGGCCAAAATCAACAGCTGGCTATGCCAGAACCACATGGCGGACAGTCCGGAATCTCCTGCCGGGCATGCAGGAACCCGCTCTCAGACGTACCAGAACCACGTGCCGCACAAGCTGGAAACACGTACTGGACAGACTGGAACCACCTGGCGGCCATGCCTGAACCACATGCCGAGCACGACAGAACCACCTGCCGGAAACGCCCAAATCACCTGCGGGCTACGCCAGAACCACTTGGAGGACTCTCCGGGATGACCTGCCGGGCATGCTGGAAACACCTCTCAGACATGCAAGAACCACGTGGCGGACAGTCCGGAATCACCAGTTGGGCATGCGCAACCACCTCTGAAACGTACCAGAACCATGTGCCGTACACGCCCGAACCACCTACCGGACAGATCGGAATCAGCTTTCGGGCATGCTGGAACCACCTGTCAGATGTGGCAGAAACACGTGCCGGAGACACCAGAAGCACCTGCCGAGCACGACGGAACCACCTGCTCATCTCGCCTGAACCACCTGCCGGACACGCCAAAATCACCAGCCGGCTATGCCAAAACCACTTGGTGGACTCTCTGGAATCACCTGCCGGGCATGATAGAACCACCTCTCAGACGTGCTGGAACCACATGCCGGACATGCCGGAACCACCTCCCGGACAGACCAGAACCACCTGCCGGACGTGCCTGAACCAACTGTCGAGCATGCCGGAACCACATGCTCAACTCGCTGGAAGCACATGCCGGACATGGCAAAATCCCCTGCCGGCTACGCCAGAACCTCTTGGCGGACACTCCGGAATCACCTGCCGGGCATGCCAGCACAACCTCTCCCAAGTGCCAGAAGCACATGACGGACAGGCTGGAACCATCTCCCGGACAGACCGGAACCACAGGAACACACGCCAGAACCACCTGCTTGACTCACCGGTCCACCCTGCCGGAAACACCAAGATCACCTGCCCACTACACCAGAACCACGTGGGGGAAAAGCCGGAATCACTTGAAGGGCATGCCGGCACAACCTCTCAGACGTGCCGGAACCTCGTGCCAGGAAGCCCAGAACCACCTGCCGGACAGACCACAACCACCTGCCGGACACCCCGGAACCACTGGCTCGAACCGCCGGAACCACCGCCGG
Organism: Equus caballus; assembly: GCF_041296265.1. NCBI lineage: Eukaryota > Metazoa > Chordata > Mammalia > Perissodactyla > Equidae > Equus > Equus caballus. Next base: position 9,719,164 of record NC_091697.1, read on the forward strand.
AAATGCAAAATCACCTGCCGGCTACGCCAGAACGACTTGGCGAACACTCCGGAATCACCTGCCGGGCATGCCGGAACCACGTCTCAGACATGCCAGAACCACATGCCAATGACACCGGAACCACCTGCTCGACTCGCCAGAACCACCTGCGGGACATGCCAAAATCACTTGCCGGCTACGCCACAGCCAGTTGGTGAACACTTCGGAATGACCTGCTGGGCTGGCTGGAACCACCAGCCTCTCATGCCACCATCACTTGCCAGCTACCCCAGAACCACTTGCTGGACACTCCAGACGCCTGTCTGGCCGGCCGGAACCACCTCTCAGACGTGCCAGAACCATGTGCCTGAGATGCCGGAACCACACACCGAACAGACCAAAACCACCTGCCAGACCCGCCTGAACCACCTGCCGAGCACGCCTGAACCACCTGCTTGACTCGCCGGAACAACATTCCTGACACGCCAAAATCACATGCCGGGTATGCCAGAACCACTTTGTGGACACTCCGAAATCATCTGCCGGACATGCCGGACATGCCGGAAGCACCTGCTGAGCATGCCTGAGCCACCTGCTCGACTCGCAAGAAACACCAGCTGGACATGCCAAAATCACTTGCCGGGTACGCCAGAACCACTTGGCGGACACTCCGGAATCACCTGTCGGGCATACCGGAACCACCTCTCAGACTTGCCAGAACGATGTCTTGGACACGCCGGTACCACCTGCCGGGCATGCTGGAATCACCTCTCAGAGGTGCCAGAACCACGTGCCGGAGACTCCGGAATCACCTGCCGGGCATGCCGGAACCATGTCTCAGACGTGCCACAACCACGTGCCAGAGAGACCGGAAGCACCTGCCAAGGTCACCGGAACCACCTGCTGGACATGCCGGAACCACCTGCCTGACAGGCCAAAATCATATGCCGGCTACGCCAAAACCACTTGGTGGACACTCCAGCATCACCTTGCGGGCATGCCGGAACAACGTCATGAACAGACTGTAAACACCTGCCGGAACTGCCTGAAGCACCTGCCGAGCAAGCCAGAACCACCTGCTCGACTCACCAGAGCCACATGCCGGACACACCAGAAACCCCTGCGGGGTACGCCAGAACGACTTGGAGGACTCTCCGGGATCACCTGCCGGGCATGCCGGAACCACCTCTCACACGTGCCAGAACCATGTGCCGGGCACGCCGGAACCACCTGCCGAGTATGCCGGAACCACCTGATCCACTCCCCAGAAACACCTGCCGGACATGCCCCACCACCTGCTGGACACGCCGGAACCACCGCCGGATATGCAAAATCACCTGCCGGATACGCCAGAACCACTTGGCGAACACTCCGGAATCACCTGCCGGGCATGCCGAAACCACCTCTCAGACATGCCAGAAACACGTGCCAATTACACCGGAAGCACCTGCCGAGGACGTCGGAACCACCTGCTCAACTCGCCAGAGCCACCTGCCGTAAAGGCCAAAATCAACAGCTGGCTATGTGGGAACCACCTGGTGGACTGTCCGGAATCATCTGCCGTGCATGGAGGAGTCACCTCTCAGACGTAACAGAACCGTGTGCCTGAGACGCTGGAACCACGTCCTGGACAGACTGGAACCACCTGCCGGACACGCCTGGACCAGCTGCCGGACACGCCAATATCAACTGCTGGCTATGGCAGAACCACCTAGGGGACAGTCCGGAATCACCTGCCAGCCATGGCGGAACCACCTCTCAGACGTACCAGAACCACGTGCCACACAAGCTGCAAACACGTACTGGACAGACTGGAACCACCTGGCGGCCACGCCTGAACCACATGCCGAGCACGACGGAACCACCTGCTCGACTCGCAGGACCCATGTGCCGGACATGCCAAAATGAACTGCCGGCTACACCAGAACCACTTACCCGACACTCCGGAGTCACCTGCCCGGCATGCGAGAACCACCTCTCAGCCGTGCCAGAAGCACGTGACGGACATGCCGGAACTACCTATCGGACACAACGGAACCACCTGCCAAACACGCCGGAACCACCTCCCGAGCACGCCGGAACCACCTCCCTGACATGCCAAGATCACCTGCTGGGTATGCCAGAACCACTTGGCGGACACTCCAGAATCATGTGCCCGACATGCCGGAACCAGCTCTCAGACACACCAGAACCACGTGCCAGAGATGCCGAGAGCACCTACCGAGCATGCCGGACTCATCAGCACGACTCACCAGAAACACCTGCCGGACAGCCCAAAATCACCTGCCGGTTTCGCCAGAATCACTTGGTGGACTCTCCGGGATCACCCGCTGGGCATGCCGGAACCACCTCTGAGACATACCAGAACCACATGCCAGACACGCTGGAACCACATCCTGGACACACTGGAACCACCTGCCATACATGCCTGAACCTGCTGCCTAGAATGCCAGAAACACCTGCTCGGCTCCCGGGAAAAACCTACGGGGAAACTGTCATAGAAATGAAGGTCAAACGGCCTTTCTTGCCAGACCTTACCTCGCCAATTTAGAACTTCTGCTTCTGCCACAATTCCACCTTGCCAACCCGGCTCAGACGAAAGGTCTATATCTTCCCCTTGAGCAATGGGGATAAGGCCCAGATGATTGTGGTTCCACATGCTGAGGAGGAGAGAGACAATAGGCTTTTAACTAACCACGAAGTGCAATGGTTGAGAGAGTGTCAGAAAGCACCAATGGCAGAAAGACCCGTTTATTCTCAGCAGTGCCCTCCGTTGCTCTAGAGCAGGAAGGCACAAAGGACTTCCTCAATCCTTCAATGGGAAACAAGACATAAACTGTCTTGCTTCCAGCTCTTTAGGAAGCTGAGAAAGAACTCGCTTTCCACAGTGCTGTTAAAGCATACGAGGAAACACTCGTACAAAGGCAGCTCAAACGCCATTTCTTCCCAGTGCTTAACTCGCCGCTTTAGGAATTGTGCTTGTGCAGCAATTTCACCTTGCCAACCCGGCTCAGACGAAATGCCTACATCTTCCCCTGAAGCAACTGGGCCGTGTCCCAAATGATTGATCGTCCACGTGCTTAGGAGGTGATAGACTGCATGCCTTTTTCCAACCACCATTGTGCACTGGTGGAGAGAGTGTTGGAAAGCAGCTATGTCAGAAAGACCCCTTTGCTCTCAGCTCTACCCTCCATTGCTCTAGACGTGGAATGCACAATGCACTGGCTCCACCCCTCAAGGGGTGACAAGCCACAGACCATCTTCCTTCCATCTCTTTAGGAAGCTGAGAAAGAACTCCCAGTTAACAGTGCTCTTTCTGTGTCCTGGCAACATCTCATACAAAGGCAGCTGATATGCCATTTCTTTTCAGCGCTTAACTCGCCGATTTAGAACTTCTGCTTCTGCCAGATTTCCACCTTGCCAACCCCGCTCAGATGAAATGCCTACATCTTCCCCTTCAGCAACAGGGACGAGGCCCAGATGATTGTGCCTCCACATGTTTAGCAAGAGCAGACAATAGGCTTTTTACAAACTGCCATTGTGCACTGGTGCAGAGAGTGTCAGAATGCACCAATGGCTGAAAGGCCCCTTTACTTTACCCTTAGCCGAGCCCTCCATTGCTCTGCAGGTGGAAGGTACAAAGCACTGCCTCCATCCTTCAATGGGAGACAAGCCATAAACTGTCTTGCCTCCAGCTCTTTAGGAAGCTCACGAACAACTCGCTTTCCACAGTCCTGTTACAGCATACCAGGAACCTCTCATACAAAGACAGCTCAAATGCCATTTTGTCCCAGCCCTTAACTCGCAGCTTTAGGACTTCTGCTTCTGCCACAATTCCACCTTTCCAACCAGGCTCAGACGAAATGCCTACACCTTCCCCTGAAGCAACTGGGCTGAGTCCCAAATGATTGAGCTTCCACACTTTTAGGAGGCAATGGACTGCATGCCTTTTTCCAACCACCATTGTGCACTGCTGGAGAGAGTGTCAGAAAGCAGCTATGTCAGAAAGGGCCCTTTGCTCTCAGCCGTGCCCTCCATTGCTCTGGAGGTGAAAGGCACAAGGCACTGGCTCTGGATCCACCCCTCAATGGGAGACAAACCACATCTTGTCCTGCTTCCACCTCTTTAGGAAGTGGAGAAAAATCTCCCTTTCCACAGTGCTCTTACAGCGTCCTGGGAACATCTCATACAAAGGAGGCTGAACGCCGTTTCTTTCCAGCACTTCACCCCCCCGTCTGGAACATCTGCATCCTGCACATTTCCATGTTTTTCAACCCGGCTCAGACGAAATGCCTACAACTTCCCCTTGAGCAATTGGGACAAGGCCCCGATGATTGTGGTTCCACATGCTGAGGAGGAGAGAGACAATAGGCTTTTATCTAACCACCAAGTGCAATGGTTGGGAGAGTGTCAGAAAGCACCAATGGCAGAAAGACCCCTTTACTTTACTCTCAGCCATGCCCTCCATTGCTCTAGAGGTGGAAGGCACAAAGCACCGCCTCCATCCTTCAATGGGAGACAAGCCATAAACTGTCTTGCTTCCAGCTCTTTAGGAACCTGGGAAAGCACTCGCATTCCACAGTGCTCTTTCAGCATCCTGGGAACATCTCATACAAAGGCACCTGAACGCCCTGTCTTTTCAGCCCTTAACTCGCCAATCTGCAACATCTGCTTCTGCTGCATTTCCACCTTGCGCACCCGGCTCAGACGAAATGCCTACATCTTCCCCTTGAGCAATGGGTACGAGGCCTGGATGATTGTTGTTTCACATGCTGAGGAGGAGACAGACAATAGGCTTTTAACCAACCGCCCTTGAGCAATTGTTGGGGCAGTGTCAGAAACCACCAATTTCAGAAAGTCCCTTTACTCTTGGTCTTGCCCTCCATTCCTCTAGATGTAGGAGGCACAATGCACTGGCACCACCCCTGAAGGGTATCAGAAAGCACCAATGACAGAAAGCCCCCTTGGCTCTCAGCCATGCCCTCCACTGCTCTGCAGGTGGAAGGGACAAAGCAATGCCTCTTTCCTTCAATGGGAGACAGGCCATAAACTGTCTTCCCTCCAGCTCTTTAGGAAGCTGAGAAAGAACTCCCTTTCCACAGTGCTGTACAGCATACGAGGAAACTCTCATACAAAGTCAGCTCAAACGCCATTTCTTCCCAGCGCTTAACTCGCCACTTTAGGACTTCTGCTTCTGCCACAGTTCTACCTTGCCAACCTTGGTCAGACGAAATGCCTACACCTTCCCCTGAAGCAACTGGGCTGAGTCCCAAATGATTTAGCATGCACCTGCTCAGAAGGCGATAGACTGTAAGCCTTTTTCCAAACACCATTGTGCACTGGTGGAGAGAGTGTCAGAATGCAGCTATGTCAGAAAGACCCTTTTGCTCTCAGCCATGCCATCCATTGCTCTAGATTGGAATGCACAATGCATTGGCTCCACCACTCAAGGGGCCACAAGCCACAGACCATCTTATCTTCCATCTGTTTAGGAAGCTGAGAACAAACTCACCTGACGTATAAAAAGGAATCATGCCACTTATGTGCCAGAAAACCCCGGGAGACAGGCCAAAAACACCCTCCGCACACTCTCAAAGGGCCACACATTCATGCCAGTATGACCCAACAGGCATACCAGAAGCACCCACGTTGCATGCCAGAACCACCTGTAACCACCTGCCGGACACAGTGGAACAGCAATTCTGACACTGCAGAACCATCTCTTCAACATGCCAGCTGCACACAATGACATGACGGAACCAGATTCCAAACATAGCACAACGACATGCCAGACACATTGTAAACACCTGTTGGATATGCCACTAACAGGAGCCAGAGACACTGAAATCAGCTGAGGAGTATGAAAGAACAGGGGCCAGAAATGCCACAAGCATCTGTCTTACAAGCCAGAGCCACGAGCCCAAAAAGCAGGAAAGACCTGCCGGACACACAAAAATAACCTGCCGGTGACGCCAGAACCACTTGGCGGACACCCAGGAATCACCTGCCGGGCAGGCCTGAAGCACCTCACAGACGTGGCAGAACCACGTGCCGGACATGCCGGAACCAGCTTACGGAGAGACCAGAAGCACCTGCCGGACACGCCGGAACCACCTGCCGTGCATGCCGGAACCTCCTCTCACACATGGCAGAACCATGTGCCAATGACCCCGGATGCACCTGCCGAGCACGCCAGAACCACCTACTCGACTCGCCAGAACCACCTGCCGGACACGCAAAAATCACCTGCCGGCTATGCCACAACCAGTTGGTGGACTCTCTGGAATCACCTGTCGGGCATGATGGAACCACCTCTCGGACAGAAGGGAACCACCTGCCGGACCTGCCTGAAACAACTGTCGAGCATGCCGGAACCACATGCTCGACTCGCTGCAACCACATGCCGGACATGGCAAAATCACCTGCCGGCTACACCAGAACCCCTTTGCGGACACTCCGGAATCACGTGCCGGTCATGCCAGCACAAACTCTCAGAAGTGTCAGAAGCACGTGCCGGACAGGCCAGAATCATCTCCCGGACAGACCGGAACCACAGGAAACACTCGCTGGAACCACCTGCTCGACTCACCGGTCCCACATGCCGGACGTGCCAAAATCACCTGCCGGGTATGCCAGAACCACTTGGCGGACTCTCCGGAATCATCTGCCGGACATGACGGAACCAGCTCTCAGACACACCAGAACCACGTGCCGGAGACGCCGGAAGCACCTGCCTTGCATGCCGGAGCCACCTGATCGACTCGCCAGAAACACCTGCCGGACACACTAAAATCACCTGCCAGGTACACCAGAACCACCTGGCGGACACTCCGGAATCACCTGACGCGCATGCAGGAACCACCTGTCAGATGTGCCAGAAACACGTGCCGCAGACGCCGGAAGGACCTGCTGAGAATGCCTGAGCCACATGCTTGAATCGCAAGAAACACCTGCCGGTCACGCCAAAATCACCTGCTGGCTACGCCAGAACCACATGGTGGACACTCCGGAATCACCTGTCGGACATGCCGGAAACACCTCTCAGACTTGCCAGAACCATGTTCCCGACACGCCAGTACCACCTGCCGAGTATGCTGGAACCACCTGATCCACTCCCCAGAAGTACATGCTGGACACACCTAAATCACCTGCCGGCTACCCCAAAACCACTTGGTGGACACTCCAGAATCACCTTGCGGGCATGCCGGAACCACGTCATGGACAGACTGCAAACACCTGCCGGACCTGCCTGAACCACCTGCCGAGCACGCCGGAACCACCTGCTCGACTCACCCGAGCCACCTGCCAGACACACCAGAAACACCTGCGGGGTACGCCAAAACCACTTGGAGGACTCTCTGGGGTCACCTGCCCGGCATGCCAGAACCAGCTCTCAGACACGCCAGAACCACGTGCCGCAGATTCCGGAAGCAGCTGATGAGCATGCCTGAGCCACCTGTTCGACTCGCAAGAAACACCTGCCGGACTCGCCAAAATCACCTGCCGGGAACGCCAGAACCACTTGGTGGACACTCTGGAATCACCTGCTGCGCATGCCGGATCCACTTGTCAGACTTGCCAGAACCATGTTCCAGACACGCCAGTACCACCTGCCGAGTATGCCAGAACCACCTGATCCACGCCCCACAACCACCTGCTGGACACGCCAAGATCACCTGCCGGCTACGCCACAACCAGTTGGTGAACACTTCGGAATCACCTGCCGCGCTTGCCGGAACCACCTGCTGGTCACGCCAAAATCACCTGCCAGCTACGCCAGAACCACTTGGCGGACACTCCAGAATCACCTGCTGTGCATGCCGGTACCATCTCTCAGACGTGCCACAACCATGTGCTGGAGAGACCGGAAGCACCTGCCGAGCTCGCCGGAACCACCTGCTGGCCATGCCGGAACCACCTGCCTGACAGGCCAAAATCATATGCCGGCTATGCCAAAAACACTTGGTGGACACTCCAGAAACTCATTGCGGCCATGCCGAAACCACGTCATGGACAGACTGCAAACACCTGACGGACCTGCCTGAACCACCTGCCGAGCACACCGGAGCCACCTGCCGGACACACCAGAAACACCTGCCGGGTACGCCAGAACCACTTGGAGGACTCTCTGGTGTCACCTGCCGGGCATGCCGTAACCACCTCTCAGACATGCCAGAACCATGTGCCGGACACGATGGAACAACTGCCGAGTATGCAGGAACCACCTGATCCACTGCCAAAATTACCTGCTGGACACGCCAAAATCACCTGCCGGCTATGCCACAACCAGTTGGTGAACACTTCGGAATCACCTGCCGTGCTTGCTGGAACCACCTGCCGGTCACGCCAACATCACCTGCCAGCTACGCCAGAACCACTTGCTGGACACTCTGGAATCATCTGCCGGACATGCCAGAACCAGCTCTCAGACACACCAAAACCACGTGCCGGAGACGCCGGAAGAACCTGCTGAGCATGCCTGAGCCACCTGCTCGACTCGCAAGACACACCTCCCGGACACTCCAAAATCACCTGCCGAGTACGCCAGAACCACTTTGCGGACACTCCGGAATCACCTGTCGGGCATGCCAGAACCACCTCTCAGACTTGCCAGAACCATGTTCCGGACATGCCAGTTCCACCTGCCGAGTATGCTGGAACCACCTGATCCACCACCCAGAACCACCTGCTGGACATGCCAAAATCACCTACAGGCTATGCCAGAACCGCTCAGCAGACACTTAGGAATCACCTGCCGGGCATGCCGGAACCACCTCTCAGAGGTGCCACAACCACGTGCCGGAGACTCCGGAATCACCTGCCGGGCATGCCGGACCACATCTCAGACGTGCCAGAACCATGTGCATGAGATGCCGGAACCACACCCCGAACAGACAGAAACCACCTGTCAGACCCGCCGGAACCACCTGCTCGATTCGCCGAAAACACCTACCTGACACACCAAAATCACCTGCCGGGTATGCCAGAACCACTTAGCGGACACTCCGGAATCATCTGCCGGACATGCCGGAACCAGCTCTCAGACACACCAGAAACACGTGCCGGAGACGCCGGGAGCACCTGCCAAGCACGCGGAAGCCACCTGCTCGACTCGCCGGAGCCACATGCCGGACAGGCCAAAATCAACAGCTGGCTATGTGGGAACCACCTGGCGGACAGTCCGGAATCACCTGTCGGGCATTCCGGAACCACCTCTCAGACGTGCCAGAACCACATGCCGGACACGCGGGAACCACCTACCGGACACAACGGAACCACCAGCCGGACACGCATGAACCACCTGCCGAGCATGCAGAAACCACCTGCTCGACTCCAAGTACCCATCTGTCGGACACGAAAAAATCACCTGCTGGCTATGTCAGAACCACTTGCCGGAGTTTCTGGAATCACCTGCTAGGCATGCCGGACCCACATCTCAAATGTGCCAAAATCAAGCGCCGGAGACGCCAGAAGCACCTGCCGAACTAGCCGGAAACACCTGCTCGAATCGTTGGAACCACCTCTGGGACACGCCAAAATCACCTGCGGGCTATGCCAGAACCACTTGTTGGATAATCCGGAATCACCTGCCGGACATGCCAGAACCACCTTTCAGACGTGCCGGACACACTGAAACCACCTCCCGGACAGACTGGAAGCACCTGGCGCCCACGCCTGAACCACCTGCCGAGCATGCCGGAACCACCTGCTGGATATGCCAAAATCACCTGTGGGCTACTCCAGAGCCACATAGAGGACTCTCCGGTATCCCCTGCAGGGCATGCCGGTACCACCTCTTAGATGTGGCTGAACCACGTAGCGGACAGTCCAGAATCACCTGCCGGGCATGCAGGAACCACCTCTCAGACGTAACAGAACCACATGCTGGACACGCTGGAACCACGTCCTGGACAGACTGGAACCACATTCCGGACAAGCCTGGACCACCTGCCCAGCACGCCGGAACCACCTGCTCGAGTCGCTGCAACCACATGACGGACATGGCAAAATAACCTGCCGGCTATTCCAGAACCACTTGGCGGAAACTCCGGAGTCACCTGCCGGGCATGCCAGCACAACCTCTCAGAAGTGCCAGAAGCACATACCGGACAGGCCGGAACCATCTCCCAGACAGACCAGAACCACAGGAAACACTCGCCGGAACAACCTGCTTGACTCACCGGTCCCACCTGGCGGACACGCCAAAATCACCTGCCCGCTACGCCAGAACCACTTGGGGGACAAGCCGAATCACGTGAGGGGCATGCCTGCACAGCCTCTTAGACATGCCAGAACCTCGTGCCGGAAACCCCAGAACCACCTGCCGGACAGACCGGAAAAACCTGCCGGACACGCCGGAACCACCGCCGGACATGTAAAATCACCTGCCGGCTATGCCAGAACCACTTGGCAAACACTCCGGAATCACCTGCCGGGCATGCCGTAACCACCTCTCAGACATGCCAGAACCACGTGGCAATGACCCCGGAGGCACCTGCCGAGCACGCTGGAACCACCTGCTCGACTCGCCAGAACCACCTGCCGGACACGCAAAAATCACCTGCCGGCTATGCCACAACCAGCTGGTGAACACTTTGGAATCACCTGCCGGGCTTGCTTGAACCACCTGCCGGTCATGCCAAAATCACCTGCCTACTATGCCAGAACCGCTTGGCGGACACTGCGGAAACACCTGTCGGGCTGGCTGCAACCATATCTCAGACGTGCCAGAACCATGTGCATGAGATGCCGGAACCACACCCCGAACAGACGGAAACCACCTGCCAGACACGCCTGAACAACCTGCAGAGCATGCCGGAACCACCTGCTCGGCTCGCCGGAAACACCTACCTGACACGCCAAAATCACCTGCCGGGTATGCCAGAACCACTTGGCGGACACTCCGGAATCATCTACCGGACATGCCGGAGCCAGCTCTCAGACACACCAGAACCACGTTCCGGAGACGCTAAGCACCTGCCGAGCATGCCGGAGCCACTAGCTTGACTTGCCAGAAACACCTGCCGGATAAGCCAGAACCCCCTGGCGGACACTCCGGAATCACCTGCCACGCATGCCGGAACCACCTCTCAGACGTGTCGGAAGCACGTGCCGGACACCCCAGAAACACCTACTGGACAGAGCGGAACCACCTGCCGAGCATGCCAGAGCCTCCTGCTCGACTAGCCGGAACCACCTGCCGGACAGTCCAAAATCAACAGCTGGCTATGCGGGAACCACCTGGCGAACGGTCCGGAATCACCTGCCGGGCATGCAGGAACCACCTCTCAGATGTAACAGAACCACGTGCCAGACACGCTGGAACCACGTCCTGGAAAGACTGGAACCACCTGCCGGAAATGCCTGGACGACCTGCCGAGGACGCCGGAACCACCTGCTCGACTCGCAGGACCCACGTGCCGGACACGCCAAAATGAACTGCCGGCTACACCAGAGACACTTACCCGACACTCCGGAATAAGATGCCTGGCATGCCAGAGCCACCTCTCAGACGTGCCAGAAGCACATGCCGGAAATGCCGGAAAGACCTATCGGACAGACCAGAACCACATGCCTGACATGCCGGAACCACCTGCCAAGCACGCCGGAGCCACCTGCTCGACTCGCCGGAACCACCTGCCTGACAGGCCAAAATCAACAGCTGGCTGTGCGGGAACCACCTGGCGGACATTCCGGAATCACCTGCCTGGCATGTCAGAACCACTTCTCAAACGTGCCAGAAGCCCGTGCCGGACATGCCGGAATGACCTATCGGACAGAACGGAGCCACCTGCCAGACTCGCCGGAACCACCTGCCGGACAGGCAAATATCAACTGCTGGCTATGCCAGAACCACCTGGGGGAAAGTCCAGAATCACCTGCCAGCCATGGCGGAACCACCTCTCAGACGTACCAGAACCACGTGCCGGACAAGCTGGAAACACGTACTGGACAGACTGGAACCACCTGCCGGCCACGCCTGAACCACCTGCCGAGCACGACGGAACCACCTGCCGGACACGCCAAAATCGCCTGTGGGCTACGCCAGAACCACTTGGAGGACTCTCCGGGATGACCTGCCGGGCATGCTGGAACCACCTCTGAGACGTGCCAGAACCACGTGCCGTGCACGCCGGAACCACCTACCGGACAGACCGGAATCACCTTTTGGGCATGCCGGAACCACCTGCCGGACAAGCTAGAATCACCTGTCGGCTATGCCAGAAACACTTGGTGGACAATCTGGAATCAGCTGCTGGGCATGCCGGAGCCACCTCTCAGACGTGCCAGAAGCATAGGTTGGACACAAAAGATCCACGTCCTTAACACACTGGAACCACCTGCCGAGCACGCCGTAAACACCTGCTCAACTCCCAGGACCCACCTGCTGGACACGCCAAAATCACCTGCCGGCTAGGCCGAACAACTTGCCGGACATTCTGGAATCACAGGCTGGGCATGCTGGAACCACCTCTCAGATGTGTCAGAACCATGTGCTGGACACGCCGGAACCACCTGCCGAGTATGCCGGAACCACCTGATCCACTCCCCAGAACCACCCACCGGAGACGCCAAAATCCCCTGCGGGCTAAGCCAGAACCACTTGGCAGACACTCCAGAATCACGTGCTGGGCATGCCGGAACGACCTCTCAGACGTGCCATAACCAGGTGCTGGACACGCCGGAACGACCTGCCGAGTATGCCGGAACCACCTCATCCACTCCCCAGAACCACCTGCTGGACACGCCAAAATCACCTGCTGGCTATGCCAGAACCACTTGCTGGACACTCTGGAATCACCTGCCGGGCATGCCAGAACCACCTCTCAAACCAGACAGAACCACTTGCTGGAGACGCCGGAAACACCTGCCGAGCAAGCCGGAACGACCAGCTCGACATGCCGGAACCACCTCCGGACATGCCAAAATCACCTGCCGGCTATGCCAGAATCACTTGGAGGACTCTCCGGAATCACCTGCCGGGAATGCCAGAACCCCCTCTCAGAAGTGCTGGAACCTTGTGGGGGACAGTCCGGAATCACCTGCCAGGCATCCCGGAACAACCTCTGAGACGTACCAGAACCACTTGCTGGACATGGCAGAACCACGTCCTGGACAGTCTGGAACCACCTGCCGGACACGCCTGAACCAACCGCCGAGCATGCAGGAACCACCTGCTCGACACGCATGAACCTCTTATCGGACATGCCAAAATCACATGCTGGCTGCACCAGAACCAGTTGTCGGAAACTCCAGAATCACCTGCCAAGCAGGCCGGAACCACCTCTCAGACCTGCCAGAACCACGTGGCTGACAGTCCAGAATCCCCTGCCGTGCATGCGGGAACCACCTCTCAGAAGTACCAAACCACGTGCCGGACATGCCGGAACCCCCTACCGGAAAGTCCGGAACCACCTGCCAGACACACCAGAACCACCTGCCGAGCACGCCAGACCCACCTGCTCGACTCACAGGAACCACCTTCCAGACACGCCAAAATCACCTGCCAGACACGCCAAAATCACATGCCGCCTACGCCAGAACAACTTGCTGGACACTGCAGAATCACCTGTCAGGCATGCCAGAACCACCTGTCAGACGTGCCAGTAGCACATGCCGGAGACGTCGGAGGCACCTGCCGAGCACACCGGAACCACCTGCTCAACTCGCTGGAACCAGCAGCCGGACATGCCAAAATCACCTGCTGGCTATGCCACAACCACTTGGCGTACTCTCTGGAATCACCTGCCAGGCATGATAGAACCACCTCTCAGACGTGCCGGAACCACGTGCCAAAGACACCGGAAGCACCTGCCGAGCACGCAGAACCACCTGCTCAACTCGCCTGAACCACCTGTTGGACACGCCAAAATCACCTGCCGGTTATGCCAGAACCACTTGGCAGACAGTCTGGGATCACCTGCCGGGCACACCAGAACCAACTCCCAGACATGCCAGAACCATGTGCGGGACACGCCGAAAGCACCTATAGGACAGACTGGAACCATCTGCCCAAAATGCCTGAACCACCAGCTGAACCCGCCGGAACCACCAGCCTGACACGCCCAAATCACCAGCTGGCTATGCCAGAACCACTTGTTGGACACTCCGGAATCACCTGCCAGGCATGCCGGAACCACTTCTCAGACATGCCAGAAGCACATGCCGGAGACGCCAGAAGCACCTATCTAGCATGCCGGAACCACCACTGGACACGCAAAGTCACCTGCCAGCTACGTCAGAACCACTTGGCGGACACCCCGGAATCACCTGCCGGGTATGCCGGAACCACATCTCAGACATGCCAGAACCACGAGCCAAAGACACCGGAAGCACCTGCCGAGCACGCGGGACCACCTGATCAACTCGCCTGAACCACCTGTTGGACACCCCAAAATCACCTGCTGGTTACACCAGAACCACTTGGCGGACTCTCTGGAATCACCTGCTGGACATGCCAGAACCACCTCTCATACGTGGCAGAACCACGTGCCTTACACGCCGGAAGCACCTCCCGGACAGACTGGCACCACATGCCAGACATGCCTGAACCACCTGCCGAGCACGCTGGAACCACCAGCTGGACACACCAAAATCACCTGCGGGCTATGCTGGAACAACTTGGAGGACTCTCCGGGATCAGCTGCCGGGCATGCCAGAACCACCTCTCAGACATGCCGGAATCACGTGCCAAACACGCTGGAACAACCTGCCGTACCTACCTGAACCACAAGCCAAGCAGGCCAGCAGCACCTGCTGGACACTCCAAAATCACCTGACGCCTACGCCAGAACCACTTGGAGAATTGTCTGGGATGACCTGCCGGGCATGCCGGAACCACCTCTCAGATGTGCTAGAAGCATGTGCCGGAGACGCCGGACGCACCTACTGAGCACGCCACAACCACCTCCCGGAGAGACAGGAACCACCTGCCGGACCCGCCGGAACCACATCACGGACAGACAGGAACAACCTGCTGGACACGCCTGAACCACCAGCCCAGCTTGCCGGAACCACCTGCTCGAATCACCAGAACCACCTGCTGGACACACCAAAATCACCTTCCTGCTACGCCTGAACCACGTGGGGGACAGTCTGGGATCACCTGCCGGGCACGCCTGAACCAACTCTCATACATGCCAGAACCATGTGCGGGACACGCCAAAAGCACTTACAGGACAGACTGGAACCACCTGCCCGAAACGCCTGAACCACCAGCTGAGCCCACCGGAACCACCAGCTCGACTCGCCGGAACCACCAGCACGACATGCCCAAATCACCAGCCAGCTACACCAGAACCACTTGTTGGACACTCCGTAATCACCTGCCGGGCATGCCGGACCCACATCTCAGACACGCCAGAACCACGTGCTGGAGACGCCGGAACCACATACCGGCCACACGTGAACCACAGGCCAAAAACTCTGGAATCAACTGCTCGACTCTGCAAAACCACCTCCGAGACAGCCCTGAATCACCTGCCGAAAACAGCTGAACCACCTGCCGAGTACGCCGGAACCACCTGCTCGACTCGCTGGAACCACCAGCCTCACACGCCAAAATCACGTGCCGGCTGCACCAGAACCACTTGAAGGACACTGTGGAATCACCCGCCGGGCATGACGGAACCACCTCTCAGACGTGCTAGAAGCACGTGCCGGAGACACCAGAAGCACCTGCCGAGCACGCCAGAACCACCTGCTTGACTCGCTGGACACACCTGCCAGACACGCCAAAATCACCTGCTGGCTACGCAAGAACCAATTGCCGACCAAGCCGGAATAACGTTCCGGGCATGCCAGCACAACCTCTCAGACCTGCCAGAAGCACGTGCTGGACACGCCGGAACCACCCCTTGGACAGACTGGAACCACCTGCGGGACACGCCGGAACCACGGGCTCGACTCATCGGAGCCACTGCAGGACACACCAAAATCACCTGCGGGCTATGCCAGAACCACTTGGGTACTCTCCGGGATCACATGCCGGGCATGCCAGAACCACCTTTCAGATGTGGCAGAACCATGTGCCGGACACGCCAGAACCACCCACTGGACGGGATGGAACCACATGCCGGACATGCCTGAAACACCTGGCGAGCATGCCAGAAACACCTGCTCAACTCGCAGGACCCATCTGCTGGTCACACCAAAATCACTTGCCGGCTATGCCAGAACCACTTGCCGGAAATTCCGGAATCACCTGCCAGGCATGCCAGAACAACATCGCAAATGTGCCAGAACCACGTGCCGGAGATGCAGGAAGCATCTGCCGGGGTTGCCGGAAGCATCTGCTCAAATCACCGGAACCACCTGCCGGACACACCAAAATCACCTGCCGGCTAAGCCAGAACCACTTGTCAGACTCTCCGGGATCACCTGCCAGGCATGCTGGAACCACCTCTCAGATGTACTAGAACCACGTGGGGGACAGTCCAGAATCACCAGCCGACAGGCGGGAACCACCTCTGACACGGACCAGAACCACGTGATGGACACGCCGGAACCACGTCCTAGACAGACTCTAACCACCTGCCAGACACGCCTGAACCACCTGCCGAGCACGCAGAAACAACCTGCTCGACTCGCCGGAACCACCTCCCGGACACGCCAAAATCACCTGCCAACTATGCCAGAACCACGTGGCAGACAGTCCGGAATCACATGCCGGGCATGCCAGAACCACCTCTCAGATGTACCAGAACCATGTGCCGGACACGCCAGAACCACGTCCTGGATGGACGGGAACCACATCCCGGACAGGCATGAACCACCTGCCGAGCATGCCAGAACCACCTGCTCAACTAACAGGATGCACCTGCTGGACACTCCAAAATCACCTGCCGGCGATGCCAGAACCACTTGCTGGACACTGCGGAATCACCTGCCGGGCATGCCAGAACCACCTCCCAGAAGTACTGAAACCACATGCCGGACATGCTGGAACCACATCCTGGACCGACTGGAACCACCTGCCGGACGTGCCTGAATCACCTGCAGAGCAAGCCGGAAACACCTGCTCGACTCCCAGGACCAACTTGCCAGACATGCCAAAATCACCTGCCGGCTACACCAGAACCACTTACTGGAGACTGCAGAATCACCTGCCGGGCATGCCAGCACAACCTCTCAGACGTGCCTGAAGCATGTGCTGGACACGCCGGAACCACCTCCATGACAAACCACAACCAAATGCCAAACTCTCCAGAACCACCTGCTCGACTCGCCGGACCCAGCTGCCGGATACACCAAAATCACCTGTCGGCTATGCCAGAACCACTTGACGGACACTCGGAATCACCTGCCGGGCATGCTGGAACCACCTCTTAGACGTACCACAACCACGTGCTGGACACGCTGGAACCACGTCCTGGAGATACTGGAACCACCTTCTGGCCCCACCTGAATGACATGCTGAGCACGCTGGAAACACCTGCTCGACTCGCCGGAACCACCTGGCGGACACGGCAAAATCACCTGCCGTCTACACCAGAACCACTTACTGGAGACTCTGGAATCACCTGCCGGGCATGACAGCACAACCTCTCAGACGTGCCTGAAGCACATGCATGACACGCCGGAACCATCTCCAGGACAGACCGGAACCAACTGCCAAACTCGCCGGAACCACCTGCCTGACTCGCCGGACCCACCTGCCGGACACGCCAAAATCACCTGTTGGCTACGACAGAAGCACTTGCTGGACACTCCGGAATCACCTGCCGGGCATGCCAGAACCACCTCTCAGACGTGCCAGAACCACGTGCCGGAGACTCCAGAATCACCTGCCGAGCATGCCGGAGCCTCCCGCTCGACTCTCCGGAACCACCTGCTGGACACAGCAAAATCACCTGCCGGCTACACCAGAACCAATAGCCGGATACTCCAGAATCACCTGAGGGCATGCCAGAACAACGTCTCAGACGTGCCAGAAGCAAGTGCCGGACATGCCACCTCCACTTCCAGGACACACCGGAACCTACCGCCAAGCTCGACGTAACCACCTGCTTGAATCTCCGGACCCACCTGTTAGACACGCCAAAATCACCTGCTGGCTACACCAGAACCACTTGGTGGACAAGCCGGAATCACGTGCCGGGCATGCCAGCACAACCTATCAGACGTGCAAGAACCACGTGCCGGACACGCGGGAACCACCTCCCAGACACACCAGAACCACCTGGCAGACATGCCGGAACCACCTGTTCGACTCGCCGGAACCACTGCTGGACATGCAAAATCACCTGCCGGCTATGCCAGAACCACTTGGCGGACACTCCGGAATCACCTGCCACGCATGCCGGAACCACCTCTCAGATGTGCCGAAAACATGTGCCGGACACGCCGGAAACACATACCGGACAGACCGGAACCACCTGCCAGAAACGCCAGAACCACCTGCCAAGCATGCCGGAGCCACCTACTCGACTCGCCGGAACCACCTGCCAGACACACCAAAATCAACTGCTGTCTACGCCAGAACCACCAGGCGGACACTCCGGAATCACCTGCCGGACATGCAGGAACCACCTCTCAGACGTACCAGAACAACGTGCCAGACACGCTGGAACCACATCCTGGACAGACTGGAACCACCTGCCGGACACGCCTGGACCACCTGCCGAGCACGCCGGTACCACCTGCTTGACTCGCAGGACCCACATGCTGGACACAGCAAAATGAACTGCCGGCTACACCAGAACCACTTACCGGACACTCCGGAATCACCTGCCGGGCATGCCAGTACCACCTCTCAGATGTCCCAGAAGCACATGCTGGACATGCCGGAACGACCTACCGGACAGAACGGAACCACCTGCCAGACACGCTGGAACCACCTGCCGGACAGGCCAAAATCAACTGCTGCCTATGCCAGAACCACCTGGGGGACTGTCCGGAATCACCTGCAAGCCATGCCGGAACCACCTCTCAGACGTACCACAACCATCTGCCAGACGAGCTGGAATCACGTACTGGACAGACTGGAACCACCTGCCGGCCACGCCTGAACCACCTGCCGAGCATGATGGAACCACATGCTGGACACGCCAAAATCAACTGCCGGCTACGCCAGAACCACTTGGAGGACTCTCCGGGATGACCTGCCGGGCATGCCGGAACCACCTCTCAGACGTGCCAGAACCACGGGGCGGACAATCTGGAATCACCTGTTGGGCATGCGCAACCACCTTGAGACGTACCAGAACCACGTGCCGTACACGCCAGAACCACCTACCGGAAAGACCCGAACCACCTGCCGGACACACTGGAACCATCTGTCGAGCACACCGGAACCACCTGCTCGACTCACCATAACCAGATCCCTGACATGCCAAAATCACCTGCTGGGTATGCCAGAAGCACGTGGCTGACAGTCCAGGTTCAAATACCGGGCATGCCATAACCACCTGATCCACTCGCCAGAACCACCTGCCAGACACGCCCAAATCACCTGCCAGCTGCGCCAGAACCACTTGGCAGACACTCTGGAATCACATGCCGGTCAAGCCGGAACCACCTCTCAAATGTGGAAGAACCACATACCAGAGACGCCGGACGTACGTGTCGAGCATGCCAGAACCACCTGTGCCACTTCACAGAATCACCTGCCGGAAACTCCAAAATCACCTGCCGGCCATGCTAGAACCACTTGACGGACACTCGGGAATCACCTGCTGGGCATGCCGGAATCACCTCTCAGAGGTGCCAGCACCACGTGCCGGACACGCGGGAACCACCTACTGGAGAGAACGGAACCACCTGCCAGACATGCCGGAACCACCTGCCGAACATGCCGGAGCCACCAGCTCGACTTGCTGAAACCACCTGAGGGACAGGCCAAACTCAACTGCTGGCTATGCCAGAACAACCTGGGGTACAGTCAGGAAGCACCTGCCAGCCATGCCGGAACCACCTCTCAGACGTACCAGAACCGCGTGCTGGACAAGCTGTAAACACGTACTGGACAGACTGGAACCACCTGCCAGACACGCCGGAACCATCTGCCGAACACGCCGGAGCCACCTGCACGACCCACTGGAACCACCTGCCATACAGGACAAACTCAACTGCCGGCTATGCCAGAACCACCTGGGGGACTGTCCAGAATCACCTGCCAGCCATGCCGGAACCACCTGCCGGACCTGCCTGAACCAACTGCCGACCACGCCAGAACCGACTGCCGGACACGCCAAAATCACCTGACGGCTTTGCCAGAACCACTTGGAGGACTCTCCGGGATGACCTGCTTTGCATGCCAGAACCACCTCACAGACGTCCTAGAAGCACATTCCAGAGACGCCGGAAGCACCTCCTGAGCACGCCACAACCACCTCCCAGACACACAGGAACCAGCTGCTGGACTAAGCTGAACCACCAGCCCAGCTACCGGAACCCCCTGCTCGAATCAACAGAAACACCTGCTGGACACACCAAAATCAACTGCCAGCTCTGCCAGAACCACGGGGCAGACAGTCCGGGATCACCTGCCGGGCATGCCGGAACCACCTCTCAGACGTGCCAGAAACACGTGACGGACACGCCGGAACAACCTACTGGACAGAATGGAACCACCTGCAGGAGGCGCCTGAACCACCTGCCGAGCATGCCGGATCCACCTGCTCGACTCGCAGGACCCACCTGCCGGACTTGCCAGTATCACCTGCCAGCTATGCCAGAACCACTTAGTGGACAATTGGGAATCACCTGCCGGGCATGCCGGAACGACCTGCATGACTCGCCGGAACCACGTGCCAGGCATGACAAAAACACCTGCCAGCTACGCCAGAACAACTTGCAGGACACTCCAGAATCACCCTACGGGCATGCAGGATCCACCTCTCTGACGTACCAGAAACACGTGCCGGACACCCCGGAACCACCTCCAGCACAGACCGGAACCACCTGCCGAGCGCGCTGGAACCAACTGCTCGACTCGCTGGAACCCCCTGCCGGACATGGCAAAATCACCTGCTGGCTATGCCAGAACCACTTGTAGGACACTCCGGAATCATCTGCCGGGCATGCCGGAAGCATCTCTCAGACATGCCAGAACCACAAGCTGGACACGCCGGAACCACATCACAGACTTACCGGAACCACCTGCTAGACATGCCTGAACCACCTGCGGAGCACGGTGGAACAACATGCCGGCTATGTCAGAACCACTTGGCGGAGACTCCGGACTCACCTGTCAGGCCTGCCGGAAACACCTTTAGATGTGCCAGAACCAGGTGCCTGACACGCTGGAACCACCTCCCGGACAGACCGGAACCAAATGTCGGACACGTCTGAACGACCTGCCGAGCACTCCTGAACCGCCTGCTCGACTCGTCAGAACCAGCTGCCGGACATGCCAAAATCACCAGCTGGCTAAGCCAGAAGCACTGGGCGGACATTCTGGAATCACCTGCCAGGCATGCCGGAACCACCTCTCCGACATGCCAGAACCATGTGCCAAAGACCAGAAGCACCTGCCCAGAAGTCCGGAGCCACCTGCTTGAATCGCCGGAAACACCTGCCGGACACGCCAAAATCACCTGCAGGCTATGCCTGAACCACTTGGTGGATTCTCTGGAATCACCTGCCAGGCATTCCGGAACCACCTCTCAGACGTGCCAGAACCATGTGCCGGAAATGCCGGAACAACACCCCGAATAGAACCAAACCACCTGCCAGACCCACCTGAACCACCTGCCAAGCATGCCGGAACCACCTGCTCGACTCGCCGGAACCACCTACCTGACACGCCAAAATCACCTGCCGGGTATCCCAGAATCACTTGGCGGACACTCCAGAATCATCTGCCAGACATGACGGAACCAGCTCTCAGACACACCAGAACGACGTGCCGGAGACGGCGGAAGCAACTGTCGAGCATGCCGGAGCCACCTGCTCGACTCGCCAGAAACACCTGCCGGACACGCCAAAATCACCTTCCGGGTACGCCAGAACCACTTGGCGGACACTCCGGAATCACCTGCCGCGCATGCCGGAACCACCACTCAGACGTGCCAGAAGCATGTGCCGGACACGCAGGAATCACCTAGCGGAAAGACCGGAACCACCTGCCAGACATGCCGGAACCACATGCCGAGCACACCGGAGCCACCTGCTCAACTCGCCGGAACCACCTGTCGGACATGCCAAACTCAACTGCCGGCTATGCCAGAACCACCTGGGGGACTGTCCAGAATCACCTGCCAGCCATGCCGGAACCACCTCTCAGACGTACCAGAACCACGTGACAGACAAGCTGGAAAAACGTACAGGACTCTCCAGGATGACCTGCCGGGCATGCTGGAACCAACTCTCAGATGTGCTGGAACCACGTGGCGGACAGTCCGGAATCACCAGTTGGGCATGCGCAACCACCACTGAGACGTACCAGCACCACGTGCCGTAAACGCCGGAACCACCTACTGGAAAGACCGGAACCACCTGCTGGACACGCCAAAATCACCTGCCGGCTACGCCAGAACCACTTGGAGGACTCTCCGGGATGACCTGCCTGGCATGCTGGAACCACCTCTCATACGTGCCAGAACCACGTGGCGGACATTCTGGAATCACCAGTTGGGCATGCGCAACCACCTCTGAGACGTACCAGAACCACGTGCCGTACACGCCGGAACCACCTACCAGACACGCCGGAACCACCTGCCAAGCATGCCGGAGCCACCTGCTCGACTTGCCGGAATCACCTGCCGGACACGCCAAAATCAACTGCTGGACATGCCAAAATCACCTGCCAGCTATGCCATAACAACTTGCTGGACACTAGAGAACCAGCTGTCGGGCATGCCGGAACCACCTATCAGATGTGCCAGAAGCATGTGCAGGAGACGCCGGAAGCACCTGTCGAGCTTGCCGGAAACACCTGCCGGACACGCCAAAATCACCTGCCGGCTATGCCAGAACCACGTGGCGGACACAATGGAAACACAAGTCGGGCCGGCCGGAACCACCTCTCAGACGTGCCAGAACCATGTGCCTGAGATGCCGGAACCACACACCGAACAGACCGAAACCACCTGCCAGACCCGCCAGAACCACCAGCCGAGCACGCCGGAACCACCTACTCGACTCGCCGGAACCACATACCTGACACGCCAATATCACCTGCCGGGTATGCCAGAACCACTTGGTGGACACTCCGGAATCATCTGCCGGACATGCCAGAACCAGCTCTCAGACACACCAGAACCAGGTGCCGGACACGCCGGAAGCACGTGCTGAGCATGCCTGAGCCACATGCTCGACTTGCAAGAAACACCTGCCAGACACGCCAAAATCACCTGCCGGGTATGCCAGAACCACGTGGCAGACACTCAGGAATCACCTGTCGGGCATGCCGGAACCACCTCTCAGACGTGCCAGAAACTCGTGCCAGACACGCCAGAACCACCTGCCGGACAGACCGGAACCACCTGTCGGACACGCCGGGACCACCAGATCGACTCGCCGGAACCACCGCCGGACATGCAAAATCACCTGCCGGCTACGCCAGAACCACTTGGCGAACACTCCCGAATCAGCTGCCGGGCTTGCCGGAACCACCTATCAGGCTTGCCAGAACCATGTTCCGGACACGCCGGTACCACCTGCCGAGTATGCCAGAACCACCTGATCCACTCCCCAGAACCACCTGCTGGACACGCCCGAATCACCTGCCGTCTACGCCAGAACCACTAGGCAGACACTCCGGAACCACCTGCCGGGCATGCCGGAACCACCTCTCAGAGGTGTCAGAACCACATGCCGGACACTCCGGAATCACCTGCCGGGCATGCCGGAACCATCTCTCAGACGTGCCACAACCATGTTCCGGACACGCCGCTACCACCTTCCGAGCTCGCCGAAACCACCTGCTGGACACGCCAAAATCACCTGCCGGCTACGCCAGAACCACTTGGCGGACACTCCAGAATCACCTGCCGGGCTTGCTGGAACCAGCTTCCGGTCACGCCAACATCACCTGCCAGCTACGCCAGAACCACTTGGCGGACACTCCGGAAACACCTGTCGGGTCGGCCGCAACCACCTCTCAGATGTGCCAGAACCATGTGCCTGAGATGCCGGAACCACACCCCGAACAGACCGAAACCACCTGCCAGACCCGCCTGAACCCCCTGGCGAGCACGCCTGATCCACCTGTTCAACTAGCCGGAACCACCTTACTGACATGCCAAAATCACCTGCCAGGTATACCAGAACCACTTGGTGGACACTCTGGAATCATCTGCCGGACATGCCAGAACCAGCTCTCAGACACACCAGAACCACGTGCCAGAGACTCCGGAAGCACCAGCTGAGCATGCCTGAGCCACCTGCATGACTCGCAAGAAACACCTGTCGGACATGCCAAAATCACCTGCCGGGTACGCCAGAAACACTTGGCGGACACTCCGGAATCACCTGTCGGGCATGCCGGAACCACCTCTCAGACTTGCCAGAACCATGTTCTGGACACGCCAGTACCACCTGCCGAGTATGCCGGAACCAGCTGATCCACTCCCCAGAACCACCTACTGGACATGCAAAAATCAACTGCCGGCTATGCCAGAACCACACGGCAGACACTCCGGAATCACATGCCAGGCATTCCGGAACCACCTCTCATAGGTGCCAGAACCACATGCCGGACACTCCGGAATCACCTGCCGGGCATGCCGGAAGCACCTATCAAAGGTGCCAGAACCACATGCCGGAGTCTCTGGAATCACCTGCCGGGCATGCCGGAACCTTCTCTCAGACGTGCCACAACCACGTGCCGGAGAGACCGGAAGCACCTGCCGAGCTCTCCGGAACCACCTGCTGGACATGCCGGAACCACCTGCCTCACAGGCCAAAATCATATGCTGGCTACGCCAAAACCACTGGGTGGACACTCGAGCATCACCTTGCGGGCATGCCAGAACCATGCCATGGACAGACGGCAAACACCTGCCGGACCTGCCGGAACCACCTGCCGAGCACGCCGGAAACACCTGCTCGACTCGCCAAAACCACCTGCTGGACACGCCAAAATCACCTGCCGGCTACGCCACAACCATTTGGTGAACTCTTCGGAATCACCAGCCTGGCTTGCTGGAACCACCTGCCGGTCACGCCAACATCACCTGCCAGCTATGCCAGAACCACTTGGCGGACACCATGGAAACACCTGTCGGGCCGGCCGGAACCACCTCTCAGACGTGCCAGAACCATGTGCCTGAGATGCCGGAACCACACCCCGAACAGACCGAAAAGACCTGCCAGACCCGCCTGAACCACCTGCCGAGCACGCCGGAACCACCTACTCGACTCGCCGGAACCACCTACCTGACACGCCAAAATCACCTGCCGGGTACGCCAGAACCACGTGGCGGACACTCCGGAATCACCTGTCGGGCATGCCGGAACCAATTCTCAGACGTGCCAGAACCTCGTGCCGGACACGCCAGAACGATCTGCCGGACAGACCGGAACCACCTGCCGGACACGCCGGAACCACCAGCTCGACTCGCCGGAACCACCGCCGGACATGCAAAATCACCTGCCGGCTACGCCAGAACCACTTGGCGAACACTCCCGAATCAGCTGCCGGGCATGCCGGAACCACCTATCAGGCTTGCCAGAACCATGTTCCGGACACGCCGCTACCACCTGCCGAGTATGCCGGAACCACCTGATCCACTCCCCAGAACCACCTGCTGGACACGCCAGAATCACCTGCCATCTACGCCAGAACCACTCGGCAGACACTCCGGAACCACCTGCCGAGCACGCCGGAACCACCTGCTCGACTAACAAGAGTCACCTGCTGCACACACCAGAAACACCTGCGGGGAACGCCAGAACCACTTGGAGGATTCTATGGGATCACCTGCCGAGCATGCTGGAACCACCTCTCAGACGTGCCAGAACCTTGTGCCGGACACGCCGGAACCACCTGCCGAGTATGCCGGAACCACCTGCTCCACTCCCCAGAACCACCTGCTGGACACGCCAAAATCACCTGCCGGCAACGCCAGAACAACTCGGCAGACACTCCGGAACCACCTCCAGGACAGACCGGAACCAGCTGCCGGAAACGCCGGGACCATCTGCTTGACTCGCCAGAACCACCCGCCGGACACGCCAGAATCACCAGCCGGCTACGCCACAACCACTTGTCGCACACTCCGGAATCACCTGCCGGGCATGCGGGAACCACCTCTCAGAGGTGCCACAACCACATGCCGGAGACGGCGGAAGCACCTGCCGAGAATGCCGGAGTTCCTGATCCACTCCCCAGAACCACCTGCCGGACACGCCAAAATCACCTGCCGGCTATGCCAGAACCACTTGGCGGACACTCCGGAAACACCTGTCGGGCCGGCCGCAACCACCTCTCAGACGTGCCAGAACCATGTGCTTGAGATGCCGGAACCACAGCCCGAACTGACCGAAACCACGTGCCAGACCCGCCTGAACCCCCTGGCGACCACGCCTGATCCACCTGTTCAACTAGCCGGAACCACCTTCCTGACACGCCAAAATCACCTGCCAGGTATACCAGAACCACTGGGTGGACATTCTGGAATCATCTGCCGGAAATGCCGGAACCAGCACTGTGACACACAAGAACCAGGTGCCGGACACGCCGGAAGCACCTGCTGATCATGCCTGAGCCACATGCTCGACTTGCAAGAAACACCTGCCAGACACGCCAAAATCACCTGCCAGGTACGTCAGAACCACGTGGCGGACACTCCGGAATCACCTGTCGGGCATGCCGGAACCAACTCTCAGACGTGCCAGAACCTCGTGCCGGACACGCCATAACCACCTGCCGGACAGACTGGAAACACCTGCCGGACATACCGGAACCACCGGCTTGACTCGCCGGAAGCACAGCCGGACATGCAAAATGACCTGCTGGCTACGCCAGAACCACTTGGCGAACACTCCGGAATCACCTGTCGGGCATGCCGGAACCACCTCTCAGACATTCCAGAACCAAATGCCAGACACTCCGGTATCACCTGCCGGGCATGCCGGAACCACCTCTCAGAGGTGCCAGAACCACATGCCGGACACTCCGGAATCACCTGCCGGGCATGCCGGAACCACCTGCCGGACATGCCGGAACCACCGGCTCGACTCGCCGGAACCATTGCCGGACATGCAAAATCACCTGCCGGCTACGGCAGAACCACTTGGAGAACACTCCGGAATCACCTGTCGGGCATCATAGAACCACCTCTCAGACGTGCCGGAAAAACATGCCGGACACGCCGGATCCCCCTCCCCGTAAGACCGGAACCACCTCCCGGGCACGCCTGGACCACCTGCCGAGCACACCAGAACCACCTGCTTGACTCGCAGGACTCACATGCCTGACACGCCAAAATGAGCTGCCGGCTACGCCAGAACCACTTACCCGACACTCCGGAATCACCTGCCTGGCATGCCAGAACCACCTCTCACATGTGCCAGAAGCACATGCCGGACATGCCGGAACGAACTATCGGACAGAACGGAACCACCTGCCAGACATGCCGGAACCACCTGCCGAACACGCCACAGCCAGCTGCTCGACTCGCCGGAACCACATGCCGGACAGGCCAATATCAACTGCTGGCTATGCCAGAACCACCTGGGGGACAGTCCGGAATCACCTGCCAGCCATGGCGGAACCACTTCTCAGAAGTGCCAGAAGCACGTGCCGGACATGCCGGAACGACCTACTGGACAGACCAGAACCACCAGCCAGACATGCCGGAACACCTGCCGAGCACGCCGGAGCCACCTGCCAGACAGGCCAAAATCAACAGCTGACTATGCGAGAACCACCTGGCGGACAGTCCGGAATCACCTGCCGGGCATGCAATAACCACCTCTCAGACGTACCAGAACCACGTGCCGCACAAGCTGGAAACATGTACTGGACAGACTGGAACCACCTGCCGGCCACGCCTGAACCACCTGCCGAGCACGACGGAACCACCTGCCGGACTCGCCAAAAACACCTGCGGGCTATGACAGAACCACTTGGAGGACTCTCCGGGATGACCTGCCGGGCATGCTGGAACCACCTCTCAGACGTGCCAGAACCACGTGGCGGACTCTCCAGAATCGCCTGTTGGGCATGCGCAACCACCTCTGAGACGTACCAGAACCACGTGCCGTACACGCCGGAACCACCTACCGGACACACCGGAAGCAGCTTTCGGGCATGCCAGAAGCACCTGCTCAACTCGCCTGAAAAACCTGCCGGACATGCCAAAATCACCTGCCGGCTACGCCAAAACCACGTGGTGGACTCTCTGAATCACCTGCTGGGCATGATAGAACCACCTGTCAGACGTGCCGGAACCAATACCGGACACGCCAGAACAACCTCCCGGACAGACCGGAACCCTCTGCCGGACCTGCCTGAACCAATTGTCGAGCACGCTGGAACCACATGCTCGACTCTCTGGAACCACATGCCGGACATGCCAAAATCACCTGCCGGCTACACCAGAACCACTTGGCGAACACTCTGTAATCACTGGCCGGGCATGTCGGAACCACCTCTCAGACATGCCAGAACCACGTGCCAATGACACCAGAAGCACCTGCCGAGCATGCAGGAACCTCCTGCTCGTCTCACCAGAACCACCTGCCGGAGACCCAAAAATCACCTGCCGTCTACGCCACAACCAGTTGGTGAACACTTCACAATCACCTGCCGGGCTTGCTGGAACCACCTGCCGGTCACGCCAACATCACCTGCCAGCTACGCCAGAACAAAATGACCTGCCAACTACGCCGGAACCGCTCGTCGGACACTGCAGAAACACCTGTCGGGCCGGCCGGAACGACATCTCAGACGTGACAGAACCATGTGCATGAGATGCCGGAACCACACCCCAAACAGACAGAAACCACCTACCTGACATGCCTGAACCACCTGCCGAGCACGCCGGAACCACCTGCTCGACTCGCCGGAATCACGTATGTCACACGCCAAAATCACCTGCCGGGCATGCCAGATGCACTTGACGGACACTCCGGAATCTCTGCCGGACATGCAAGAACCAGCTCTCAGACACACCAGAACCATGTGACAGAGACGCTAGAACCACGTCCTGGACAGACTGGAACCACCGGCCGGACACGCCTGGACCACCTGCCGAGCACGCCGGAACCACCTGCTCGACTTTCAGTACCCACGTGCCGGACACGCCAAAAGTAACTGCCGGCTACACCAGAACCACTTACTCGACACTCCTGAATCACCTGCCCGGCATGCCGGAACCACCTCTCAGACATGCCAGAACCACGTGCCAATGACACTGGAAGCACCTGTCGAGCACGCCGGAACCACCTGCTCGACTCGCCGGAACCACCTACCTGACACGCCAAAATCACCTGCCGGGTATGCCAGAACCACTTGGTGGAGACTCCGGAATCATCTGCCGGACATTCTGGAACCAGCTCTCAGACACACCAGAACCACGTGCCGGAGACGCCGGCAGCACCTGCCGAGCATGCCGGACCCTCCTGCTCGACTCGCCAGAAACACCTCCCGGACACGCCAAAATCACCTGCCAGGTACACCAGAACCACGTGGCGGACACTCCAGAATCACCTGCCGCGCATGCCGGAACCACCACTCAGACGTGCTGGAAGCACGTGCCGGACACGCCAGAAACACCTAATCGACTCGCCGGAACCACCTACCTGAGACGTCAAAATCACCTGCCGGGTATGCCAGAACAAGTTGGTGGACACTCCAGAATCATCTGCCGGACATGCCAGAACCAGCTCTCAGACACACCAGAACCACGTGCTGCACATGCTGGAAGCAGCTGCTGAGCATGCCTGAGCCACATGCTCGACTTGCCAGAAACACCTGCCAGACACGCCAAAATCACCTGCTGGGTACGCCAGAACCATGTGGCAGACACTCCGGGATCACCTGTCGGGCATGCCAGAACCACCTCTCAGAGGTGCCAGAACCACATGCCGGACACTCCAGAAGAACCTGCAGAGCACGCCAGAACCACCTGCTCGACTCGCCAAAACCACCTGCTGGACACTCCAAAATCACCTGCCGGGTACACCAGAACCTCTCGGCAGACACTCCGGAATCACCTGCCGGGCTGGCTGGAATCACCTGCCGGTCACGCCAACATCACCTGCCAGCTACGCCAGAACCACTTGGCGGACACTCCGGAAACACCTGTCGGGCCTGCCGGAACCACCTCTCAGACGTGCCAGAACCATGCGCCTGAGATGCCGGAACCACTCCCCGAACACACCGAAATCACCTGCCAGACCCGCCTGAACCCCCTGGCGAGCAGGCCGGATCCACCTGCTCAACTAGCCAGAACCACCTTCCTGACACGCCGAAATCACCTGCCGGGTATACCAGAACCACTTGGTGGACACTCCGGAATCATCTGCCGGACATGCCAGAACCAGCTCTCAGACACGCCAGCACCACGTGCCGGACACACCGGAAGCACCTGCCGAGCATGCCGGAACCACCACTCAGACGTGCCGGAAGCACGTGCCGGACACGCCGGAAACACATACCGGACAAACTGGAACCACCTGACAGACATGCCGGAACCACCTGCTCGACTCGTAGGAACCACCCGCCAGACAGGCCAAAATCAACAGCTGGCTATGCGGGAACCACCTGGCATAGAGTCCGGAATCACCTGCCGTGCATGCAGGAGCCACCTCTCTGACGTAACAAAACCGTGTGCCGGACACGCTGGAACCAAGTCCTGGACAGTCTGGACCACCTGCTGGCCACGCCTGAACCACCTGCCGAGCATGACGGAACCACCTGCCGGACATGCCAAAATCACCTGCGGGCTACGCCAGAACCACTTGGAGGACTCTCCGGGATGACCTGCCGGGCATGCTGGAACCACCTCTCAGACGTGCCAGAACCACGTGGCGGACAGTCCAGAATCGCCTGTTGGGCATGCGCAACCACCTCTGAGACCTACCAGAACCACGTGCCGTACACGCCGGAACCACCTACCGGACACACCGGAATCACCTTTTGGGCATGCCGGAACCACATGTCAGATGTGCCAGAAACACGTGCCGGAGACGCCGGAAGCACCTGCCGAGCACGTCGGAACCACCTGCTCAAGTCGCCTGAACCACCTGCGGGACACGCCAAAATCACCTGCCGGCTATGCCAAAACCACTTGGTGGACTCTCTGGAATCACCTGCCGGGCATGATAGAACCACCTCTCAGACATGCCGGAACCACGTGCCGGACACGCCGGAACCAGCTGCCGGACCTGCCTGAGCCAACTGTCGAGCACGCCGGAACCACATGCTCGACTCACTGGAACCACATGGTGGACTTGGCAAAATCACATGCCGGCTACGCCATTACCAATTGGCGGACACTCCGGAATCCCCTGCCGTGCATGCCAGCACAACCTCTCAGAAGTGCCAGAAGCACGTGCCGGACAGGCCGGAACCATCTCCCGGACAGACCGGAACCACAGGAAACACTCGCCGGAACCACGTGCTTGACTCACCAGTCCCAACTGCTGGACACGCAAAAATCACCTGCCGGCTACACCAGAACCTCTTGTGGGACAAGCTGCAATCACGTGAAGGGCATGCCGGCACAACATGTCAGACGTGGCAGAACCTCGTGCCGGACACCCCAGAACCACCTGCCTGACACACGGCAAACACCTGCCGGACACGCCGGAACGACCGGCTCGACACACCGGAAACACCGCCTGACATGCGAAATCACCTGCCGGCTACGCCAGAACCACTTGGCGAGCACTCCGGAAGCACCTGCCGAGCACGCCGGAACCACATGCTCAACTCGTCTGAACCACCTGCCGGACATGCCAAAATCACCTGCCGGCTACGCCCAAACCACTTGCTGGACTCTCTGGAATCACCAGCCGGGCATCATAGAACCACCTCTCAGACGTGCTGGAACAGCGTGCCGGACACGCCGGATCCCCCTCCCCATAAGACCGGAACCACCTGCCGGGCACGCCTGGACCACCTGCCGAGCACACCAGAACCACCTGCTTGACTCGCAGGACCCACATGCCTGACACGCCAAAATGAGCTGACGGCTACGCCAGAACCACTTACCCGACACTACGGAATCACCTGCCTGGCATGCCAGAACCACCTCTCACACGTGCCAGAAGCACGTGCCGGACATGCCGGAACGAACTATCAGACAGAACGGAACCACCTGCCAGACACGCCGGAACCACCTGCCGAACACGCCACAGCCAGCTGCTCGACTCGCCGGAACCACATGCCGGACAGGCCAATATCAACTGCTGGCTATGCCAGAACCACCTGGGGGACAGTCCGGAATCACCTGCCAGCCATGGCGGAACCACCTCTCAGAAGTGCCAGAAGCAC
Organism: Equus caballus; assembly: GCF_041296265.1. Lineage (NCBI taxonomy): Eukaryota > Metazoa > Chordata > Mammalia > Perissodactyla > Equidae > Equus > Equus caballus. The sequence goes on from NC_091697.1 coordinate 9,751,535, forward strand.
GTGCCGGACATGCCGGAACGACCTACTGGACAGACCAGAACCACCAGCCAGACATGCCGGAAACACCTGCTGAGCACGCCGGAGCCACCTGCTCAACTCGCCGGAACCACCTGCCAGACAGGCCAAAATCAACAGCTGGCTATGCGAGAACCACCTGGGGGACAGTCCGGAATCACCTGCCGGGCATGCAATAACCACCTCTCAGACGTACCAGAACCACGTGCCGCACAAGCTGGAAACACGTACTGGACAGACTGGAACCACCTGCCGGCCACGCCAGAACCACCTGCCGAGCACGACGGAACCACCTGCCGGACTCGCCAAAAACACCTGCGGGCTATGCCAGAACCACTTGGAGGACTCTCCGGGATGACCTGCCGGGCATGCTGGAACCACCTCTCAGACGTGCCAGAACCACGTGGCGGACTCTCCAGAATCGCCTGTTGGGCATGCGCAACCACCTCTGAGACGTACCAGAACCACGTGCAGTACACGCCAGAACCACCTACCGGACACACCGGAATCAGCTTTCGGGCATGCCGGAAGCACCTGCTCAACTCGCCTGAAAAACCTGCCGGACATGCCAAAATCACCTGCCGGCTACGCCAAAACCACGTGGTGGACTCTCTGAATCACCTGCTGGGCATGATAGAACCACCTCTCAGACGTGCCAGAACCAATGCCGGACACGCCGGAACAACCTCCCGGACAGACCGGAACCCTTTGCCGGACCTGCCTGAACCAATTGTCGAGCACGCCGGAACCACATGCTCGACTCTCTGGAACCACATGCCGGACATGGCAAAATCACCTGCCGGCTACGCCAGAACCACTTGGCAAACACTCTGTAATCACCGGCCGGGCATGCCGGAACCACCTCTCACACATGCCAGAACCACGTGCCAATGACACCGGAAGCACCTGCCGAGCACGCAGGAAACTCCTGCTCGACTCACCAGAACCACCTGCCGGAGACGAAAAAATCACCTGCCATCTACGCCACAACCAGTTCTTGAACACTTCGCAATCACCTGCCGGACTTGCTGGAACCACCTGCCAGTCATGCCAAAATGACCTGCCAACTACGCCGGAACCGCTCGTCGGACACTGCAGAAACACCTGTCGGGCCGGCCGGAACGACATCTCAGACGTGACAGAACCATGTGCATGAGATGCCGGAACCACACCCCAAACAGACAGAAACCACCTACCAGACATGCCTGAACCACATGCCAAGCACGCCGGAACCTCCTGGTCGACTCACCAGAACCACATGCCGGAGACCCAAAAATCACCTGCCGTCTACGCCACAACCAGTTGGTGAACACTTCGCAATCACCTTCCGGGCTTGCTGGAACCACCTGCCGGGCATGCCGGAACCACCTCTCAGAGGTGCCAGAACCACATGCCGGACACTCCGGAATCACCTGCCGGGCATGCCGGAACCATCTCTCAGACGTGCCATAACCACGTGCAGGAGAGACCAGAAGCACCTGCCGAGCGCGCCGGAAGCACCTGCTGGACATGCCGGAACCACCTGCCGGACAGGCCAAAATCATATGCCGGCTACGCCAAAACCACTTGGTGGACACTCCAAAATCACCTTGCGGGCATGCCAGAACCACGCCCTGGACAGACGGCAAACACCTGCCGGAGCTGCCGGAACCACCTGCCGAGCACGCCGGAACCACCTGCTCGACTCACCAGAGCCACCTGCCGGACACACCAGTAACACCTGCGGGGTACGCCAGAACCACTTGGAGGACTCTCCGGGATCACCTGCCGGGCATGCCGGAACCACCTCTCAGACGTGCCAGAACCATGTGCCAGACACGCCGGGAAAACCTGCCGAGTATGCCGGAACCACCTGCTCCACTCCCCAGAACCACCTGCTTGACACGCCAAAATCACCTGCTGGCTACGCCACAACCACTCGGCAGACACTCCGGAACCACCTCCACGACAGACTGGAACCACCTCCCGGACACGCCAGAATCACCAGCCGGCTACGCCACAACCACATGTCGGACACTCCAGAATCACCTGCCGGACATGCTGGAACCACCTCTCAGAGGTGCCACAACCACATGCTGGAGACGGCGGAAGCACCTGCCGAGTTTGCCGGAAGTTCGTGATCCACTCCCCAGAACCACCTGCCGGACAGGCCGATATCACCTGCCGGCTATGCCAGAACCACTTGGCGGACACTCCAGAATCACCTGCCAGGCATGCCAGCACAAACTCTCAGAAGTGCCAGAAGCATGTGCCGGACAGGCCGGAACCATCTCCCGGACAGACCGGAAACACAGGAAACACTCGCCGGAACCACCTGCTTGACTCACCGGTCCCACCTGCCGGACATGCCAAAATCACCTGCCCGCTACACCAGAACAAATTGGCGGACAAGCCGGAATCACGTGAAGTGCATGGCGACTCAACCTCTCAGACGTGTCAGAACCTCGTGCCGGACACCCCAGAACCACCTGCCGGACAGACCGGAACCACCTGCCGGAGACGCAAAAATCACCTGCCGTCTATGCCACAACCAGTTCGTGAACACTTCGCAATCACCTGCCGGGCTTGCTGGAACAACCTGCCGGTCATGCCAAAATCACCTGCCAACTAGGCCGGAACCACTTGGCGGACACTGCAGAAACACCTGTTGGGCCGGCCGGAACGACATCTCACACGTGACAGAACCATGTGCATGAGATGCTGGAACCACACCCCGAACAGACCGAAGCTACCTGCCAGACCCGCCTGAACCACCTGCTGAGCACGCCGGAACCACCTGCTCGACTCGCCGGAACCACCTACCTGACACGCCAAAATCACCTGCCGGGTATGCCAGAACCACTTGGTGGACACTCAAGTATCATCTGCTGGACATGCCAGAACCAGCTCTCAGACACACCAGAACCACGTGCCGGACACGCCGGAAGCACCAGTTGAGCATGCCTGAGCCACATGCTCGACTCGCAAGAAACACCTGCCGGACACGCCAAAATCACCTGCCGGGTACGCCAGAACCACTTGGCAGACTCTCAGGAATCACCTGTCTGGCATGCCGGAAGCACCTCTCAGACTTGCCAGAACCATGTTCCGGACACGCCGGTACCACCTGCCGAGTGTGCCGGAACCACCTGATCCACTCCCCAGAACCACCTGCTGGACACGCCAAAATCACCTGCCGGCTACGCCAGAACCACTCGGCAGAAAGTCCGGAATCACCTGCCGGCATGCCGGAACCACCTCTCAGACGTGCCAGAACCACGTGCAGGACACGCCGGAACCACCTGCCGAGCATGCAGGAACCACCTGCTCGACTCGCAGGACCCACCTGCCGGACACGCAAAAATCACCTGCTGGCTATGCCAGAACCACTTGCCAGACTTTCCAGAATCACCTGCCGGGAATGCCGGACCCACCTCTCAAATGTGCCAAAATCAAGTGCCGCAGACGCCAGAAGCACCTGCCAAGCTAGCTGGAAGCACCTGCTCGAATCGTCGGAACCACCTGTGGGACACGCCAAAATCACCAGCCAGCTACGCCAGAAACACTTGGTGGACAATCCGGAATCAACTGCAGGACATGTCAGAAAAACCAGTCAGACGTGGTGGAACCACGTGCCGGGCACGGCGGAACCACCTCCCGGACAGACCGGAACCACCTACCGGACCTGCCTGAATCACCTGCTGAGCATGCCGGAACCACCTGCCGGACATGCCAAAATCACCTGCGGGCTAGGCCAGAACCACTTGGAGGACTCTCCGGGATCACCTGACGTGCATGCCAGTAACACCTCTCAGACGTACCAGAACCACGTGCGGGACACGCCGGAACCCACTACCGGACAGACCGGAACCACCTGCCGGACACGCCAGAATCACCTTCCGAGAAAGCCGGAATCACCTGAACAGCTCGCCAGAAACACCTGCCGGACACGTCAAAATCACCTGCCGGACATGCCAAAATCACCTGCCAGCTACGCCAGAGCCACTTGCCGGACACTCCAGAATCACCTGTCGGGCATGCCAGAACCACCTCTCAGACGTGCCAGAACCACGTGCCAGAGACACTGGATGCACCAGCTGAGTACTCCGGAACCTCCTGCTCGACTCGCCGAAACCACCTGCCGGAGATGCCAAAATCACCTGCCGGCTAGGCCAGAACCACGTTGCGGACACTATGGAATCACCTGCAGGGCATGCCGGAACCACCTCTCAGACGTGCCAGAACCACATGTCGGACACTCCGGAATCACCTGCCGGGCATGCCAGAACCACCTCTCAGACGTGCCACAACCACGTGCCGGAGAGACCGGAAGCACCTGCCGAGCTCGCCGGAACCACCTGCTGGACACGCCGGAACCACCTGCCTGACACGCCAAAATCACGTGACGGCTACGCCAAAACCACTTGGTGGACACTCCAGAATCACCTTCCGAGCATGCTGGAACCACGTCATGGACAGACTGCAAACACCTGCCAGACCTGCCTGAACCACCTGCAGAGCACGCCGGAACCACCTGATCCACTCCCCAGAACCACCTGCCACACATGCCAAAATCAACTGCCGGCTGCGCCAGAACCATTTGGCACATACTCCAGAATCACATGCCGGTCATGCCGGAACCACCTCTCAAACGTGCAAGAACCACATACCGGAGACGCCGGAAGCACGTGCTGAGCATGCCAGAACCACCTGTGCCACTCCACAGAACCACCTGCCGGTCACGCCAAAATCACCTGCCGGCTACGCCAGAACCACTTGGCAAACACTCCGGAATCACATGCAGGGCATGCCGGAACCACCTCTCAGCCATGCCAGTACCATGTGCCAGAGACACCGGATGCACCTGCCGAGCACGCCAGAACCTCCTGCTCGACTCGCCGGAACCACCTGCCAGAGTTGCCAAAATCACCTGCCGGCTAGGCCAGAACCACGTGGCGCAATCTATGAAATCACATGCTGGGCATGCTGGAACGACCTCTCAGACGTGCCGGAAGCACGTGTGGGACACGCCGGAAGCACCTAATGGACAGACCGGAACCTCCTGGAGGACCCGCCTGAAAGACCTGCTTAGCACTCCGGAACAACCTGCTCGACTCATTCGAGCCACCTGCTGGAAATGCCAAAATCACCAGCCGGCTATGCCAGAACCACTTGACGGACACTCCGGAATCACCTGCAGGGCATGCCGGAACCACCTGTCAGACGTGCCGGAACCACGTGCCGCACACGCCGGAACCAACTCCTGGACAGACCAGAACCACCTACCGGACCTGCCTGAACCACCTGCCAAGCATGAGGGAACCACCTGCCGGACACGCCAAAATCACCTGCCAGGTATACCAGAACCACGTGGTGGACACTCCGGAATCATCTGCCGGACATACCAGAACCAGCTCTCAGACACACCAGAACCACGTGCCAGAGACGCCGGAAGCACCTCCAGAGCATGCCTGAGCCACCTGCTCGACTCGCAAGAAACACCTGTCGGACACGTCAAAATCACCTGCCGGGTATGCCAGAACCACTTGGTGGACACTCCAGAATCATCTGCCGGACATGCCAGAACCAGATCTCAGACACACCAGAACCACGTGCCGGACACGCCGGAAGCACCTGATGAGCATGCCTGAGCCACATGCTCGACTTGCAAGAAACACCTGTCAGACACGCCAAAGTCACCTGCCGGGTACGCCAGAACCACGTGGCGGACACTCCGGAATCACCTGTCGGGCATGCCAGAACCACCTCTCAGACGTGCCAGAACCTCGTGCCGGACACGCCAGAACCACCGGCCGAACACCCAGAACCACCTGCTGGACACGCCGGAACCACCAGCTTGACTCGCCGGAACCACCGCCGGACATGCAAAATCACCTGCCGGCTACGTCAGAACCACTTGGCGAACACTCCCGAATCAGCTGCCGGGCATGCCGGAACCACCTATCAGGCTTGCCAGAACCATGTTCCGGACACGCCGGTACCACCTGCCGAGTATGCCGGAACCACCTGATCCACTCCCCAGAACCACCTGCTGGACACGCCAGAATCACCTGCCGTCTACGCCAGAACCACTCGGCAGACACTCCGTAACCAACTGGCGGGCATGCCGAAACCACCTCTCAGAGGTGCCAGAACCACATGCGGGACACTCCGGAATCACCTGCCGGGCATGACGGAACCATCTCTCAGACTTGCCAGAACCATGTTCCGGACATGCCGGAACCACATGCCGAGCTCGCCGGAACCACCTGCTGGACACGCCAGAACCACTAGGCAGAAACTCCGGAATCACATGCCAGGCATCCCGGAACCACCTCTCAGAGGTGCCAGAACCAAATGCCGGACACTCCGGTATCACCTGCCGGGCATGCCGGAACCACGTCTCAGAGGTGCCAGAACCAAATGCCGACACTCCGGTATCACCTGCCGGACATGCCGGAACCACCGGCTCGACTCGCCGTAACCATTGCCGGACATGCAAAATCACCTGCCGGCTATGCCAGAACCACTTGGCGAACACTCCGGAATCACCTGCCGGGCATGGCGGAACCACCTCTCAGACATGCCGGAACCACATGCCAATGACACCGGAAGCACCTGCCAAGCACGCCAGAACCACCTGCTCGACTCGCCAAAACCACCTGCTGGACACGCCAAAATCACCTGCCGGCTACGCCAGAACCACTCGGCAGACTCTCCGGAATCACCTGCCGAGCTGGCTGGAACCACCTGCCGGTGACGCCAACATCACCTTTCAGCTACGCCAAAACCACGTGGCGGACACTCCGGAAACACCTGCCTGGCATGCCAGAACCACCTCTCACATGTGCCAGAAGCACGTGCCGGACATGCCGGAACGAACTATCGGACAGAACGGAACCACCTGCCAGACACGCCGGAACCACCTGCCGAACACGCCACAGCCAGCTGCTCGACTCGCCGGAACCACATGCCGGACAGGCCAATATCAACTGCTGGCTATGCCAGAACCACCTGGGGGACAGTCCGGAATCACCTGCCAGCCACGGCGGAACCACCTCTCAGAAGTGCCAGAAGCACGTGCCGGACATGCCAGAACGACCTACTGGACAGACCAGAACCACCAGCCAGACATGCCAGAAACACCTGCCGAGCACGCCGGAGCCACCTGCCAGACAGGCCAAAATCAACAGCTGGCTATGCGAGAACCACCTGGCGGACAGTCCGGAATCACCTGCCGGGCATGCAATAACCACCTCTCAGACGTACCAGAACCACGTGCCGCACAAGCTGGAAACACGTACTGGACAGACTGGAACCACCTGCCGGCCACGCCTGAACCACCTGCCGAGCACGACGGAACCACCTGCCGGACTCGCCAAAAACACCTGCGGGCTATGCCAGAACCACTTGGAGGACTCTCCGGGATGACCTGCCGGGCATGCTGGAACCACCTCTCAGACGTGCCAGAACCACGTGGCGGACTGTCCAGAATCGCCTGTTGGGCATGCGCAACCACCTCTGAGACGTACCAGAACCACGTGCCGTACACGCCGGAACCACCTACCGGACACACCGGAAGCAGCTTTCGGGCATGCCGGAAGCACCTGCTCAACTCGCCTGAAAAACCTGCCGGACATGCCAAAATCACCTGCCGGCTACGCCAAAACCACGTGGTGGACTCTCTGAATCACCTGCTGGGCATGATAGAACCACCTGTCAGACGTGCCAGAACCAATACCGGACACGCCGGAACCACCTCCCGGACAGACCGGAACCCTCAGCAGGACCTGCCTGAACCAATTGTCGAGCACGCTGGAACCACATGCTCGACTCTCTGGAACCACATGCCGGACATGGCAAAATCACCTGCCGGCTACACCAGAACCACTTGGCGAACACTCTGTAATCACTGGCCGGGCATGCCGGAACCACCTCTCAGACATGCCAGAACCACGTGCCAATGACACCGGAAGCACCTGCCGAGCACGCAGGAACCTCCTGCTCGTCTCACCAGAACCACCTGCCGGAGACCCAAAAATCACCTGCCGTCTACGCCACAACCAGTTGGTGAACACTTTGCAATCACCTGCCGGGCTTGCTGGAACCACCTGCCGGTCACGCCAACATCACCTGCCAGCTACGCCAGAACAAAATGACCGGCCAACTACGCCGGAACCGCTCGTCGGACACTGCAGAAACACCTGTCGGGCCGGCCGGAACGACATCTCAGACGTGACAGAACCATGTGCATGAGATGCCGGAACCACACCCCAAACAGACAGAAACCACCTACCTGACATGCCTGAACCACCTGCCGAGCACGCCGGAACCACCTGCTCGACTCGCCGGAATCACGTATGTCACACGCCAAAATCACCTGCCGGGCATGCCAGATGCACTTGACGGACACTCCGGAATCTCTGCCGGACATGCAAGAACCAGCTCTCAGACACACCAGAACCATGTGACAGAGACGCTAGAACCACGTCCTGGACAGACTGGAACCACCTGCCGGACACGCCTGGACCACCTGCCGAGCACGCCGGAACCACCTGCTCGACTTTCAGTACCCACGTGCCGGACACGCCAAAAGTAACTGCCGGCTACACCAGAACCACTTACTCGACACTCCTGAATCACCTGCCCGGCATGCCGGAACCACCTCTCAGACATGCCAGAACCACGTGCCAATGACACTGGAAGCACCTGTCAAGCACGCCGGAACCACCTGCTCGACTCGCCGGAACCACCTACCTGACACGCCAAAATCACCTGCCGGGTATGCCAGAACCACTTGGTGGAGACTCCGGAATCATCTGCCAGACATTCTGGAACCAGCTCTCAGACACACCAGAACCACGTGCCGGAGACGCCGGCAGCACCTGCAGAGCATGCCGGACCCTCCTGCTCGACTCGCCAGAAACACCTCCCGGACACGCCAAAATCACCTGCCAGGTACACCAGAACCACGTGGCGGACACTCCGGAATCACCTGCCGCGCACGCCGGAACCACCACTCAGACGTGCCGGAAGCACGTGCCGGACATGCCAGAAACACCTACCGGACAGACCGGAACCACCTGCCAGACATGCCGGAACCACCTGCGGCGCACGCCAGAGCCACCGGCTCGAATCGTAGGAACCACCCGCCAGACAGGCCAAAATCAACAGCTGGCTATTCGGGAACCACCTGGCGGAAGTCCGGAATCACCTGCCGTGCATGCAGGAGCCACCTCTCAGACGTAACAAAACCGTGTGCCGGACACGCTGGAACCAAGTCCTGGACAGTCTGGAACCACCTGCCGGACACGCCTGGACCACCTGCCGAGCACGCCGGAACCACCTGCTCGACTCGCAGGACCCATGTGCTGGACACGCCAAAATGAACTGCCGGCTACACCAGAACCACATACCCGACTCTCCGGAATCACCTGCCTGGCATGCCAGAACCACCTCTCAGACGTGCCAGAAGCACATGCCGGACATGCCGGAATGACCTATCGGACAGAACGGAACCACCTGCCAGACACGCCGGAACCACCTGCCGAACACACCACAGCCAGCTGCTCGACTCGACGGAACCACCTGCCGGACACACCAATATCAACTTCTGGCTAGGCCAAAACCTCCTGGGGGACAGTCCGGAATCACCTGCCCACCATGGCGGAACAACCTCTCAGATGTACCAGAACCACGTGCCGGACAAGCTGGAAACACATACTGGACAGACTGGAACCACCTGCCGGCCACGGCTGAGCCACCTGCCGAGCATGATGGAACCACCTGCCGGACATGCCAAAATCACCTGCGGGATACGCCAGAACCACTTGGAGGACTCTCCGGGATGACCTGCCGGGCATGCTGGAACCACCTCTCAGACGTGCCAGAACCACGTGGCGGACTCTCCAGAATCGCCTGTTGGGCATGCGCAACCACCTCTGAGCCGTTCCAGAACCACGTGCCGTACACGCCGGAAACACCTACCGGACACACCGGAAGCAGCTTTCGGGCATGCCGGAAGCACCTGCTCAACTCGCCTGAAAAACCTGCCAGACATGCCAAAATCACCTGGCGGCTACGCCAAAACCATGTGGTGGAATCTCTGAATCACCTGCCGGGCATGATAGAACCACCTCTCAGACGTGCCGGAACCACCTCCCGGACAGACCGGAACCCTCAGCAGGACCTGCCTGAACCAATTGTCGAGCACGCCGGAACCACATGCTCGACTCTCTGGAACCACATGCCGGACATGGCAAAATCACCTGCCGGCTACACCAGAACCACTTGGCGAACACTCTGTAATCACCGGCCGGGCATGCCGGAACCACCTCTCGGACATGCTAGAACCATGTGCCAATGACACCGGAAGCACCTGCCGAGCAGGCAGGAACCTCCTGGCCGACTCAGCAGAACCACCTGCCGGAGACCCAAAAATCACCTGCCGTCTACGCCACAACCAGTTCTTGAACACTTCGCAATCACCTGCCGGGCTTGCTGGAACCACCTGCCGGGCATGCCGGAACCACCTCTCAGAGGTGCCAGAACCACATGCCGGACACTCCGGAATCACCTGCCGGGCATGCCGGAACCATCTCTCAGACGAGCCACAACCACGTGCAGGAGAGACCGGAAGCACCTGCCGAGCGCGCCGGTACCACCTGCTGGACATGCCGGAACCACCTGCCGGACATGCCGGAACCACCGGCTCGACTCGCCGGAACCATTGCCGGACAAGTAAAATCACCTGCCGGCTACGCCAGAACCACTTGGCGAACACTCCGGAATCACCTGCCGGGCACGGAGGAGCCACCGCTCAGACATGCCGGAACCACATGCCAATGACACCGGAAGCACCTGCCGAGCACGCCAGAACCATCTGCTCGACTCACCAAAACCACCCGCTGGACACGCCAAAATCACCTGCCGGCTACGCCACAACCATTTGGTGAACACTTCGGAATCACCTGCCGGGCTGGCTGGAACCACCTGCCATTTACGGCAACATCACCTGCCAGCTATGCCAGAACCACTTGGCGGACACTCCGGAAACACCTGTCGGGCCGGCCGGAACCACCTCTCACATGTGCCAGAACCATGTGCCTGAGCTGCCGGAACCACACCCTGAACATACCGAAACCACCTGCGAGACCCACCTGAACCCCCGGGCGAGCACGTCTGATCCACCTGCTCAACTAGCCGGAGCCACCTTCCTGACACGCCAAAATCACCTGCCAGGTATACCAGAACCACTTGGTGGACACTCCGGAATCATCTGCCGGAAATGCCAGAACCAGCTCTCAGACACTCCAGAACCACGTGCCGGACACGCCGGAAGCACGTGCTGAGCATGCCTGAGCCACATGCTCGACTTGCAAGAAACACCTGCCAGACACGCCAAAATCACCTGCCGGGTACGCCAGAACCACGTGGCGGACACTCCGGAATCACCTGTCGGGCATGCCCGAACCAGCTCTCAGACGTGCCAGACCTCGTGCCGAACACGCCAGAACCACCTGCCGGACAGACAGGATCCACCTGCTGGACACGCCGGAACCAGGGGCTCGACTTGCCGGAACCACCACCGTACATGCAAAATGACCTGCCAGCTACGGCAGAACCACTTGGCGAACAATCCGGAATCACCTGTCGGGCATGCCGGAACCACATCTCAGACTTGCCAGAACCATGTTCCGGACACGCCGGTACCACCTGCCGAGTATGCCGGAACCACCTGATCCACTCCCCAGAACCACCTGCTGGACATGCCGGAATCACCTGCCGGCTACGCCAGAACCACTCGGCAGACACTCTGGAACCACCCGCCGGGCATGCTGGAACCACCTCTCAGAGGTGCCAGAACCACATGCCGGACACTCCGGAATCACCTGCCGGGCATGCCGGAACCATCTCTCAGACGTGCCAAAACCATGTTCCGGACACGCCGGTACCGCCTGCCGAGTTCGCCGGAACCACCTGCTGGACATGCCAAAATCATCTGCTGGCTACGCCAGAACCACTCAGCAGGCACTCCGGAATCACCTGCCGGGCTGGCTGGAACCACCTGCCGGTCATGCCAACATCACCTTTCACCTACGCCAGAACCACTTGGCGGACACTCCGGAAACATATGTCGGGCTGGCCGGAACCACCTCTCAGACGTGCCAGAACCATGTGCCTGAGATGCCGGAACCACACCCCGAACAGACGGAAACCACCTGCCAGAGCCGCCTGAACCCCCTGGCGAGCACGCCTGATCCACCTGCTCAACTAGACAGAACCACCTTCCTGACACGCCCAAATCACCTGCCAGGTATACCAGAACCACTTGGTGGACACTCCGGAATCATCTGCCGGACATGCCAGAACCAGCTCTCAGACACTCCAGAACCACGTGCCAGAGACCCCAGAAGCACCAGCTGATCTTGCCTGAGCCACCTGCTCGACTCGCAAGAAACACCTGTCGGACATGCCGAAATCACCTGCCGGGTACGCCAGAAACACTTGGTGGACACTCCGGAATCATCTGCCGGACATGCCAGGACCAGCTCTCAGACACGCCAGCACCACGTGTCGGACACACCGGAAGCACCTGCCGAGCATGCCGGAACCACCACTCAGACGTGCCGGAAGCACGTGCTGGACACGGCGGAAACACATACCCGACAAACTGGAACCACCTGACAGACATGCCGGAACCACCTGCTCGACTCGTAGGAACCACCCGCCAGACAGGCCAAAATCAACAGCTGGCTATGCGGGAACCACCTGGCATAGAGTCCGGAATCACCTGCCGTGCATGCAGGAGCCACCTCTCTGACGTAACAAAACCGTGTGCCGGACACGCTGGAACCAAGTCCTCGACAGTCTGGACCACCTGCTGGCCACGCCTGAACCACCTGCCGAGCATGACGGAATCACCTGCCGGACATGCCAAAATCACCTGCGGGCTACTCCAGAAGCACTTGGAGGACTCTCCGGGATGACCTGCCGGGCATGCTGGAACCACCTCTCAGACGTGCCAGAACCACGTGGCGAACACTCCGGAATCACCTATCGGGCATGCCGGTACCGCCTCTCAGACTTGCCAGAACCATGTTGCGGACACGCCGGTACCACCTGCCGAGTATGCCGGAACCACCTGATCCACTCCCCAGAACCACCTGCTGGACACGCCAGAATCACCTGCCGACTACGCCTGAACCACTCGGCAGACACTCCGGAACCACCTGCCGGGCATGCCGGAAACACCTCTCAGAGGTGCCAGAACCAAATGCCGGAGACTCCGGTATCACCTGCCGGGCATGCCGGAACCACCTCTCAGAGGTGCCAGAACCACATGCAGGACACTCCGGAATCACCTGCCGGGCATGCTGGAACCACGTGCTGGACATGCCGGAACCACCTGCCGGACATGCCGGAACCACCTGCCGGACATTCCGGAACCACCGGCTAGACTCACCGGAACCATTCCCGGACAGGCAAAATAACCTGCCGGCTACGCCAGAACCACTCGGCAGACACTCCGGAATCACATGCCAGGCCTTCCGGAACCACCTCTCAGAGGTGCCAGAACCAAATGCCGGACACTCCGGTATCACCTGCCGGGCATGCCGGAACCACCTCTCAGACATGCCGGAACCACATGCCAATGACACAGGAAGCACCTGCCGAGCACGCCAGAACCACCTGCTCGACTCGGCAAAACCACCTGCTGGACACGCCAAAATCACCTGCCGGCTACGACACAACCATTAGGTGAACTCTTTGGAATCACCTGCCGGGCTGGCTCGAACCACCTGCCGGTCACGCCAACATCCCCTGCCAGCTATGCCAGAACCACTTGGCGGACATCATGGAAACACCTGTCGGGCCGGCCGGAACCACCTATCAGACGTGCCAGAACCATGTGCCTGAGATGCCGGAACCACACCCCGAACAGACCGAAACCACCTGCCAGACCCGCCTGAACCACCTGCCAAGCACGCGGGAACCACCTACTCGACTCGCCGGAACCACCTACCTGACACGCTAAAATCACCTGCCCGGTAAGCCACAACCACTTGGTGGACACTCTGGAATCATCTGCCGGACATGCCAGAACCAGCTCTCAGACACACCAGAACCATGTGCTGGACAGGCCGGAATCACCTGCTGATCATGCCTGAGCCGAATACTCGACTTGCAAGAAACACCTGCCAGACACGCCAAGATCACCTGCCGGGTACGCCAGAACCACGTGGCGGACACTCCGGAATCACCTGTGGGGCATGCCGGAACCAACTCTCAGACGTGCCAGAACCTCGTGACGGACACGCCAGAACCACATCCCGGACAGACCGGAAACACCTGCTGGACGCCCCGGAACCACGGGCTCGACTCGCCGGAACCACCGCCGGACATGCAAAATGACATGCCGGCTACGCGAGAACCACTTGGCGAACACTCCGGAATCACCTGTCGGGCATGCCGGAACCACCTCTCAGACTTGCCAGAACCAAGTTCCGGCCACGCCGGTACCACCTGCCGAGTATGCCGGAACCAGCTGATCCACTCCCCAGAACAACTTAGTGGACACGCCAAAATCAACTGCCAGCTAGGCCAGAACCACTCGGCAGACACTCCGGAATCACATGCCAGGCATTCCGGAACCACCTCTCAGAGGTGCCAGAACCAAATGCCGGACACTCCGGTATCACCTGCCGGGCATGCCGGAACCACCTCTCAGAGGTGCCAGAACCACATGCCGGACACTCCGGAATCACCTGCCGGGCATGGCGGAACCACCTCTCAGACATGCCGGAACCACATGCCAATGACACCGGAAGCACCTGCCGAGCACGCCAGAACCACCTGCTCGACTCGCCAAAACCACCTGCTGGACATGCCAAAATCGTCTGCTGGCTACGCCACAACCATTTGGTGAACTCTTCGGAATCACCTGCCGGGCTGGCTGGAACCACCTGCCGGTCACGCCAACATCACCTGCCAGCTATGCCAGAACCACTTGGCGGACACCATGGAAACACCTGTCGGGCCGGCCGGAACCACCTATCAGACGTGCCAGAACCATGTGCCTGAGATGCCGGAACCACTCCCCGAACAGACCGAAACCACCTGCCAGACCCGCCTGAACCACCTGCCGAGCACGCCGGAACCACCTACTCGACGCGCTGGAAGCACCTACATGACACGCTAAAATCACCTGCCGGTTATGCCACAACCACTTGGTGGACACTCCGGAATCATCTGCCGGACATGCCAGAACCAGCTCTCAGACACACCACAACGACGTGCCAGACACGCCGGAAGCACCTGCTGAGCATGCCTGACCCACATGCTCGACTTGCAAGAAGCACCTGCCGGACACGCCAAAATCACCTGCCGGGTACGCCAGAACCACGCGGCGGACACTCCGGAATCACCTGTCGGGCATCCCGGAACCAACTCTCAGACGTGCCAGAACCTCATGCCGGTCACGCCAGAACCACTTGCCGGACAGACCGGAAACAAATGGTGCACACGAAAAATCACCTGCCGGCTACGCCACAACCATTTGGTGAACTCTACGGAATCACCTGCCGGGCTGGCTGGAACCACCTGCCGGTCACGCCAACATCACCTGCCAGCTATGCCGGAACCACTTGACGGACACCATGGAAACACCTGTCGGACCGGCCGGAACCACCTATCAAACGTGCCATGACCATGTGCCTGAGATGACGGAACCACACCCCGAACAGTCCGAAACCACCTGCCAGACCCGCCTGAACCACCTGCCGAGCACACCGGAACCACCGGCTCGACTCGCCGGAACCACCTCCGGACATGCAAAATGACCTGCCGGCTACGCCAGAACCACTTGGCGAACACTCCGGAATCACCTGTCGGGCATGCCGGAACCACCTCTCAGACTTGCCAGAACCATGTTCCGGACACGCCGGTACCACCTGCCGAGTATGCCGGAACCACCTCACCCACTCCCCAGAACCACCTGGGGGATACGCCAGAATCACCTGCCGGCTACTCCAGAACCACTCGGCAGACACTCCGTAACCAACTGCCGGGCATGCGGGAACCACCTCTCAGAGGTGCCAGAACCACATGCCGGACACTCCGGAAACACCTGCCGGGCATGCCGGAACCACCTCTCAGACGTGCCAGAACCATGTGCCTGGGATGCTGGAACCAATCCCCGAACAGACCGAAACCACCTGCCAGACCCGCCTGAACCCCCTGGCGAGCACGCCTGATCCACCTGCTCAACTAGCCGGAACCACCTTCCTGACACGCCAAAATCACCTGCCAGGAATACCAGAACCACTTGGTGGACACTCCGGAATCATCTGCCGGACATGCCAGAACCAGCTCTCAGACACACCAGAACCACGTGCCAGAGACGCCGGAAGCACCAGCTGAGCATGCCTGAGCCACATGCTCGACTCGCAAGAAGCAACTGTCGGACATGCCAAAATCACCTGCCGGGTACGCCAGAAACACTTGGCGGACGCTCCGGAATCACCTGTCGGGTGTGCCGGAACCACCTCACAGACTTGCCAGAACCATGGTCTGGACACGCCGGTACCACCTGCCGAGAATGCCCTAACCAGCTGATCCACTCCCCAGAACCACCTAGTCGACACGCCAAAATCAACTGCCGGCTACGCCGAAACCACCGGCTCGACTCGCCGGAACCACCGCCGGACATGCAAAATGACCTGCCGGCTAAGCCAGAACCACTTGGCGAACACTCCGGAATCACCTGTCGGGCAAGCCGGAACCACCTCTCAGACTTGCCAGAACCATGTTCCGGCCACGCCGGTACCACCTGCCGAGTATGCTGGAACCACCTGATCCACTCCCCAGAACCACCTGCTGGACACGCCAGAATCACCTGCCGACTATGCCAGAACCACTCGGCAGACAATCCGGTACCACCTGCCGGGCATGCCGGAACCATCTCTCAGACGTGCCTGAACCATGTTTGGGACACGCCGGTACCACCTGCCGAGCTCGCCGGAACCACCCGCTGGACACGCCAAAATCACCTGCCGGCTACGCCAGAACCGCTCGGCAGACACTCAGGAACCACCTCCAGGACAGACAGGTACCACCTGCCGGACATGCCGGAACCACCTGCTTGACTCGCCAGAACCACCTGCCGGACACGCCAGAATCACCACCCGGCTACGCTAAAACCACTGTCGGACACTCCGGAATCACCTGCCGGGCATGCTGGAACCATCTCTCAGACGTGCCACAACCACGTACCGGAGAGACCTGAAGCACCTAACGAGCTCGCCGGAACCACCTGCTGGACATGCCGGAACCACCTGCCTCACAATCCAAAATCATATGCTGGATACGCCAAAACCACTTGGCGGACTCTCCAGAATCACCTGCCGGGCATGCAAGCACAACCTCTCAGAAGTGCCAGAAGCACGTGCAGGACAGGCCAGAACCATCTACCGGACAGACCGGAAACACAGGAAACACTCGCTGGAACCACCTGCTTGACTCACCGGTCCCACCTGCCGGAAACGCCAAAATCACCTGCCCGCTACACCAGAACCACTTGGCGGACAAGCCGGAATCACGTGAAGTGCATTGCGACACAGCCTCTCAGACGTGCCAGAACCTCGTGCCGGAGACACCAGAACCACCTGCTGGACAGACCGGAACCACCTGCCGGACACGCCGGAACCACAGGCTCAACTCGCCGGAACCATTTCCGGACATGCAAATCACCTGCCGGCTACACCAGAACCGCTTGGCGAACACTCCGAAATCACCTGCCGGGCATGCCGGAACCACCTCTCAGACATGCCGGAACCACGTGCCAATGACACCGGAAGCATCTGCCTAGCACGCCAGAACCACCTGCTCGACTCGCCAAAACCACCCTATGGACACGCCAAAATCACCTGCCGGCTACGCCAGAACCACTCGGCAGACACTCCGGAATCACCTGCCGGGCTGGCTGGAACCACCTGCCGGTCACGCCAACATCACCTTTCAGCTACGCCAGAACCACTTGGCGGACACTCCGGAAACACCTGTCGGGCCGGTCGGAAGCACCTCTCAGATGTGCCACAACCATGTGCCTGAGATGCCGGAACCACTCTCCGAACAGACCGAAACCACCTGCCAGACCCGCCTGAAGCCCCTGGCGAGCACGCCTGATCCACCTGCTCAACTAGCCGGAACCACCTTCCTGACACGCCAAAATCACCTGCCAGGTATACCAGAACCACTTGGTGGACACTCCGGAATCATCTGCCGGACATGCCAGAACCAGCTCTCAGACACACCAGAACCACGTGCCAGAGATGCCGGAAGCACCAGCTGAGCATGCCTAAGCCACCTGCTCGACTCGCAAGATACACCTGTCGGACATGCCAAAATCACCTGCCGGGTACGCCAGAAACACTTGGCGGACGCTCCGGAATCACCGGTCGGGCGTGCCAAAACCACCTCTCAGACTTGACAGAACCATGTTCTGGACACGCCGGTACCACCTGCCGAGTATGCCGGAACCATCTGATCCAGTCCCCAGAACCACCTAGTGGACACGCCAAAATCAACTGCCGGCTACGCCGGAACCACCGGCTCGACTCGCCGGGACCACCGCTGGAAATGCAAAATGAGCTGCCAGCTACGCCAGAACCACTTGGCGAACACATCGGAACCACCTGCCGGGCATGCCGGAACCACCTCTCAGACATGCCAGAACCTCGTGCCGGACATGCCAGAACCACCTGCCGGACAGAGCGGAAACACCTTCTGCACACGCCAGAACCACTCGGCAGACACTCCGGAATCACATGCCAGGCATCCCGGAACCATCTCTCAGAGGTGCCAGAACCAAATGCCGGACACTCCGGTATCACCTGCCGGGCATGCCAGAACAACCTCTCAGAGGTGCCAGAACCACATGCCGGACACTCCGGAATCACCTGCCGGGCATGCCGGAACCACCTGATCCACTCCCCTGAACCACCTGCTGGAAATGCCGGAATCACCTGCCGGACATGCCGGAACCACCGGCTCGACTCGCCGGAACCATTGCCGGACATGCAAAATCACCTGCCGGCTACGCCAGAACCACTTGGCGAACACTCCAGAATCACCTGCCGGGCATGGCGGAACCACCTCTCAGAGGTGCCAGAACCAAATGCCGGACACTCCGGTATCACCTGCCGGGCATGCCGGAACCACCTCTCAGAGTTGCTAGAACCACACGCCGGACACTCCGGAATCACCTGCCGGGCATGCTGGAACCACGTGCTGGACATGCCGGAACCACCTGCCGGACATGCCGGAACCACCTGCCGGACATTCCAGAACCACGGCTCGACTCGCCGGAACCATTGCCGGACATGGAAAATCACCTGCCGGCTACGCCAGAACCACTTGGCTAACACGCCGGTATCACCTGACGGGCATGCTGGAACCACCTCTAAGAGGTGCCAGAACCACATGCCGGACAATCCGGAATCACCTGCGGGGCATGCCGGAACCACCTGCCGGACATGCCGGAACCACCGGCTCGACTCGCCGGAACCATTGCCGGACATGCAAAATCACCTGCCGGCTATGCCAGAACCACTTGGGGAACACTCCGGAATCACCTGCCGGGCATGGCGGAACCACCTCTCAGACATGCCGGAACCACATACCAATGACACCGGAAGCACCTGCCGAGCACGCCAGAACCACCTGCTCGACTCGCCAAAACCACCTGCTGGACACGCCAAAATCAACTGCCGGCTACCCCACAACCATTTGGTGAAGACTTCAGAATCACCTGCCGGGCTGGCTGGAACCACCTTCCGGTCACGCCAACATCACCTGCCAGCTATGCCAGAACCACTTGGCGGACACCATGGAAACACCTGTCGGGCCGGCCGGAACCACCTCTCAGACGTGCCAGAACCATGTGCCTGAGATGCCGGAACCACACCCCGAACAGACCGAAACCACCTGCCAGACCCGCCTGAACCACCTGCCGAGCACGCCGGAACCACCTACTCGACTCGCCGGAAGCACCTACCTGACACGCTAAAATCTCATGCCGGGTATGCCACAACCACTTGGTGGACACTCCGGAATCATCTGCCGGACGTGCCAGAACCAGCTCTCAGACACACCAGAACGACGGGCCGGACAGGCCGGAAGCACCTGCTGATCATGCCTGAGCCACATGCTCGACTTGCAAGGAACACCTGCCAGACACGCCAAAATCACCTGGCGGGTACGCCAGAACCACGTGGCGCACACTCCGGAATCACCTGTCGGGCATGCCGGAACCAACTCTCAGACATGCCAGAACCTCGTGCCGGACACGCCAGAACCACCTGCCGGAAAGTCCGGAAACACCTGCTGGACACGCCAGAACCACCCGGCAGACACTCCGGAATCACATGCCAGGCATCCCGGAACCACCTCTAAGAGGTGCCAGAACCAAAAGCCGGAAACTCCGGTATCACCTGCCGGGCATGCCGGAACCTCCTCTCAGAGGTGCCAGAACCACATGCCGGACACTCCAGAATCACCTGCCGGGCATGCCGGAACCACCTGCCGGACATGCCGGAACCACCGGCTCGACTCGCCGGAACCATTGCCGGAAATGCAAAATCACCTGCCGGCTACGCCAGAACCACTTGGCGAACACTCCGGAATCACCTGCCGGGCATGGCGGAACCACCTCTCATACATGCCGGAACCACATGCCAATGACACCGGAAGCACGTGCCGAGCACGCCAGAACCACCTGCTCGACTCGCCAAAACCACCTGCTGGACATGCCTAAATCACCTGCCGGCTACGCCACAACCATTTGGTGAACACTTCGGAATCACCTGCCGGGCTGGCTGGAACCATCTGCCGGTCACGCCAACATCACCTCTCAGCTACGCCAGAACCACATGGCAGACACTCCCGAATCACCTGCCGGGCTGGCTGGAACCACCTGCCGGTCACGCCAACATCACCTCTCAGCTATGCCAGAAACACTTGGCGGACACTCCGGAAACACCTCTCCGGCCGGCCGGAACCACCTCTCAGACGTGCCAGAACCATGTGCCTGAGAGGCCGGAACCACTCCCCGAACAGACCGAAACCACCTGCCAGACCCGCCTGAACCCCCTGGCGAGCACGCCTGATCCACCTGCTCAACTAGCCGGAACCACCTTCCTGACACGCCAAAATCACCTGCCGGCTACGCCACAACAATTTGGTGAACTCTTCGGAATCACCTGCCGGGCTTGCTGGAACCACCTGCCGGTCACGCCAACATCACCTGCCAGCTATGCCAGAACCACTTGGCGGACACCATGGAAACACCTGTCGGGCCTGCCGCAACCACCTCTCAGACGTGCCAGAACCATGTGCCTGAGATGCCGGAACCACTCCCCGAACAGACCGAAACCACCTGCCAGACCCGCCTGAACCCCCGGGGAGCACGCCTGATCCACCTGCTCAACTAGCCGGAACCAACTTCCTGACACGCCAAAATCACCTGCCAGGTATACCAGAACCACTTGGTGGACACTCCGGAATCATCTGCCGGACATGCCAGAACCAGCTCTCAGACACACCAGAACCACATGCCAGAGACGCCGGAAGCACCAGCTGAGCATGCCTCAGCCACCTGCTCGACTCGCAAGATACACCTGACGGACAGGCGAAAATCACCTGCCGGGTACGCCAGAAACACTTGGCGGACGCTCCGGAATCACCTGTCGGGCGTGCTGGAACCACCTCTCAGACTTGCCAGAACCATGTTCTGGACACGCCGGTACCACCTGCCGAGTATGCCGGAACCAGCTGATCCACTCCCCAGAACCACCTAGTGGACACGCCAAAATCAACTGCCGGCTACGCCAGAACCACTCGGCAGACACTCCGGAATCACATGCCAGGCATTCCGGAACCACCTCTCAGAGGTGCCAGAACCACATGCCGGACACTCCGGAATCACCTGCCGGGCATGCTGGAACCACGTGCTGGACATGCCGGAACCACCTGCCGGGCATGCCGGAACCATCTCTCAGACGTGCCAGAACCATGTTCCGGACACGCCGGTACCACCTGCCGAGCTCGCCGGAACCACCTGCTGGACACGCCAAAATCACCTGCCAGCTACGCCAGAACCACACGGCAGACACTCCGGAATCACATGCCGGGCTGGCTGGAACCACCTGCCGGTCACGCCAACATCACCTTTCAGCTACGCCAGAACCACTTGGCGGACACTCCGGAAACACCTCTCCGGCCGGCCGGAAACACCTCTCAGACGTGCCAGAACCATGTGCCTTAGATGCTGGAACCACTCCCCGAACAGACCGAAACCACCTGCCAGACCCGCCTGAACCCACTGGCGAGAACGCCTGATCCACCTTCTCAGCTAGCCGGAACCACCTTCCTGACACGCCAAAATAACATGGCGGCTACGCCACAACCATTTGGTGAACTCTTCGGAATCACCTGCCGGGCTGGCTCCAGAACCACTCCGCAGACTCTCCGGAACCACCTGCCGGGCATGCCGCAAACACCTCTCAGACATGCCGGAACCACATGCCAATGACACCGGAAGCAACTGCCGCCACGCCAGAACCACCTGCTCGACTCGCCAAAACCACCTGCTGGACACGCCAAAATCACCTGCCCCCTACGCCACAACCATTTGGTGAACTCTTCGGAATCACCTGTCGGGCATGCCGGAACCACCTCTCAGACTTGCCAGAACCATGTTCCGGACAAGCCGGTACCACCTGCCGAGTATGCCTTAACCACCTGATCCACTCCCCAGAACCATCTGCTGGACACGCCAGAATCACCTGCCGACTACGCCAGAACCACTCGGCAGACACTCCGGAACCACCTGCCGGGCATGCCGGAACCACCTCTCAGAGGTGCCAGAACCACATGCCGGACACTCCGGAATCACCTGCCGGGCATGCCGGAAGCATCTCTCAGACGTGCCAGAACCATGTTCCGGACACGCTGGTACCACCTGCCGAGCTCGCCGGAACCACCTGCTGGACACGCCAAAATCACCTGCCGGCTACGCCAGAACCACGTGGCAGACACTCCGGAATCACCTGCCGGGCTGGCTGGAACCACCTGCCGGTCACGCCAACATCACCTTTCAGCTACACCAGAACCACTTGGAGGACACTCCGGAAACACCTGTCGGGCCGGCCGGAACCACCACTCAGACGTGCCAGAACCATGTGCCTGAGATGCCGGAACCACTCCCCGAACAGACCGAAACCACCTGCCAGACCCGCCTGAACCCCCTGGCAAGTACGCCTGATCCAGTTGCTCAACTAGCCGGAACCACCTTCCTGACACGCCAAAATCACCTGCCAGTTATACGAGAACCACTTGGTGGACACTCCGGAATCATCTGCCGCACATGCCAGAACCAGCTCTGAGACACACCAGAACCACGTGCCAGAGACGCAGGAAGCACCAGCTGAGCATGCCTGAGCCACCTGCTCGACTCGCAAGAAACACCTGTCGGACATGCCAAAATCACCTGCCGGGTACGCCAGAAACACGTGGCGGACGCTCCGGAATCACCTGTCGGGCGTGCCGGAACCACCTCTCAGACTTGCCAGAACCATGTTCTGGACACGCCGGTACCACCTGCCGAGTATGCCGGAACCAGCTGATCCACTCCCCAGAACCACCTAGTGGACACGCCAAAATCAACAGCCGGCTACGCCGGAACCACCGGCTTGACTCGCCGGAACCACTGCCGGACATGCAAAATGACCTGCCGGCTACGCCAGAACCACTTGGCGAACACTCTGGAATCACCTGTCGGGCATGCCGGAACCACCTCTCAGACTTGCCAGAACCATGTTCCGGACACGCCGGTACCACCTGCCGAGTATGCCGGAACCACCTGATCCACTCCCCAGAACCACCTGCTGGACACCCCAGAATCACCTGCCAGCTACGCCAGAAGCACTCGGCAGACACTCCGGAACCACCTGCCGGGCATGCCGTAACCACCTCTCAGAGGTGCCAGAACCACATGCCGGACACTCCGGAATCACCTGCCGGGCATGCCGGAACCACCTGCCGGACATTCCGGAACCACCGGCTCGACTCGCCGGAACCAATGCCGGACATGCAAAATCACCTGCCGGCTACGCCAGAACCACTTGGCGAACACTCCGGTATCACCTGCCGGGCATGCCGGAACCACCTCTCAAAGGTGCCAGAACCACATGCCGGACAGTCCGGAATCACCTGCCGGGCATTCCGGAACCACCTACCGGACATGCCGGAACAACCGGCTTGACTCACGTGCACCATTGCCTGACATGCAAAATCACCTGCCGGCTATGCCAGAACCACTTGGGGAACACTCCGGAATCACCTGCCGGGCATGGCGGAACCACCTGCCGGTCCCGCCAACATCACCTTTCAGCTACACCAGAACCACTTGGCGGACACTCCGGAAACAACTGTCGGGCCGGCCGCAACCACCTCTCAGACTTGCCAGAACCATGTTCTGGACACGCCGGTACCAACTGCCGAGTATGCCGGAACCAGCTGATCCACACCCCAGAACCACCTAGTGGACACGCCAAAATCAACTGCCGGCTACGCCAGAACCACTCGGCAGACACTCCGGTATCACCTGCCGGGCATGCCGGAACCACGTCTCAGAGGTGCCAGAACCACATGCCGGACACTCCGGAATCACCTGCCGGGCATGCCGGAACCACCTGCCGGACATGCTGGAACCACCGGCTCGACTCGCCGGAATCATTGCCGGACATGCAAAATCACCTGCCGGCTACGCCAGAACCACTTGGCGAACACTCCGGAATCACATGCCGGGCATTGCGGAACCACCTCTCAGACATGCCCGAACCACATGCCAATGACACCGGAAGCACCTGCTGAGCACGCCAGAACCACCTGCTCGACTCGGCAAAACCACCCGCTGGACACAAAAAAATCACCTGCCGGCTACGCCACAACCATTTGGTGAACTCTTCGGAATCACCTGCCGGGCTTGCTGGAACCACCTGCCGGTCACGCCAACATCACCTTTCAGCTACACCAGAACCTCACGGCAGACACTCCGGAATCACCTGCCGGGCTGGCTGGAACCACCTGCTGGTCACGCCAACATCACCTTTCAGCTACGCCAGAACCACTTGGCGGACACTCCGGAAACACCTCTCCGGCCGGCCGGAACCACCTCTCAGACGTGCCAGAACCATGTGCCTGAGATTTCGGAACCACACCCCGAACAGACCGAAACCACCTGCCAGACCCGCCTGAACCCCCTGGCGAGCACGCCTGATCCACCTGCTCAACTAGCCGGAACCAACTTCCTGACACGCCAAAATAACCTGCCGGCTACGCCACAACCATTTGGTGAACTCTTCGGAATCACCTGCCGGGCTGGCTCCAGAACCACTCGGCAGACACTCCGGAATCACCTGCCGGGCTGGCTGGAACCACCTGCCGGTCACGCCAACATCACCTGCCAGCTATGCCAGAACCACTTGGCGGACACCATGGAAACACCTGTCGGGCCGGCCGGAACCACCTATCAGACGTGCCAGAACCATGTGCCTGAGATGCCGGAACCACACCCCGAACAGACCGAAACCACCTGCCAGACCCGCCTGAACCACCTGCCGAGCACGCCGGAACCACCTACTCGACTCGCCGGAAGCACCTACCTGACACGCTAAAATCTCCTGCCGGGTATGCCACAACCACTTGGTGGACACTCCGGAATCATCTGCCGGACGTGCCAGAACCAGCTCTCAGACACACCAGAACCACGGGCCGGACAGGCCGGAAGCACCTGCTGATCATGCCTGAGCCAATGCTCGACTTGCAAGGAACACCTGCCAGACACGCCAAAATCACCTGCCGGGTACGCCAGAACCATGTGGCGCACACTCCGGAATCACCTGTCGGGCATGCCGGAACCAACTCTCAGACATGCCAGAACCTCGTGCCGGACACGCCAGAACCACCTGCCGGAAAGTCCGGAAACACCTGCTGGACACGCCAGAACCACCCGGCAGACACTCCGGAATCACATGCCAGGCATCCCGGAACCACCTCTAAGAGGTGCCAGAACCAAAAGCCGGAAACTCCGGTATCACCTGCCGGGCATGCCGGAACCTCCTCTCAGAGGTGCCAGAACCACATGCCGGACACTCCAGAATCACCTGCCGGGCATGCCGGAACCACCTGCCGGACATGCCGGAACCACCGGCTCGACTCGCCGGAACCATTGCCGGAAATGCAAAATCACCTGCCGGCTACGCCAGAACCACTTGGCGAACACTCCGGAATCACCTGCCGGGCATGGCGGAACCACCTCTCAGACATGCCGGAACCACATGCCAATGACACCGGAAGCACCTGCCGAGCACGCCAGAACCACCTGCTCGACTCGCCAAAACCACCTGCTGGACACGCCAAAATCACCTGCCGGCTACCCCACAACCATTTGGTGAAGACTTCGGAATCACCTGCCGGGCTGGCTGGAACCATCTGCCGGTCACGCCAACATCACCTCTCAGCTACGCCAGAACCACATGGCAGACACTCCGGAATCACCTGCCGGGCTGGCTGGAACCACCTGCCGGTCACGCCAACATCACCTCTCAGCTACGCCAGAACCACTTGGCGGACACTCCGGAAACACCTCTCCGGCCGGCCGGAACCACCTCTCAGACGTGCCAGAACCATGTGCCTGAGAGGCCGGAACCACTCCCCGAACAGACCGAAACCACCTGCCAGACCCGCCTGAACCCCCTGGCGAGCACGCCTGATCCACCTGCTCAACTAGCCGGAACCACCTTCCTGACACGCCAAAATCACCTGCCGGCTACGCCACAACAATTTGGTGAACTCTTCGGAATCACCTGCCGGGCTGGCTCCAGAACCACTCGGCAGACACTCCGGAACCACCTGCCGGGCATGCCGGAACCACCTCTCAGACATGCCGGAACCACATGCCAATGACACCGGAAGCACCTGCCGAGCACGCCAGAACCACCTGCTCGACTCGCCAAAACCACCTGCTGGACCCGCCAAAATCACCTGCCGGCTACGCCACAACCATATGGTGAACTCTTCGGAATCACCTGCCGGGCTTGCTGGAACCACCTGCCGGTCACGCCAACATCACCTGCCAGCTATGCCAGAACCACTTGGCGGACACCATGGAAACACCTGTCGGGCCTGCCGCAACCACCTCTCAGACGTGCCAGAACCATGTGCCTGAGATGCCGGAACCACTCCCCGAACAGACCGAAACCACCTGCCAGACCCGCCTGAACCCCCAGCGAGCACGCCTGATCCACCTGCTCAACTAGCCGGAACCCACTTCCTGACACGCCAAAATCACCTGCCAGGTATACCAGAACCACTTGGTGGACACCATGGAAACACCTGTCGGGTCGGCAGGAACCACCTCTCAGACGTGGCAGAACCATGAGCCTGAGATGCCGGAACCACTCCCAGAACAGACCGAAACCACCTGCCAGACCCGCCTGAACCACTTGCCGAGCACGCCTGATCCACCTGCTCAACTAGCCGGAACCAACTTCCTGACACGCCAAAATCACCTGCCAGGTATACAAGAACCACTTGGTGGACACTCCGGAATCATCTGCCAGAGATGCCAGAACCAGCTCTCAGACACACCAGAACCACGTGCCAGAGACGCCGGAAGCACCAGCTGAGCATGCCTCAGCCACCTGCTTGACTCGCAAGATACACCTGTCGGACAGGCGAAAATCACCTGCCGGGTACGCCAGAAACACTTGGCGGACGCTCCGGTATCACCTGTCGGGCGTGCCGGAAACACCTCTCAGACTTGCCAGAACCATGTTCTGGACACGCCGGTACCACCTGCCGAGTATGCCGGAACCAGCTGATCCACTCCCCAGAACCACCTAGTGGACACGCCAAAATCAACTGCCGGCTAAGCCAGAACCACTCGGCAGACACTCCGGAATCACATGCCAGGCATTCCGGAACCTCCTCTCAGAGGTGCCAGAACCAAATGCTGGACACTCCGGTATCACCTGCCGGGCATGCCGGAACCACCTCTCAGAGGTGCCAGAACCACATGCCGGACACTCCGGAATCACCTGCCGGGCATGCTGGAACCACGTGCTGGACATGCCAGAACCACCTGCCGGACATTCTGGAACCACGGCTCGACTCGCAGGAACCATTCCCGGACATGCAAAATCTCCTGCCGGCTACGCCAGAACCACTTGGCGAACACGCCGGTATCACCTGCCGGGCATGCCGGAACCACCTCTAAGAGGTGCCAGAACCACATGCCGGACACTCCCGAATCACCTGCCGGGCATGCCGGAACCACCTGCCGGACATGCCGGAACCACCGGCTCGACTCGCCGGAACCATTGCCGGACATGCAAAATCACCTGCCGGCTATGCCAGAACCACTTGGGGAACACTCCAGAATCACCTGCCGGGCATAGCGGAACCACCTCTCAGACATGCCGGAACCACATGCCAATGACACCGGATGCACATGCCGAGCACGCCAGAACCACCTGCTCGACTCGCCAAAACCACCTGCTGGACACGCCAAAATCACCTGCCGGCTACCCCACAACCATTTGCTGAACACTTCGGAATCACCTGCCGGGCTGGCTGGAACGACCTGGCGGTCACGCCAACATCACCTGCCAACTATGCCAGAACCACTTGGCGGACACCATGGAAACACCTGTCGGGCCTGCCGGAACCACCTATCAGACGTGCCAGAACCATGTGCCTGAGATGCCGGAACCACACCCCGAACAGACCGAAACCACCTGACAGACCCGCCTGAACCACCTGCCGAGCACGCCGGAACCACCTACTCGACTCGCTGGAACCACCTACCTGACACGCTAAAATCACCTGCCGGGTATGCCACAACCACTTGGTGGACACTCCGGAATCATCTGCCGGACATGCCAGAACCAGCTCTCAGACACACCAGAACCACGTGCCAGACACGCCGGAATCACCTGCTGAGCATGCCTGAGCCAAAAGCTCGACTTGCAAGAAACACCTGCCAGACACGCCAAAATCACCTGCCGGGTACGCCACAACCACGTGGCGGACACTCCTGAATCACATGTCGGGCATGACAGAACCAACTCTCAGACGTGAAAGAACCTCGTGCCGGACACGCCAGAACCACCTGCCGGACAGACCGGAAACCCCTGCTGGACACGCCGGAACCACCGGCTCGACTCGCCGGAACCACCGCCGGACATGCAAAATGACCTGCCAGCTAGGCCAGAACCACTTGGCGAACACTCCGGAATCAGCCGTCGGGCATGCCGGAACCACCTCTCAGACTTGCCAGAACCATGTTCTGGACACTCCGGTACCACCTGCCGAGTATGCCGGAACCACCTGATCCACTCCCCAGAAGCACCTGCTGGACACGCCAGAATCACCTGCCGGCTACGCCAGAACCACTCGGCAGACACTCCGGAACCACCTGCCGGGCATGCCGGAACAACCTCTCAGAGGTGCCAGAACCACATGCCGGACACTCCGGAATCACCTGCCGGGCATCCCGGAACCATCTCTCAGACTTGCCAGAACTATGTTCCGGACACGCCGGTACCACCTGCCGAGCTCGCCGGAACCACCTGCTGGACACGCCAAAATCACTTGCCAGCTACGCAAGAACCATGCGGCAGACACTCCGGAATCACCTGCCGGGCTGGCTGGAACCACCTGCCGGTCACGCCAACATCACCTTTCAGCTACGCCAGAACCACTTGGCGGACACTCCCGAAACACCTGTCGGGCCGGCCGGAACCACCTCTCAGACGTGCCAGAACCATGTGCCTGAGATGCCGGAACCACTCCCCGAACAGACCGAAACCACCTGCCAGACCCGCCTGAACCCCCTGGCGAGCACGCCTGATCCACCTGCTCAACTAGCCGGAACCACCTTCCTGACACGCCAAATCACCTGTCAGGTATACCAGAACCACTTGGTGGACACTCCGGAATCATCTGCCGGACATGCCAGAAACAGCTCTCAGACACACCAGAACCACGTGCCAGAGACGCCGGAAGCACCAGCTGAGCATGCCTGAGCCACCTGCTCGACTCTCAAGAAACACCTGTCGGACATGCCAAAATCACCTGCCGGGTACGCCAGAAACACTTGGCGGACGCTCCGGAATCGCTTGTCGGGCGTGCCGGAACCACCTCTCAGACTTGCCAGAACCATGTTCTTTACTCGCCGGTACCACCTGCCGAGTATGCCGGAACCAGCTGATCCACTCCACAGAACCACCTAGTGGACACGGCAAAATCAACTGCCGGCTACGCCGGAACCACCGGCTCGACTCGACGGAACCACCACCGGACATGCAAAATGACCTGCCGGCTATGCCAGAACCACTTGGCGAACACTCCGGAATCACCTGTCGGGCATGCCAGAACCACCTCTCAGAATTGCCAGAACCATGTTCCGGACACTCCGGTACCACCTGCCGAGTATGCCGGAACCAGCTGATCCACTCCCCAGAACCACCTGATGGACACGCCAGAATCAGCTGCCGGCTACGCCAGAACCACTTGGCAGACACTCCGGAATCACATGACAGGCATTCCGGAATCACCTCTCAGAGGTGCCAGAAGCAAATGCCGGAGACTCCGGTATCACCTGCCGGGCATGCCGGAACCACCTCTCAGAGGTGCCAGAACCACATGCCGGACACTCCGGAATCACCTGCCGGGCATGCCGGAACCACCTGCCGGACATGCTGGAACCACCGGCTCGACTCGCCGGAACCATTGCCGGACATGCAAAATCACCTGCTGGCTACGGCAGAACCACTTGGCGAACACTCCCTAATCACCTGCCGGGCATGGCGGAACCACCTCTCAGACATGCCGGAGACACATGCCAATGACACCGGAAGCACCTGCTGAGCACGCCAGAACCACCTGCTCGACTAGCCAAAACCACCTGCTGGGCACGCCAAAATCACCTGCCGGCTACGCCACAACCATTTGGTGAACTCTTCGGAATCACGTGTCGGGCCGGCCGGAACCACCTATCAGACGTGCCAGAACCGTGTACCTGAGATGCCGGAACCACACCCCGAACAGACCGAAACCACCTGCCAGACCCGCCTGAACCACCTGCCGAGCACGCCGGAACCACCTTTCGACTCGCCGGAACCACCTGCCTGACACGCTAAAATCACCTGCCGGGTATGCCACAACCACTTGGTCGACACTCCGGAATCATCTGCCGGACATGCCAGAACCAGCTCTCAGACACACCAGAACCACGTGCCAGACATGCCGGAAGCACGTGCTGAGCATGCCTGAGCCAAATGCTCGACTTGCAAGAAACACCTGCCAGACACGCCAAAATCACTTGCCGGGTACGCCAGAACCACGTGGCGGACACTCCGGAATCACCTGTCGGGCATGCCGGAACCAACTCTCAGACGTGCCAGAACCTCGTGCCGGTCACGCCAGAACCACCTGCCGGACACGACAGAACCACCGGCTCGACTCGCCAGAACCACAGCCGGACATGCAAAATGACCTGCCGGCTACGCCAGAACCACTTGGCGAACACTCCGGAATCACCTGTCGGGCATGCCGGAACCACCTCTCAGACTTGCCAGAACCATGTTCCGGACACGCCAGTAACACCTGCAGAGTATGCCGGAACCATCTGATCCACTCCTCAGAACCACCTGCTGGACACGCCAGAATCATCTGCCGACTACGCCAGAACCACTCGGCAGACACGCCGTAACCACCTGCCGGGCATGCCGGAACCACCTCTCAGAGGTGCCAGAACCACATGCCGGACACTCGAGAATCACCTGCCGGGCATGCCGGAACCACCTGCCGGACATGGCGGAACCAGCAGCTGGACTCGCCGGAACCATTGCTGGACATGCAAAATCACCTGTCCGCTATGCCAGAACCACTTGGCGGACACCATGGAAACACCGGTCGGGCCGGCCGGAACCACCTATCAGACGTGCCAGAACCATGTGCCTGAGATGCCGGAACCACACCCCGAACAGACCGAAACCACCTGCCAGACCCTTCTGAACCACCTGCCGAGCACGCCTGATCCACCTTCTCAACCAGCCGGAACAAACTTCCTGACATGCCAAAATCACCTGCCAGGTATACCAGAATCACTTGGTGGACACTCCGGAATCATCTGCCGGAGATGCCAGAACCAGCTCTCAGACACACCAGAACCACGTGCCAGAGACGCCGGAAGCACCAGCTGAGCATGCCTGAGCCACCTGCTCGACTCGCAAGAAACACCTGTCGGACATGCCAAAATCACCTGCCGGGTACGCCAGAAACACTTGGCGGATGCTCCGGAATCACCTGTCGGGCGTGCCGGAACCACCTGATCCACTCCCCAGAACCACCTGCTGGACATGCCGGAATCACCTGCCGGGTACGCCAGAAACACTTGGCGGATGCTCCGGAATCACCTGTCGGGCGTGCCGGAACCACCTCTCAGACTTGCCAGAACCATGTTCTGGACACGCCGGTACCACCTGCCGAGTATGCCGGAACCAGCTGATCCACTCGACAGAACCACCTAGTGGACACGCCAAAATCAACTGCCGGCTACGCCAGAACCACTCGGCAGACACTCCGGAATCACATGCCATGCATTCCGGAACCACCTCTCAGAGGTGCCAGAACCATATGCCGGACACTCCGGTATCACTTGCCGGGCATGCCGGAACCACCTCTAAGAGGTGCCAGAACCACATGCTGGACACTCCGGAATGACCTGCGGGGCATGCCGGAACCACCTGCCGGATATGGCGGAACCACCGGCTCGACTCGACGGAACCATTGCCGGCCATGCAAAATCACCTGCCGGCTACGGCAGAACCACTTGGCGAACACTCCGGAATCACCTGCCGGGCATGGCGGAGCCACCTCTCAGACATGCCGGAACCACAGGCCAATCACACCGGAAGCACCTGCCGAGCACGCCAGAACCACCTGCTCGACTCGCCAAAACCACCTGCTGGACACGCCAAAATCCCCTGCCGGCTACGCCACAACCATTTGGTGAACTCTTTGGAATCACCTGCCGGGCTGGCTGGAACCACCTGCCGGTCACGCCAACATCACCTGCCAGCTATGCCAGAACCACTTGGCGGACACCATGGAAACACCTGTCGGGCCGGCCGGAACCACCTCTCAGACGTGCCAGAACCATGTGCCTGAGACGCCGGAACCACACCCCGAACAGACCGAAACCACCTGCCAGACCCGCCTGAACCACCTGCCGAGCACGCCGGAACCACCTAGTCGACTCGCTGGAACCACCTACCTAACACGCTAAAATCACCTGCCGGGTATGCCACAACCACTTGGTGGACACTCCGGAATCATCTGCCGGACATGCCAGAACCAGCTCTCAGACACACCAGAACCACGTGCCAGACACGCCGGAAGCACCTGCTGAGCATGCCTGAGCCAAATGCTCGACTTGCAAGAAACACCTGCCAGACACGCCAAAATCACCTGCCGGGTACACCAGAACCACGTGGCGGACACTCCGGAATCAGCTGTCGGGCATGCCGGAACCAACTCTCAGACGTGCCAGAACCTCGTGCCGGTCACACCAGAACCACCTGACGGACAGACCTTAAAAACCTGCTGCGCACGCCAAAATCACCTCCCGGCTACCTCACAACCATTTGGTGAACTCTTCGGAATCACCTGCCGGGCTGGCAGGAACCACCTGCCGGTCACGCCAACATCACCTGCCAGCTATGCCAGAACCACTTGGCGGACACCATGGAAACACCTGTCGGGCCGGCCGGAACCACCTCTCAGACGTGCCAGAACCATGTGCCTGAGATGCCGGAACCACACCCCGAACAGACCGAAACCACCTGCCAGACCCGCCTGAACCACCTGCCGAGCACGCCGGAACCACCTACTCGACTCGCCGGAACCACCTACTTGACACGCTAAAATCACCTGCCGGGTATGCCACAACCACTTGGTGGACACTCCGGAATCATCTGCCGGACATGCCAACACCAGCTCTCAGACACACAAGAACCACGTGCCGGTCACGCCGGAAGCACCTGCTGATCATGCCTGAGCCACATGCTCGACTTGCAAGAAACACCTGCCAGACACGCCAAAATCACCTGCCGGGTACGCCAGAACCACGATGCGGACACTCCTGAATCACATGTGGGGCATGCCGGAACCAACTCTCAGACGTGCCAGAACCTCGTGCTGGACACGCCAGAACCACCTGCCGGACAGACCGGAACCACCTGCTGGACACGCCGGAACCACCGGCTCGACTCGCCGGAACCACCGCCGGACATGCAAAATGACCTGCCGGCTACACCAGAACCACTTGGCGAACACTCCAGAATCACCTGTCGGGCATGCCGGAACCATCTCTCAGACTTGCCAGAACCATGTTCCGGACACGCCGGTACCACCTGCCGAGTATGCAGGAACCACATGATCCACTCCCCAGAACCACCTGCTGGACACGCCAGAATCACCTGCCGGCTACGCCAGAACCACTCGGCAGACACTCCGGAACCACCTGCCGGGCATGCCAGAACCACCTCTCAGAGGTGCCAGAACCACATGCCGGACACTCCGGAATCACCTGCCGGGCATGCCGGAACCATCATTCAGACATGCCAGAACCATGTTCCGGACACGCCGGTACAACCTGCCGAGCTCGCCGGAACCACCTGCTGGACACGCCAAACTCAACTGCCGGCTACGCCAGAACCACACAGCAGACACTCCGGAAACACCTCTCAGGCCGGCCAGAACCACCTCTCAGACATGCCAGAACCATGTGCCTGAGATGCCGGAACCCCTCCCCGAACAGACCGAAACCACCTGCCAGACCCGCCTGAACCCCCTGGCGAGCACGCCTGATCCACCTGCTCAACTAGCCGGAACCACCTTCCTGACACGCCAAAATCACCTGCCGGCTACGCCACAACCATTTGGTGAACTCTTCGGAATCACCTGCCGGGCTGGCTCCAGAACCACTCGGCAGACACTCCGGAACCACCTGCCGGGCATGCCGGAACCAGCTCTCAGACACACCAGAACCACGTGCCAGAGACGCCGGAAGCACCAGCTGAGCATGCCTGAGCCACCTGCTCGACTCGCAAGAAACACCTGTCGGACATGCCAAAATCACCTGCAGGGTACGCCAGAAACACTTGGCGGACGCTCCGGAATCACCTGTCGGGCGTGACGGAACCACCTCTCAGACTTGCCAGAACCATGTTCTGGACACGCCGGTACCACCTGCCGAGTATGCCGGAACCAGCTGATCCACTCCCCAGAACCACCTAGTGGACACGCCAAGAGCAAATGCCGGCTACGCCGGAACCAAAGGCTCGACTAGCCGGAACCACCGCCGGACATGCAAAATGAGCTGCCGGCTACGCCAGAACCACTTGGCGAAACCTCCGGAATCACCTGTCGGGCATGCTGGTACCACCTCTCAGACTTGCCAGAACCATGTTCCGGACACGCCGGTACACCCTGCAGAGTATGCCGGAACCACCTGATCCACTCCTCAGAACGACCTGCTGGACACGCCACAATCACCTGCAGACTACGCCAGAACCACTTGGCAGACACGCAGGAACCACCTGCCGGGCATGCCGGAACCACCTCTCAGAGGTGCCAGAACCACATGCCGGACACTCCGGAATCACCTGCCGGGCATGCCGGAACCATCTCTCAGACGTGCCAGAACCATGTTCCGGACACGCTGGTACCACCTGCCGAGCTCGCCGGAACCACCTGCTGGACACGCCAAAATCACCTGCCGGCTACGCCAGAACCACGTGGCAGACACTCCGGAATCACCTGCCGGGCTGGCTGGAAACACCTGCCGGTCACGCCAAAATCACCTTTCAGCTACACCTGAACCACTTGGCGGACACTCCGGAAACACCTGTCGGGCCGGCCGGAACCACCTCTCAGACGTGCCAGAACCATGTGCCTGAGATGCCGGAACCACTCCCCGAACAGACCGAAACCACCTGCCAGACCCGCCTGAACCCCCTGGCGAGCACGCCTGATCCACCTGCTCAACTAGCCGGAACCACCTTCCTGACACGCCAAAATCACCTGCCAGGTATACCAGAACCACTTGGTGGACACTCCGGAATCATCTGCCGCACATGCCAGAACCAGCTCTGAGACACACCAGATCCACGTGCCAGAGATGCAGGAAGCACCAGCTGAGCATGCCTCAGCCACCTGCTCGACTCCCAAGAAACACCTGTCGGACATGCCAAAATCACCTGCCGGGTACGCCAGAAACACTTGGCGGACGCTCTGGAATCTCCTGTCGGACGTGCCGGAACCACCTCTCAGACTTTCCAGAACCATGTTCTGGACACGCCGGTACCACCTGCCGAGTATGCCGGAACCAGCTGATCCACTCCCCAGAACCACCTAGTGGACACGCCAAAATCAACTGCCGGCTACGCCAGAACCACTCGGCAGACACTCCGGAATCACATGCCAGGCATTCCGGAACCACCTCTCAGAGGTGCCAGAACCAAATGCCGGAGACTCCGGTATCAGCTGCCGGGCATGCCGGAACCACCTCTCAGAGGTGCCAGAACCACATGCCGGACACTCCGGAATCACCTGCCGGGCATGCTGGAACCACGTGCTGGACATGCCGGAACCACCTGCTGGACATGCCGGAACCACCTGCCGGACATGGGAAATCACCTGCCGGCTACGCCAGAACCACTTGGCTAACACTCCGGTATCACCTGCCGGGCATGCCGGAACCACCTCTAAGAGGTGCCAGAACCACATGCCGGACACTCCGGAATCACCTGCCGGGCATGCCGGAACCACCTGCCGGTCATGCCGGAACCACCGGCTCGACTCGCCGGAACCATTGCCGGACATGCAAAATCACCTGCCGGCTATGCCAGAACCACTTGGGGAACACTCCGGAATCACCTGCCGGGCATGGCGGAACCACCTCTCAGACATGCCGGAACCACATGCCAATGACACCGGAAGCACCTGCCGAGCACGCCAGAACCACCTGCTCGACTCGCCAAAACCACCTGCTGGACACGCCAAAATCACCTGCCGGCTACCCCACAACCATTTGGTGAAGACTTCGGAATCACCTGCCGGGCTGGCTGGAACCACCTGCCGGTCACGACAACATCACCTGCCAGCTATGCCAGAACCACTTGGCGGACACCATGGAAACACCTGTCGGGCCGGCCGGAAAAACCTCTCAGACGTGCCAGAACCAGGTGCCTGAGATGCCGGAACCACTCCCCGAACAGACCGAAACCACCTGCCAGACCCGCCTGAACCCCCCGGCGAGCACACCTGATCCACCTGCTCAACTAGCCGGAACCACCTTCCTGACACACCAAAATCACCTGCCAGGTATACCAGAACCACTTGGTGGACACTCCGGAATCATCTGCCGCACATGCCAGAACCAGCTCTGAGACACACCAGAACCACGTGCCAGAGACGCAGGAAGCACCAGCTGAGCATGCCTGAGCCACCTGCTCGACTCGCAAGAAACACCTGTCGGACATGCCAAAATCACCTGCCGGGTACGCCAGAAACACTTGGCGGACGCTCCGGAATCACCTGTCGGGCGTGCCGGAACCACCTCTCAGACTTGCCAGAACCATGTTCTGGACACGCCGGTACCACCTGCCGAGTATGCGGGAACCAGCTGATCCACTCCCCAGAACCACCTAGTGGACACGCCAAAATCAACAGCCGGCTACTCCGGAACCACTGGCTTCACTCGCCGGAACCACCGCCGGACATGCAAAATGACCTGCCGGCTACGCCAGAACCACTTGGCGAACACTCCGGAATCACCTGTCGGGCATGCCGGAACCACCTCTCAGACTTGCCAGAATCGTGTTCCGGACACGCCGGTACCACCTGCCGAGTATGCCGGAACCACCTGATCCACTTCCCAGAAACACCTGCTGAACACCCCAGAATCACCTGCCAGCTACGCCAGAAGGACTCGGCAGACACTCCGGAACCACCTGCCGGGCATGCCGTAACCACCTCTCAGAGGTGCCAGAACCACATGCCGGACACTCCGGAATCACCTGCCGGACATTCCGGAACCACCGGCTCGACTCGCCGGAACCAATGCCGGACATGCAAAATTACCTGCCGGCTACGCCAGAACCACTTGGCGAACACTCCGGTATCACCTGCCGGGCATGCCGGAACCACCTCTCAGACTTGCCAGAATCGTGTTCCGGACATGCCGGTACCAACTGCTGAGTATGCCGGAACCAGCTGATCCACACCCCAGAACCACCTAGTGGACACGCCAAAATCAACTGCCGGCTACGCCAGAACCACTCGGCAGACACTCCGGTATCACCAGCCGGGCATGCCGGAACCACGTCTCAGAGGTGCCAGAACCACATGCCGGACACTCCGGAATCACCTGCCGGGCATGCCGGAACCACCTGCCGGACATGCCGGAACCACCTGCCGGACATTCCGGAACCACCGGCTAGACTCGCCGGAACCATTGCCGGACATGCAAAATCACCTGCCGGCTACGCCAGAACCACTTGGCGAATACTCCGGAATCATCTGCCGGGCATGGCGGAGCCACCTCTCAGACATGCCGGAACCACATGCCAATGACACCGGAAGCACCTGCCGAGCACGCCAGAACCACCTGCTCGACTCGCCAAAACCACCTGCTGGACACGCCAAAATAACCTGCCGGCTACGAAACAACCATTTGGTGAACTCTTCGGAATCACCTGTCGGGCGTGCCGGAACCACCTCTCAGACTTGCCAGCACCATGTTCTGGACACGCCGGTACCACCTGCCGAGTATGCCGGAACCAGCTGATCCATTCCCCAGAACCACCTGCTGGACACGCCAGAATCACCTGCCGACTACGCCAGAACCACTCGGCAGAACCTCCGGAACCACCTGCCGGGCATGCCGGACGCATCTCTCAGAGGTGCCAGAACCACATGCCGGACACTCCGGAATCACCTGCCGGGCATGCCGGAACCACCTCTCAGAGGTGCCAGAACCACATGCCGGACACTCCGGAATCACCTGCCTGGCATTCCGGAACCATCTCTAATACGTGCCAGAACCATGTTCCGGACACGCTGGTACCTCCTGCCGAGCTCGCCGGAAACACCTGCTGGACACGCCAAAATCACCTGCCAGCTACGCCAGAACCACATGGCAGACACTCCGGAATCACCTGCCGGGCTGGCTGGAACCACCTGCCGGTCACGCCAACATCACCTCTCAGCTACGCCAGAAACACTTGGCGGACACTCCGGAAACACCTCTCCGGCCGGCCGGAACCACCTATCAGACGTGCCAGAACCATGTGCCTGAGAGGCCGGAACCACTCCCCGAACAGACCGAAACCACCTGCCAGACCCGCCTGAACCCCCTGGCGAGCACGCCTGATCCACCTGCTCAACTAGCCGGAACCAACTTCCTGACACGCCAAAATCACCTGCCAGGTATACCAGAACCACTTGGTGGACACTCCGGAATCATCTGCCGGACATGCCAGAACCAGCTCTCAGACACACCAGAACCACATGCCAGAGACGCCGGAAGCACCAGCTGAGCATGCCTCAGCCACCTGCTCGACTCGCAAGATACACCTGTCGGACAGGCGAAAATCACCTGC
Organism: Equus caballus; assembly: GCF_041296265.1. Lineage (NCBI taxonomy): Eukaryota > Metazoa > Chordata > Mammalia > Perissodactyla > Equidae > Equus > Equus caballus. Next base: position 9,791,323 of record NC_091697.1, read on the forward strand.
CGGGTACGCCAGAAACACTTGGCGGACGCTCCGGAATCACCTGTCGGGCGTGCCGGAACCACCTCTCAGACTTGCCAGAACCATGTTCTGGACACGCCGGTACCACCTGCCGAGTATGCCGGAACCAGCTGATCCACTCCCCAGAACCACCTAGTGGACACGCCAAAATCAACTGCCGGCTATGCCAGAACCACTCGGCAGACACTCCGGAATCACATGCCAGGCATTCCGGAACCACCTCTCAGAGGTGCCAGAACCAAATGCCGGACACTCCGGTATCACCTGCCGGGCATGCCGGAACCACCTCTCAGAGTTGCCAGAACCACACGCCGGACACTCCGGAATCACCTGCCGGGCATGCTGGAACCACGTGCTGGACATGCCGGAACCACCAGCCGGACATGCCGGAACCACCTGCCGGACATTCCGGAACCACGGCTCGACTCGCCGGAACCATTGCCGGACATGGAAAATCACCTGCCAGCTACGCCAGAGCCACTTGGCTAACACGCCGGTATCACCTGACGGGCATGCTGGAACCACCTCTAAGAGGTGCCAGAACCACATGCCGGACACTCCGGAATCACCTGCGGGGCATGCCGGAACCACCTGCCGGACATGCCGGAACCACCGGCTCGACTCGCCGGAACCATTGCCGGACATGCAAAATCACCTGCCGGCTATGCCAGAACCACTTGGGGAACACTCCGGAATCACCTGCCGGGCATGGCGGAACCACCTCTCAGACATGCCGGAACCACATACCAATGACACCGGAAGCACCTGCCGAGCACGCCAGAACCACCTGCTCGACTCACCAAAACCACCTGCTGGACACGCCAAAATCACCTGCCGGCTACCCCACAACCATTTGGTGAAGACTTCGGAATCACCTGCCGGGCTGGCTGGAACCATCTGCCGGTCACGCCAACATCACCTGCCAGCTATGCCAGAACCACTTGGCGGACACCATGGAAACACCTGTCGGGCCGGCCGGAACCACCTATCAGACGTGCCAGAACCATGTGCCTCAGATGCCGGAACCACACCCCGAACAGACCGAAACCACCTGCCAGACCCGCCTGAACCACCTGCCGAGCACGCCGGAACCACCTACTCGACTCGCCGGAAGCACCTACCTGACACGCTAAAATCTCATGCCGGGTATGCCACAACCACTTGGTGGACACTCCGGAATCATCTGCCGGACGTGCCAGAACCAGCTCTCAGACACACCAGAACGACGGGCCGGACAGGCCGGAAGCACCTGCTGATCATGCCTGAGCCAATGCTCGACTTGCAAGGAACACCTGCCAGACACGCCAAAATCACCTGCCGGGTACGCCAGAACCACGTGGCGCACACTCCGGAATCACCTGTCGGGCATGCCGGAACCAACTCTCAGACATGCCAGAACCTCGTGCCGGACACGCCAGAACCACCTGCCGGAAAGTCCGGAAACACCTGCTGGACACGCCAGAACCACCCGGCAGACACTCCGGAATCACATGCCAGGCATCCCGGAACCACCTCTAAGAGGTGCCAGAACCAAAAGCCGGAAACTCCAGTATCACCTGCCGGGCATGCCGGAACCACCTATCAGACGTGCCAGAACCACATGCCGGACACTCCGGAATCACCCGCCGGGCATGCCGGAACCACCTGCCGGACATGCCGGAACCACCGGCTCGACTCGCCGGAACCATTGCCGGACATGCAAAATCACCTGCCGGCTACGCCAGAACCACTTGGCGAACACTCCGGAATCACCTGCCGGGCATGGCGGAACCACCTCTCAGACATGCCGGAACCACATGCCAATGACACCGGAAGCACCTGCCGAGCACGCCAGAACCACCTGCTCGACTCGCCAAAACCACCTGCTGGACATGCCTAAATCACCTGCCGGCTACGCCACAACCATTTGGTGAACACTTCGGAATCACCTGCCGGGCTGGCTGGAACCATCTGCCGGTCACGCCAACATCACCTCTCAGCTACGCCAGAACCACATGGCAGACACTCCGGAATCACCTGCCGGGCTGGCTGGAACCACCTGCCGGTCACGCCAACATCACCTCTCAGCTACGCCAGAACCACTTGGCGGACACTCCGGAAACACCTCTCCGGCCGGCCGGAACCACCTATCAGACGTGCCAGAACCATGTGCCTGAGAGGCCGGAACCAATCCCCGAACAGACCGAAACCACCTGCCAGACCTGCCTGAACCCCCTGGCGAGCACGCCTGATCCACCTGCTCAACTAGCCGGAACCACCTTCCTGACACGCCAAAATCACCTGCCGGCTACCCCACAACCATTTGGTGAAGACTTCGGAATCACCTGCCGGGCTGGCTGGAACCATCTGCCGGTCACGCCAACATCACCTGCCAGCTATGCCAGAACCACTTGGCGGACACCATGGAAACGCCTGTCGGGCCTGCCGCAACCACCTCTCAGACGTGCCAGAACCACATGCCGGACACTCCGGAATCACCTGTCGGGCATGCCGGAACCACCTCTCAGAGGTGCCAGAACCACATGCCGGACACTCCGGAATCACCTGCCGGGCATGCCGGAACCATCTCTCAGACGTGCCAGAACCATGTTCCGGACACGCCGGTACCACCTGCCGAGCTCGCCGGAACCACCTGCTGGACACGCCAAAATCACCTGCTGGCTACGCCAGAACCACTCGGCAGACACTCCGGAATCACCTGCCGGCCTGGCTGGAACCACCTGCCGGTCACGCCAACATCACATTTCAGCTACGCCAGAACCACTTGACGGACACTCCGGAAACACCTGTCGGGCCGGCCGGAACCACCTCTCAGACGTGCCAGAACCATGTGCCTGAGATGCCGGAGCCACTCCCCGAACAGACCGAAACCACCTGCCAGACCCGCCTGAACCCCCTGGCAAGCACGCCTCATCCAGCTGCTCAACTAGCCGGAACCACCTTCCTGACACGCCAAAATCACCTGCCAGGTATACCAGAACCACTTGGTGGACACTCCGGAATCACATGCCGGGCATGCCAGAACCATCTCTCAGACGTGCCAGAAGCATGTTCCGGACACGCCGGTACCACCTGCCGAGCTCGCCGGAACCACCTGCTGGACACGCCAAAATCACCTGACGGGTATGCCAGTACCACTCGGCAGACACTCCGGAATCACCTGCCAGTCCGGCTGGAACCACCTGCCGGTCACGCCAACATCACCTTTCAGCTACGCCAGAACCAGTTGGCGGACACTCCGGAAACACCTGTTGAGCCGGCCGGAACCACCTCTCAGACGTGCCAGAACCATGTGCCTCAGATGCCGGAACCACTCCCCGAACAGACCGAAACCACCTGCCAGACCCGCCTGAACCCCCTGGCGAGCACGCCTGATCCACCTGCTCAACTAGCCGGAACCACCTTCCTGACACGCCAAAATCACCTGCCAGGTATACCAGAACCACTTGGTGGACGCTCCGGGATCATCTGCCGGACATGCCAGAACCAGCTCTCAGACACACCTGAATCACGTGCCAGAGACGCCGGAAGCACCAGCTGAGCATGCCTGAGCCACCTGCTCGACTCGCAAGAAACACCTGTCGGACATGCCAAAATCACCTGCCGGGTACGCCAGAAACACTTGGCGGACGCTCCGGAATCACCTGTCGGGCGTGCCGGAACCACCTCTCAGACTGGCCAGAACCATGTTCTGGACACGCCGGTACCACCTGCCGACTAAGCCGGAACCAGCTGATCCACTCCCCTGAACCACCTAGTGGACACGCCAAAATCAACTGCCGGCTACGCCAGAAGCACAGGCAGATACTCCGGAATCACATGCCAGGCATTCCGGAACCACCTGTCAGAGGTGCCAGAACCAAATGCCGGAGACTCCAGTATCACCTGCCGGGCATGCCGGAACCACCTCTAAGAGGTGCCAGAACCACATGCCGGACACTCTGGAATCACCTGCCGGGCGTGCCGGAACCACCTCTCAGACTTGCCAGAACCATGTTCTGGACACGCCGGTACCACCTGCCGAGTATGCCGGAACCAGCTGATCCACTCCCCAGAACCACCTAGTGGACACGCCAAGAGCAACTGCCGGCTACACCGGAACCACCGGCTCGACTCGCCGGAACCACCGCCGGACATGCAAAATGACCTGCCGGCTACGCCAGAACCACTTGGCGAACACTCCGGAATCACCTGTCGGGCATGCCGGAACCACCTCTCAGACTTGCCAGAACCATGTTCCGGACACGCCGGTACCACCTGCAGAGTATGCCGGAACCACCTGATCCACTCCTCAGAACCACCTGCTGGACACGCCACAATCACCTGCCGACTACGCCAGAACCACTCGGCAGACACGCCGGAACCACCTGCCGGGCATGCCGGAACCACCTCTCAGAGGTGCCAGAACCACATGCCGGACACTCCGGAATCACCTGCCGGGCATGCCGGAACCACCTGCCGGACATGCCGGAACCAGCGGCTCGACTCGCCGGAACCATTGCCGGACATGCAAAATCACCTGCCGGCTATGCCAGAACCACTTGGGGAACACTCCGGAATCACCTGCCGGGCATGGCGGAACCACCTCTCAGACATGCCGGAACCACATGCCGATGACACCGGAAGCACCTGCCGAGCACGCCAGAACCACCTGCTCGACTCGCCAAAACCACCTGCTGGACATGCCAAAATCAACTTCCGGCTACTCCACAAGCATTTGGTGAACACTTCGGAATCACATGCCGGGCTGACTGGAACCACCTGCCGGTCACGCCAACATCACCTGCCAGCTATGCCAGAACCACTTGGCGGACACCATGGAAACACCTGTCGGGCCGGCCGGAACCACCTATCAGACGTGCCAGAACCGTGTACCTGAGATGCCGGAACCACACCCCGAACAGACCGAAACCACCTGCCAGACCCGCCTGAACCACCTGCCGAGCACGCCGGAACCACCTTTCGACTCGCCGGAACCACCTGCCTGACACGCTAAAATCACCTGCCGGGTATGCCACAACCACTTGGTCGACACTCCGGAATCATCTGCCGGACATGCCAGAACCAGCTCTCAGACACACCAGAACCACGTGCCAGACATGCCGGAAGCACGTGCTGAGCATGCCTGAGCCAAATGCTCGACTTGCAAGAAACACCTGCCAGACACGCCAAAATCACCTGCCGGGTACGCCAGAACCACGTGGCGGACACTCCGGAATCACCTGTCGGGCATGCCGGAACCAACTCTCAGACGTGCCAGAACCTCGTGCCGGTCACGCCAGAACCACCTGCCGGACACGCCAGAACCACCGGCTCGACTCGCCGGAACCACCGCCGGACATGCAAAATGACCTGCCGGCTACGCCAGAACCACTTGGCGAACACTCCGGAATCACCTGTCGGGCATGCCGGAACCACCTCTCAGACTTGCCAGAACCATGTTCCGGACACGCCGGTACCACCTGCAGAGTATGCCGGAACCACCTGATCCACTCCTCAGAACCACCTGCTGGACACGCCACAATCACCTGCCGACTACGCCAGAACCACTCGGCAGACACGCCGGAACCACCTGCCGGGCATGCCGGAACCACCTCTCAGAGGTGCCAGAACCACATGCCGGACACTCCGGAATCACCTGCCGGGCATGCCGGAACCACCTGCCGGACATGCCGGAACCAGCAGCTCGACTCGCCGGAACCATTGCTGGACATGCAAAATCACCTGTCCGCTATGCCAGAACCACTTGGCGGACACCATGGAAACACCGGTCGGGCCGGCCGGAACCACCTATCAGACGTGCCAGAACCATGTGCCTGAGATGCCGGAACCACACCCCGAACAGACCGAAACCACCTGCCAGACCCTTCTGAACCACCTGCCGAGCACGCCTGATCCACCTTCTCAACCAGCCGGAACAAACTTCCTGACATGCCAAAATCACCTGCCAGGTATACCAGAATCACTTGGTGGACACTCCGGAATCATCTGCCGGAGATGCCAGAACCAGCTCTCAGACACACCAGAACCACGTGCCAGAGACGCCGGAAGCACCAGCTGAGCATGCCTGAGCCACCTGCTCGACTCGCAAGAAACACCTGTCGGACATGCCAAAATCACCTGCCGGGTACGCCAGAAACACTTGGCGGATGCTCCGGAATCACCTGTCGGGCGTGCCGGAACCACCTGATCCACTCCCCAGAACCACCTGCTGGACATGCCGGAATCACCTGCCGGGTACGCCAGAAACACTTGGCGGATGCTCCGGAATCACCTGTCGGGCGTGCCGGAACCACCTCTCAGACTTGCCAGAACCATGTTCTGGACACGCCGGTACCACCTGCCGAGTATGCCGGAACCAGCTGATCCACTCGACAGAACCACCTAGTGGACACGCCAAAATCAACTGCCGGCTACGCCAGAACCACTCGGCAGACACTCCGGAATCACATGCCATGCATTCCGGAACCACCTCTCAGAGGTGCCAGAAACATATGCCGGACACTCCGGTATCACTTGCCGGGCATGCCGGAACCACCTCTAAGAGGTGCCAGAACCACATGCTGGACACTCCGGAATGACCTGCGGGGCATGCCGGAACCACCTGCCGGACATGGCGGAACCACCGGCTCGACTCGACGGAACCATTGCCGGCCATGCAAAATCACCTGCCGGCTACGGCAGAACCACTTGGCGAACACTCCGGAATCACCTGCCGGGCATGGCGGAGCCACCTCTCAGACATGCCGGAACCACAGGCCAATCACACCGGAAGCACCTGCCGAGCACGCCAGAACCACCTGCTCGACTCGCCAAAACCACCTGCTGGACACGCCAAAATCCCCTGCCGGCTACGCCACAACCATTTGGTGAACTCTTTGGAATCACCTGCCGGGCTGGCTGGAACCACCTGCCGGTCACGCCAACATCACCTGCCAGCTATGCCAGAACCACTTGGCGGACACCATGGAAACACCTGTCGGGCCGGCCGGAACCACCTCTCAGACGTGCCAGAACCATGTGCCTGAGACGCCGGAACCACACCCCGAACAGACCGAAACCACCTGCCAGACCCGCCTGAACCACCTGCCGAGCACGCCGGAACCACCTAGTCGACTCGCTGGAACCACCTACCTAACACGCTAAAATCACCTGCCGGGTATGCCACAACCACTTGGTGGACACTCCGGAATCATCTGCCGGACATGCCAACACCAGCTCTCAGACACACAAGAACCACGTGCCGGTCACGCCGGAAGCACCTGCTGATCATGCCTGAGCCACATGCTCGACTTGCAAGAAACACCTGCCAGACACGCCAAAATCACCTGCCGGGTACGCCAGAACCACGATGCGGACACTCCTGAATCACATGTGGGGCATGCCGGAACCAACTCTCAGACGTGCCAGAACCTCGTGCTGGACACGCCAGAACCACCTGCCGGACAGACCGGAACCACCTGCTGGACACGCCGGAACCACCGGCTCGACTCGCCGGAACCACCGCCGGACATGCAAAATGACCTGCCGGCTACACCAGAACCACTTGGCGAACACTCCAGAATCACCTGTCGGGCATGCCGGAACCATCTCTCAGACTTGCCAGAACCATGTTCCGGACACGCCGGTACCACCTGCCGAGTATGCAGGAACCACATGATCCACTCCCCAGAACCACCTGCTGGACACGCCAGAATCACCTGCCGGCTACGCCAGAACCACTCGGCAGACACTCCGGAACCACCTGCCGGGCATGCCAGAACCACCTCTCAGAGGTGCCAGAACCACATGCCGGACACTCCGGAATCACCTGCCGGGCATTCCGGAACCATCTCTCAGACATGCCAGAACCATGTTCCGGACACGCCGGTACAACCTGCCGAGCTCGCCGGAACCACCTGCTGGACACGCCAAACTCAACTGCCGGCTACGCCAGAACCACACAGCAGACACTCCGGAAACACCTCTCAGGCCGGCCAGAACCACCTCTCAGACATGCCAGAACCATGTGCCTGAGATGCCGGAACCCCTCCCCGAACAGACCGAAACCACCTGCCAGACCCGCCTGAACCCCCTGGCGAGCACGCCTGATCCACCTGCTCAACTAGCCGGAACCACCTTCCTGACACGCCAAAATCACCTGCCGGCTACGCCACAACCATTTGGTGAACTCTTCGGAATCACCTGCCGGGCTGGCTCCAGAACCACTCGGCAGACACTCCGGAACCACCTGCCGGGCATGCCGGAACCAGCTCTCAGACGTGCCAGAACCTCGTGCCGGTCACACCAGAACCACCTGACGGACAGACCTTAAAAACCTGCTGCGCACGCCAAAATCACCTCCCGGCTACGCCACAACCATTTGGTGAACTCTTCGGAATCACCTGCCGGGCTGGCTGGAACCACCTGCCGGTCACGCCAACATCACCTGCCAGCTATGCCAGAACCACTTGGCGGACACCATGGAAACACCTGTCGGGCCGGCCGGAACCACCTCTCAGACGTGCCAGAACCATGTGCCTGAGATGCCGGAACCACACCCCGAACAGACCGAAACCACCTGCCAGACCCGCCTGAACCCCCTGGCGAGCACGCCTGATCCACCTGCTCAACTAGCCGGAACCACCTTCCTGACACGCCAAAATCACCTGCCGGCTACGCCACAACCATTTGGTGAACTCTTCGGAATCACCTGCCGGGCTGGCTCCAGAACCACTCGGCAGACACTCCGGAATCACCTGCCGGGCATGCCGGAACCAGCTCTCAGACACACCAGAACCACGTGCCAGAGACGCCGGAAGCACCAGCTGAGCATGCCTGAGCCACCTGCTCGACTCGCAAGAAACACCTGTCGGACATGCCAAAATCACCTGCAGGGTACGCCAGAAACACTTGGCGGACGCTCCGGAATCACCTGTCGGGCGTGCCGGAACCACCTCTCAGACTTGCCAGAACCATGTTCTGGACACGCCGGTACCACCTGCCGAGTATGCCGGAACCAGCTGATCCACTCCCCAGAACCACCTAGTGGACACGCCAAGAGCAAATGCCGGCTACGCCGGAACCAAAGGCTCGACTAGCCGGAACCACCACCGGACATGCAAAATGAGCTGCCGGCTACGCCAGAACCACTTGGCGAAACCTCCGGAATCACCTGTCGGGCATGCTGGTACCACCTCTCAGACTTGCCAGAACCATGTTCCGGACACGCCGGTACACCCTGCAGAGTATGCCGGAACCACCTGATCCACTCCTCAGAACGACCTGCTGGACACGCCACAATCACCTGCAGACTACGCCAGAACCACTTGGCAGACACGCAGGAACCACCTGCCGGGCATGCCGGAACCACCTCTCAGAGGTGCCAGAACCACATGCCGGACACTCCGGAATCACCTGCCGGGCATGCCGGAACCATCTCTCAGACGTGCCAGAACCATGTTCCGGACACGCTGGTACCACCTGCCGAGCTCGCCGGAACCACCTGCTGGACACGCCAAAATCACCTGCCGGCTACGCCAGAACCACGTGGCAGACACTCCGGAATCACCTGCCAGGCTGGCTGGAACCACCTGCCGGTCACGCCAAAATCACCTTTCAGCTACACCTGAACCACTTGGCGGACACTCCAGAAACACCTGTCGGGCCGGCCGGAACCACCTCTCAGACGTGCCAGAACCATGTGCCTGAGATGCCGGAACCACTCCCCGAACAGACCGAAACCACCTGCCAGACCCGCCTGAACCCCCTGGCGAGCACGCCTGATCCACCTGCTCAACTAGCCGGAACCACCTTCCTGACACGCCAAAATCACCTGCCAGGTATACCAGAACCACTTGGTGGACACTCCGGAATCATCTGCCGCACATGCCAGAACCAGCTCTGAGACACACCAGATCCACGTGCCAGAGATGCAGGAAGCACCAGCTGAGCATGCCTGAGCCACCTGCTCGACTCCCAAGAAACACCTGTCGGACATGCCAAAATCACCTGCCGGGTACGCCAGAAACACTTGGCGGACGCTCCGGAATCTCCTGTCGGACGTGCCGGAACCACCTCTCAGACTTTCCAGAACCATGTTCTGGACACGCCGGTACCACCTGCCGAGTATGCCGGAACCAGCTGATCCACTCCCCAGAACCACCTAGTGGACACGCCAAAATCAACTGCCGGCTACGCCAGAACCACTCGGCAGACACTCCGGAATCACATGCCAGGCATTCCGGAACCACCTCTCAGAGGTGCCAGAACCAAATGCCGGAGACTCCGGTATCACCTGCCGGGCATGCCGGAACCACCTCTCAGAGGTGCCAGAACCACATGCCGGACACTCCGGAATCACCTGCCGGGCATGCTGGAACCACGTGCTGGACATGCCGGAACCACCTGCTGGACATGCCGGAACCACCTGCCGGACATGGGAAATCACCTGCCGGCTACGCCAGAACCACTTGGCTAACACTCCGGTATCACCTGCCGGGCATGCCGGAACCACCTCTAAGAGGTGCCAGAACCACATGCCGGACACTCCGGAATCACCTGCCGGGCATGCCGGAACCACCTGCCGGTCATGCCGGAACCACCGGCTCGACTCGCCGGAACCATTGCCGGACATGCAAAATCACCTGCCGGCTATGCCAGAACCACTTGGGGAACACTCCGGAATCACCTGCCGGGCATGGCGGAACCACCTCTCAGACATGCCGGAACCACATGCCAATGACACCGGAAGCACCTGCCGAGCACGCCAGAACCACCTGCTCGACTCGCCAAAACCACCTGCTGGACACGCCAAAATCACCTGCCGGCTACCCCACAACCATTTGGTGAAGACTTCGGAATCACCTGCCGGGCTGGCTGGAACCACCTGCCGGTCACGACAACATCACCTGCCAGCTATGCCAGAACCACTTGGCGGACACCATGGAAACACCTGTCGGGCCGGCCGGAAAAACCTCTCAGACGTGCCAGAACCAGGTGCCTGAGATGCCGGAACCACTCCCCGAACAGACCGAAACCACCTGCCAGACCCGCCTGAACCCCCCGGCGAGCACACCTGATCCACCTGCTCAACTAGCCGGAACCACCTTCCTGACACACCAAAATCACCTGCCAGGTATACCAGAACCACTTGGTGGACACTCCGGAATCATCTGCCGCACATGCCAGAACCAGCTCTGAGACACACCAGAACCACGTGCCAGAGACGCAGGAAGCACCAGCTGAGCATGCCTGAGCCACCTGCTCGACTCGCAAGAAACACCTGTCGGACATGCCAAAATCACCTGCCGGGTACGCCAGAAACACTTGGCGGACGCTCCGGAATCACCTGTCGGGCGTGCCGGAACCACCTCTCAGACTTGCCAGAACCATGTTCTGGACACGCCGGTACCACCTGCCGAGTATGCGGGAACCAGCTGATCCACTCCCCAGAACCACCTAGTGGACACGCAAAAATCAACAGCCGGCTACTCCGGAACCACTGGCTTCACTCGCCGGAACCACCGCCGGACATGCAAAATGACCTGCCGGCTACGCCAGAACCACTTGGCGAACACTCCGGAATCACCTGTCGGGCATGCCGGAAGCACCTCTCAGACTTGCCAGAATCGTGTTCCGGACACGCCGGTACCACCTGCCGAGTATGCCGGAACCACCTGATCCACTTCCCAGAACCACCTGCTGAACACCCCAGAATCACCTGCCAGCTACGCCAGAAGGACTCGGCAGACACTCCGGAACCACCTGCCGGGCATGCCGTAACCACCTCTCAGAGGTGCCAGAACCACATGCCGGACACTCCGGAATCACCTGCCGGACATTCCGGAACCACCGGCTCGACTCGCCGGAACCAATGCCGGACATGCAAAATTACCTGCCGGCTACGCCAGAACCACTTGGCGAACACTCCGGTATCACCTGCCGGGCATGCCGGAACCACCTCTCAGACTTGCCAGAATCGTGTTCCGGACACGCCGGTACCAACTGCTGAGTATGCCGGAACCAGCTGATCCACACCCCAGAACCACCTAGTGGACACGCCAAAATCAACTGCCGGCTACGCCAGAACCACTCGGCAGACACTCCGGTATCACCAGCCGGGCATGCCGGAACCACGTCTCAGAGGTGCCAGAACCACATGCCGGACACTCCGGAATCACCTGCCGGGCATGCCGGAACCACCTGCCGGACATGCCGGAACCACCTGCCGGACATTCCGGAACCACCGGCTAGACTCGCCGGAACCATTGCCGGACATGCAAAATCACCTGCCGGCTACGCCAGAACCACTTGGCGAATACTCCGGAATCATCTGCCGGGCATGGCGGAGCCACCTCTCAGACATGCCGGAACCACATGCCAATGACACCGGAAGCACCTGCCGAGCACGCCAGAACCACCTGCTCGACTCGCCAAAACCACCTGCTGGACACGCCAAAATAACCTGCCGGCTACGAAACAACCATTTGGTGAACTCTTCGGAATCACCTGTCGGGCGTGCCGGAACCACCTCTCAGACTTGCCAGCACCATGTTCTGGACACGCCGGTACCACCTGCCGAGTATGCCGGAACCAGCTGATCCATTCCCCAGAATCACCTGCTGGACACGCCAGAATCACCTGCCGACTACGCCAGAACCACTCGGCAGAACCTCCGGAACCACCTGCCGGGCATGCCGGACCCATCTCTCAGAGGTGCCAGAACCACATGCCGGACACTCCGGAATCACCTGCCGGGCATGCCGGAACCACCTCTCAGAGGTGCCAGAACCACATGCCGGACACTCCGGAATCACCTGCCTGGCATTCCGGAACCATCTCCTATACGTGCCAGAACCATGTTCCGGACACGCTGGTACCTCCTTCCGAGCTCGCCGGAAACACCTGCTGGACACGCCAAAATCACCTGCCAGCTACGCCAGAACCACATGGCAGACACTCCGGAATCACCTGCCGGGCTGGCTGGAACCACCTGCCGGTCACGCCAACATCACCTCTCAGCTACGCCAGAAACACTTGGCGGACACTCCGGAAACACCTCTCCGGCCGGCCGGAACCACCTATCAGACGTGCCAGAACCATGTGCCTGAGAGGCCGGAACCACTCCCCGAACAGACCGAAACCACCTGCCAGACCCGCCTGAACCCCCTGGCGAGCACGCCTGATCCACCTGCTCAACTAGCCGGAACCACCTTCCTGACACGCCAAAATCACCTGCCGGCTACGCCACAACAATTTGGTGAACTCTTTGGAATCACCTGCCGGGCTGGCTCCAGAACCACTCGGCAGACACTCCGGAACCACCTGCCGGGCATGCCGGAACCACCTCTCAGACATGCCGGAACCACATGCCAATGACACCGGAAGCACCTGCCGAGCACGCCAGAACCACCTGCTCGACTCGCCAAAACCACCTGCTGGACCCGCCAAAATCACCTGCCGGCTACGCCACAACCATATGGTGAACTCTTCGGAATCACCTGCCGGGCTTGCTGGAACCACCTGCCGGTCACGCCAACATCACCTGCCAGCTATGCCAGAACCACTTGGCGGACACCATGGAAACACCTGTCGGGCCTGCCGCAACCACCTCTCAGACGTGCCAGAACCATCTGCCTGAGATACCGGAACCACTCCCCGAACAGACCGAAACCACCTGCCAGACCCGCCTGAACCCCCGGCGAGCACGCCTGATCCACCTGCTCAACTAGCCGGAACCAACTTCCTGACACGCCAAAATCACCTGCCAGGTATACCAGAACCACTTGGTGGACACTCCGGAATCATCTGCCGGACATGCCAGAACCAGCTCTCAGACACACCAGAACCACATGCCAGAGACGCCGGAAGCACCAGCTGAGCATGCCTCAGCCACCTCCTCGACTCGCAAGATACACCTGTCGGACAGGCGAAAATCACCTGCCGGGTACGCCAGAAACACTTGGCGGACGCTCCGGAATCACCTGTCGGGCGTGCTGGAACCACCTCTCAGACTTGCCAGAACCATGTTCTGGACACGCCGGTACCACCTGCCGAGTATGCCGGAACCAGCTGATCCACTCCCCAGAACCACCTAGTGGACACGCCAAAATCAACTGCCGGCTATGCCAGAACCACTCGGCAGACACTCCGGAATCACATGCCAGGCATTCCGGAACCACCTCTCAGAGGTGCCAGAACCAAATGCCGGACACTCAGGTATCACCTGCCGGGCATGCCGGAACCACCTCTCAGAGTTGCCAGAACCACACGCCGGACACTCCGGAATCACCTGCCGGGCATGCTGGAACCACGTGCTGGACATGCCGGAACCACCTGCCGGACATGCCGGAACCACCTGCCGGACATTCCGGAACCACGGCTCGACTCGCCGGAACCATTGCCGGACATGGAAAATCACCTGCCGGCTAGGCCAGAACCACTTGGCTAACACGCCGGTATCCCCTGACGGGCATGCCGGAACCACCTCTCAGAGGTGCCAGAACCACATGCCGGACACTCCGGAATCACCTGCGGGGCATGCCGGAACCACCTGCCGGACATGCCGGAACCACCGGCTCGACTCGCCGGAACCATTGCCGGACATGCAAAATCACCTGCCGGCTATGCCAGAACCACTTGGGGAACACTCCGGAATCACCTGCCGGGCATGGCGGAACCACCTCTCAGACATGCCGGAACCACTTACCAATGACACCGGAAGCACCTGCCGAGCACGCCAGAACCACCTGCTCGACTCACCAAAACCACCTGCTGGACACGCCAAAATCACCTGCCGGCTACCCCACAACCATTTGGTGAAGACTTCGGAATCACCTGCCGGGCTGGCTGGAACCATCTGCCGGTCACGCCAACATCACCTGCCAGCTATGCCAGAACCACTTGGCGGACACCATGGAAACACCTGTCGGGCCGGCCGGAACCACCTATCAGACGTGCCAGAACCATGTGCCTGAGATGCCGGAACCACACCCCGAACAGACCGAAACCACCTGCCAGACCCGCCTGAACCACCTGTCGAGCACGCCGGAACCACCTACTCGACTCGCCGGAAGCACCTACCTGACACGCTAAAATCTCATGCCGGGTATGCCACAACCACTTGGTGGGCACTCCGGAATCATCTGCCGGACGTGCCAAAACCAGCTCTCAGACACACCAGAACGACGGGCCGGACAGGCCGGAAGCACCTGCTGATCATGCCTGAGCCACATGCTCGGCTTGCAAGGAACACCTGCCAGACACGCCAAAATCACCTGCCGGGTACGCCAGAACCACGTGGCGCACACTCCGGAATCACCTGTCGGGCATGCCGGAACCAACTCTCAGACATGCCAGAACCTCGTGCCGGACACGCCAGAACCACCTGCCAGAAAGTCCGGAAACACCTGCTGGACACGCCAGAACCACCCGGCAGACACTCCGGAATCACATGCCAGGCATCCCGGAACCACCTCTAAGAGGTGCCAGAACCAAATGCCGGAAACTCCAGTATCACCTGCCGGGCATGCCGGAACCACCTATCAGACGTGCCAGAACCACATGCCGGACACTCCGGAATCACCCGCCGGGCATGCCGGAACCACCTGCCGGACATGCCGGAACCACCGGCTCGACTCGCCGGAACCATTGCCGGACATGCAAAATCACCTGCCGGCTACGCCAGAACCACTTGGCGAACACTCCGGAATCACCTGCCGGGCATGGCGGAACCACCTCTCAGACATGCCGGAACCACATGCCAATGACACCGGAAGCACCTGCCGAGCACGCCAGAACCACATGCTCGACTCGCCAAAACCACCTGCTGGACATGCCTAAATCACCTGCCTGCTACGCCACAACCATTTGGTGAACACTTCGGAATCACCTGCCGGGCTGGCTGGAACCATCTGCCGGTCACGCCAACATCACCTCTCAGCTACGCCAGAACCACATGGCAGACACTCCGGAATCACCTGCCGGGCTGGCTGGAACCACCTGCCAGTCACGCCAACATCACCTCTCAGCTACGCCAGAACCACTTGGCGGACACTCCGGAAACACCTCTCCGGCCGGCCGGAACCACCTCTCAGACGTGCCAGAACCGTGTGCCTGAGAGGCCGGAACCACTCCCCGAACAGACCGAAACCACCTGCCAGACCCGCCTGAACCCCCTGGCGAGCACGCCTGATCCACATGCTCAACTAGCCGGAACCACCTTCCTGACACGCCAAAATCACCTGCCGGCTACGCCACAACAATTTGGTGAACTCTTTGGAATCACCTGCCGGGCTGGCTCCAGAACCACTCGGCAGACACTCCGGAACCACCCGCCGGGCATGCCGGAACCACCTCTCAGACATGCCGGAACCACATGCCAATGACACCGGAAGCACCTGCCGAGCACGCCAGAACCACCTGCTCGACTCGCCAAAACCACCTGCTGGACCCGCCAAAATCACCTGCCGGCTACGCCACAACCATATGGTGAACTCTTTGGAATCACCTGCCGGGCTTGCTGGAACCACCTGCCGGTCACGCCAACATCACCTGCCAGCTATGCCAGAACCACTTGGCGGACACCATGGAAACACCTGTCGGGCCTGCCGCAACCACCTCTCAGACGTGCCAGAACCATGCGCCTGAGATGCCGGAACCACTCCCCGAACAGACCGAAACCACCTGCCAGACCCGCCTGAAACCCCGGCGAGCACGCCTGATCCGCCTGCTCAACTAGCCGGAACCAACTTCCTGACACGCCAAAATCACCTGCCAGGTATACCAGAACCACTTGGTGGACACTCCGGAATCATCTGCCGGACATGCCAGAACCAGCTCTCAGACACACCAGAACCACATGCCAGAGACGCCGGAAGCAGCAGCTGAGCATGCCTCAGCCACCTGCTCGACTCGCAAGATACACCTGTCGGACAGGAGAAAATCACCTGCCAGGTACGCCAGAAACACTTGGCGGACGCTCCGGAATCACCTGTCGGGCGTGCTGGAACCACCTCTCAGATTTGCCAGAACCATGTTTTGGACACGCCGGTACCACCTGCCGAGTATGCCGGAACCAGCTGATCCACTCCCCAGAACCACCTAGTGGACACGCCAAAATCAACTGCCGGCTACGCCAGAACCACTCGGCAGACACTCCGGAATCACATGCCAGGCATTCCGGAACCACCTCTCAGAGGTGCCAGAACCACATGCCGGACACTCCGGAATCACCTGCCGGGCATGCTGGAACCACGTGCTGGACATGCCGGAACCACCTGCCGGGCATGCCGGAACCATCTCTCAGACGTGCCAGAACCATGTTCCGGACACGCCGGTACCACCTGCCGAGCTCGCCGGAACCACCTGCTGGACACGCCAAAATCACCTGCCAGCTACGCCAGAACCACACGGCAGACACTCCGGAATCACATGCCGGGCTGGCTGGAACCACCTGCCGGTCACGCCAACATCACCTTTCAGCTACGCCAGAACCACTTGGAGGACACTCCGGAAACACCTCTCCGGCCGGCCGGAAACACCTCTCAGACGTGCCAGAGCCATGTGCCTTAGATGGGGAACCACTCCCCGAACAGACCGAAACCACCTGCCAGACCCGCCTGAACCCACTGGCGAGAACGCCTGATCCACCTTCTCAGCTAGCCGGAACCACCTTCCTGACACGCCAAAATAACATGGCGGCTACGCCACAACCATTTGGTGAACTCTTCGGAATCACCTGCCGGGCTGGCTCCAGAACCACTCCGCAGACTCTCCGGAACCACCTGCCGGGCATGCCGCAAACACCTCTCAGACATGCCGGAACCACATGCCAATGACACCGGAAGCAACTGCCGCCACGCCAGAACCACCTGCTCGACTCGCCAAAACCACCTGCTGGACACGCCAAAATCACCTGCCCCCTACGCCACAACCATTTGGTGAACTCTTCGGAATCACCTGTCGGGCATGCCGGAACCACCTCTCAGACTTGCCAGAAGCATGTTCCGGACAAGCCGGTACCACCTGCCGAGTATGCCTTAACCACCTGATCCACTCCCCAGAACCATCTGCTGGACACGCCAGAATCACCTGCCGACTACGCCAGAACCACTCGGCAGACACTCCGGAACCACCAGCCGGGCATGCCGGAACCACCTCTCAGAGGTGCCAGAACCACATGCCGGACACTCCGGAATCACCTGCCGGGCATGCCGGAAGCATCTCTCAGACGTGCCAGAACCATGTTCCGGACACGCTGGTACCACCTGCCGAGCTCGCCGGAACCACCTGCTGGACACGCCAAAATCACCTGCCGGCTACGCCAGAACCACGTGGCAGACACTCCGGAATCACCTGCCGGGCTGGCTGGAACCACCTGCCGGTCACGCCAACATCACCTTTCAGCTACACCAGAACCACTTGGAGGACACTCCGGAAACACCTGTCGGGCCGGCCGGAACCACCACTCAGACGTGCCAGAACCATGTGCCTGAGATGCCGGAACCACTCCCCGAACAGACCGAAACCACCTGCCAGACCCGCCTGAACCCCACGGCGAGCACGCCTGATCCACCTGCTCAACTAGCCGGAACCACCTTCCTGACACGCCAAAATCACCTGCCAGGTATACCAGAACCACTTGGTGGACACTCCGGAATCATCTGCCGGACATGCCAGAACCAGCTCTGAGACACACCAGAACCACGTGCCAGAGACGCAGGAAGCACCAGCTGAGCATGCCTGAGCCACCTGCTCGACTCGCAAGAAACACCTGTCAGACATGCCAAAATCACCTGCCGGGTACGCCAGAAACACGTGGCGGACGCTCCGGAATCACCTGTCGGGCGTGCCGGAACCAGCTCTCAGACTTGCCAGAACCATGTTCTGGACACGCCGGTACCACCTGCCGAGTATGCCGGAACCAGCTGATCCACTCCCCAGAACCACCTAGTGGACACGCCAAAATCAACAGCCGGCTACGCCGGAACCACCGGCTCAACTCGCCGGAACCTATGCCGGACATGCAAAATCACCTGCCGGCTACGCCAGAACCACTTGGCGAACACTCCGGTATCACCTGCCGGGCATGCCGGAACCACCTCTCAGAGGTGCCAGAACCACATGCCGGACAGTCCGGAATCACCTGCCGGGCATTCCGGAACCACCTACCGGACATGCCGGAACAACCGGCTCGACTCACGTGCACCATTGCCTGACATGCAAAATCACCTGCCGGCTATGCCAGAACCACTTGGGGAACACTCCGGAATCACCTGTCGGGCATGCCGGAACCAACTCTCAGACGTGCCAGAACCTCGTGCCGGTCACGCCAGAACCACCTGCAGGACACGCCGGAACCACCGGCTCGACTCGCCGGAACCACCGCCGGACATGCAAAATGACCTGCCTGCTACGCCAGAACCACTTGGCGAACACTCCGGAACAACCTGCCGGGCATGCCGGAACCACCTCTCAGAGGTGCCAGAACCACATGCCGGACACTCCGGAATCACCTGCCGGGCATGGCGGAACCACCTCTCAGACATGCCGGAACCACATGCCAATGACACCGGAAGCACCTGCCGAGCACGCCAGAACCACCTGCTCGACTCGCCAAAACCACCTGCCGGACACGCCAACATCATCTTTCAGCTAAGCCAGAACCACTTGGCGGACACTCCGGAAACACCTCTCCGGTCGGCCGGAAACACCTCTCAGACGTGCCAGAACCATGTGCCTAAGATGCCGGAACCACTCCCCGAACAGACCGAAACCACCTGCCAGACCCGCCTGAACCCCCTGGCGAGCACGCCTGATCCACCTGCTCAACTAGCCGGAACCACCTTCCACACACGCCAAAATCACCTGCCAGGTCTACCAGAACCACTTGGTGGACACTCCGGAATCATCTGCAAGACATGCCAGAAACAGCCCTCTGACACACCAGAACCACGTGGCGGACACGCCGGAAGCACCTGCTGATCATGCCTGAGCCACATGCTCGACTTGCAAGAAACACCTGCCAGACACGCCAAAATCAGCTGCCGGGTACGCCAGAACCACGTGGCGGACTCTCCGGAATCACCTGTCGGGCATGCCGGAACCAACTCTCAGACGTGCCAGAACCTCGTGCCGGACACGCCAGAACCACGTGCCGGACAGACCGGAAACACGTGCCGGACAAGCCGGAACCACCGGCTTGACTCGCCAGAACCACAGCCGGACATGCAAAATGACCTGCCGGCTACGCCAGAACCACTTGGCGAACACTCCGGAATCACCTGTCGGGCATGCCGGAACCACCTCTCAGACGGGCCAGAACCATGTGCCTGAGATGCCGGAACCACTCCCCGAACAGACCGAAACCACCTGCCAGACCCGCCTGAACCACCTGCCGAGCACGCCTGATCCACCTGCTCAACTAGCCGGAACCAACTTCCTGACACGCCAAAATCACCTGCCAGGTATACAAGAACCACTTGGTGGACACTCCGGAATCATCTGCCGGAGATGCCAGAACCAGCTCTCAGACACACCAGAACCACGTGTCAGAGACGCCGGAAGCACCAGCTGAGCATGCCTCAGCCACCTGCTCGACCCGCAAGATACACCTGTCGGACAGGCGAAAATCAACTGCCGGGTAAGCCAGAAACACTTGGCGGAAGCTCCGGAATCACCTGTCGGGCGTGCCGGAACCACCTCTCAGACTTGCCAGAACCATGTTCTGGACACGCCGGTACCACCTGCCGTGTATGCCGGAACCAGCTGATCCACTCCCCAGAACCACCTAGTGGACACGCCAAAATCAACTGCCGGCTACTCCAGAAACACTCGGAAGACACTCCGGAATCACATGCCAGGCATTCCGGAACCACCTCTCAGAGGTGCCAGAACAACATGCCGGACACTCCGGAATCACCTGCCGGGCATGCCGGAACCACCTCTCAGAGGTGCCAGAACCACATGCCGGACACTCCGGAATCGCCTGCCTGGCATGCCGGAACCATCTCTCAGACGTGCCAGAACCATATTCCGGACACGCTGGTACCACCTGCTGAGCTCGCCAGAACCACCTGCTGGACACACCAAAATCACCTGCCAGCTACGCCAGAACCACACGGCAGGCACTCAGGAATCACCTGCCGGGCTGCCTGAAACCACCTGCCGGTCACTCCAACATCACCTTTCAGCTACGCCAGAAACACTTGGCGGACACTCAGGAAACACCTCTCTGGCCGGCCGGAACCAGCTCTCAGACGTGCCAGAACCATGAGCCTGAGATGCCGGAACCACTCCCCGAACAGACCGAAAGCACCTGCCAGACCCGCCTGAACCCCCTGGCGAGCACGCCTGATCCACCTGCTCAACTAGCCGGAACCACCTTCCTGACACGCCAAAATAACCTGACGGCTACGCCACAACCATTTGGTGAACTCTTCGGAATCACCTGCTCGGCAGGCTCCAGAACCACTCGGCAGACTCTCCGGAACCACCTCTCAGACATGCCTGAACCACATGCCAATGACACCGGAAGCACCTGCCGAGCACGCCAGAACCACCTGGTCGACTCGCCAAAACCACCTGCTGGACACGCCAAAATCACCTGCCGGCTACGCAACAACCATTTGGTGAACACTTCGGAATCACCTGCCGGGCTTGCTGGAACCACCTGCTGGTAACGCCAACATCACCTGCCAGCTATGCCAGAACTACTTGGTGGACAACATTGGAAACACCTGTCGGGTCGGCAGGAACCACCTCTCAGACGTGGCAGAACCATGAGCCTGAGATGCCGGAACCACTCCCAGAACAGACCGAAACCACCTGCCAGACCCGCCTGAACCACCTGCCGAGCACGCCTGATCCACCTGCTCAACTAGCCGGAACCACCTTCCTGACACGCCAAAATCACCTGCCGGCTACGCCACAACCATTTGGTGAACTCTTCGGAATCACCTGCCGGGCTGGCTCCAGAACCACTCGGCAGACACTCCGGAACCACCTGCCGGGCATGCCGGAACCAGCTCTCAGACACACCAGAACCACGTGCCAGAGACGCGGGAAGCACCAGCTGAGCATGCCTGAGCCACCTGCTCGACTCGCAAGAAACACCTGTCGGACATGCCAAAATCACCTGCCGGGTACGCCAGAAACACTTGGCGGACGCTCCGGAATCACCTGTCGGGCGTGCCGGAACCACCTCTCAGACTTGCCAGAACCATGTTCTGGACACGCCGGTACCACCTGCCGAGTATGCCGGAACCAGCTGATCCACTCCCCAGAACCACCTAGTGGACACGCCAAAATCAACTGCCGGCTACGCCAGAACCACTCGGCAGACACTCCGGAATCACATGCCAGGCATTCCGGAACCACCTCTCAGAGGTGCCAGAACCACATGCCGGACACTCCGGAATCACCTGCCGGGCATGCCGGAACCATCTCTCAGACGTGCCAGACCATGTTCCGGACACGCCGGTACCACCTGCCGAGCTCGCCGGAACCACCTGCTGTACTCGCCAAAATCACCTGCCGGCTAAGCCAGAACCACTCGGCAGACACTCCGCAATCACCTGCCGGGCTGGCTGGAACCACCTTCCGGTCACGCCAACATCTCCTTTCGGCTACACCAGAACCACTTGGCGGACACTCTGGAAACACCTGTCGGGCCGGCCGCAACCACCTCTCAGACGTGCCAGAACCATGTGCATGAGATGCCGGAACCACTCCCCGAACAGACCGAAACCACCTGCCAGACCCGCCTGAACCCCCTGGCGAGCACGCCTGATCCACCTGCTCAACTAGCCGGAACCACCTTCCTGACACGCCAAAATCACCTGCCAGGTATACCAGAACCACTTGGTGGACACTCCGGAATCATCTGCAGCACATGCCAGAACCAGCTCTCAGAGAGACCAGAAGCACGTGCCAGAGACGCCGGAAGCACCAGCTGATCATGCCTGAGCCACCTGCTCGACTCGCAAGAAACACCTGTCGGACATGCCAAAATCACCTGCCGGGTACGCCAGAAACACTTGGCGGACGCTCCGGAATCACCTGTCGGGCGTGCCGGAACCACCTCTCAGACTTGCCAGAACCATGTTCTGGACACGCCGGTACCACCTGCCGAGTATGCCGGAACCACCTGATCCACTCCCCAGAACCACCCGCTGGAAACGCCAGAATCACCTGCCGGCTACGCCAGAACCACTCGGCAGACACTCCGGAACCACCTGCCGGGCATGCCGGAACCACCTCTCAGAGGTGCCAGAACCACATGCCGGACACTCCGGAATCACCTGCCGGGCTGGCTGGAACCACCTGCCGGTCACGCCAACATCACCTGACAGCTATGCCAGAACCACTTGGCGGACACCATGGAAACACCTGTCGGGCCGGCCGGAACCACCTATCAGACGTGCCAGAACCGTGTGCCTGAGATGCCGGCACCACACCCCGAACAGACCGAAACCACCTGCCAGACCCGCCTGAACCACCTGCCGAGCACGCCGGAACCACCTACTCGACTCGCTGGAACCACCTACCTGACACGCTAAAATCACCTGCCGGGCATGCCACAACCACTTGGTGGACACTCCGGAATCATCTGCCGGACATGCCAGAACCAGCTCTCAGACACACCAGAACCACGTGCCAGACACGCCGGAAGCACGTGCTGAGCATGCCTGAGCCAAATGCTCGACTTGCAAGAAACACCTGCCAGACACGCCAAAATTACCTGCCGGGTACGCCAGAACCACGTGGCCGACACTCCGGAATCACCTGTCGGGCATGCCGGAACCAACTCTCAGACGTGCCAGAACCTCCTGCCGGTCACGCCAGAACCACCTGCCGGACACGCCGGAACCACCGGCTCGACTCGCGGAACCACCGCCGGACATGCAAAATGACCTGCCGGCTACGCCAGAACCACTTGGCGAACACTCCGGAATCACCTGCCGGGCATGGCGGAACCACCTCTCATACATGCCGGAACCACATGCCAATGACACCGGAAGCAACTGCCGAGCAAGCCAGAACCACCTGCTCGACTCGCCAAAACCACCTGCTGGATACGCCAAGATCACCTGCCGGCTGCGCCGCAACCATTTGGTGAACTCTTCGGAATCACCTGCTGGGCTGGCTGGAACCACCTGCCGGTCACGCCAACATCACCTTTCAGCTACGCCAGAACCACTTGGCGGACACTCCGGAAACACCTGTAGAGCCGGCAGGGACCACCTCTCAGGGGTGCCAGAACCACATGCCGGAAACTCCGGAATCACCTGCCGGGCATGCTGAACCATCTCTCAGACGTGCCAGAACCATGTTCCGGAACCGCCGGTACCACCTGCCGAGCTCGCCGGAACCACCTGCTGGACATGCCAAAATCACCTGCCGGCTACGCCAGAACCACTCGGCAGACACTCCGGAATCAGCTGCGGGGCTGGCTGGAACCACCTGCTGGTCACGCCAACATCACCTTTCAGCTACTCCAGAACCACTTGGCGGGCTCTCCGGAAACACCTGTCGGGCCGGCCGGAACCACCTCTCAGATGTGCCAGAACCATGTGCCTCAGATGCCAGAACCACTGCCCGAACAGACCGAAACCACCTGCCAGACCCACCTGAACCCCCTGGCGAGCATGCCTGATCCACCTGCTCAACTAGCCGGAACGACCTTCCTGACACGCCAAAATCACCTGCCAGGTATACCAGAACCACTTGGTGGACACTCCGGAATCATCTGCCGGACATGCCAGAACCAGCTCTCAGACACACCAGAACCACGTGCCAGAGACGCCGGAAGCACCAGCTTAGCATGCCTGAGCCACCTGCTCGACTCGCAAGAAACACCTGTCGGACATGCCAAAATCACCTGCCGGGTACGCCAGAAACACTTGGCGGACGCTCCGGAATCACCTGTCGGGCGTGCCGGAACCACCTCTCAGACTTGCCAGAACCATGTTCTGGACACGCCGGTACCACCTGCCGAGTATGCCGGAACCAGCTGATCCACTCCCCAGAACCACCTAGTGGACACGCCAAGAGCAAATGCAGGCTACGCCGGAACCACCGGCTCGACTAGCCGGAACCACCGCCGGACATGCAACATGAGCTGCCGGCTACGCCAGAACCACTTGGCGAACACTCCGGAATCACCTGTCGGGCATGCCGGTACCACCTCTCAGACTTGCCAGAACCATGTTGCGGACACGCCGGTACCACCTGATCCACTCCCCAGAACCACATGCTGGACACGCCAGAATCACCTGCCGACCATGCCAGAACCACTCGGCAGACACTCCGGAACCACCTGCCGGGCATGCCGGAACCACCTCTCAGAGGTGCCAGAACCACATGCCGGACACTCCGGAATCAGCTGCCGGGCATGCCGGAACCACCTCTCAGAGGTGCCAGAACCACATGCCGGACACTCCGGAATCAGCTGCCGGGCATGCCGGAACCATCTCTCAGACGTGCCAGAACCATGTTCCGGACATGCTGTTACCACCTGCCGAGCTCGCCAGAACCACCTGCTGGACACACCAAAATCACCTGCCAGCTACGCCAGAACCACACGGCAGACACTCAGGAATCACCTGCCGGGCTGACTGGAACCACCTGCCGGTCACGACAACATCGCCAGTCAGCTACGCCAGAAATACTTGGCGGACACTCAGGAAACACGACTCCGGCCGGCCGGAAACAGCTCTCAGACGTGCCAGAACCATGAGCCTGAGATGCCGGAACCACTCCCCGAACAGTCCGAAACCACCTGCCAGACCCGCCTGAACCCCCTGGCGAGCACTTCTGATCCACCTGCTCAACTAGCCGGAACCAACTTCCTGACACGCCAAAATCACCTGGCAGGTATACCAGAACCACTTGGTGGACACTCCGGAATCATCTGCCGGACATGCCTAAATCAGCTCTCAGACACACCAGAACCACGTGCCAGAGATGCCGGAAGCACCAGCTGAGCATGCCTGAGCCACCTGCTCGACTCGCAAGATACACCTGTCGGACATGCCATAATCACCTGCCGGGTACGCCAGAAAAACTTGGCGGACGCTCCGGAATCACCTGTCGGGAGTGCCGGAACCACCTCTCAGACTTGCCAGAACCATGTTCTGGACACGCCGGTACCACCTGCCGAGTATGCCGGAAGCAGCTGATCCACTCCCTAGAACCACCTAGTGGACACGCCAAAATCAACTGCCGGCTACGCCAGAACCACTCGGCAGACACTCCGGAATCACATGCCTGGCATTCCGGAACCACCTCTCAGAGGTGCCAGAACCAAATGCCGGACACTCCGGTATCACCTGCCGGGCATGCCGGAACCACCTCTCAGAGGTGCCAGAACCACATGCCGGACACTCCGGAATCACCTGCCGGGCATGCTGGAACCACGAGCGGGACATGCCGGAACCACCTGCCGGACACTCCGGAATCACCTGCCGGGCATGCCGGAACCATCTCTCAGACGTGCCAGAACCATGTTCCGGACACGCCGGTACCACCTGCCGAGCTCGCCGGAACCACCTGCTGGACACAACAAAATCACCTGCCGGCTACGAAAGAACCACTTGGCAGACATTCCGGAATCACCTGCGGGGCTGGCTGGAACCACCTGCAGGTCACACCAACATCACCTTTCAGCTACGCCAGAACCACTTGGCGGACACTCCGGAAACACCTGTCGGGCCGGCCGCAACCACCTCTCAGACGTGCCAGAACCATGTGCCTGAGATGCCGGAACCACTCCCCGAACAGACCGAAACCACCTGCCAGACCCGCCTGAACCCCCTGGCGAGCACGCCTGATCCACCTGCTCAACTAGCCGGACCCACCTTCCTGACACGCCAAAATCACCTGCCAGGTATACCAGAACCACTTGGTGGACACTCCGGAATCATCTGCAGCACATGCCAGAACCAGCTCTCAGAGAGACCAGAACCACGTGCCAGAGACGCCGGAAGCACCAGCTGATCATGCCTGAGCCACCTGCTCGACTCGCAAGAATCACCTGTCGGACATGCCAAAATCACCTGCCGGGTACACCAGAAACACTTGGCGGACGCTCCGGAATCACCTGTCGGGCGTGCCGGAACCACCTCTCAGACTTGCCAGAACCATGTCCTGGACACGCCGGTACCACCTGCCGAGTATGCCGGAACCAGCTGATCCACTCCCCAGAACCACCTAGTGGACACGCCAAAATCAACTGCCGGCTACGCCAGAACCACTCGGCAGACACTCCGGAATCCCAGGCCAGGCATTCCGGAACCACCTCTCAGAGGTGCCAGAACCAAATGCCGGACACTCCGGTATCACCTGCCGGGCATGCCGGAACCACCTATCAGAGGTGCCAGAACCACATGCCGGACACTCTGGAATCACCTACCGGGCATGCCGGAACCGCCTGCTGGACATGCCGCAATCACCTGCCGGACATGCCGGAACCACCGGCTCGACTCGCCGGAACCATTGCCGGCCATGCAAAATCACCTGCCGGCTACGCGAGAACCACTTGGCGAACACTCCAGAATCACCTGCCGGGCATGGCGGAACCAGCTCTCAGACATGCCAGAACCACATGCCAATGACACCGGAAGCACCTGCCGAGCACGCCAGAACCACCTGCTCGACTCGCCAAAACCACCTGCTGGACACGCCAAAATCACCTGCCGGCTACGCCACAACCATTTGGTGAACTCTTCGGAATCACCTGCTGAGCTGGCTGGAACCACCTGCCGGTCACGCCAACATCACCTGCCAGCTATGCCAGAACCACTAGGCGGACACCATGGAAACACCTGTCGGGCCGCCCAGAACCACCTATAAGACGTGCCAGAACCATGTGCCTGAGATGCCCGAACCACACCCCGAACAGACCAAAACCACCTGCCAGACCGGCCTGAACCACCTGCCGAGCACGCCGGAACCACCTACTCGACTCGCCGGAACCACCTACCTGACACGCTAAAATCACCTGCCGGTTCTGCCACAACCACTTGGTGGACACTCCGGACTCATCTGCCGGACATGCCAGAACCAGCTCTCAGACACACCAGAACCACGTGCCGGACACGCCGGAAGCACCTGCTGATCATGCCTGAACCAAAAGCTCGACTTGCAAGAAACACCTGCCAGACACGCCAAAATCACCTGCCGGGTATGCCAGAACCACGTGGCGGACACTCCTGAATCACATGTCGGGCATGCCAGAACCAACTCTCAGACGTGCCAGAACCTCGTGCCGGACACGCCAGAACCACCTGCCGGACAGACCGGAACCACCTGCTGGACACACCGGAACCACCGGCTCGACTCGCCGGAACCACCGCCGGACATGCAAAATGACATGCCGGCTACGCCAGAACCACTTGGCGAACACTCCGGAATCACCTGTCAGGCATTCCGGAACCACCTCTCAGACTTGCCAGAACCATGTTCTGGACACGCCGGTACCACCTGCCGAGTATGCCGGAACCAGCTGATCCACTCCCCAGAACCACCTAGTGGACACGCCAAGAGCAAATGCCGGCTACGCCGGAACCACCGGCTCGACTAGCCGGAACCACCGCCGGACATGCAAAATGAGCTGCCGGCTACGCCAGAACCACTTGGCGAACCCTCCGGAATCACCTGTCGGGCATGCCGGTACCACCTCTCAGACTTGCCAGAACCATGTTCCGGACACGCCGGTACCACCTGCAGAGTATGCCGGAACCACCTGATCCACTCCTCAGAGCGACCTGCTGGACACGCCACAATCACCTGCAGACTACGCCAGAACCACTTGGCAGACACGCAGGAACCACCTGCCGGGCATGCCGGAACCACCTCTCAGAGGTGCCAGAACCACATGCCGGACACTCCGGAATCACCTGCCGGGCATGCCGGAACCATCTCTCAGACGTGCCAGAACCATGTTCCGGACACGCTGGTACCACCTGCCGAGCTCGCCGGAACCACCTGCTGGACACGCCAAAATCACCTGCCGGCTACGCCAGAACCACGTGGCAGACACTCCGGAATCACCTGCCGGGCTGGCTGGAACCACCTGCCGGTCACGCCAAAATCACCTTTCAGCTACACCTGAACCACTTGGCGGACACTCCGGAAACACCTGTCGGGCCGGCCGGAACCAACTCTCAGACGTGCCAGAACCATGTGCCTGAGATGCCGGAACCACACCCCGAACAGACCGAAACCACCTGCCAGACCCGCCTGAACCCCCTGGCGAGCACGCCTGATCCACCTGCTCAACTAGCCGGAACCACCTTCCTGACACGCCAAAATCACCTGCCAGGTATACCAGAACCACTTGGTGGACACTCCGGAATCATCTGCCGCACATGCCAGAACCAGCTCTAAGACACACCAGATCCACGTGCCAGAGATGCAGGAAGCACCAGCTGAGCATGCCTGAGCCACCTGCTCGACTCCCAAGAAACACCTGTCGGACATGCCAAAATCACCTGCCGGGTACGCCAGAAACACTTGGCGGACGCTCCGGAATCACCTGTCGGACGTGCCGGAACCACCTCTCAGACTTTCCAGAACCATGTTCTGGACACGCCGGTACCACCTGCCGAGTATGCCGGAACCAGCTGATCCACTCCCCAGAACCACCTAGTGGACACGCCAAAATCAACTGCCGGCTCCGCCAGAACCACTTGGCGAACTTTCCGGAATCAACTCCCGGGAATGGCGGAACCACCTCTCAGACATGCCGGAACCACAAGCCAATGACACCGGAAGCACCTGCCGAGCACTCCAGAACAACCTGCTTGACTAGCCAAAACCACCTGCTGGGCATGCCAAAATCACCTGCCGGCTAGGACACAACCATTTGGTGAACTCTTCGGAATCACCTGCCGGGCTTTCTGGAACCACCTGCCAGTCACGCCAACATCACCTGCCAGCTATGCCAGAACCACTTGGCGGACACTCCGGAAACACCTGTCGGGCCGGCCGGAACCACCTCTCAGACGTTCCAGAACGATGTGCCTGAGATGCCGGAACCACTCCCCGAACAGACCGAAACCACCTGCCAGACCCGCCTGAACCCCCTGGCGAGCACGCCTGATCCACCTGCTCAACTAGCCGGAACCAACTTCCTGACACGCCAAAATCACCTGCCAGGTATACCAGAACCACTTGGTGGACACTCCGGAATCATCTGCCGGACATGCCAGAACCAGCTCTCAGACACACCAGAACCACGTGCCAGAGACGCAGGAAGCACCAGCTGAGCATGCCTGAGCCACCTGCTCGACTCGCAGGAAACACCTGTCGGACATGCCAAAATCACCTGCCGGGTACGCCAGAAACACTTGGCGGACGCTCCGGAATCACCTGTCGGGCGTGCCGGAACCACCTCTCAGACTTGCCAGAACCATGTTCTGGACACGCCGGTACCACCTCCCGAGTATGCCGGAACCAGCTGATCCACTCCCCAGAACCTCCTAGTGGACACGCCAAGAGCAATTGCCGGCTACGCCGGAACCACCGGCTCGACTAGTCGGAACCACCGCCGGACATGCAAAATGAGCTGCCGGCTACGCCAGAACCACTTGGCGAACACTCCGGAATCACATGCCAGGCATTCCGGAACCACCTCTCAGAGGTGCCAGAACCAAATGCCGGAAACTCCGGTATCAACTGTCGGGCATGCCGGAACCACCTCTCAGAGGTGCCAGAACCACATGCCGGACACTCCGGAATCACCTGCCGGGCATGCCGGAACCACCTGCCGGACATGCCGGAACCACCGGCTCGACTCGCCGGAACCATTGCCGGACATGCAAAATCACCTGCCGGCTACGCCAGAACCACTTGGCGAACACTCCGGAATCACCTGCCGGGCATGGCGGAGCCACCTCTCAGACATGCCGTAACCACATGCCAATGACACCGGAAGCACCTGCCGAGCACGCCAGAACCACATGCTCGACTCACCAAATCCACCTGCTGAAAACGGCAAAATCACCTGCCGGCTAGGCCACAACCATTTGGTGAACTCTTCGGAATCACCTGCCGGGCTGGCTGGAACCACCTGCCGGTCACGGCAACATCACCTGCCAGCTATGACAGAACCACTTGGCGGACACCATGGAAACACCTGTCGGGCCGGCCGGAACCACCTATCAGACGTGCCTGAACCATGTGCCTGAGATGCCGGAACCACACCCCGAACAGACCGAAACCACCTGCCAGACCCGCCTGAACCACCTGCCGAGCACGCCGGAACCACCTACTCGACTCGCCGGAACCACCTACCTGACACGCTAAAATGACCTGCCGGCTACGCCAGAACCACTTGGTGGACACTCCGGAGTCACCTGTCGGGCATGCCGGAACCACCTCTCAGACTTGCCAGAACCATCTTTCGGACATGCCGGTACCACCTGCCGAGTATGCCGGAACCACCTGATCCACTCCCCAGAACCACCTGCTGGACACCCCAGAATCACATGCCGACTACGCCAGAACCACTAGGCAGACACTCCAGAACAACCTGCCGGGCATGCCGGAACCACCTCTCAGAGGTGCCATAAACACATGCCGGACACTCCAGAATCACCTGCCGGGCATGCCGTAACCATCTCTCAGACGTGCCAGAACCATGTTCCGGTCACGCCGGTACCACCTGCTGAGCTCGCCGGAACTACCTGCTGGACATGCCAAAATCACCTGCCGGCTACGCCACAACCATTTGGTGAACTGTTCGGAATCACCTGCCGGGCTGGCTCCAGAACCACATGCCGGACACTCCGGAATCACCTGCCGGGCATGCCGTAACCACCTCTCAGAGGTGCCAGAACCACATGCCGGACACTCCGGAATCACCTGCCGGACATTCCGGAACCACCGGCTCGACTCGCCGGAACCAATGCCGGACATGCAAAATTACCTGCCGGCTACGCCAGAACCACTTGGCGAACACTCCGGTATCACCTGCCGGGCATGCCGGAAGCACCTACCGGACATGCCAGAACCACCGGCTCGACGCGCGTGCACCATTGCCGGACATGCAAAATCACCTGCCGGCTATGCCAGAACCACTTGGGGAACTATCCGGAATCACCTGCCGGGCATGGAGGAACCACCTGCCGGTCACGCCAACATCACCTTTCAGCTACGACAGAACCACTTGGCGGACACTCCGGAATCACCTGTCGGGCATGCCGGAACCAACTCTCAGACATGCCAGAACCTCGTGCCGGTCACGCCAGAACCACCTGCCGGAAAGTCCGGAAACACCTGCTGGACACGCCAGAACCACCCGGCAGACACTCCGGAATCACATGCCAGGCATCCCGGAACCACCTCTAAGAGGTGCCAGAACCAAATGCCGGAAACTCCGGTATCACCTGCCGGGCATGCCGGAACCACCTCTCAGACTTGCCAGAACCAAGTTCCGGACACGCCGGTACCACCTGCCGAGTATGCCGGAAACACCTGATCCACTCCCCAGAACCATCTGCTGGATACGCTAGAATCACCTGCCGGCTACTCCAGAACCACTCGGCAGACACTCCGTGACCAACTGCCGGGCATGCGGGAACCACCTCTCAGAGGTGCCAGAACCACATGCCGGACACTCCGGAATCACCTGCCGGGCATGCCAGAACCACCTGCTGGACATGCCGGAACCACCGGTTCGACTCGCCGGAACCATTGCCGGACATGCAAAATGACCTGCCGGCTACGCCAGAACCACTTGGCGAACTTTCCGGAATCAACTCCCGGGAATGGCGGAACCACCTCTCAGACATGCCGGAACCACAAGCCAATGACACCGGAAGCACCTGCCGAGCACTCCAGAACAACCTGCTTGACTAGCCAAAACCACCTGCTGGGCATGCCAAAATCACCTGCCGGCTAGGACACAACCATTTGGTGAACTCTTCGGAATCACCTGCCGGGCTTTCTGGAACCACCTGCCAGTCACGCCAACATCACCTGCCAGCTATGCCAGAACCACTTGGCGGACACTCCGGAAACACCTGTCGGGCCGGCCGGAACCACCTCTCAGACGTGCCAGAACCATGTGCCTGAGATGCCGGAACCACTCCCCGAACAGACCGAAATCACCTGCCAGACCCGCCTGAACCCCCTGGCGAGCACGCCTGATCCACCTGCTCAACAAGCCGGAACCAACTTCCTGACACGCCAAAATCACCTGCCAGGTATACCAGAACCACTTGGTGGACACTCCGGAATCATCTGCCGGACATGCCAGAACCAGCTCTCAGACACACCAGAACCACGTGCCAGAGACGCCGGAAGCACCAGCTGAGCATGCCTCAGCCACCTGCTCGACTCGCAAGAAACACCTGTCGGACATGCCAAAATCACCTGCCGGGTACGCCAGAAACACTTGGCGGACGCTCCGGAATCACCTGTTGGGCGTGCCGGAACCACCTCTGAGACTTGCCAGAACCATGTTCTGGACACGCCGGTACCACCTCCCGAGTATGCCGGAACCAGCTGATCCACTCCCCAGAACCAATTAGTGGACACGCCAAAAT
Source organism: Equus caballus (assembly GCF_041296265.1). Taxonomy (NCBI): domain Eukaryota; kingdom Metazoa; phylum Chordata; class Mammalia; order Perissodactyla; family Equidae; genus Equus; species Equus caballus. The sequence goes on from NC_091697.1 coordinate 9,824,874, forward strand.
CAACTGCCGGCTACGCCAGAACCACTCGGCAGACACTCCGGAATCACATGCCAGGCATTCCGGAACCACCTCTCAGAGGTGCCAGAACCAAATGCCGGACACTCCGGTATCACCTGTCGGGCATGCCGGAACCACCTCTCAGAGGTGCCAGAACCACATGACGGACACTCCGGAATCACCTGCCGGGCATGCCGGAACCACCTGCCGGACATGCCGGAACCACCGGCTCGACTCGCCGGAACCATTGCCGGACATGCAAAATCACCTGCCGGCTATGCCAGAACCACTTGGGGAACACTCCGGAATCACCTGCCGGGCATGGCGGAGCCACCTCTCAGACATGCCGTAACCACATGCCAATGACACCGGAAGCACCTGCCGAGCACGCCAGAACCACATGCTCGACTCGCCAAAACCACCTGCTGGAAACGGCAAAATCACCTGCCGGCTAGGCCACAACCATTTGGTGAACTCTTCGGAATCACCTGCCGGGCTGGCTGGAACCACCTGCCGGTCACGGCAACATCACCTGCCAGCTATGACAGAACCACTTGGCGGACACCATGGAAACACCTGTCGGGCCGGCCGGAACCACCTATCAGACGTGCCTGAACCATGTGCCTGAGATGCCGGAACCACACCCCGAACAGTCCGAAACCACCTGCCAGACCCGCCTGAACCACCTGCCGTGCACGCCGGAACCACCTACTCGACTCGTTGGAACCACCTACCTGACACGCTAAAATCACCTGCCGGTTATGCCGCAACCACTTGTTGGACACTCCAGAATCAGCTGCCATACATGCCAGAACCAGCTCTCAGACACACCAGAACCACGTGCCGGACAGGCCGGAAGCACCTGCTGATCATGCCTGAGCCACATGCTCGACTTGCAAGAAACACCTGCCAGACACGCCAAAATCACCTACCGGGTACGCCAGAACCACGTGGCGGACACTCCGGAATCACCTGTCGGGCATGCCGGAACCAACTCGCAGACGTGCCAGAACCTCGTGCCGGACACGCCAGAAGCACCTGCCGGACAGACCGGAAACACCTGCTGCACACGCCACAACCACTCGGCAGACACTCCGGAATCAGATGCCAGGCATCCCGGAACCACCTCTCAGAGGTGCCAGAACCAAATGCCGGACACTCCGGTATCACCTGCCTGGCATGCCAGAACAACCACTCAGAGGTGCCAGAACCACATGCCGGACACTCCGGAATCACCTGCCGGGCATGCCGGAACCACCTGATCCACTCCCCAGAACCACCTGCTGGACATGCCGGAATCACCTGCCGGACATGCCGGAACCATTGCCGGACATGCAAAATCACCTGCCGGCTACGCCAGAACCACTTGGCGAATACTCCGGTATCACCTGCCGGGCATGCCGGAACCACCTACTCGACTCGCTGGAACCACCTACCTGACACGCTAAAATCACCTGCCGGGTATGCCACAACCACTTGGTGGACACTCCGGAATCAGCTGCCATACATGCCAGAACCAGCTCTCAGACACACCAGAACCACGTGCCGGACAGGCCGGAAGCACCTGCTGATCATGCCTGAGCCACATGCTCGACTTGCAAGAAACACCTGCCAGACACGTCAAAATCACCTGCCGGGTACGCCAGAACCACGTGGCGGACACTCCGGAATCACCTGTCGGGCATGCCGGAACCAACTCTCAGACGTGCCAGAACCTCGTGCCGGTCACGCCAGAACCACCTGCCGAACAGTCCGGAAACACCTGCTGGACACGCCAGAACCACCCGGCAGACACTCCGGAATCACATGCCAGGCATCCCGGAACCACCTCTAAGAGGTGCCAGAACCAAATGCCGGAAACTCCGGTATCACCTGCCGGGCATGCCGGAACCACCTCTCAGACTTGCCAGAACCAAGTTCCGGACACGCCGGTACCACCTGCCGAGTATGCCGGAAACACCTGATCCACTCCCCAGAACCATCTGCTGGATACGCTAGAATCACCTGCCGGCTACTCCAGAACCACTCGGCAGACACTCCGTGACCAACTGCCGGGCATGCGGGAACCACCTCTCAGAGGTGCCAGAACCACATGCCGGACACTCCGGAATCACCTGCCGGGCATGCCAGAACCACCTGCTGGACATGCCGGAACCACCGGTTCGACTCGCCGGAACCATTGCCGGCCATGCAAAATGACCTGCCGGCTACGCCAGAACCACTTGGCGAACTTTCCGGAATCAACTCCCGGGAATGGCGGAACCACCTCTCAGACATGCCGGAACCACAAGCCAATGACACCGGAAGCACCTGCCGAGCACTCCAGAACAACCTGCTTGACTAGCCAAAACCACCTGCTGGGCATGCCAAAATCACCTGCCGGCTAGGACACAACCATTTGGTGAACTCTTCGGAATCACCTGCCGGGCTTTCTGGAACCACCTGCCAGTCACGCCAACATCACCTGCCAGCTATGCCAGAACCACTTGGCGGACACTCCGGAAACACCTGTCGGGCCGGCCGGAACCACCTCTCAGACGTGCCAGAACCATGTGCCTGAGATGCCGGAACCACTCCCCGAACAGACCGAAATCACCTGCCAGACCCGCCTGAACCCCCTGGCGAGCACGCCTGATCCACCTGCTCAACAAGCCGGAACCAACTTCCTGACACGCCAAAATCACCTGCCAGGTATACCAGAACCACTTGGTGGACACTCCGGAATCATCTGCCGGACATGCCAGAACCAGCTCTCAGACACACCACAACCACGTGCCAGAGACGCCGGAAGCACCAGCTGAGCATGCCTGAGCCACCTGCTCGACTCGCAAGAAACACCTGTCGGACATGCCAAAATCACCTGCCGGGTACGCCAGAAACACTTGGCGGACGCTCCGGAATCACCTGTTGGGCGTGCCGGAACCACCTCTGAGACTTGCCAGAACCATGTTCTGGACACGCCGGTACCACCTCCCGAGTATGCCGGAACCAGCTGATCCACTCCCCAGAACCAATTAGTGGACACGCCAAAATCAACTGCCGGCTACGCCAGAACCACTCGGCAGACACTCCGGAATCACATGCCAGGCATTCCGGAACCACCTCTCAGAGGTGCCAGAACCAAATGCCGGACACTCCGGTATCACCTGTCGGGCATGCCGGAACCACCTCTCAGAGGTGCCAGAACCACATGACGGACACTCCGGAATCACCTGCCGGGCATGCCGGAACCACCTGCCGGACATGCCGGAACCACCGGCTCGACTCGCCGGAACCATTGCCGGACATGCAAAATCACCTGCCGGCTACGCCAGAACCACTTGGCGAACACTCCGGAATCACCTGCCGGGCATGGCGGAGCCACCTCTCAGACATGCCGTAACCACATGCCAATGACACCGGAAGCACCTGCCGAGCACGCGAGAACCACATGCTCGACTCGCCAAAACCACCTGCTGGAAACGGCAAAATCACCTGCCGGCTAGGCCACAACCATTTGGTGAACTCTTCGGAATCACCTGCCGGGCTGGCTGGAACCACCTGCCGGTCACGGCAACATCACCTGCCAGCTATGACAGAACCACTTGGCGGACACCATGGAAACACCTGTCGGGCCGGCCGGAACCACCTATCAGACGTGCCTGAACCATGTGCCTGAGATGCCGGAACCACACCCCGAACAGTCCGAAACCACCTGCCAGACCCGCCTGAACCACCTGCCGTGCACGCCGGAACCACCTACTCGACTCGTTGGAACCACCTACCTGACACGCTAAAATCACCTGCCGGTTATGCCGCAACCACTTGGTGGACACTCCGGAATCAGCTGCCATACATGCCAGAACCAGCTCTCAGACACACCAGAACCACGTGTCGGACAGGCCGGAAGCACCTGCTGATCATGCCTGAGCCACATGCTCGACTTGCAAGAAACACCTGCCAGACACGCCAAAATCACCTGCCGGGTACGCCAGAACCACGTGGCGGACACTCCGGAATCACCTGTCGGGCATGCCGGAACCAACTCGCAGACGTGCCAGAACCTCGTGCCGCACACGCCAGAAGCACCTGCCGGACAGACCGGAAACACCTGCTGCACACGCCACAACCACTCGGCAGACACTCCGGAATCAGATGCCAGGCATCCCGGAACCACCTCTCAGAGGTGCCAGAACCAAATGCCGGACACTCCGGTATCACCTGCCTGGCATGCCAGAACAACCACTCAGAGGTGCCAGAACCACATGCCGGACACTCCGGAATCACCTGCCGGGCATGCCGGAACCACCTGATCCACTCCCCAGAACCACCTGCTGGACATGCCGGAATCACCTGCCGGACATGCCGGAACCATTGCCGGACATGCAAAATCACCTGCCGGCTACGCCAGAACCACTTGGCGAATACTCCGGTATCACCTGCCGGGCATGCCGGAACCACCTACTCGACTCGCTGGAACCACCTACCTGACACGCTAAAATCACCTGCCGGGTATGCCACAACCACTTGGTGGACACTCCGGAATCAGCTGCCATACATGCCAGAACCAGCTCTCAGACACACCAGAACCACGTGCCGGACAGGCCGGAAGCACCTGCTGATCATGCCTGAGCCACATGCTCGACTTGCAAGAAACACCTGCCAGACACGTCAAAATCACCTGCCGGGTACGCCAGAACCACGTGGCGGACACTCCGGAATCACCTGTCGGGCATGCCGGAACCAACTCGCAGACGTGCCAGAACCTCGTGCCGGACACGCCAGAAGCACCTGCCGGACAGACCGGAAACACCTGCTGCACACGCCACAACCACTCGGCAGACACTCCGGAATCAGATGCCAGGCATCCCGGAACCACCTCTCAGAGGTGCCAGAACCAAATGCCGGACACTCCGGTATCACCTGCCTGGCATGCCAGAACAACCACTCAGAGGTGCCAGAACCACATGCCGGACACTCCGGAATCACCTGCCGGGCATGCCGGAACCACCTGATCCACTCCCCAGAACCACCTGCTGGACATGCCGGAATCACCTGCCGGACATGCCGGAACCATTGCCGGACATGCAAAATCACCTGCCGGCTACGCCAGAACCACTTGGCGAACACTCCGGAATCACCTGCCGGGCATGGCGGAACCACCTCTCAGACATGCCGGAACCACATGCCAATGACGCCGGAAGCACCTGCCGAGCACGCCAGAACCACCTGCTCAACTAGCCAAAACCACCTGCTGGACACGCCAAAATCACCTTCCGGCTACGCCACAACCATTTGGTGAACACTTCGGAATCACCTGCCGGGCTGGCTGGAACCACCTGCCGGTCACGCCAACATCACCTGCCAGCTATGCCAGAACCACTTGGCGGATACCATGGAAACACCTGTCGGGCCGGCCGGAACCACCTATCAGACGTGCCAGAACCATGTGCCTCAGATGCCGGAACCACACCCCGAACAGACCGAAACCACCTGCCAGACCCTCCTGAACCACCTGGCGAGCACGCCTGATCCACCTGGTCAACTAGCTGGAACCACCTTCCTGACACGCCAAAATCACCTGCCAGGTATACCTGAACCACTTGGTGGACACTCCGGAATCATCTGCCGGAGATGCCAGAACCAGCTCTCAGACACACCAGAACCACTTGCCAGAGACGCCGGAAGCACCAGCTGAGCATGCCTGAGCCACCTGCTCGACTCACAAGAAACACCTGTCGGACATGCCAAAATCACCTGCCGGGTACGCCAGAACCACGTGGCAGACACTCCGGAATCACCTGTCGGGCATGCCGGAACCAACTCTCAGACGTGCCAGAACCTCGTGCCGGTCACGCCAGAACCACCTGCCGAACAGTCCGGAAACACCTGCTGGACACGCCGGAATCACCGGCTCGAATCGCCGGAACCACCGCCGGACATGCAAAATGACCTGCCGGCTACGCCAGAACCACTTGGCAAACAGTCCGGAATCACCAGTCGGGCATGCCGGAACCACCTCTCAGACTTGCCAGAACCAAGTTCCGGACACGCCGGTACCACCTGCCGAGTATGCCGTAACCACCTGATCCACTCCCCAGAACCACCTGCTGAATATGCCAGAATCACCTGCCGGCTACTCCAGAACCACTCGGCAGACACTCCGTAACCAACTGCCGGGCATGCCGGAACCACCTCTCAGAGGTGCCAGAACCACATGCCGGACACTCCGGAATCACCTGCCGGGCATGCCGGAACCATCTCTCAGACGTGCCAGAACCATGTTCCGGACACGCCGGAACCAGCTGCCGAGCTTGCCGGAACCACGTGCTGGACACGCCAAAATCACCTGCCGGCTACGCCAGAACCACTCGGCAGACACTCCGGAATCACATGCCAGGCCTTCCGGAACCACCTCTCAGAGGTGCCAGAACCAAATGACAGACACTCCGGAATCACCTGCCGGGCTGGCTGGAACCACATGCCGGTCACGCCAACATCACCTTTCAGCTACGCCAGAACCACTTGGCGGACACTCCGGAAACACCTGTCGGGCCGGCCGGAACCACCTCTCAGACGTGCCAGAACCATGTGCCTGAGATGCCGGAACCACTCCCCGAACAGACCGAAACCACCTGCCAGACCCGCCTGAACCCCCTGGCGAGCACGCCTGATCCACCTGCTCAACTAGCCGGAACCACCTTCCTGACACGCCAAATCACCTGCCACGTATACCAGAACCACTTGGTGGACACTCCGGATTCATCTGCCGGACATGCCAGAACCAGCTCTCAGACACACCAGAACCACGTGCCAGAGACGCCGGATGCACCAGCTGAGCATGCCTGAGCCACCTGCTCGACTCTCAAGAAACACCTTTCGGACATGCCAAAATCACCTGCCGGGTACGCCAGAAACTCTTGGCGGACGCTCCGGAATCACTTGTCGGGCGTGCCGGAACCACCTCTCAGACTTGCCAGAACCATGTTCTGGACACGCCGGTACCACCTGCCGAGTATGCCGGAACCAGCTGATCCACTCTCCAGAACCACATAGTGGACACACCAAAATCAACTGCCGGCTAGGCCAGAACCACTCGGCAGACACTCCGGAATCACAGGCCAGGCATTCCGGAACCACCTCTCAGAGGTGCCAGAACCACATGCCGGACACTCTGGAATCACCTGCCGGGCATGCCGGAGCCACCTGCTGGACATGCCGGAACCACCGGCTCGACTCGCCGGAACCACTGCCGGACATGCAAAATGAGCTGCCGGCTCCGCCAGAACCACTTGGCGATCACTCCGGAATCACCTGTCGGGCATGCCGGAACCACCTCTCAGACTTGCCAGAACCATGTTCCGGACACGCCGGTACCACCTGCAGAGTATGCCGGAACCACCTGATCCACTCCTCAGAACGACCTGCTGGACACGCCTCAATCACCTGCCGACTACGCCAGAACCACTCGGCAGACACGCCGGAACCACCTGCCGGGCATGCCGGAACCACCTCTCAGAGGTGCCAGAACCACATGCCGGACTCCGGTATCACCTGCCGGGCATGCCGGAACCACCTGCCGGACATGCCGGAACCACCTGCCGGACATTCCGGAACCACCGGCTCGACTCGCCGAACCATTGCCGGACATGCAAAATCACCTGCCGGCTACGCCAGAACCACTTGGCGAACACTCCGGAACCACTTGCCGGGCATGCCGGAACCACCTCTCAGAGGTGCCAGAAACACATGCCGGACACTCCGGAATCACCTGCCGAGCACGCCAGAACCACCTGCTGGGCACGCCAAAATCACCTGCCGGGTATGCCAGAACCATGTGGTGGACACTCCGGAATCACCTGTCGGGCGTGCCGGAACCAACTCTCAGAGGTGCCAGAACCTCGTGACGGACACGCCAGAACCACCTGCCGGACTGACCGTAAACACCTGCTGGACACGCCAGAACCACTCGGCAGACACTCCGGTATCACATGCCAGGCATCCCGGAACCACTTCTCAGAGGTGCCAGAACCAAATGCTGGACACTCCGGAATCACCTGTAGGGCATGCCGGAACCAACTCTCAGACGTGCCAGAACCTCGTGCCGGTCACGCCAGAACCACCTGCCGGACACGCCGGAACCACCGGCTCGACTCGGCGGAACCACCGCCGGACATGCAAAATGACCTGCCGGCTACGCCAGAACCACTTGGCGAACACTCCGGAATCACCTGTCGGGCATGCCGGAACCGCAGCAAAGACTTGCCAGAACCATGTTCCGGACACGCCGGTACCACCTGCCGAGTATGCCGGAACCACCTGATCCACTCCCCAGAACCACCTGCTGCACAAGCCAGAATCAACTGCCGACTACGCCAGAACCACTCGGCAGACACTCCGGAACCACCTGCCGGGCATGCCGGAACCACCGGCTCCACTCGCCGGAACCATGGCCGGACATGCAAAATCACCTGCCGGCCACGCCAGAACCACTTGGCGAACACTCCGGAATCACCTGCCGGGCATGGCGGAACCACCTCTCTGACATGCCAGAACCACATTCCAATGACACCGGAAGCACCTGCCGGGCATGCCGGAACCACCTCTCAGAGGTGCCAGAACTACATGCCGAACACTCCGGAATCACCTGCCGGGCATGCCGGAACCACGTCTCAGAGGTGCCAGAACCACATGCCGGACACTCCGGAATCACCTGCCGGACAGACCGGAAACACCTGCTGGAAACGCCGCAACCACCGTCTCGACTCGCCGGAACCACCGCCGGACATGCAAAATGACCTGCCTGCTATGCCAGAACCACTTGGGGAACAGTCCGGAATCACCTGCTGTGCATGGCGGAAGAACCTCTCAGACATGCCGGAACCACATGCCAATGACACCGGAAGCACCAGCCGAGCACGGCAGAACCACCTGCTCGACTCGCCAAAACCAACTGCTGGACACGCCAAAATCACCTGCCGGCTACGCCAGAACCACTCGGCAGACACTCCGCAATCACCTGCCGGGCTGGCTGGAACCACCTGCCAGTCACGCCAACATCACCTTTCACCTACGCCAGAACCACTTGGCGGACACTCCGGAAACACCTGTCGAGCCGGCCGCAACCACCTATCAGACGTGCCAGAACCATGTGCCTGAGATGCCGGAACCACTCCCGAACAGACCGAAACCACCTGCCAGACCCGCCTGAACCCCCTGGCGAGCACACCTGATCCACCTGCTCAACTAGCCGGAACCACCTTCCTGACACGCCAAAATCACCTGCCAGGTATACAAGAACCACTTGGTGGACACTCCGGAATCATCTGCCGGACATGCCAGAACCAGCTCTCAGACACACCAGAACCACGTGCCAGAGACCCCGGAAGCACCAGCTGAGCATGCCTGAGCCACCTGCTCAACTCGCAAGAAACACCTTTCGGACATGCCAAAATCACCTGCCGGGTACGCCAGAAACACTTGGCGGACGCTCCGGAATCACCTGTCGGGCGTGCCGGAACCACCTCTCAGACTTGCCAAAACCATGTTCTGGACACGCGGGTACCACCTGCCGAGTATGCCGGAACCAGCTGATCCACTCCCCAGAACCACCTAGTGGACACGCCAAAATCAACTGCTGGCTACGCCAGAAGCAGTCGGCAGACACTCCGGATTCACATGCCAGGCATTCCGGAACCACCTCTCAGAGGTGCCAGAACCAAATGCCGGAGAGTCCGGTATCACCTGCCGGGCATGCCGGAACCACCTCTCAGAGGTGCCAGAACCACATGCCGGACACTCCGGAATCACCTGCCGGGCATGCCGGAACCACCTGCCGGACATGCCGGAACCACCAGCTCGACTCGCCGGAATCATGGCCGGACATGCAAAATCACCTGCCGGCTACGCCAGAACCACTTGGCGAACACTCCGGAATCACCTGCCGGGCATGGCGGAACCACCTCTCTGACATGCCAGAACCACATGCCAATGACACCGGAAGCACTTGCCGAGCACGCCAGAACCACCTGCTCGACTCGCCAAAACCACCTTCTGGACACGGCAAAATCACCTACCGGGTACACCACAACCATTTGGTGAACAATTTGGAATCACCTGCCGGGCTGGCTGGAACCACCTGCCGGTCACGCCAACATCACCTGCCAGCTATGACAGAACCACTTGGCGGACACCATGGAAACACCTGCCGGGCTGGCTGGAACCACCTGCTGGACACGCCAAAATCACCTGTCGGCTACGCCAGAACCACGCGGCAGACACTCCGGAATCACCTGCCGGGCTGGCTGGAACCACCTGCCGGTCACGCCAACATCACCTTTCAGCTACACCAGAACCACTTGGAGGACACTCCGGAAACACCTGTCGGGCCAGCCGGAACCACCTCTCAGACGTGCCAGAACCATGTGCCTGAGATGCCGGAACCACTCCCCGAACAGACCGAAACCACCTGCCAGACCCGCCTGATCCCCTGGCGAGCACGCCTGATCCACCTGCCGAGCACGCCGGAACCACCTACTCGACTCGCCGGAACCACCTACCTGACACCCTAAAATCACCTGCCGGGTATGCCACAACCACTTGGTGGACACTCCGGAATCATCTGCCGGACATGCCCGAACCAGCTCTCAGACACACCAGAACCACGTGCCGGACAGGCCGGAAGCAACTGCTGATCATGCCTGAGCCAAATACTCGACTTGCAAGAAACACCTGCCAGACACGCCAAAATCACCTGATGGGTACGCCAGAACCACGTGGCGGACACTCCGGAATCACCTGTGGGGCATGCCGGAACCAACTCTCAGACGTGCCAGAACCTCGTGCCGGACACGCCAGAACCACCTCCCGGACACACTGGAAAGACCTGCTGGACACGCCGGAACCACCGGCTCGACTCGCCGGAACCACCCCCGGACATGCAAAATGACATGCCGAATACGCCAGAACCACTTGGCGATCAGTCCGGAATCACCTGTCGGGCATGCCGGAACCACCTCTCAGACTTGCCAGTACCATGTTCCGGACACGCCGGTACCACCTGCCGAGTATGCCGGAACCACCTGATCCACACCCCAGAACCACCTGCTGGACACGCCAGAATCACCTGCCGGCTACGCCAGAACCACTCGGCAGACACTCCGGAACCACCTGCCGGGCATGCCGGAACCACCTCTCAGAGGTGCCAGAACCACATGCCGGACACGCCGGATCCACCTGCCGGGCATGCCGGAACCACCTGCTGGACATGCCGGAACCACCTGCAGGACATGCCGGAACCACCTGCCGGACACTCCGGAGCCACCTGGCGGGCATGCCGGAACCACCTCTCAGAGGTGCCAGAACCACATGCCGGACACTCCGGAATCACCTGCAGGGCATGCCGGAACCATCTCTCAGACGTGCCAGAACCATGTTCCGGACACGCCGGTACCACCGGCCAAGCTCGCCGGAACCACCTGCTGGACATGGCAAAATCACCTGCCGCCTACGCCAGAACCACTCGGCAGACACTCCGGAATCACCTGCCGGGCTGGCTGGAACCACCTGCCGGTCACGCCAACATCACCTTTCAGCTACGCCGGAACCACTTGGCGGACACTCCGGAAACACCTGTCATGCCGGCCGGAAGCACCTCTCAGACGTGCCAGAACCATGTGCCTGAGATGCCGGAACCACTCCCCGAACAGACCGAAACCACCTGCCAGACCCGCCTGAACACCCTGGCGAGCACGCCTGATCCACCTGCTCAACTAGCCGGAACCACCTTCCTGACACGCCAAAATCACCTGCCAGGTATACCAGAACCACTTGGTGGACACTCCTGAATCATCTGCCGGACATGCCAGAACCAGCTCTCAGACACACCAGAACCACGTGCCAGAGACGCCGGAAGCACCAGCTGAGCATGCCTGAGCCACCTGCACGACTCGCGTGAAACACCTGTCGGACATGCCAAAATCACCTGCCGGGTACGCCAGAAACACTTGGCGTTCCGGAACCACCTCTCAGACTTGCCAGAACCAGGTTCTGGACACGCCGGTACCACCTGCCGAGTATGCCGGAACCAGCTGATCCACTCCCCAGAACCACCTAGTGGACACGCCAAAATCAACGGCCGACTACGCCTGAACCACCGGCTCGACTCTCCGGAACCACCGCCGGACATGCAAAATGACCTGCCGGCTACGCCAGAACCACTTGGCGAACACTCCGGAATCACCTGTCCGGCATGCCAGAACCACCTCTCAGACTTGCCAGAACCATGTTCCGGACACTCCGGTACCACCTGCCGAGTATGCCGGAACCACCTGATCCACTCCCCAGAACCACCTGCTGGACACTCCAGAATCACCTGCCGGCTACGCAAGAACCACTCGGCAGACACTCCGGAATCACATGCCAGGCATTCCGGAACCACATTTCAGAGGTGCCAGAACCAAATGCCGGACACTCCGGTATCACCTGCCGGGCATGCCGGAACCACCTCTCAGAGGTGCCAGAACCACATGCCGGACACTCCGGAATCACATGCCGGGCATCCCGGAACCACCTGCCGGACATGCCGGAACCACCGGCTCGACTCGCCGGAACCATTGCAGGACATGCAAAATCACCTGCCGGCTATGCCAGAACCACTTGGGGAACACTCCGGAATCATCTGCCGGGCTGGCTCCAGAACCACTCGGCAGACTCTCCGGAACCACCTGCTGGGCATGCTGGAACCACCTCTCAAACATGCCGGAACCACATGCCAATGACACCGGAAGCACCTGCCAAGCACGCCAGAACCACCTGCTCGACTCGCCAAAACCACCTGCTGTGCACGCCAAAATCACCTGCCGGCTATGCCACAACCACTTGGCGAACACTCCGGTATCACCTGCCGGGCATGCCGGAACCACCTCTCAGAGGTGCCAGAACCACATGCCGGACACTCCGGAATCACCTGCCGGGCATGCCGGAACCACATGCCAATGAGACCAGAAGCACCTGCCGAGCACGCCAGAACCACCTGCTCGACTCGTCAAAACCACCTGCTGGACACGCCAAAATCACATGCCGGCTACGCCACAACCATTTGGTGAACACTTGGGAATCACCTGCCGGGCTGCCTGGAACCAACTGCCGGTCACGCCAACATCACCTGCCAGCTATGCCAGAACCACTTGGCGGACACCATGGAAACACCTGTCGGGCCGGCCGGAGCCACCTATCAGACGTGCCAGAACCATGTGCCTGTGATGCCGGAACCACACCCCGAACAGACGAAACCACCTGCCAGACCCGCCTGAACCACCTGCCGAGCACGCCGGAACCGCCTACTCGACTCGCCGGAACCACCTACCTGACACGCTAAAATCACCTGCCGGGTATGCCACAATCACTTGTTGGACACTCTGGAATCATCTGCCGGACATGCCAGAACCAGCTCTCAGACACACCAGAACCACGTGCCAGAGACGCCGGAAGCACCAGCTGAGCATGCCTGAGCCAAATGCTCGACTTGCAAGAAACGCCTGCCATACACGCCAAAATCACCTGCCGGGTACGCCAGAACCACGTGGCGGACACTCCGGAATCACCTGTCGGGCATGCCGGAAACAACTCTCAGACGTGCCAGAACCTCATGCCGGTCACGCCAGATCCACCTGCCGGACACGCCGGAATCACCGGCTCGACTGTCGGAACCACTGCCGGACATGCAAAATGACCTGCCGGCTACGCCAGAACCACTTGGCGATCAGTCCGGAATCACCTGTCGGGCATGCCGGAACCACCTCTCAGACTTGCCAGTACCATGTTCCGGACACGCCGGTACCACCTGCCGAGTATGCCGGAACCACCTGATCCACACCCCAGAACCACCTGCTGGACACGCCAGAATCACCTGCCGGCTACGCCAGAACCACTCGGCAGACACTCCGGAACCACCTGCCGGGCATGCAGGAACCACCTCTCAGAGGTGCCAGAACCACATGACGGACACTCCGGAATCACCTGCCGGGCATGCCGGAACCACCTCTCAGAGGTGCCAGAACCACATGCCGGACACTGCGGAATCAACTGCCGGGCATGCCGGAACCATCTCTCAGACGTGCCAGAACCTCGTGCCGGTCACGCCAGAACCACCTGCCGGACAGACCGGAAACACCTGCTGGACACGCCGGAACCACCGGCTCGACTCGCCGGAACCACCGCGGGACATGCTAAATGACCTGCCGGCTACGCCAGAACCACTTGGCGAACACTCCGGAATCACCTGTCGGGCATGCCGGAACCACCTCTCAGACTTGCCAGAACCAAGTTCCGGACACGCCGGTACCACCTGCCGAGTATGCCGGAAACACCTGATCCACTCCCCAGAACCATCTGCTGGATACGCTAGAATCACCTGCCGGCTACTCCAGAACCACTCGGCAGACACTCCGTGACCAACTGCCGTGCATGCGGGAACCACCTCTCAGAGGTGCCAGAACCACATGCCGGACACTCCGGAATCACCTGCCGGGCATGCCAGAACCACCTGCTGGACATGCCGGAACCACCGGTTCGCCTCGCCGGAACCATTGCCGGACATGCAAAATGACCTGCCGGCTACGCCAGAACCACTTGGCGAACACTCCGGAATCAAATCCCGGGAATGGCGGAACCACCTCTCAGACATGCCGGAACCACATGCCAATGACACCGGAAGCACCTGCCGAGCACTCCAGAACAACCTGCTTGACTAGCCAAAACCACCTGCTGGGCATGCCAAAATCACATGCTGGCTAGGACACAACCATTTGGTGAGCTCTTCGGAATCACCTGCCGGGCTTTTTGGAACCACCTGCCGGTCACGCCAACATCACCTGCCAGCTATGCGAGAACCACTTGGTGGACACTCCGGAAACACCTGTCGGGCCGGCCGGAACCACCTCTCAGACGTGCCAGAACCATGTGCCTGAGATGCCGGAACCACTCCCCGAACAGACCGAAACCACCTGCCAGACCCTCCTGATCCCCCGGCGAGCACGCCTGATCCACCTGCTCAACAAGCCGGAACCAACTTCCTGACACGCCAAAATCACCTGCCAGGTATACCAGAACCACTTGGTGGACACTCCGGAATCATCTGCCGGACATGCCAGAACCAGCTCTGAGACACACCAGAACCACGTGCCAGAGACGCCGGAAGCACCAGCTGAGCATGCCTGAGCCACCTGCTCGACTCGCAAGAAGCACCTGTCGGACATGCCAAAATCACCTGCCGGGTACGCCAGAAACACTTGGCGGACGCTCCGGAATCACCTGTCGGGCGTGCCGGAACCACCTCTGAGACTTGCCAGAACCATGTTCTGGACACGCCGGTACCACCTGCCGAGTATGCTGGAACCAGCTGATCCACTCCCCAGAACCACCTAGTGGACACGCCAAAATCAACTGCCGGCTACGCCAGAACCACTCGGCAGACACTCCGGAATCACAGGCCAGGCATTCCGGAACCACCTCTCAGAGGTGCCAGAACCAAATGCCGGACACTCCGGTATCATCTGTCGGGAGTGCCGGAACCACCTCTCAGAGGTGCCTGAACCACATGCCGGACACTCCGGAATCACCTGCTGGGCATGCCGGAACCATCTCTCAGATGTGCCAGAACCATGTTCCGGACACGCCGGTACCAACTGCCAAGCTCGCCGGAACCACCTGCTGGACACGTTAAAATCACCTGTCGGGTACGCCAGAACCACGCGGCAGACACTCCGGAATCACCTGCCGGGCTGGCTGGAACCACCTGCCGGTCACGCCAACATCACCTTTCAGCTACGCCGGAACCACTTGGCGGACACTCCGGAAACACCTGTCGGGCCGGCCGGAACTACCTCTCAGACGTGCCAGAACCATGTGCCTGAGATGCCGGAACCACTCCCCGAACAGACCGAAACCACCTGCCAGACCCGCCTGATCCCCTGGCGAGCACGCCTGATCCACCTGCCGAGCACGCCGGAACCACCTACTCGACTCGCCGGAACCACCTACCTGACACCCTAAAATCACCTGCCGGGTATGCCACAACCACTTGGTGGACACTCCGGAATCATCCGCCAGACATGCCAGAACCAGCTCTCAGACACACCAGAACCACGTGCCGGACAGGCCGGAAGCAACTGCTGATCATGCCTGAGCCAAATACTCGACTTGCAAGAAACACCTGCCAGACACGCCAAAATCACCTGCTGGGTACGCCAGAACCACGTGGCGGACACTCCGGAATCACCTGTGGGGCATGCCGGAACCAACTCTCAGACGTGCCAGAACCTCGTGCCGGACACGCCAGAACCACCTCCCGGACACACTGGAAAGACCTGCTGGACACGCCGGAACCACCGGCTCGACTCGCCGGAACCACCCCCGGACATGCAAAATGACATGCCGAATACGCCAGAACCACTTGGCGATCAGTCCGGAATCACCTGTCGGGCATGCCGGAACCACCTCTCAGACTTGCCAGTACCATGTTCCGGACACGCCGGTACCACCTGCCGAGTATGCCGGAACCACCTGATCCACACCCCAGAACCACCTGCTGGACACGCCAGAATCACCTGCCGGCTACGCCAGAACCACTCGGCAGACACTCCGGAACCACCTGCCGGGCATGCCGGAACCACCTCTCAGAGGTGCCAGAACCACATGCCGGACACGCCGGAACCACCTGCTGGGCATGCCGGAACCACCTCTCAGAGGTGCCAGAACCACATGCCGGACACTCCGGAATCACCTGCCGGGCATGCCGGAACCACCTGCTGGACATGCCGGAACCACCTGCCGGACATGCCGGAACCACCTGCCGGACACTCCGGAACCACCTGGCGGGCATGCCGGAACCACCTCTCAGAGGTGCCAGAACCACATGCCGGACACTCCGGAATCACCTGCAGGGCATGCCGGAACCATCTCTCAGACGTGCCAGAACCATGTTCCGGACACGCCGGTACCACCGGCCAAGCTCGCCGGAACCACCTGCTGGACACGGCAAAATCACCTGCCGCGTACGCCAGAACCAATCGGCAGACACTCCGGAATCACCTGCCGGGCTGGCTGGAACCACCTGCCGGTCACGCCAACATCACCTTTCAGCTACGCCGGAACCACTTGGCGGACACTCCGGAAACACCTGTCATGCCGGCCGGAACCACCTCTCAGACGTGCCAGAACCATGTGCCTGAGATGCCGGAACCACTCCCCGAACAGACCGAAACCACCTGCCAGACCCGCCTGAACACCCTGGCGAGCACGCCTGATCCACCTGCTCAACGAGCCAGAACCACCTTCCTGACACGCCAAAATCACCTGCCAGGTATACCAGAACCACTTGGTGGACACTCCTGAATCATCTGCCGGACATGCCAGAACCAGCTCTCAGACACACCAGAACCACGTGCCAGAGACGCCGGAAGCACCAGCTGAGCATGCCTGAGCCACCTGCTCGACTCGCGTGAAACACCTGTCGGACATGCCAAAATCACCTGCCGGGTACGCCAGAAACACTTGGCGTTCCGGAACCACCTCTCAGACTTGCCAGAACCATGTTCTGGACACGCCGGTACCACCTGCCGAGTATGCCGGAACCAGCTGATCCACTCCCCAGAACCACCTAGTGGGCACGCCAAAATCAACGGCCGACTACGCCGGAACCACCGGCTCGACTCTCCGGAACCACCGCCGGACATGCAAAATGACCTGCCGGCTACGCCAGAACCACTTGGCGAACACTCCGGAATCACCTGTCCGGCATGCCAGAACCACCTCTCAGACTTGCCAGAACCATGTTCCGGACACTCCGGTACCACCTGCCGA
This sequence comes from Equus caballus, assembly GCF_041296265.1. Lineage (NCBI taxonomy): Eukaryota > Metazoa > Chordata > Mammalia > Perissodactyla > Equidae > Equus > Equus caballus. The sequence continues at coordinate 9,842,712 of NC_091697.1, forward strand.
GTATGCCGGAACCACCTGATCCACTCCCCAGAACCACCTGCTGGACACGCCAGAATCACCTGCCGGCTACGCCAGAACCACTCGGCAGACACTCCGGAATCACATGCCAGGCATTCCGGAACCACCTTTCAGAGGTGTCAGAACCAAATGCCGGACACTCCGGTATCACCTGCCGGGCATGCCGGAACCACCTCTCAGAGGTGCCAGAACCACATGCCGGACACTCCGGAATCACCTGCCGGGCATGCCGGAACCACCTGCCGGACATGCCGGAACCACCGGCTCGACTCGCGTGCACCATTGCCGGACATGCAAAATCACCTGCCGGCTATGCCAGAACCACTTGGGGAACACTCCGGAATCACCTGCCGGGCATGGCGGAACCACGTCTCAGAGGTGCCAGAACCACATGCCGGACACTCCGGAATGACCTGCCGGGCTTGCTGGAACCATCTCTCAGACGTGCCAGAACCATGTTCCGGACACGCCGGTACCACCTGCCGAGCTCGCCGGAACCACCTGCTGGACACGCCAAAATCACCTGTCGGCTACGCCAGATCCACGCGGCAGACACTCCGGAATCACCTGCCGGGCTGGCTGGAACCACCTGCCGGTCACGCCAACATCACCTTTCAGCTACGCCGGAACCACTTGGTGGACACTCCGGAAACACCTGTCGGGCCGGCCGGAACCACCTCTCAGACGTGCCAGAACCATGTGCCTGAGATGCCGGAACCACACCCCGAACAGACCGAAACCACTTGCCAGACCCGCCTGAACCCCCTGGCGAGCACGCCTGATCCACCTGCTCAACTAGCCGGAACCAACTTCCTGACACGCAAAAATCACCTGCCGGCTACGCCACAACCATTTGGTGAACAGTTCGGAATCACCTGCCGGGCTGGCTGGAACCACCTGCCGGTCACGCCAACATCACCTGCCAGCTATGCCAGAACCACTTGGCGGACACCATGGAAACACCTGTCGGTCCGGCCGGAACCACCTATCAGACGTGCCAGAACCATGTGCCTGAGATGCCGGAACCACACCCCGAACAGACGAAACCACCTGCCAGACCCGCCTGATCCACCTGCCGAGCACGCCGGAACCACCTACTCGACTCGCCGGAACCACCTACCTGACACGCTAAAATCACCTGCCGGGTATGCCACAACCACTTGGTGGACACTCTGGAATCATCTGCCGGACATGCCAGAACCAGCTCTCAGACACACCAGAACCACGTGCCAGACACGCCGGAAGCACCTGCTGATGATCCCTGAGCCAAATGCTCGACTTGCAAGAAACACCTGCCAGACACGCCAAAATCACCTGCCGGGTACGCCAGAACCACGTGGCGGACACTCCGGAATCACCTGTCGGGCATGCTGGAACCAACTCTCAGACGTGCCAGAACCTCGTTCTGGTCACGCCAGAACCACCTGCCGGACAGACCGGAAACACCTGCTGGATATGCCGCAACCACCAGCTCGACTCGCCGGAACCACCGCCGGACATGCAAAATGACCTGCCGGCGACGCCAGAACCACCTTGCGAACACTCTGGAATCACCTGTCGGGCATGCCGGAACCACCTCTCAGACGTGCCAGAACCATATGCCAATGACTCTGGAAGCACCTGCCGAGCACGCCATAACCACCTGCTCGACTCGCCAAAACCACCTGCTGGACACACCCACATCACCTTTCAGCTACGCCAGAACCACATGGCGGACACTCCGGAAACACCTGTCGGGCCGGCCAGAACCACCTCTCAGACGTGCCAGAACCATTTTCCTGAGATGCCGGAACCACTCCCCGAACAGACCGAAACCACCTGCCAGACCCGCCTGAACCCCCTGGCGAGCACGCCTGATCCACCTGCTCAACTAGCCGGAACCACCTTCCAGACACGCCAAAATCACCTGCCAGGTCTACCAGAACCACTTGGTGGACACTCCGGAATCATCTGCCAGAAATGCCAGAACCAGCCCTCTGACACACCAGAACCACGTGCCGGACACGCCGGAAGCACCTGCTGATCATGCCTGAGCCACATGCTCGACTTGCAAGAAACAGCTGCCAGACACGCCAAAATCACCTGCCGGGTACGCCAGAACCACGTGGCGGACTCTCCGGAATCACCTGTCCGGCATGCCGGAACCAACTCTCAGACGTGCAAGAACCTCGTGCCGGACACGCCAGAACCACCTGCCGGACAGACCGGAAACACCTGCCGGACACGCCGGAACCACCGGCTCGACTCGCCGGAACCACCACCGGACATGCACAATGACCTGTCGGCTACACCAGAACCACTTGGCGAACACTCGGAAATCACCTGTCGGGCATGCCGGAACCACCTCTCAGACTTGCCAGAACCAAGTTCCGGACACGCCGGTACCACCTGCCGAGTATGCCGGAACCACATGCCAATGACACCGGAAGCACATGCCGGACACGCCAGAACCACCTGCTCGACTCGCCAAAACCACCTGTTGGACACGCCAAAATCACCTGCCGGCTACGCCACAACCATTTGGTGAACTCTTCGGAATCACCAGCCTGGCTTGCTGGAACCACCTGCCGGTCACGCCAACATCACCTGCCAGCTATGCCAGAACCACTTGGCGGACAGCATGGAAACACCTGTCGGGCCGGCCGGAACCACCTCTCAGACTTGCCAGAAACATGTTCCGGACACGCCGGTACCACCTGCCGAGTATGCCGGAACCACCTGATCCACTCCCCAGAACCACCTCCTGAACATGCCAGAATCACCTGCCGGCTACGCCAGAACCACTCGGCAGACACTCCGGAACCACCTGCCGGGCATGCCGGAACCACCTCTCAGAGGTGCCAGAACCACATGCCGGACACTCCGGAATCACCTGCCGGGCATGCCGGAACCATCTCTCAGACGTGCCAGAACCAAGTTCCGGACACGCCGGTACCACCTGCCGAGCTCGACGGAACCACCTGCTGGACACGCCAAAATCACCTGCCGGCTACGCCAGAACCACTCGGCAGACACGCCGGAATCACCTGCCGGGCTGGCTGGAACCACCTGCCGGTCACGCCAACATCACCTTTCAGCTACGCCAGAACCACTTGGCGGACACTCCGGAAACACCTGTCGGGCCGGCCGGAACCACCTCTCAGACGTGCCAGAACCATGTGCCTGAGATGCCAGAACCACTCCCCAAATAGACCGAGACCACCTGCCAGACCCGCCTGAACACCCTGGCGAGCACGCCTGATCCACCTGCTCAACTAGCCGGAACCACTTTCCTGACACGCCAAAATCACCTGCCAGGTATACCAGAACCACTTGGTGGACACTCCGGATTCATCTGCCGGACATGCCAGAACCAGCTCTCAGACACACCAGAACCACGTGCCAGAGACGCCGGAAGCACCAGCTGAGCATGCCTGAGCCACCTGCTCGACTCGCGAGAAACACCTGTCGGACATGCCAAAATCACCTGCCGGGTACGCCAGAAACACTTGGCGGACGCTCCGGAATCACCTGTCGGGCGTGCCGGAACTGCCTCTCAGACATGCCGGAACCACATGCCAATGACACCGGAAGCACCTGCCGAGCACGCCAGAACCACCTGCTCGACTCGCCAAAACCACCTGCTGGACACGCCAAAATCACCTTCCGGATACGCAACAACCATTTGGTGAACACTTCGGAATCACCTGCCTGACTGGCTGAAACCACCTGCCGGTCACGCCAACATCACCTGCCAGCTATGCCAGAACCACTTGGCGGACGCTCCGGAATCACCTGTCGGGCGTGCCGGAACCACCTCTCAGACTTGCCAGAACCATGTTCTGGACACGCCGGTACCACCTGCCGAGTATGCCGGAACCAGCTGATCCACTCCCCAGAACCACCTAGTGGACACGCCAAAATCAACTGCCAGCTAGGCCAGAACCACTCGGCAGACACTCCGGAATCACATGCCAGGCATTCCGGAACCACCTCTCAGAGGTGCCAGAACCAAATGCCGGACACTCCGGTATCACCTGCCGGACACGCCGGAAGCACCTGCTGATCATGCCTGAGCCACATGCTCGACTTGCAAGTAACACCTGCCAGACACGCCAAAATCACCTGCCGGGTACGCCAGAACCACTTGGCGGACACTCCGGGATCACCTGCCGGGCATGCCGGAACCACCTCTCAGAGGTGCCAGAACCACATGCCGGACACTCCGGAATCACCTGCCGGGCATGCCGGAACCACCGGCCGGACATGTCGGAACCACCGGCTCGACTCGCCGAAACCATTGCCGGACATGCAAAATCACCTGCCGGCTATGCCAGAACCACTTGGCGAACACTCCGGAATCACCTGTCAGGCATCCCGGAACCAACTCTCAGACGTGCCAGAACCTCATGCCGGTCACGCCAGAACCACTTGCCGGACAGACCGGAAACACCTGGTGCACACGAAAGATCACCCGCCGGCTACGCCACAACCATTTGGTGAACTCTACGGAATCACCTGCCGCGCTGGCTGGAACCACCTGCCGGTCACGCCAACATCACCTGCCAGCTATGCCGGAACCACTTGACGGACACCATGGAAACACCTGTCGGACCGGCCAGAACCACCTATCAGACGTTCCAGAACCATGTGCCTGAGATGCCGGAACCACACCCCGAACAGTCCGAAACCACCTGCCAGACCCGCCTGAACCACCTGCTGAGCACACCGGAACCACCTACTTGACTCGCCGGAACCACCTACCTGACACGCTAAAATCACCTGCCGGGTATGCCACAACCACTTGGTGGACACTCCGGAATCATCTGCCGGACATGCCAGAACCAGCTGTCAGACACACCAGAACCACGTGCCAGACACGCCGGAAGCACCTGCTGAGCATGCCTGAGCGAAATGCTCGACTTGCAAGAAACACCTGCCAGACACGCCAAAATCACCTGCCGGGTACGCCAGAACCACGTGGCGGACACTGCGGAATCACCTGTCGGGCATGCCGGAACCAACTCTCAGACGTGACAGAACCTCGTGCCGGTCACGCCAGAACCACCTGCCGGACAGAACGGAAACACCTGCCGGACACGCCGGAACCACCGGCTCGACTCGCCGGAACCACCGCCGGACATGCACAATGACCTCCCGGCTACGCCAGAACCACTTGGCGAACACTCCGGAATCACCTGTCGGGCATGCCGGAACCACCTCTCAGACTTGCCAGAACCATGTTCCGGACACGCGGGTACCACCTGCCGAGTATGCCGGAACCACCTCACCCACTCCCCAGAACCACCTGGGGGATACGCCAGAATCACCTGCCGGCTACTCCAGAACCACTCGGCAGACACTCCGTAACCAACTGCCGGGCATGCGGGAACCACCTCTCAGAGGTGCCAGAACCACATGCCGGACACTCCGGAATCACCTGCCGGGCATGCCGGAACCATCTCTCAGACGTGCCAGAACCATGTTCCGGACATGCCGGAACCACCTGCCGAGCTCGCCGGAACCACCTGCTGGACACGCCAAAATCACCTGCCGGCTACGCCAGAACCACTCGGCAGACTCTCCGGAATCACATGCCAGGCATTCCGGAACCACCTCTCAGAGGTGCCAGAACCAAATGCCGGACACTCCGGTATCACCTGCCGGGCATGCCGGAACCACCTCTCAGACGTGCCAGAACCACATGCCGGACACTCCGGAATCACATGCCGGGCATGCCGGAACCACCTGCCGGACATGCCGGAACCACCGGCTCGACTCGCCGGAACCATTGCCGGACATGCTAAATGACCTGCCGGCTACGCCAGAACCACTTGGCGAACACTCCGGAATCAACTTCAGGGCATGGCGGAACCACCTCTCAGACATGCCGGAACCACATGCCTATGACACCGGAAGCACCTGCCGAGCACGCCAGAACCACCTGCTTGACTAGCCAAAACCACCTGCTGGGCACGCCAAAATCACCTGCCAGCTAGGACACAACCATTTGGTGAACTCTTCGGAATCACCTGCCGGGCTTTCTGGAACCACGTGCCGGTCACGCCAACATCACCTGCCAGCTATGACAGAACCACTTGGCGGACACCATGGAAACACCTGTCGGGCCGGCCGGAACCACCTATCAGACGTGCCAGAACCATGTGCCTCAGATGCCGGAACCACACCCTGAACAGACTGAAACCACCTGCCAGACCCGCCTGAACCACCTACCGGGTACGCCGGAACCACCTACTCGACTCGCTGGAACCACCTACCTGACACGCTAAAATCACCTGCCGGGTATGCCACAACCACTTGGTGGACACTCCGGAATCATCTTCCGGACATGCCAGAACCAGCTCTCAGACACACAAGAACCACGTGCCAGACACGCCGGAAGCACCTGCTGAGCATGCCTGAGCCAAATGCTCGACTTGCAAGAAACACCTGCCAGACACGCCAAAATCACCTGCTGGGTACGCCAGAACCACGTGGCAGACACTCCGGAATCATCTGTCGGGCATGCTGGAACCAACTCTCAGACGTGCCAGAACCTGTGCCGGTCACGCCAGAACCACCTGCCGGACAGACCGGAAACACTTGCTGGACACGCAGGAACCACCGGCTCGACTCTCCGGAACCACCGCCGGACATGCAAAATGACCTGCCGGCTATGCCAGAACCACTTGGCGAACACTCCGGAATCACCTGTCGGGCATGCCGGAACCACGTCTCAGACTTTCCAGAACCAAGTTCCGGACACGCCGGTACCACCTGCCGAGTATGCCGGAACCACCTGATCCACTCCCCAGAACCACCTGCTGGAAACTCCAGAATATCCTGCCGGCTACGCCAGAACCACTCGGCAGACACTCTGGAACCACCTGCCGGGCATGCCGGAACCACCTCTCAAAGGTGCCAGAACCGAATGCCGGACACTCCGGTATCACCTGCCGGGCATGCCAGAACAACGTCTCAGAGGTGCCAGAACCACATGCCGGAAACTCCGGAATCACCTGCCGGGCAAGCCGGAACCACCTGCTGGACATGCCGGAACCACCTGCCGGACCTGCCGGAACCACCTGCCGGACAGACCGGAAAAAACTCCTGGACGCGCCGGAACCTCCGGCTCGACTCTCCGGAAACAACGACTGACATGCAAAATGACATGCCGGCTACGCCAGACCACTGGGCGAACACTCCGGAATCACCTGTCGGGCATGCCGGAACCACCTCTCAGACTTGCCAGAACCATGTTCCGGACACGCCGGTACCACCTGCGGAGTATGCCGGAACCACCTGATGCACTACCCAGAACCACCTGCTGGACACCCCAGAATTAACTCCCGGGTACGCCAGAACTACTCGGCAGACACTCCGGAACCACATGCCGGGCATGCCGGAACCACCTCACAGAGGTGCCAGAACCACATGCCGGACACTCCGGAATCACCTGCCGGGCATGCCGGAACCATCTCTCAGACGTGCCAGAACCATGTTCCGGACACGCCGGTACCACCTGCCAAGCTCGCCGGAACCACATGCTGGACACGCCTACATCACCATTCAGCTACGCCAGACCCACTTGGCGGACACTCCGGAAACACCTGTCGGGCCGGCCGGAACCACCTCAAAGACCTGCCAGAACCATGTGCCTGAGATGCCAGAACCACTCCCCGAACAGACCGAAACCACCTGCCAGACCCGCCTGAACCCCCTGGCGAGCACGCCTGATCCACCTGCTCAACTAGCCGGAACCACCTTCCTGACACGCCAAAATCACCTGCCAGGTATACCAGAACCACTTGGTGGACACTCCGGAATCATCTGCCAGACATGCCAGAACCAGCTCTCAGACACACCAGAACCACGTGCCAGAGACGCCGGAAGCACCAGCTGAGCATGCCTGAGCCACCTGCTCGACTCGCAAGAAACACCTCTCGGACATGCCAAAATCACCAGCCGGGTACGCCAGAAACACTTGGCGGACGCTCCGGAATCACCTGTCGGTCGTGCCGGAACCACCTCTCAGGCTTGCCAGAACCATGTTCTGGACACGCCGGTACCACCTGCCGAGTATGCCGGAACCAAATGATGCACTCCCCAGAACCACCTGCTGGACACCCCAGAATTAACTCCCGGGTACGCCAGAACTACTCGGCAGACACTCCGGAACCACATGCCGGGCATGCCGGAACCACCTCACAGAGGTGCCAGAACCACATGCCGGACACTCCGGAATCACCTGCCGGGCATGCCGGAACCATCTCTCAGACGTGCCAGAACCATGTTCCGGACACGCCGGTACCACCTGCCAAGCTCGCCGGAACCACATGCTGGACACGCCTACATCACCATTCAGCTACGCCAGACCCACTTGGCGGACACTCCGGAAACACCTGTCGGGCCGGCCGGAACCACCTCAAAGACCTGCCAGAACCATGTGCCTGAGATGCCAGAACCACTCCCCGAACAGACCGAAACCACCTGCCAGACCCGCCTGAACCCCCTGGCGAGCACGCCTGATCCACCTGCTCAACTAGCCGGAACCACCTTCCTGACACGCCAAAATCACCTGCCAGGTATACCAGAACCACTTGGTGGACACTCCGGAATCATCTGCCAGACATGCCAGAACCAGCTCTCAGACACACCAGAACCACGTGCCAGAGACGCCGGAAGCACCAGCTGAGCATGCCTGAGCCACCTGCTCGACTCGCAAGAAACACCTCTCGGACATGCCAAAATCACCAGCCGGGTACGCCAGAAACACTTGGCGGACGCTCCGGAATCACCTGTCGGTCGTGCCGGAACCACCTCTCAGGCTTGCCAGAACCATGTTCTGGACACGCCGGTACCACCTGCCGAGTATGCCGGAACAAGCTGATCCACTCCCCAGAACCACCTAGTGGACACGCCAAAATCAACGGCCGACTACGCCGGAACCACCGGCTCGACTCTCCGAAACCACCGCCGGACATGCAAAATGACCTGCCGGCTACGCCAGAACACCTTGGCGAACACTCCGGAATCACCTGTCCGGCATGCCAGAACCACCTCTCAGACTTGCCAGAACCATGTTCCGGACACTCCGGTACCACCTGCCGAGTATGCCGGAACCACCTGATCCACTCCCCAGAAACACCTAGTGGACACGCCAGAATCACCTGCCGACTACGCCAGAACCACTCGGCAGACACTCCGGAACCACCTGCCGGGCATGCCGGAACCACCTCTCAGAGGTGCCAGAACCACATGCCGGACACTCCGGAATCACCTGCCGGGCATGCCGGAACCACCTCTCAGAGGTGCCAGAACCACATGCCGGACACTCCGGAATCACCTGCCTGGCATTCCGGAACCATCTCTAATACGTGCCAGAACCATGTTCCGGACACGCTGGTACCTCCTGCCGAGCTCGCCGGAACCACCTGCTGGACACACCAAAATCACCTGCCAGCTACGCCAGAACCACATGCCAGACACGCCGGAAGCACCTGCTGATCATGCCTGAGCCAAATGCTCGACTTGCAAGAAACACCTGCCAGACACGCCAAAATCACCTGCCGGGTACGCCAGAACCATGTGGCGGACACTCCGGAATCAACTGTCGGGCATGCCGGAACCAAATCTCAGACGTGCCAGAACCTCGTGCCGGTCAGGCCAGAACCACCTGACGGACACGCCGGAACCACCCGCTCGACTCGCCGGAACCACCACTGGACATGCAAAATGACCTGCCGGCTACGCCAGAACCACTTGGCGAACACTCCGGAATCACCTGTCGGGCATTCCGGAACCACCTCTCAGACTTGCCAGAACAGTGTTCCGGACACGCCGTTACCACCTGCCGAGTATGCCGGAACCACCTGATCCACTCCCCACAACCACCTGTTGGACACGCCAGAATCACCTGCCGACTACGCCAGAACCACTCGGCAGACACTCCGGAACCACCTGCCGGGCATGCCGGAACCACCTCTCAGAGGTGTCAGAACCACATACCGGACATTCCGGAATCACCTGCCGGGCATGCTGGAACCACCTCTCAGAGGTGCCAGAACCACATGCCGGACACTCCGGAATCACCTGCCGGGAATGACGGAACCATCTCTCAGAGGTGCCAGAACCATGTTCCGGACACACCGGTACCACCTGCCGAGTATGCCGGAACCACCTGATCCACTCTGCAGAACCACCTGCTGGATACGCCAGAATCACCTGCCGGCTACTCCAGAACCACTTGGCAGACACTCCGTAACCAACTGCCAGGCATGCCGGACCCACCTCTCTGAGGTGCCAGAACCACATGCCGGACACTCCGGAATCACCTGCCGGGCATGCAGGAACCACCTGCCGGACATGCCGGAACCACCGGCTCGACTCGCCGGAACCATTGCCGGACATGCAAAATCACCTGCCGGCTAAGCCAGAACCACTTGCGGAACACTCCGGAATCACCTGCCGGGCATGGCGGAACCACCTCTCAGACATGCCGGAACCACATGCCAATGACACCGGAAGCACCTGCCGAGCACGCCAGAACCACCTGCTCGACTCGCCAAAACCACCTGCTGGACACGCCAAAATCACCTTCCGGCTACGCGACAACCATTTGGTGAACACTTCGGAATCACCTGCCGGGCTGGCTGGAACCACCTGCCGGTCACGCCAACATCACCTTTCAGCTACGCCAGAACCACTTGGCGGACACTCCGGAAACACCTCTCCGGCCAGCCGGAAACACCTCTCAGACGTGCCAGAACCATGTGCCTAAGATGCTGGAACCACTCCCCGAACAGACCGAAACCACCTGCCAGACCCGCCTGAACCCCCTGGCGAGCACGCCTGATCCACCTGCTCAACTAGCGGGAACCAACTTCCTGACACGCCAAAATAACCTGCCGGCTACGCCACAACCATTTGGTGAACTCTTCGGAATCACCTGCCGGGCATGCCGGAACCATCTCTCAGAGGTGCCAGAACCATGTTCCGGACACGCTGGTACCACCTGCCGAGCTTGCCGGAACCACCTGCTGTACACGCCAAAATCACCTTCCGGCTACGCCAGAACCACGTGGCAGACACTCGGGAATCTCCTGCCGGGCTGGCTGGAACCACCTGACGGACACGCCGGAACCACCGGCTCGACTCGCCTGAACCACCGCCGGACATGCAAAATGACCTGCCGGCTACGCCAGAACCACTTGGCGAACACTCCGGAATCACCTGTCGGGCATGCCGGAACCACCTCTCAGAGGTGCCAGAACCACATGCCGGACACTCTGGAATCACCTACCGGGCATGCCGGACCACCTGCTGGACATGCCGGAATCACCTGCCGGACATTCGGGAACCACCGGCTCGACTCGCCGGAACCACCGCCGGACATGCAAAATGACCTGCCGGCTACACCAGAACCACTTCGCGAACACTCCGGAATCACCTGTCGGGCATGCCGGAACCGCCTCTCAGACTTGCCAGAACCATGTTCCGGACACGCCGGTACCACCTGCCGAGTATGCCTGAACCACCTGATCCACTCCCCAGAACCACCTGCTGGACAAGCCAGAATCACCTGCCGACTACGCCAGAACCACATGCCAGACACTCCGGAATCACCTGCCAGGCATGCCGGAACCACCTCTCAGAGGTGCCAGAACCACATGCCGGACACTGCGGAATCACCTACCGGGCTGGCTGAAACCATCTCTCAGACGTGCCAGAACCATGTTCCGGACACGCCCGTACCACCTGCCGAGCTCGCCGGAACCACATGCTGGACACGCCAAAATCACCTGTCGGCTAGGCCAGAACCACGCGGCAGACACTCCGGAATCACCTGCCGGGCTGGCTGGAACCACCTGCCCGTCACGCTAACATCACCCTCCAGCTACGCCGGAACCACTTGGCGGACACTCCGGAAACACCTGTAGGGCCGGCCGGAACCACCTCTCAGACTTGCCAGAACCATGTGCCTGAGATGCCGGAACCACACCCCGAACAGACCGAAACCACCTGCCAAACCCGCCAGAACCACCTGCCGGGCACGCCGGAACCACCTACTCGACTCGCTGGAACCACCTACCTGGCACGCTAAAATCAACTGCCGGGTATGCCACAACCACTTGGTGGACACTCCGGAATCATCTGCCGGACATGCCAGAACCAGCTCTCACACACACCAGAACCACGTGCCAGACACGCCGGAAGCACCTGCTGATCATTTCTGAGCCAAATGGTCAAGTTGCCAGAGACACCTGCCAGAAATGCCAAAATCACCTGCCGGGTACGCCAGAACCACGTGGCTGACACTCCGGAAGCACCTGTCGGGCATGCCGGAACCAACTCTCAGACGTGCCAGAACCTCGTGCCGGACACGCCAGAACCACCTGCTGGACAGACCGGAAACACCTTCTGGACACGCCGGAACCACCGGCTCGTCTTGCCGGAACCACGGCCAGACATGCAGAATGACCTGCCGGCTACGCCAGAACCACTTGGCGAACACTCCAGAATCACCTGTCGGGCATGCCGGAACCACCTCTCAGACTTGCCAGAACCATGTTCCGGACACGCCGTTACCACCTGCCGAGTATGCCGGAACCACCTGATCCACTCCCCAGAACCACCTGCTGGACACGCCAGAATCACCTGCCGACTACGCCAGAACCACTCGGCAGACACTCCGGAACCAACTGCCGGGCATGCCGGAACCACCGGCTCGACTCGCCAGAACCATTGCCGGACATGCAAAATCACCTGCCGGCTACACCAGAACCACTTGGGGAACACTCCGGAATCACCTGCCGGGCATGGCGGAACCACCTCTCAGACATTCCGGAACCACATGGCAATGACACTGGAAGCACCTGCCGAGCACGCCAGAACCACCTGCTCGACTCGCAAAAACCACCTGCCGGCTACGCCAGAACCACTCGGCAGACACTCCGGAATCACATGCCGGGCATTCCGGAACCACCTCTCACAGGTGCCAGAACCAAATGCTGGACACTCCGGTTTCACCTGCCGGGCATGCCGGAACCACCTCTCAGAGGTGCCAGAACCAGATGACGGACACTCCGGAATCACGTGCCGGGCATGCCGGAACCACCTGCCGGACATGCCGGAACCACCGGCTCGACTCGCCGGAACCATTGCCGGACATGCAAAATCACCTGCCGGCTACGCCAGAACCACTTGGCGAACACTCCGGAATCACCTGCCGGGCATGGCGGAACCACCTCTCAGACATGCCGGAACCACATGCCAATGACACCGGAAGCACCTGCCGAGCACGCCAGAACCACCTGCTCGACTCGCCAAAACCACCCGCTGGACATGCCAAAATCACCTGCCGGCTACGCCAGAACCACTCGGCAGACACTCCGGAATCACCTGCCAGGCTGGCTGGAACCACCTGCCGGTCACGCCAACATCACCTTTCAGCTACTCCAGAACCACTTGGCGGACTCTCCGGAAACACCTGTCGGGCCGGCCACAACCACCTCTCAGACGTGCCAGAACCATGTGCCTGAGATGCCGGAACCACTCCCCGAACAGACCGAAACCCCCTGCAAGACCCGCCTGAACCCCACGGCGAGCACACCTGATCCACCTGCTCAACTAGCCGAAACCACCTTCCTGACACGCCAAAATCACCTGCCAGGTATACCAGAACCACTTGGTGGACACTCCGGAATCATCTGCCCTATATGCCAGAACCAGCTCTCAGACACACCAGAACCACGTGCCAGACACGCCGGAAGCACCTGCTGAGCATGACTGAGCCAAATGCTCGACTTGCAAGAAACACCTGCCAGACACGCCAAAATCACCTGCCGGGTACGCCAGAACCACGTGGCGGACACTCCGGAATCACCTGTCGGGCATGCCGGAACCAACTCTCAGAAGTGCCAGAACCTCGTGACGGTAACGCCAGAACCACCTGCCGGACACGCCGGAACCACCGGCTCGACTCGCCGGAACGACTGCTGGACATGCAAAATGACCTGCCGGCTACGCCAGAACCACTTGGCGAACACTCCGGAATCACCTGACGGGCATGCCGGAACCACCTCTCAGACTTGCCAGAACCATGTTCCGGACACGCCGGTACCACCTGCCGAGTATGCCGGAACCACCTGATCCACTCCCCAGAACCACCTGCTGGACACGCCAGAATCAACTGCCGACTACGCCAGAACCACTCGGCAGACACTCCAGAACCACCTGCCGGGCATGCCGGAACCACCTCTCAGAGGTGCGAGAACCACATGCCGGACACTCCGGAATCACCTGCCGGGCATGCCGGAACCACCTCTCAGAGGTGCCAGAACCACATGCCGCACACTCCGGAATCACCTGCCTGGCATGCCGGAACCATCTGTCAGACGTGCCAGAACCATGTTCCGGACACGGTGCTACCACATGCCGAGCTCGCCAGAACCACCTGCTGGACACGCCAAAATCACCTGCCAGCTACGCCAGAACCACACGGCAGACACTCCGGAATCACCTGCCGGGCTGGCTGGAACCACCTGCCGGTCACGCCAACATCACCTTTCAGCTACGCCAGAACCACTTGGCGGAAACTCCGGAAACACCTCTCCGGCCGGCCTAAACCACCTCTCAGACGTGCCAGAACCATGTGCCTAAGATGCCGGAACGAGTCCCCGAACAGACCGAAATCACCTGCCAGACCCGCCTGAACCCACTGGTGAGCACGCCTGATCCACCTGCTCAAATAGCCGGAACCACCTGCCTGACACGCCAAAATAACCTGCCAGCTACGCCACAAGCATTTGGTGAACTCTTCGGAATCACCTGCCGTGCTGGCTCCAGAACCACTCGGCAGACTCTCCGGAACCACCTGCCGGGCATGCCGGAACCACCTCTCAGTCATGCCGGAACCACATGCCAATGACACCGGAAGCACCTGCCGAGCAGGCCAGAACCACCTGCTCGACTCGCCAAAACCACATGCTGGACACGCCAAAATCACCTGCCGGCTATGCCACAACCATTTTGTGAACTCTTCGGAATCACCTGCAGGGCTGGCTGGAACCACCTGCTGGTCACGCTAACATCACCTGCCAGGTATGCCAGAACCACTTGGCGGACACCATGGAAACACCTGTCGGGCCGTCGGAACCACCTCTCAGACGTGCCACAACCATGAGCCTGAGATGCCGGAACCACTCCCCGAAAAGACCGAAACCACCTGCCAGACCCGCCTGAACCCCCTGGCGAGCACGCCTGATCCACCTGCTCAACTAGCCGGAACCAACTTCCTGACACGCCAAAATCTCCTGCCAGGTATACAAGAACCACTTGGTGGACACTCCGGAATCATCTGCCGGAGATGCCAGAACCAGCTCTCAGACACACCAAAACCACGTGCCAGAGACGCCGGAAGAACCAGCTGAGCATGCCTCAGCCACCTGCTCGACTCGCAAGATACACCTGTCGGACAGGCGAAAATCACCTGCCGGGTACGCAAGATACACTTGGCGGACGCTTCGGAATCACCTGTCGGGCATGCTGGAACCACCTCTCAGAAGTGCCAGAACCACATGCCGGACACTCCAGAATCACCTGCCGGGAATGACGGAACCATATCTCAGAGGTGCCAGAACCATGTTCCGGACACGCCGGTACCACCTGCCGAGTATGCCGGAACCACCTGATCCTCTCTGCAGAACCACCTGCTGGATACGCTAGAATCACCTGCCGGCTTCTCCAGAACCACTTGGCAGACACTCCGGAACCACCTGCCGGGCATGCCGGAACCACCTCTCAGACATGCCGGAACCACATGCCAATGACACCGGAAGCACGTGCCGCCACGCCAGAACCACCTGCTCGACTCGCCAAAACCACCTTCTGGACACGCCAAAATCACCTGCCAGCTACGCCACAACCATTTGGTGAACTTTTCGGAATCACCTGTAGGGCATGCCGGAACCACCTCTCAGACTTGCCAGAAGCATGTTCCGGACAAGCCGGTACCACCTGCCGAGTATGCCTTAACCACCTGATCCACTCCCCAGAACCACCTGCTGGACACGCCAGAATCACCTGCCGAACACGCCAGAACCACTTGGCAGACACTCCGGAACCACCAGCCGGGCATGCCGGAACCACCTCTCAGAGGTGCCAGAACCACATGCCGGACACTCCGGAATGACCTGCCGGGCATGCCGGAACCATCTCTCAGACGTGCCAGAACCATGTTCCGGACACGCTGGTACCACCTGCCGAGCTCTCCCGAACCACCTGCTGGACACGCCAAAATCACCTGCCGGATACGCCAGAACCACGTGGCAGACACTCCGGAATCACCTGCCGGGCTGGCTGGAACCACCTGCTGGTCACGCCAACATCACCTTTCAGCTACACCAGAACCACTTGGCGGACACTCCGGAAACACCTGTCCGGCCGGCCGGAACCACCTCTCAGACGTGCCAGAACCATGTGCCTGAGATGCCGGAACCACTCGCCGAACAGACCGAAACCACCTTCCAGACCCGCCTGAACCCCCTGGCGAGCACGCCTGATCCACCTGCTCAACTAGCCGGAACCACCTTCCAGACACGCCAAAATCACCTGCCAGGTATACCAGAACCACTTGGTGGACACTCCGGAATCATCTGCCGGACATGCCAGAACCAGCTCTGAGACACACCAGAACCACGTGCCAGAGACGCCGGAAGCACCAGCTGAGCATGCCTGAGCCACCTGCTCGACTCGCAAGAAACACCTGTCGGACATGCCAAAATCACCTGCTGGGTACGCCAGAAACACTTGGCGGATGCTCCGGAATCACCTGTCGGGCGTGCCGGAACCACCTCTCAGAATTGCCAGAACCATGTTCTGGACACGCCGGTACCACCTGCCGAGTATGCCGGAACCAGCTGATCCACTCCCCAGAACCACCTAGTGGACACGCCAAAATCAACTGCCGGCTACGCCAGAACCACTCGGCAGACACTCCGGATTCACATGCCAGGCATTCCGGAACCACCTCTCACAGGTGCCAGAACCAAATGCCGGACACTCCGGTATCACCTGCCGGGCATGCCGGAACCACCTCTCAGAGGTGCCAGAACCACATGCCGGACACTCCATAATCACCTGCCGGATATGCCGGATCCACCTGCCGGACATGCCGGAACCACCGGCTCGACTCGCCGGAACCATAGCCGGACATTGAAAATCACCTGCCGGCTATGCCTGAACCACTTGGGGAACACTCCGGAATCACCTGCCGGGCATGGCGGAACCACCTCTCAGACATGCCGGAACCACATGCCAATGACACCGGAAGCACCTGCCGAGCACGCCAGAACCACCTGCTCGACTCGCCAAAACCACCTGCTGGACACGCCAAAATCACCTGCCGGCTTCGCCACAACCATTTGGTAAACACTTCGGAATCACCTGCCGGGCTAGCTGGAACCACCTGCTGGTCACGCCAACATCACCTGCCAGCTATGCCAGAACCACCTGGCAGACACCATGGAAACACCTGTCGGGCCGGCCGGAACCACCTCTCAGACGTGCCAGAACCATGTGCCTGAGATGCCGGAACCACTCCCCGAACAGACCGAAACCACCTGCAAGACCCGCCTGAACCCCCCGGCAAGCACGCCTGATCCACCTGCTCAACTAGCCGGAACCACCTTCCTGACACGCCAAAATCACCTGCCAGGTATACCAGAACCACTTGGTGGACACTCCGGAATCATCTGCCGCACATGCCAGAACCAGCTCTGAGACACACCAGAACCACGTGCCAGAGACGCAGGAAGCACCAGCTGAGCATGCCTCAGCCACCTGCTCGACTCGCAAGAAACACCTGTCGGACATGCCAAAATCACCTGCCGGGTACACCAGAAACACTTGGCGGACGCTCCGGAATCACCTGTCGGGCGTGCCGGAACCACCTCTCAGACTTGCCAGAACCAGGTTCTGGACACGCCGGTACGACCTGCCGAGTATGCCGGAACCAGCTGATCCACTCCCCAGAACCACCTAGTGGACACGCCAAAATCAACAGCCGGCTACGCCGGAACCACCGGCTTGACTCGCCGGAACCACCGCCGGACATGCAAAATGAGCTGCCGGCTTCGCCAGAACCACTTGGCGAACACTCCGGAATCAACTGTCGGGCATGCCGGAACCACCTCTCAGACTTGCCAGAACCATGTTCCGGACACGCCGGTACCACCTGCCGAGTATGCCGGAACCACCTGATCCACTCCCCAGCACCACCTTCTGGACACCCCAGAATCACCTGCCAGCTACGCCAGAAGCACTCGGCAGACACTCCGGAACCACCTGCCGGGCATGCCGTAACCACCTCTCAGAGGTGCCAGAACCACATGCCGGACACTCCGGAATCACCTGCCGGGCATGCCGGAACCATCTGCCGGACATGCCGGAACCACCTGCCGGACATTCCGGAACCACCGGCTCGACTCGCCGGAACCAATGCCGGACATGCCAAATCACCTGCCGGCTACGCCAGAACCACTTGGCGAACACTCCGGTATCACCTGCCGGGCATGCCGGAACCACCTCTCAAAGGTGCCAGAACCACATGCCGGACACTCCGGAATCACCTGCCGGGCATGCCGGAACCACCTACCGGACATGACGGAACCACCGGCTCGACTCGCGTGCACCATTGCCGGACATGCAAAATCACCTGCCGGCTATGCCAGAACCACTTGGGGAAGACTCCGGAAGCACCTGCCGAGCACGCCAGAACCACCTGCTCGACTCGCCAAAACCACCCGCTGGACACAAAAAAATCACCTGCCGGCTACGCCACAACCATTTGGTGAACTCTTCGGAATCACCTGCCGGGCTTGCTGGAACCACCCACCGGTCACGCCAACATCACCTTTCAGCTACGCCAGAACCTCACGGCAGACACTCCGGAATCACCTGCCGGGCTGGCTGGAACCACCTGCCGGTCACGCCAACATCACCTTTCAGCTACGCCAGAACCACTTGGCGGACACTCCGGAAACACCTCTCCGGCCGGCCGGAACCACCTCTCAGACGTGCCAGAACCATGTGCCTGAGATGCCGGAACCACACCCCGAACAGACCGAAACCACCTGCCAGACCCGCCTGAACCCCCTGGCGAGCACGCCTCATCCACCTGCTCAACTAGCGGGAACCAACTTCCTGACACGCCAAAATAACCTGCCGGCTACGCCACAACCATTTGGTGAACTCTTCGGAATCACCTGCCGGGCATGCCGGAACCATCTCTCAGACGTGCCTGAACCATGTTCCGGACACGCTGGTACCACCTGCCGAGCTTGCCGGAACCACCTGCTGTACACGCCAAAATCACCTTCCGGCTACACCAGAACCACGTGGCAGACACTCGGGAATCTCCTGCCGGGCTGGCTGGAACCACCTGACGGACACGCCGGAACCACCGGCTCGACTCGCCTGAACCACCGCCGGACATGCAAAATGACCTGCCGGCTACGCCAGAACCACTTGGCGAACACTCCGGAATCACCTGTCGGGCATGCAGGAACCACCTCTCAGACTTGCCAGAACCATGTGCCTGAGATGCCGGAACCACACCCCGAACAGACCGAAACCACCTGCCAAACCCGCCAGAACCACCTGCCGGGCACGCCGGAACCACCTACTCGACTCACTGGAACCACCTACCTGGCACGCTAAAATCAACTGCCGGGTATGCCACAACCACTTGGTGGACACTCCGGAATCATCTGCCGGACATGCCAGAACCAGCTCTCACACACACCAGAACCACGTGCCAGACACGCCGGAAGCACCTGCTGATCATTTCTGAGCCAAATGGTCAACTTGCCAGAGACACCTGCCAGAAATGCCAAAATCACCTGCCGGGTACGCCAGAACCACGTGGCTGACACTCCGGAATCACCTGTCGGGCATGCCGGAACCAACTCTCAGACGTGCCAGAACCTCGTGCCGGACACGCCAGAACCACCTGCTGGACAGACCGGAAACACCTTCTGGACACGCCGGAACCACCGGCTCGTCTTGCCGGAACCACGGCCAGACATGCAGAATGACCTGCCGGCTACGCCAGAACCACTTGGCGAACACTCCAGAATCACCTGTCGGGCATGCCGGAACCACCTCTCAGACTTGTCAGAACCATGTTCCGGACACGCCGGTACCACCTGCCGAGTATGCCTTAACCACCTGATCCACTCCCCAGAACCACCTGCTGGACACGCCAGAATCACCTGCCGACTACGCCAGAACCACTCGGCAGACACTCCGGAACCACCTGCCGGGCATGCCAGAACCACCGGCTCGACTCGCCAGAACCATTGCCGGACATGCAAAATCACCTGTCGGCTACACCAGAACCACTTGGGGAACACTCCGGAATAACCTGCCGGGCATGGCGGAACCACCTCTCAGACATTCCGGAACCACATGGCAATGACACTGGAAGCACCTGCCGAGCACGCCAGAACCACCTGCTCGACTCGCAAAAACCACCTGCCGGCTACGCCAGAACCACTCGGCAGACACTCCGGAATCACATGCCGGGCATTCCGGAACCACCTCTCACAGGTGCCAGAACCAAATGCTGGACACTCCGGTATCACCTGCCGGGCATGCCGGAACCACCTCTCAGAGGTGCCAGAACCAGATGACGGACACTCCGGAATCACGTGCCGGGCATGCCGGAACCACCTGCCGGACATGCCGGAACCACCGGCTCGACTCGCCGGAACCATTGCCGGACATGCAAAATCACCTGTCGGCTACGCCAGAACCACTTGGGGAACACTCCGGAATCACCTGCCGGGCATGGCGGAACCACCTCTCAGACATGCCGGAACCACATGCCAATGACACCGGAAGCACCTGCCGAGCACGCCAGAACCACCTGCTTGACTCGCCAAAACCACCCGCTGGACATGCCAAAATCACCTGCCGGCTACGCCAGAACCACTCGGCAGACACTCCGGAATCACCTGCCAGGCTGGCTGGAACCACCTGCCGGTCATGCCAACATCACCTTTCAGCTACTCCAGAACCACTTGGCGTACACTCCGGAAACACCTGTCGGGCCGGCCACAACCTCCTCTCAGACGTGCCAGAACCATGTGCCTGAGATGCCGGAACCACTCCCCGAACAGACCGAAACCACCCGCAAGACCCGCCTGAACCCCACGGCGAGCACACCTGATCCACCTGCTCAACTAGCCGAAACCACCTTCCTGACACGCCAAAATCACCTGCCAGGTATACCAGAACCACTTGGTGGACACTCCGGAATCATCTGCTGGACATGCCAGAAACAGCTCTGAGACACACCAGAACCACGTGCCAGAGACGCCGGAAGCAGCAGCTGAGCATGCCTGAGCCACCTGCTCGACTCGCAAGAAACACCTGTCGGACATGCCAAAATCACCTGCCGGGTACGCCAGAGAAACTTGGCGGACGCTCCGGAATCACCTGTCGGGCGTGCCGGAACAACCTCTCAGACTTGCCAGAACCATGTTCTGGACACGCCGTTACCACCTGCCGAGTATGCCGGAACCAGCTGATCCACTCCCCAGAACCACCTAGTGGACACGCCAAAATCAACAGCCGGCTACACCGGAACCACCGGCTTGACTCGCCGCAACCACCGCCGGACATTCAAAATGACCTGCCGGCTACGCCAGAACCACTTGGCGAACACTCCGGAATCACCTGTCGGGCATGCCGGAACCACCTCTCAGACTTGCCAGAACCATGTTCCGGACATGCCGGTACCACCTGCCGAGTATGTCGGAACCACCTGATCCACTCCCCAGAACCACCTGCTGGACACCCCAGAATCATCTGCCAGCTACGCCAGAAGCACTCGGCAGACACCCCGGAACGACCTGCCGGGCATGCCGTAACCACCTCTCAGTGGTGCCAGAACCACATGCCGGACACTCCGGAATCACCTGCCGGGCATGCCGGAACCATCTCTCAGACGTGCCAGAACCATGTTCCGGACACGCCGGTACCACCTGCCGAGCTCGCCGGAACCACCTGCTGGACACGCCAAAATCACCTGCCGGGTATGCCAGAACCACTCGGCAGACACTCCGGAACCACCTGCCGGGCATGCCGGAACCACCTCTCAGAGGTGCCAGAACCACATGCCGGACACTCCGGAATCACCTGCCGGGCATTCCGGAACCATCTCTCAGACGTGTCAGAACCATGGTCCGGACACGCCGGTACCACCTGCCGAGTATGCCGGAACCACCTGATCCACTCCCCAGAACGACCTGCTGGACACGCCAGAATCACCTGCCGGCTACGCCAGAACCACTCGGCAGACACTCCGGAACCACCTGCCGGGCATGCCGGAACCACCTCTCAGAGGTGCCAGAACCACATGCCGGACACTCCGGAATCACCTGCCGGGCATGCCGGAACCATCTCTCAGACATGTCAGAACCATGTTCCGGACACGCTGGTACAACCTGCCGAGCTCGACGGAACCAACTGCTGGACATGCCGGAACCACCTGCCGGACATTCCGGAACCACCGGATGGAATCGCCGGAACCATTGCCGGACATGCAAAATCACCTGCCGGCTACGCCAGAACCACTTGGCGAACACTCCGGTATCACCTGCCGGGCATGCCGGAACCACCTCTCAGAGGTGCCAGAACCACATGCCGGACACTCCGGAATCACCTGCCGGGCATGCCGGAACCACCTGCTTAACATGCCGGAACCACCGGCTCGACTCGCCAGAACCATTGCCGAATAGCAAAATCACCTGCCGGCTATGCCAGAACCACTTGGGGAACACTCCGGAATCACCTGCCGGGCATGGCGGAACCACCTCTCAGAAATGCCGGAACCACATGCCAATGACACCGGAAGCACCTGCCGAGCACGCCAGAACCACCTGCTCGACTCGCCAAAACCACCTGCTGGACACGCCAAAATCACCTTCCAGCTACGCCACAACCATTTGGTGAACACTTCGGAATCACCTGCCGGGCTGGCTGGAACCACCTGCCGGTCAAGCCAACATCACCTGCCAGCTATGCCAGAACCACTTGGCGGACACCATGGAAACACCTGTCGGGCCGGCCGGAACCACCTCTCAGACGTGCCAGAACCATGTGCCTGAGATGCCGGAACCACTCCACGAACAGACCGAAACCACCTGCAAGACCCGCCTGAACCCCCCGGCAAGCACGCCTGATCCACCTGCTCAACTAGCCGGAACCACCTTCCTGACACGCCAAAATCACCTGCCAGGTATACCAGAACCACTTGGTGGACACTCCGGTATCATCTGCCGCACAAGCCAGAACCAGCTCTGAGACACACCAGAACCACGTGCCAGAGACGCAGGAAGCACCAGCTGAGCATGCCTCAGCCACCTGCTCGACTCGCAAGAAACACCTGTCGGACATGCCAAAATCACCTGCCGGGTACACCAGAAACACTTGGCGGACGCTCCGGAATCACCTGTCGGGCGTGCCGGAACCACCTCTCAGACTTGCCAGAACCATGTTCTGGACACGCCGGTACGACCTGCCGAGTATGCCGGAACCAGCTGATCCACTCCCCAGAACCACCTAGTGGACACGCCAAAATCAACAGCCGGCTACGCCGGAACCACCGGCTTGACTCGCCGGAACCACCGCCGGACATGCAAAATGAGCTGCCGGCTTCGCCAGAACCACTTGGCGAACACTCCGGAATCAACTGTCGGGCATGCCGGAACCACCTCTCAGACTTGCCAGAACCATGTTCCGGACACGCCGGTACCACCTGCCGAGTATGCCGGAACCACCTGATCCACTCCCCAGCACCACCTGCTGGACACCCCAGAATCACCTGCCAGCTACGCCAGAAGCACTCGGCAGACACTCCGGAACCACCTGCCGGGCATGCCGTAACCACCTCTCAGAGGTGCCAGAACCACATGCCGGACACTCCGGAATCACCTGCCGGGCATGCCGGAACCATCTGCCGGACATGCCGGAACCACCTGCCGGACATTCCGGAACCACCGGCTCGACTCGCCGGAACCAATGCCGGACATGCCAAATCACCTGCCGGCTACGCCAGAACCACTTGGCGAACACTCCGGTATCACCTGCCGGGCATGCCGGAACCACCTCTCAAAGGTGCCAGAACCACATGCCGGACACTCCGGAATCACCTGCCGGGCATGCCGGAACCACCTACCGGACATGACGGAACCACCGGCTCGACTCGCGTGCACCATTGCCGGACATGCAAAATCACCTGCCGGCTATGCCAGAACCACTTGGGGAAGACTCCGGAAGCACCTGCCGAGCACGCCAGAACCACCTGCTCGACTCGCCAAAACCACCCGCTGGACACAAAAAAATCACCTGCCGGCTACGCCACAACCATTTGGTGAACTCTTCGGAATCACCTGCCGGGCTTGCTGGAACCACCCACCGGTCACGCCAACATCACCTTTCAGCTACGCCAGAACCTCACGGCAGACACTCCGGAATCACCTGCCGGGCTGGCTGGAACCACCTGCCGGTCACGCCAACATCACCTTTCAGCTACGCCAGAACCACTTGGCGGACACTCCGGAAACACCTCTCCGGCCGGCCGGAACCACCTCTCAGACGTGCCAGAACCATGTGCCTGAGATGCCGGAACCACACCCCGAACAGACCGAAACCACCTGCCAGACCCGCCTGAACCCCCTGGCGAGCACGCCTGATCCACCTGCTCAACTAGCGGGAACCAACTTCCTGACACGCCAAAATAACCTGCCGGCTACGCCACAACCATTTGGTGAACTCTTCGGAATCACCTGCCGGGCATGCCGGAACCATCTCTCAGACGTGCCTGAACCATGTTCCGGACACGCTGGTACCACCTGCCGAGCTTGCCGGAACCACCTGCTGTACACGCCAAAATCACCTTCCGGCTACACCAGAACCACGTGGCAGACACTCGGGAATCTCCTGCCGGGCTGGCTGGAACCACCTGACGGACACGCCGGAACCACCGGCTCGACTCGCCTGAACCACCGCCGGACATGCAAAATGACCTGCCGGCTACGCCAGAACCACTTGGCGAACACTCCGGAATCACCTGTCGGGCATGCCGGAACCACCTCTCAGACTTGCCAGAACCATGTGCCTGAGATGCCGGAACCACACCCCGAACAGACCGAAACCACCTGCCAAACCCGCCAGAACCACCTGCCGGGCACGCCGGAACCACCTACTCGACTCACTGGAACCACCTACCTGGCACGCTAAAATCAACTGCCGGGTATGCCACAACCACTTGGTGGACACTCCGGAATCATCTGCCGGACATGCCAGAACCAGCTCTCACACACACCAGAACCACGTGCCAGACACGCCGGAAGCACCTGCTGATCATTTCTGAGCCAAATGGTCAACTTGCCAGAGACACCTGCCAGAAATGCCAAAATCACCTGCCGGGTACGCCAGAACCACGTGGCTGACACTCCGGAATCACCTGTCGGGCATGCCGGAACCAACTCTCAGACGTGCCAGAACCTCGTGCCGGACACGCCAGAACCACCTGCTGGACAGACCGGAAACACCTTCTGGACACGCCGGAACCACCGGCTCGTCTTGCCGGAACCACGGCCAGACATGCAGAATGACCTGCCGGCTACGCCAGAACCACTTGGCGAACACTCCAGAATCACCTGTCGGGCATGCCGGAACCACCTCTCAGACTTGTCAGAACCATGTTCCGGACACGCCGGTACCACCTGCCGAGT
Organism: Equus caballus; assembly: GCF_041296265.1. Lineage (NCBI taxonomy): Eukaryota > Metazoa > Chordata > Mammalia > Perissodactyla > Equidae > Equus > Equus caballus. The sequence continues at coordinate 9,868,514 of NC_091697.1, forward strand.
ATGCCTTAACCACCTGATCCACTCCCCAGAACCACCTGCTGGACACGCCAGAATCACCTGCCGACTACGCCAGAACCACTCGGCAGACACTCCGGAACCACCTGCCGGGCATGCCAGAACCACCGGCTCGACTCGCCAGAACCATTGCCGGACATGCAAAATCACCTGCCGGCTACACCAGAACCACTTGGGGAACACTCCAGAATAACCTGCCGGGCATGGCGGAACCACCTCTCAGACATTCCGGAACCACATGGCAATGACACTGGAAGCACCTGCCGAGCACGCCAGAACCACCTGCTCGACTCGCAAAAACCACCTGCCGGCTACGCCAGAACCACTCGGCAGACACTCCGGAATCACATGCCGGGCATTCCGGAACCACCTCTCACAGGTGCCAGAACCAAATGCTGGACACTCCGGTATCACCTGCCGGGCATGCCGGAACCACCTCTCAGAGGTGCCAGAACCAGATGACGGACACTCCGGAATCACGTGCCGGGCATGCCGGAACCACCTGCCGGACATGCCGGAACCACCGGCTCGACTCGCCGGAACCATTGCCGGACATGCAAAATCACCTGCCGGCTACGCCAGAACCACTTGGGGAACACTCCGGAATCACCTGCCGGGCATGGCGGAACCACCTCTCAGACATGCCGGAACCACATGCCAATGACACCGGAAGCACCTGCCGAGCACGCCAGAACCACCTGCTTGACTCGCCAAAACCACCCGCTGGACATGCCAAAATCACCTGCCGGCTACGCCAGAACCACTCGGCAGACACTCCGGAATCACCTGCCAGGCTGGCTGGAACCACCTGCCGGTCATGCCAACATCACCTTTCAGCTACTCCAGAACCACTTGGCGTACACTCCGGAAACACCTGTCGGGCCGGCCACAACCTCCTCTCAGACGTGCCAGAACCATGTGCCTGAGATGCCGGAACCACTCCCCGAACAGACCGAAACCACCCGCAAGACCCGCCTGAACCCCACGGCGAGCACACCTGATCCACCTGCTCAACTAGCCGAAACCACCTTCCTGACACGCCAAAATCACCTGCCAGGTATACCAGAACCACTTGGTGGACACTCCGGAATCATCTGCTGGACATGCCAGAAACAGCTCTGAGACACACCAGAACCACGTGCCAGAGACGCCGGAAGCAGCAGCTGAGCATGCCTGAGCCACCTGCTCGACTCGCAAGAAACACCTGTCGGACATGCCAAAATCACCTGCCGGGTACGCCAGAGAAACTTGGCGGACGCTCCGGAATCACCTGTCGGGCGTGCCGGAACCACCTCTCAGACTTGCCAGAACCATGTTCTGGACACGCCGTTACCACCTGCCGAGTATGCCGGAACCAGCTGATCCACTCCCCAGAACCACCTAGTGGACACGCCAAAATCAACAGCCGGCTACACCGGAACCACCGGCTTGACTCGCCGCAACCACCGCCGGACATTCAAAATGACCTGCCGGCTACGCCAGAACCACTTGGCGAACACTCCGGAATCACCTGTCGGGCATGCCGGAACCACCTCTCAGACTTGCCAGAACCATGTTCCGGACATGCCGGTACCACCTGCCGAGTATGTCGGAACCACCTGATCCACTCCCCAGAACCACCTGCTGGACACCCCAGAATCATCTGCCAGCTGCGCCAGAAGCACTCGGCAGACACCCCGGAACGACCTGCCGGGCATGCCGTAACCACCTCTCAGTGGTGCCAGAACCACATGCCGGACACTCCGGAATCACCTGCCGGGCATGCCGGAACCATCTCTCAGACGTGCCAGAACCATGTTCCGGACACGCCGGTACCACCTGCCGAGCTCGCCGGAACCACCTGCTGGACACGCCAAAATCACCTGCCGGGTATGCCAGAACCACTCGGCAGACACTCCGGAACCACCTGCCGGGCATGCCGGAACCACCTCTCAGAGGTGCCAGAACCACATGCCGGACACTCCGGAATCACCTGCCGGGCATTCCGGAACCATCTCTCAGACGTGTCAGAACCATGGTCCGGACACGCCGGTACCACCTGCCGAGTATGCCGGAACCACCTGATCCACTCCCCAGAACGACCTGCTGGACACGCCAGAATCACCTGCCGGCTACGCCAGAACCACTCGGCAGACACTCCGGAACCACCTGCCGGGCATGCCGGAACCACCTCTCAGAGGTGCCAGAACCACATGCCGGACACTCCGGAATCACCTGCCGGGCATGCCGGAACCATCTCTCAGACATGTCAGAACCATGTTCCGGACACGCTGGTACAACCTGCCGAGCTCGCTGGAACCAACTGCTGGACATGCCGGAACCACCTGCCGGACATTCCGGAACCACCGGATGGAATCGCCGGAACCATTGCCGGACATGCAAAATCACCTGCCGGCTACGCCAGAACCACTTGGCGAACACTCCGGTATCACCTGCCGGGCATGCCGGAACCACCTCTCAGAGGTGCCAGAACCACATGCCGGACACTCCAGAATCACCTGCCGGGCATGCCGGAACCACCTGCTTGACATGCCGGAACCACCGGCTCGACTCGCCAGAACCATTGCCGAATAGCAAAATCACCTGCCGGCTATGCCAGAACCACTTGGGGAACACTCCGGAATCACCTGCCGGGCATGGCGGAACCACCTCTCAGACATGCCGGAACCACATGCCAATGACACCGGAAGCACCTGCCGAGCACGCCAGAACCACCTGCTCGACTCGCCAAAACCACCTGCTGGACACGCCAAAATCACCTTCCAGCTACGCCAAAACCATTTGGTGAACACTTCGGAATCACCTGCCGGGCTGGCTGGAACCACCTGCCGGTCACGCCAACATCACCTGCCAGCTATGCCAGAACCACTTGGCGGACACCATGGAAACACCTGTCGGGCCGGCCGGAACCACCTATCAGACGTGCCAGAACCATGTGCCTGAGATGCCGGAACCACACCCCGAACAGACCGAAACCACCTGCCAGACCCGCCTGAACCCACTGGTGAGCACGCCTGATCCACATGCTCAAATAGCCGGAACCACCTTCCTGACACGCCAAAATAACCTGCCGGCTACGCCACAAGCATTTGGTGAACTCTTCCGAATCACCTGCCGTGCTGGCTCCAGAACCACTCGGCAGACTCTTTGGAACCACCTACCGGGCATGCCCGAACCACCTCTCAGTCATGCCGGATCCACATGCCAAAGACACCGAAACCACCTGCCAGACCCGCCTGAACCCCCTGGCGAGCACGCCTGATCCACCTTCTCAACTAGCCGGAACCACCTTCCAGACACGCCAAAAGCACCTGCCAGGTCTACCAGAACCACTTGGTGGACACTCCGGAATCATCTGCCAGAAATGCCAGAACCAGCCCTCTGACACACCAGAACCACGTGCCGGACACGCCGGAAGCACCTGCTGATCATGCCTGAGCCACAGGCTCGACTTGCAAGAAACACCTGCCAGACACGCCAAAATCACCTGCCGGGTACGCCAGAATCACGTGGCGGAATCTCCGGAATCACCTGTCGGGCATGCCGGAACCAACTCTCAGACGTGCCAGAACCTCGTGCCGGACACGCCAGAACCACGTGCCGGACAGACCGGAAACACCTGTTGGACACGCCGGAACCACTGGCTTGACTGGCCAGAACCACCGCCGGACATGCAAAATGACCTGCTGGCTACACCAGAACCACTTGGCGAACACTCCAGAATCACCTGTCGGGCATGCCGGAACCACCTATCAGACGTGCCAGAACCATGTGCCTGAGATGCCGGAACCACTCCCCGAACAGACCGAAACCACCTTCCAGACCCGCCTGAACCCCCTGGCGAGCACGCCTGACCCACCTGCTCAACTAGCCGGAACCAACTTTCTGACACGCCAAAATCACCTGCCAGGTATACAAGAACCACTTGGTGGACACTCCGGAATCATCTGCCGGAGATGCCAGAACCAGCTCTCAGACACACCAGAACCACGTGCCAGAGACGCCGGAAGCACCAGCTGAGCATGGCTCAGGCACCTGCTCGACTCGCAAGATACACCTGTCGGACAGGCGAAAATCACCTGCCGGGTACCCCAGAAACACTTGGCGGACGCTCCGGAATCACCTGTCGGGCGTGCTGGAACCACCCTCAGACCTGCCCGAACCATGTTCTGGACACGCCGGTACCACCTGCCGAGTATGCCGGAACCAGCTGATCCACTCCCCAGAACCACCTAGTGGACACGCCAAAATCAACTCCCGGCTACGCCAGAACCACTCGGCAGACACTCCGGAATCACATGCCAGGCATTCCGGAACCACCTCTCAGAGGTGCCAGAACCAAATGCCGGACACTCCGGTATCACCTGCCGGGCATGCCGGAACCAGCTCTCAGAGGTGCCAGAACCACATACCGGACACTCCGGAATCACCTGCCGGGCATGCTCAAACCACGTGCTGGACATGCCGGAACCACCTGCCGGACATGCCGGAACCACCTGCCGGACATTCCGGAACCACGGCTCGACTCGCTGGAAACATTGCCGGACATGGTAAATCACCTGCCGGCTACGCCAGAACCACTTGGCTAACACTCCGGTATCACCTGCCGGGCATGCCGGAACCACCTCTAAGAGGTGCCAGAACCACATGCCGGACACTCCGGAATCACCTGCCGGGCATGCCGGAACCACGTGCCGGACATGCCGGAACCACCGGCTCGACTCGCCAGAACCATTGCCGGACATGCAAAATCACCTGCCGGCTATGCCAGAACCACTTGGGGAACACTCCAGAATCACCTGCCGGGCATGGCGGAACCACCTCTCAGACATGCCGGAACCACATGCCAATGACACCGGAAGCACCTGCCGAGCACGCCAGAACCACCTGCTCGACTCGCCAAAACCACCTGCTGGACACGCCAAAATCACTTGCCGGCTACCCCACAACCATTTGGTGAACACTTCGGAATCACCTGCCGGGCTAGCTGGAACCACCTGCCGGTCACGCCAACATCACCTGCCAGCTATGCCAGAACCACTTGGCGGACACCATGGAAACACCTGTCGGGCCGGCCGGAACCACCTATCAGACGTGCCAGAACCATGTGCCTGAGAAGCCGGAACCACACCCCGAACAGACCGAAACCACCTGCCAGACCCGCCTGAACCACCTGCCGAGCACGCCGGAACCACCTACTCGACTCGCTGGAACCATCTACCTGACACGCTAAAATCACCTGCCGGGTATGCCACAACCACTTGGTGGACACTCCGGAATCATCTGCCGGACGTGCCAGAACCAGCTCTCAGACACACCAGAACCACGTTTCAGACACGCCGGAATCACCTGCTGAGCATGCCTGAGCCAAACGCTCGACTTGCAAGAAACACCTGCCAGAAACGCCAAAATCACCTGTCGGGTGCGCCAGAACCACGTGGCGGACACTCCGGAATCACCTGTCGGGCATGCCGGAACCAACTCTCAGACGTGCCAAACCTCGTGCCGGTCGCGCCAGAACCACCTGCCGGACACGCCGGAACCACCGGCTCGACTCGCCGGAACCAACGCCGGACATGCAAAATGACCTGCCGGCTATGCCAGAACCACTTGGCGAACACTCCGGAATCACCTGTCGGGCATGCCGGAACCGCCTCTCAGACTTGCCAGAACCATGTTCCGGACACGCCGGTACCACCTGCCGAGTATGCCGGAACCACCTGATCCACTCCCCAGAACCACCTGCTGGACACGCCAGAATCACCTGCCAGCTACGTCAGAACCACTCGGCAGACACTCCGGAACCACCTGTCGGGCATGCCGGAACCACCTCTCAGAGGTGTCAGAACCACAAACCGGACATTCCGGAATCACCTGCTGGGCATGCCGGAACCACCTCTCAGAGGTGCCAGAACCACATGCCGGACACTCCGGAATCACCTGCCGGGCATGACGGAACCATCTATCAGACGTGCCAGAACCATGTTCCGGACACGCCGGTACCACCTGCCGAGCTCGCCGGAACCACCTGCTGGACACGCCAAAATAACCTGCCGGCTACGCCAGAACCACTCGGCAGACACTCCGGAATCACCTGCAGGGCTGGCTAGAACCACCTGCCGGTCACGCCAACATCACCTTTCAGCTACGCCAGAACCACTTGGCGGACACTCCGGAAACACCTCTCCGGCCGGCCGGAACCACCTCTCAAACGTGCCATAGCCATGTGCCTCTGATGCCGGAACCACTCCCCGAACAGACCGAAACCACCTGCCAGACCCGCCTGAACCCCCTGGCGAGCGCGCCTGATCCACCTGCTCAACTAGCCGGAACCAACATCCTGACATGCCAAAATCACCTGCCGGCTATGCCACAACCATTTGGTGAACTCTTCAGAATCACCTGCCGGGATGGCTCCAGAACCACTCGGCAGACACTCCGGAATCACCTGCCGGGCATGGCGGAAGCACCTCTCAGACATGCCGGAACCACATGCCAATGACACCGGAAGCACCTGCCGAGCACGCCAGAACCACCTGCTCGACTCGCCAAAACCACCTGCTGGACACGCCAAAATCACCTGCCGGCTACGCCACAACCATTTGGTGAACTCTTCGGAATCACCTGTAGGGCATGCCGGAACCACCTCTCAGACTTGCCAGAACCATGTTCCGGACACGCCGGTACCACCTGCCGAGTATGCCGGAACCACCTGATCCAGTCCCCAGCACCACCTGCTGGACACCCCAGAATCACCTGCCAGCTACGCCAGAAGCACTCGGCAGACACTCCGGAACCACCTGCCGGGCATGCCGTAACCACCTCTCAGAGGTGCCAGAACCACATGCCGGACACTCCGGAATCACCTGCCGGGCATGCCGGAACCATCTGCCGGACATGCCGGAACCACCTGCCGGACATTCCGGAACCACCGGCTCGACTCGCCGGAACCAATGCCGGACATGCCAAATCACCTGCCGGCTACGCCAGAACCACTTGGCGAACACTCCGGTATCACCTGCCGGGCATGCCGGAACCACCTCTCAAAGGTGCCAGAACCACATGCCGGACACTCCGGAATCACCTGCCGGGCATGCCGGAACCACCTACCGGACATGACGGAACCACCGGCTCGACTCGCGTGCACCATTGCCGGACATGCAAAATCACCTGCCGGCTATGCCAGAACCACTTGGGGAAGACTCCGGAAGCACCTGCCGAGCACGCCAGAACCACCTGCTCGACTCGCCAAAACCACCCGCTGGACACAAAAAAATCACCTGCCGGCTACGCCACAACCATTTGGTGAACTCTTCGGAATCACCTGCCGGGCTTGCTGGAACCACCTGCCGGTCACGCCAACATCACATTTCAGCTACGCCAGAACCTCACGGCAGACACTCCGGAATCACCTGCCGGGCTGGCTGGAACCACCTACCGGTCACGCCAACATCACCTTTCAGCTACGCCAGAACCACTTGGCGGACACTCCGGAAACACCTCTCCGGCCGGCCGGAACCACCTCTCAGACGTGCCAGAACCATGTGCCTGTGATGCCGGAACCACACCCCGAACAGACCGAAACCACCTGCCAGACCCGCCTGAACCCACTGGCGAGCACGCCTGATCCACCTGCTCAACTAGCCGGAAACAACTTCCTGACACGCCAAAATAACCTGCCGGGTACGCCACAACCATTTGGTGAACTCTTCGGAAGCACCTGCCGGGCATGCCGGAACCATCTCTCAGACGTGCCAGAACCATGTTCCGGACACGCTGGTACCACCTGCCGAGCTTGCCGGAACCACCTGCTGTACACGCCAAAATCACCTTGCGGCTACGCCAGAACCACGTGGCAGACACTCCGGAATCTCCTGCCGGGCTGGCTGGAACCACCTGCCGGACACGCCGGAACCACCGGCTCGACTCGCCTGAACCACCGCCGGACATGCAAAATGACCTGCCGGCTACGCCAGAACCACTTGGCGAACACTCCGGAATCACCTGTCGGGCATGCCGGAACCACCTCTCTGACGTGCCAGAACCACATGCCGGACACTCTGGAATCACCTACCGGGCATGCCGGAACCACCTGCTGGACATGCCGGAATCACCTGCCGGACATTCGGGAACCACCGGCTCGACTCGCCGGAACCACCGCCGGACATGCAAAATGACCTGCCGGCTACACCAGAACCACTTCGCGAACACTCCGGAATCACCTGTCGGGCATGCCGGAACCGCCTCTCAGACTTGCCAGAACCATGTTCCGGACACGCCGGTACGACCTGCCGAGTATGCCGGAACCACCTGATCCACTCCCCAGAACCACCTGCTGGACAAGCCCGAATCACCTGCCGACTACGCCAGAACCACATGCCAGACACTCCGGAATCACCTGCCAGGCATGCCGGAACCACCTCTCAGAGGTGCCAGAACCACATGCCGGACACTGCGGAATCACCTACCGGGCTTGCTGAAACCATCTCTCAGACGTGCCAGAACCATGTTCCGGACACGCCCGTACCACCTGCCGAGCTCGCCGGAACCACCTGCTGGACAAGCCAAAATCACCTGCCGGCTACGCCAGAACCACTCGGCAGACACTCCGGAATCACCTGCCGGACTGGCTGGAACCACCTGCCGGTCACGCCAACATCACCTTTCAGCTACGCCAGAACCACTTGACGGACACTCCGGAAACACCTGTCTGGCCGGCCGGAACCACCTCTCAGACGTGCCAGAACCATGTGCCTGAGATGCCGGAACCACACCCAGAACAGACCGAAACCACCTGCCAGACCTGGCTGAACCCCCTGGCGAGCACGCCTGATCCACCTGCTCAACTAGCCGGAACCACCTTCCTGACACGCCAAAATCACCTGCCAGGTATACCAGAACCACTTGGTGGACACTCCGGAATCATCTGCCGGACATGCCAGAACCAGCTCTCAGACACACCAGAACCATGTGCCATAGACGCCGGAAGCACCAGCTGAGCATGCCTGAGCCACCTGCTCGACTCGTGAGAAACACCTGTCGGACATGCCAAAATCACCTGCCGGGTATGCCAGAAACACTTGGCGGACGCTCCGGAATCACCTGACGGGCGTGCCGGAACCACCTCTCAGACATGCCGGAACCACATGCCAATGACACCGGAAGCACCTGCCGAGCACGCCACAACCACCTGCTCGACTCGCCAAAACCACCTGCTGGACACGCCAAAATCACCTTCCGGATACGCAACAACCATTTGGTGAACACTTCGGAATCACCTGCCTGACTGGCTGAAACCACCTGCCGGTCACGCCAACATCACCTGCCAGCTATGCCAGAACCACTTGGCGGACGCTCCGGAATCACCTGTCGGGCGTGCCGGAACCACCTCTCAGACTTGCCAGAACCATGTTCTGGACACGCCGGTACCCCCTGCCGAGTATGCCGGAACCAGCTGATCCACTCCCCAGAACCACCTAGTGGACACGCCAAAATCAACTGCCGGCTAGGCCAGAACCACTCGGCAGACACTCCGGAATCACATGCCAGGCATTCCGGAACCACCTCTCAGAGGTGCCAGAACCAAATGCCGGACACTCCGGTATCACCTGCCGGACACGCCGGAAGCACCTGCTGATCATGCCTGAGCCACATGCTCGACTTGCAAGTAACACCTGCCAGACACGCCAAAATCACCTGCCGGGTACGCCAGAACCACTTGGCGGACACTCCGGAATCACCTGTCGGGCATGCCGGAAATAACTCTCAGATGTGCCAAAACCTCGTTCGGACACGCCAGAACCACCTGCCGGACAGACCGGAAACACATGCTGGACACGCCGGAACCACCGGCTTGACTCGCCGGAACCACCGCCGGACATGCAAAATGACCTGCCGGCTACGCCAGAACCACTTGGCGAACACTCCGGAATCACCTGTCGGGCATGCCGGAACCACCTCTCAGACTTGCCAGAGCAATGTTCCGGACTCGCCGGTACCACCTGCCGAGTATGCCGGAACCACCTGATCCACTCCCCAGAACCACCTGCTGGACACGCCAGAATCACCTGCCGGCTACGCCAGAACCACTCGGCAGACACTCCGGAATCACCTGCCGGGCATGCCGGAACCATCTCTCAGACGTGCCAGAACCATGTTCCAGACACGCCGGTACCACCTGCCGAGCTCGCCGGAACCACCTGCTGGACACTCTAAAATCACCCGCCGGCTACGCCAGAACCAGTCAGCAGACACTCCGGAATCACCTGCCGGGCTGGCTGGAACCACCTGCCGGTCACGCCAACATCACCTTTCAGCTACGCCGGAACCACTTGACGGACACTCCGGAAACACCTGTAAGGCCGGCCGGAACCACAGCTCAGACGTGCCAGAACCATGTGCCTGAGATGCCGGAACCACACCCCGAAAAGACCGAAACCACCTGCCAGACCCGCCTGAACCCCGTGGCGATCACGTCTGATCCACCTGCTCAACTAGCCGGAACCACCTTCCAGACACGCCAAAATCACCTGCCAGGTGTACCAGAACCACTTGGTGGACACTCCGGAATCATCTGCCGGAAATGCCAGAACCAGCCCTCTGACACACCAGAACCAGGTGCCGGACACGCCGGAATCACCTGCTGATCATGCCTGAGCCACATGATAGACTTGCAAGAAACACCTGCCAGACACGCCAAAATCACCTGCCGGGTACACCAGAACCACGTGGCGGACACTCCGGAATCACCTGTCGGGCATGCCGGAACCAACTCTCAGACTTGCCAGAACCTCGTGCCGGACACGCCAGAACCACCTGCCGGACAGACCGGAAACACCTGCCGGACACGCCGGAACCACCGGCTCGACTCGCCGGAACCACCGCCGGACATGCAAAATGACCTGCTGGCTACGCCAGAACCACTTGGCGAACACTCCGGAATCACCTGTCGGGCATGCCGGAACCACCTCTCAGACTTGCCAGAACCAAATGCCGGACACTCCGGTATCACCTGCCGGGCATGCCGGAACCACCTCTCAGAGGTGCCAGAACCACATGCCGGACACTCCGGAATCACCTGCCGGGCATGCCGGAACCACCTGCCGGAAATGCCGGAACCACCTTCTCGACTTGCTGGAACCATTGCCGGACATGCAAAATCACCTGCCGGCTATGCCAGAACCACTTGGCGAACACTCCGGAATCACCTGCCGGGCATGGCGGAACCACCTCTCAGACATGCCGGAACCACATGCCAATGACACCGGAAGCACATGCCGGACACGCCAGAACCACCTGCTCGACTCGCCAAAACCACCTGTTGGACACGCCAAAATCACCTGCCGGCTACGCCACAACCATTTGGTGAACTCTTCGGAATTACCAGCCTGGCTTGCTGGAACCACCTGCCGGTCACGCCAACATCCCCTGCCAGCTATGCCAGAACCACTTGGCGGACACCATGGAAACACCTGTCGGGCCGGCCGGAACCACCTCTCAGACTTGCCAGAACCATGTTCCGGACACGCCGGTAACACCTGCCGAGTATGCCGGAACCACCTGATCCACTCCCCAGAACCACCTCCTGGACACGCCAGAATCACCTGCCGGCTACGCCAGAACCACTCGGCAGACACTCCGGAACCACCTGCCGGGCATGCCGGAACCACCTCTCAGAGGTGCCAGAACCACATGCCGGACACTCCGGAATCACCTGCCGGGCATGCCGGAACCATCTCTCAGACGTGCCAGAACCAAGTTCCGGACACGCCGGTACCACCTGCCGAGCTCGCCGGAACCACCTGCTGGACACGCCAAAATCACCTGCCGGCTACGCCAGAACCACGCGGCAGACACTCCGGAATCACCTGCCGGGCTGGCTGGAACCACCTGCCCGTCACGCTAACATCACCCTCCAGCTACGCCGGAACCACTTGGCGGACACTCCGGAAACACCTGTCGGGCCGGCCGGAACCACCTCTCAGACTTGCCAGAACCATGTGCCTGAGATGCCGGAACCACACCCCGAACAGACCGAAACCACCTGCCAAACCCGCCAGAACCACCTGCCGGGCACGCCGGAACCACCTACTCGACTCGCTGGAACCACCTACCTGGCACGCTAAAATCAACTGCCGGGTATGCCACAACCACTTGGTGGACACTCCGGAATCATCTGCCGGACATGCCAGAACCAGCTCTCACACACACCAGAACCACGTGCCAGACACGCCGGAAGCACCTGCTGATCATTTCTGAGCCAAATGGTCAACTTGCCAGAGACACCTGCCAGAAATGCCAAAATCACCTGCCGGGTACGCCAGAACCACGTGGCTGACACTCCGGAATCACCTGTCGGGCATGCCGGAACCAACTCTCAGACGTGCCAGAACCTCGTGCCGGACACGCCAGAACCACCTGCTGGACAGACCGGAAACACCTTCTGGACAGGCCGGAACCACCGGCTCGTCTTGCCGGAACCACGGCCAGACATACAGAATGACCTGCCGGCTACGCCAGAACCACTTGGCGAACACTCCAGAATCACCTGTCGGGCATGCCGGAACCACCTCTCAGACTTGCCAGAACCATGTTCCGGACACGCCGGTACCACCTGCCGAGTATGCCTTAACCACCTGATCCACTCCCCAGAACCACCTGCTGGACACGCCAGAATCACCTGCCGACTACGCCAGAACCACTCGGCAGACACTCCGGAACCACCTGCCGGGCATGCCGGAACCACCGGCTTGACTCGCCAGAACCATTGCCGGACATGCAAAATCACCTGCCGGCAACACCAGAACCACTTGGCGAACACTCCGGAATAACCTGCCGGGCATGGCGGAACCACCTCTCAGACATTCCGGAACCACATGGCAATGACACTGGAAGCACCTGCCGAGCACGCCAGAACCACCTGCTCGACTCGCAAAAACCACCTGCAGGCTACGCCAGAACCACTCGGCAGACACTCCAGAATCACATGCCGGGCATTCCGGAACCACCTCTCACAGGTGCCGGAACCAATTGCTGGACACTCCGGTATCACCTGCCGGGCATGCCGGAACCACCTCTCAGAGGTGCCAGAACCAGATGCCGGACACTCCCGAATCACGTGCCGGGCATGCCGGAACCACATCCCGGACATGCCGGAACCACCGGCTCGACTCGCCGGAACCATTGCCGGACATGCAAAATCACCTGCCGGCTACGCCAGAACCACTTGGCGAACACTCCGGAATCACCTGCCGGGCATGGCGGAACCACCTCTCAGACATGCCGGAACCACATGCCAATGACACCGGAAGCAGCTGCCGAGCACGCCAGAACCACCTGCTCGACTCGCCAAAACCACCCGCTGGACATGCCAAAATCACCTGCCGGCTACGCCAGAACCACTCGGCAGACACTCCGGAATCACCTGCCAGGCTGGCTGGAACCACCTGCCGGTCACGCCAACATCACCTTTCAGCTACTCCAGAACCACTTGGCGGACACTCCGGAAACACCTGTCGGGCCGGCCACAACCACCTCTCAGACGTGCCAGAAACATGTGCCTGAGATGCCGGAACCACTCCCCGAACAGACCGAAACCCCCTGCAAGACCCGCCTGAACCCCACGGCGAGCACACCTGATCCACCTGCTCAACTAGCCGAAACCACCTTCCTGACACGCCAAAATCACCTGCCAGGTATACCAGAACCACTTGGTGGACACTCCGGAATCATCTGCCGGACATGCCAGAACCAGCTCTCAGACACACCAGAACCACGTGCCAGAGACGCAGGAAGCACCAGCTGAGCATGCCTGAGCCACCTGCTCGACTCGCAAGAAACACCTCTCGGACATGCCAAAATCACCTGCCGGGTACACCAGAGAAACTTGGCGGACGCTCCGGAATCACCTGTCGGGCGTGCCGGAACCACCTCTCAGACTTGCCAGAACCATGTTCTGGACACGCCGTTACCACCTGCCGAGTATGCCGGAACCAGCTGATCCACTCCCCAGAACCACCTAGTGGACACACCAAAATCAACAGCCGGCTACACCGGAACCACCGGCTTGACTCGCCGCAACCACCGCCGGACATTCAAAATGACCTGCCGGCTACGCCAGAACCACTTGGCGAACACTCCGGAATCACCTGTCGGGCATGCCGGAACCACCTCTCAGACTTGCCAGAACCATGCTCTGGACACGCCGGTACCACCTGCCGAGTATGCCGGAACGAGCTGATCCACTCCACAGAACCACCAAGTGGACACGCCAACATCAACTGCCGGCTATGCCAGAAGCACTCGGCAGACACTCCGGAATCACATGCCAGGCATTCCGGAACCACCTCTCAGAGGTGCCAGAACCAAATGCCGACACTCCGGTATCACCAGCCGGGCATGCCGGAACCACCTCTCAGAGGTGCCAGAACCACATGCTGGACACTCCGGAATCACCTGCGGGGCATGCCGGAAGCACCTGCCGGACATGGCGGAACCACTGGCTCGACTCGCCGGAACCATTCCCGGCCATGCAAAATCACCTACCGGCTACGCCAGAACCACTTGTCGAACTCTCCGGAATCACCTGTCGGGCATGGCGGAGCCACCTCTCAGACATACCGGAACCACATGCCAATGACACAGGAATCACCTGCCGAGCACGCCAGAACCACCTGCTCGACTCGCCAAAACCACATGCTGGACACGCCAAAATCACCTGTAGGCTACGCCACAACCATTGGGTGAAGTGTTCGGAGTCACCTGCCGGGCTGGCTGGAACCACCTGCCGGTCACGCCAACATCCCCTGCCAGGTATGCCAGAACCACTTGGCGGACACCATGGAAACACCTGTCGGGCCGGCCGGAACCAACTCTCAGACCTGCAGGAACCATGTTCCGGACACGCCGGTAACACCTGCCGAGTATGCCGGGACCACCTGATCCACACCCCAGAACCACCTCCTGGACACGCCAGAATCATCTGCCAGCTACGCCAGAAGCACTCGGCAGACACTCCGGAACCACCTGCCGGGCATGCCGGAACCACCTCTCAGAGGTGCCAGAACCACATGCCGGACACTCCGGAATCACCTGCCGGGCATGCCGGAACCATCTCTCAGACGTGCCAGAACCAAGTTCCGGACACGCCGGTACCACCTGCCGAGCTCGCCAGAACCACCTGCTGGACACGCCAAAATCACCTGCCGGCTACGCCAGAACCACTCGGCAGACACTCCGGAATCACCTGCCGGAATGGCTGGAACCACCTGCCGGTCACGCCAACATCACCTTTCAGCTACGCCAGAACCACTTGACGGACACTCCGGAAACACCTGTCGGGCCGGCCGGAACCACCTCTCAGACGTGCCAGAACCATGTGCCTGAGATGCCGGAACCACACCCAGAACAGACCGAAACCACCTGCCAGACCCGGCTGAACCCCCTGGCGAGCACGCCTGATCCACCTGCTCAACTAGCCGGAACCACCTTCCTGACACGCCAAAATCACCTGCCAGGTATACCAGAACCACTTGGTGGACACTCCGGAATCATCTGCCGGACATGCCAGAACCAGCTCTCAGACACACCAGAACCATGTGCCAGAGACGCCGGAAGCACCAGCTGAGCATGCCTGAGCCACCTGCTCGACTCGTGAGAAACACCTGTCAGACATGCCAAAATCACCTGCCGGGTATGCCAGAAACACTTGGCGGACGCTCCGGAATCACCTGTCGGGCGTGCCGGAACCACCTCTCAGACATGCCGGAACCACATGCCAATGACACCGGAAGCACCTGCCGAGCACGCCACAACCACCTGCTCGACTCGCCAAAACCACCTGCTGGACACGCCAAAATCACCTTCCGGATACGCAACAACCATTTGGTGAACACTTCGGAATCACCTGCCTGACTGGCTGAAACCACCTGCCGGTCACGCCAACATCACCTGCCAGCTATGCCAGAACCACTTGGCGGACGCTCCGGAATCACCTGTCGGGCGTGCCGGAACCACCTCTCAGACTTGCCAGAACCATGTTCTGGACACGCCGGTACCCCCTGCCGAGTATGCCGGAACCAGCTGATCCACTCCCCAGAACCACCTAGTGGACACGCCAAAATCAACTGCCGGCTAGGCCAGAACCACTCGGCAGACACTCCGGAATCACATGCCAGGCATTCCGGAACCACCTCTCAGAGGTGCCAGAACCAAATGCCGGACACTCCGGTATCACCTGCCGGACACGCCGGAAGCACCTGCTGATCATGCCTGAGCCACATGATCGACTTGCAAGTAACACCTGCCAGACACGCCAAAATCACCTGCCGGGTACGCCAGAACCACTTGGCGGACACCACGGAATCACCTGTCGGGCATGCCGGAAATAACTCTCAGATGTGCCAAAACCTCGTTCAGACACGCGAGAACCACCTGCCGGACAGACCGGAAACACATGCTGGACACGCCGGAACCACCGGCTTGACTCGCCAAAACCACCGCCGGACATGCAAAATGACCTGACGGCTACGCCAGAACCACTAGGCGAACACTCCGGAATCAACTGTCGGGCATGCCGGAACCACCTCTCAGACTTGCCAGAGCAATGTTCCGGACTCCCCGGTGCCACCTGCCGAGTATGCCGGAACCACCTGATCCACTCCCCAGAACCACCTGCTGGACACGCCAGAATCACCTGCCGGCTACGCCAGAACCACTCGGCAGACACTCCGGAATCACCTGCCGGGCATGGCGGAACCATCTCTCAGACGTGCCAGAACCATGTTCCAGACACGCCGGTACCACCTGCCGAGCTCGCCGGAACCACCTGCTGGACACTCTAAAATCACCCGCCGGCTACGCCAGAACCACTCAGCAGACACTCCGGAATCACCTGCCGGGCTGGCTGGAACCACCTGCCGGTCACGCCAACATCACCTTTCAGCTACGCCGGAACCACTTGGCGGACACTCCGGAAACACCTGTAGGGCCGGCCGGAACCACAGCTCAGACGTGCCAGAACCATGTGCCTGAGATGCCGGAACCACACCCCGAAAAGACCGAAACCACCTGCCAGACCCGCCTGAACCCCGTGGCGATCACGTCTGATCCACCTGCTCAACTAGCCGGAACCACCTTCCAGACACGCCAAAATCACCTGCCAGGTGTACCAGAACCACTTGGTGGACACTCCGGAATCATCTGCCGGAAATGCCAGAACCAGCCCTCTGACACACCAGAACCAGGTGCCGGACACGCCGGAATCACCTGCTGATCATGCCTGAGCCACATGATAGACTTGCAAGAAACACCTGCCAGACACGCCAAAATCACCTGCCGGGTACACCAGAACCACGTGGCGGACACTCCGGAATCACCTGTCGGGCATGCCGGAACCAACTCTCAGACTTGCCAGAACCTCGTGCCGGACACGCCAGAACCACCTGCCGGACAGACCGGAAACACCTGCCGGACACGCCGGAACCACCGGCTCGACTCGCCGGAACCACCGCCAGACATGCAAAATGACCTGCTGGCTACGCCAGAACCACTTGGCGAACACTCCGGAATCACCTGTCGGGCATGCCGGAACCACCTCTCAGACTTGCCAGAACCAAATGCCGGACACTCCGGTATCACCTGCCGGGCATGCCGGAACCACCTCTCAGAGGTGCCAGAACCACATGCCGGACACTCCGGAATCACCTGCCGGGCATGCCGGAACCACCTGCCGGAAATGCCGGAACCACCTGCTCGACTCGCCGGAACCATTGCCGGACATGCAAAATCACCTGCCGGCTACGCCAGAACCACTTGGCAAACACTCCGGAATCACCTGCCGGGCATGGCGGAACCACCTCTCAGACATGCCGGAACCACATGCCAATGACACCGGAAGCACATGCCGGACACGCCAGAACCACCTGCTCGACTCGCCAAAACCACCTGTTGGACACGCCAAAATCACCTGCCGGCTACGCCACAACCATTTGGTGAACTCTTCGGAATTACCAGCCTGGCTTGCTGGAACCACCTGCCGGTCACGCCAACATCCCCTGCCAGCTATGCCAGAACCACTTGGCGGACACCATGGAAACACCTGTCGGGCCGGCCGGAACCACCTCTCAGACTTGCCAGAACCATGTTCCGGACAAGTCGGTAACACCTGCCGAGTATGCCGGAACCACCTGATCCACTCCCCAGAACCACCTCCTGGACACGCCAGAATCACCTGCCAGCTACGCCAGAACCACTGGGCAGACACTCCGGAACCACCTGCCGGGCATGCCGGAACCACCTCTCAGAGGTGCCAGAACCACATGCCGGACACTCCGGAATCACCTGCCGGGCATGCCGGAACCATCTCTCAGACGTGCCAGAACCAAGTTCCGGACACGCCGGTACCACCTGCCGAGCTCGCCGGAACCACCTGCTGGACACGCCAAAATCACCTGCCGGCTACGCCAGAACCACGCGGCAGACACTCCGGAATCACCTGCCGGGCTGGCTGGAACCACCTGCCGGTCACGCCAACATCACCTTTCAGCTACGCCAGAACCACTTGGCGGACACTCCGGAAACACCTGTCGGGCCGGCCGGAACCACCTCTCAGACGTGCCAGAACCATGTGCCTGAGATGCCGGAACCACTCCCCGAACAGACCGAAACCACCTGCCAGACCCGCCTGAACCCCCTGGCGAGCACGCCTGATCCACCTGCTCAACTAGCCGGAACCACCTTCCTGACACGCCAAAATCACCTGCCAGGTATACCAGAACCACTTGGTGGACACTCCGGAATCATCTGCCGGACATGCCAGAACCAGCTCTCAGACACACCAGAACCACGTGCCAGAGACGCCGGAAGCACCAGCTGAGCATGCCTGAGCCACCTGCTCGACTCGCGAGAAACACCTGTCGGACATGCCAAAATCACCTGCCGGGTACGCCAGAAACACTTGGCGGACGCTCCGGAATCACCTGTCGGGCGTGCCGGAACCGCCTCTCAGACATGCCGGAAGCACCTGCCGAGCACGCCAGAACCACCTGCTCGACTCGCCAAAACCACCTGCTGGACACGCCAAAATCACCTTCCGGATACGCAACAACCATTTGGTGAACACTTCGGAATCACCTGCCTGACTGGCTGAAACCACCTGCCGGTCACGCCAACATCACCTGCCAGCTATGCCAGAACCACTTGGCGGACGCTCCGGAATCACCTGTCGGGCGTGCCGGAACCACCTCTCAGACTTGCCAGAACCATGTTCTGGACACGCCGGTACCCCCTGCCGAGTATGCCGGAACCAGCTGATCCACTCCCCAGAACCACCTAGTGGACACGCCAAAATCAACTGCCGGCTAGGCCAGAACCACTCGGCAGACACTCCGGAACCACCTGCCGGGCATGCCCGAAACACCTCTCAGAGGTGCCAGAACCACATGCCGGACACTCCGGAATCACCTGCCTGGCATGCCGGAACCATCTCTCAGACGTGCCAGAACCATGTTCCGGACACGCCGGTAGCACCTGCCGAGCTCGCCGGAACCACCTGCTGGACACGCCAAAATCACCTGCCAGCTACGCCAGAACCACACGGCAGACACTCCGGAATCACCTGCTGGGCTGGCTGGAACCACCTGGCGGTCACGCCAACATCACCTTTCAGCTACGCCAGAACCACTTGGCGGACACTCCGGAAACACCTCTCCGGTCGGCCGGAAACACCTCTCAGACGTGCCAGAACCATGTGCCTAAGATGCTGGAACCACTCCCCGAACAGACCGAAACCACCTGCCAAACCCACCTGAACCCCCTGGCGAGCACGCTTGATCCACCTGCTCAACTAGCCGGAACCACCTTCCTGACACGCCAAAATAACCTGGCGGCTACGCCACAACCATTTGGTGAACTCTTCGGAATCACCTGTCGGGCATGCCGGAACCACCTCTCAGACTTGCCAGAACCATGTTCCGGACAAGTCGGTACCACCTGCCGAGTATGCCTTAACCACCTGATCCACTCCCCAGAACCACCTGCTGGACACGCCAGAATCACCTGCCGACTACACCAGAACCACTCGGCAGACACTCCGGAACCACCTGCCGGGCATGCCGGAACCACCTCTCAGAGGTGCCAGAACCACATGCCGGACACTCCGGAATCACCTGCCGGGCATGCCGGAACCATCTCTCAGACGTGCCAGAACCATGTTCCGGACACGGTGGTACCACCTGCCGAGCTCGCCGGAACCACCTGCTGGACACGCCAAAATCACCTGCCGGCTACGCCAGAACCACGAGGCAGACACTCCGGAATCACCTGCCGGGCTGGCTGGAACCACCTGGCGGTCACGCCAACATCACATTTCAGCTACACCAGAACCACTTGGCGGACACTCCGGAAACACCTGTCGGGCCGGCCGGAACCACCTCTCAGACGTGCCAGAACCATGTGCCTGAGATGCCGGAACCACTCCCCAAACACACCGAAACCACCTGCCAGAACCGCCTGAACCCACTGGCGAGCACGCCTGATCCACCTGCTCAACTAGCCGGAACCACCTTCCTGACACGCCAAAATCACCTGCAAGGTATACCAGAATCACTTGGTGGACACTCCGGAATCATCTGCCGCACATGCCAGAACCAGCTCTGAGACACACCAGAACCACGTGCCAGAGACGCAGGAAGCACCAGCTGAGCATGCCTGAGCCACCTGCTCGACTCGCAAGAAACAACTGTCGGACATGCCAAAATCACCTGCCGGCTATGCCAGAAACACTTGGCGGACGCTCCGGAATCACCTGTCGGGCGTGCCGGAACCACCTCTCAGACTTGCCAGAACCATGTTCTGGACACGCCGGTACCACCTGCCGAGTATGCCAGACCAGCTGATCCACTCCCCAGAACCACCTAGTGGACACGCAAAAATCAACAGCCAGCTACGCCGGAACCACCGGCTTGACTCGCCGGAACCACCGCCGGACATGCAAAATGACCTGCTGGCTACGCCAGAACCACTTGGCGAACACTCCGGAATCACCTGTCGGGCATGCCGGAACCACCTCTCAGACTTGCCAGAACCATTTTCCGGACACGCCGGTACCACCTGCCGAGTATGCCGGAACCACCTGATCCACTCCCCAGAACCACCTGCTGGACACCCCAGAATCACCTGCCAGCTACACCAGAAGCACTCGGCAGACACTCCGGAACCACCTGCCGGGCATGCCATAACCACCTCTCAGAGGTGCCAGAACCACATGCCGGACACTCCGGAATCACCTGCCGGGCATGCCGGAACCACCTGCCGGACATGCCGGAACCACCTGCCGGACATTCCGGAACCAGCGGCTCGACTCGCCGGAACCAATGCCGGACATGCAAAATCACTTGCAGGCTACGCCAGAACCACTTGGCGAACACTCCGGTATAACCTGCCGGGCATGCCGGAACCACCTCTCAAATGTGCCAGAACCACATGCCGGACACTCCGGAATCACCTGCCGGGCATGCCGGAACCACCTACCGGACATGCCGGAACCACCGGCTCGACTCGCGTGCACCATTGCCGGACATGCAAAATCACCTGCCGGCTATGCCAGAAGCAGTTGGGGAACACTCCGGAATCACCTGCCGGGCATGGCGGAACCACCTGCCGGTCACGCCAACATCACCTTTCAGCTACGCCAGAACCACTTGGCGGACACTCCGGAAACACCTGTCGGGCCGGCTGCAACCACCTCTCAGACGTGCCAGAACCATGTGCCTGAGATGCCGGAACCACTCCCCGAACAGACCGAAACCACCTGCCAGACCCGCCTGAACCCCCTGGCGAGCACGCCTGATCCACCTGCTCAACTAGCCGGAACCAACTTCCTGACACGCCAAAATCACCTGCCAGGTATACCAGAACCACTTGGTGGACACTCCGGAATCATCTGCCGGACATGCCAGAACCAGCTCTCAGACACACCAGAACCACGTGCCAGAGACGCCGGAAGCAGCAGCTGAGCATGACTGAGCCACCTGCACGACTCGCAAGAAACACCTGTCGGACATGCCAAAATCACCTGCCGGGTACGCCAGAAACACTTGGCGGACGCTCCGGAATCACCTGTCGGGCGTGCCGGAACCACCTCTCAGACTTGCCAGAACCATGTTCTGGACATGCCGGTACCACCTGCCGAGTATGCCGGAACCAGCTGATCCACTCCCCAGAACCACCTAGTGGACACGCCAAAACCAACTGCCGGCTATGCCAGAACCACTCGGCAGACACTCCGGAATCACATGCCGGGCATGCCGGAACCACGTCTCAGAGGTGCCAGAACCACGTGCCGGACACTCCGGAATCACCTGCCGGGCATGCCGTAACCACCTGCCGGACATGCCGGAACCACCGCCTCGACTCGCCAGAATCATTGCCGGACATGCAAAATCACCTGCCGGCTACGCCAGAACCACTTGGCGAACACTCCGGAAGCACCTGCCGGGCATTGCGGAACCACCTCTCAGACATGCCGGAACCACATGCCAATGACACCGGAAGCACCTGCGAGCACGCCAGAACCACCTGCTCGACTCGCCAAAACCACCCGCTGGACACAAAAAAATCACCTGCCGGCTACGCCACAACGATTTGGTGAACTCTTCAGAATCACCTGCCGGGCTTGCTGGAACCACCTGCCGGTCACGCCAACATCACATTTCAGCTACGCCAGAACCTCACGGCAGACACTCCGGAATCACCTGCCGGGCTGGCTGGAACCACCTGCCGGTCACGCCAACATCAACTTTCAGCTACGCCAGAACCACTTGGCGGACACTCCGGAAACACCTCTCCGGCCGGCCGGAACCTCCTCTCAGACGCGCCAGAACCATGTGCCTGAGATGCCGGAACCACACCCCGAACAGACCGAAACCACCTGCCAGACCCACCTGAACCCCCTGGCGAGCACGCCTGACCCACCTGCTCAAATAGCCGGAACCAACTTCCTGACACGCCAAAATAACCTGCCGGCTATGCCACAACCATTTGGTGAACTCTTCGGAATCACCTGCCGGGCTGGCTCCAGAACCACTCGGCAGACACTCCGGAATCACCTGCCGGGCTGGCTGGAACCACCTGCCGGTCACGCCAACATCACCTGCCAGCTATGCCAGAACCACTTGGCGGTCACCATGGAAACACCTGTCGGGCCGGCCGGAACCACCTATCAGACGTGCCAGAACCATGTGCCTGAGATGCCGGAACCACACCCCGAACAGACCGAAACCACCTGCCAGACCCGCCTGAACCACCTGAGGAGCACGCCGGAACCACCTACTCGACTCGCCGGAAGCACCTACCTGACACGCTAAAATCTCCTGCCGGGTATGCCACAACCACTTGGTGGACACTCCGGAATCATCTGCCGGACGTGCCAGAACCAGCTCTCAGGCACACCAGAACGACGGGCCGGACAGGCCGGAAGCACCTGCTGATCATGCCTGAGCCACATGCTCGACTTGCAAGGAACACCTGCCAGACACGCCAAAATCACCTGCCGGGTACGCCAGAACCACATGGCGCACACTCCGGAATCACCTGTAGGGCATGCCGGAACCAACTCTCAGACATGCCAGAACCTCGTGCCGGACACGCCAGAACCACCTGCCGGAAAGTCCGGAAACACCTGCTGGACACGCCAGAACCACCCGGCAGACACTCCGGAATCACATGCCAGGCATCCCGGAACCACCTCTAAGAGGTGCCAGAACCAAATGCCGAAAACTCCGGTATCACCTGCCCGGCATGCCAGAACCACCTCTCAGAGGTGCCAGAACCACATGCCGGACACTCCGGAATCACCTGCCGAGCATGCCGGAACCACCTGCCGGACATGCCGGAACCACCGGCTCGACTCGCCGGAACCATTGCCGGACATGCAAAATCACCTGCCGGCTACGCCAGAACCACTTGGCAAATACTCCGGAATCACATGCCGGGCATGGCGGAACCACCTCTCAGACATGCCGGAACCACATGCCAATGACACCGGAAGCACCTGCCGAGCACGCCAGAACCACCTGCTCGACTCGCCAAAACCACCTGCTGGACATGCCTAAATAACCTGCCGGCTATGCCACAACCATTTGGTGAACACTTCGGAATCACCTGCCGGGCTGGCTGGAACCATCTGCCGGTCACGCCAACATCACCTGCCAGCTATGCCAGAACCACTTGGTGGACACCATGGAAACACCTGTCGGGCCGGCCGGAACCACCTATCAGATGTGCCAGAACCATGTGCCTGAGATGCCGGAACCACACCCTGAACAGACCGAAACCACCTGCCAGACCCGCCTGAACCACCTGCCGAGCACGCCGGAACCACCTATTCGACTCGCTGGAACCACCTACCTGACATGCTAAAATCACCTGCCGGGTATGCCACAACCACTTGGTGGACACTCCGGAATCATCTGCCGGACATGCCAGAACCAGCTCTCAGACACACCAGAACCACGTGCCAGACACGCCGGAAGCACCTGCTGAGCATGCCTGAGCCAAATGCTCGACTTGCAAGAGACACCTGCCAGACACGCCAAAATCACCTGCCGGGTACGCCAGAACCACGTGGCGGACACTCCGGAATCACCTGTCGGGCATGCCGGAACCAACTCTCAGACGTGCCAGAACCTCGTGCCGGACACGCCAGAACCACCTGCCAGACAGACCGGAAACACCTGCTGGACACGCCGGTACCACCTGCCGAGTATGCCGGAACCACCTGATCCACTCCTCAGAACCACCTGTTGGAGACGCCAGAATCACCTGCCGGCTACGCCAGAACCACTCGGCAGACACTCCGGAATCACATGCCGGGCATGCCGGAACCACCTCTCAGAGGTGCCAGAACCACATGCCGGACACTCCGGAATCACCTGCCGGGCATGCCGGAACCATCTCTCAGACGTGCCAGAACCATGTTCCGGACACGCCGGTACCACATGCCGAGCTCGCCGGAACCACCTGCTGGACACGCCAAAATCACCTGCCAGCTACGCCAGAACCACACGGCAGACACTCCGGAATCACCTGCCGGGCTGGCTGGAACCACCTGCCGGTCACTCCAACATCACCTTTCAGCTAAGCCAGAACCACTTGGCGGACAGTCCGGAAACACCTATCCGGCCGGCCGGAACACCTCTCAGACGTGCCAGAACCATGTGCCTAAGATGCCAGAGCCACTCCCCAAACAGACCGAAACCACCTGCCAGACCCGCCTGAACCCCCTTGCGAGCACGCCTGATCCACCTGCTCAACTAGCCGGAACCATCTTCCAGACACGCCAAAATCACCTGCCAGGTCTACCAGAACCACTTGGTGGACACTCCGGAATCATCTGCCAGAAATGCCAGAACCAGCCCTCTGACACACCAGAACCACGTGCCGGACACGCCGGAAGCACCTGCTGATCATGCCTGAGCCACATGCTCGACTTGCAAGAAACACCTGCCAGACACGCCAAAATCACCTGCCGGGTACGCCAGAACCACGTGCCGGACACGCCGGAAGCACCTGCTGATCATGCCTGAGCCACATGCTCGACTTGCAAGAAACACCTGCCAGACACGCCAAAATCACCTGCCGGGTACGCCAGAACCACGTGGCGGACTCTCTGGAATCACCTGTCGGGCATGCCGGAACCAACTCTCAGACGTGCCAGAACCTCGTGCCGGACACGCCAGAACAACGTGCCGGACAGACCGGAAACACCTGCCGGACACGCCGGAACCACCGGCTTGACTCGCCAGAACCACCGCCGGACATGCAAAATGACCTGCCGGCTACGCCAGAACCACTTGGCGAACACTCCGGAATCACCTGTCGGGCATGCCGGAACCACCTCTCAGACGTGCCAGAACCATGTGCCTGAGATGCCGGAACCACTCCCCGAACAGACCGAAACCACCTGCCAGACCCGCCTGAACCCCCTGGCGAGCATGCCTGATCCACCTGATCAAGTAGCCGGAACCAACTTCCTGACACGCCAAAATCACCTGCCAGGTATACAAGAACCACTTGGTGGACACTCCGGAATCATCTGCCGGAGATGATAGAACCAGCTCTCAGACACACCAGAACCACGTGCCAGAGACGCCGGAATCACCAGCTGAGCATGCCTCACCCACCTGCTCGACTCGCAAGATACAGCTGTCGGACAGGCGAAAATCACCTGCCGCGTATGCCAGATACACTTGGCGGACGCTCCGGAATCAGCTGTCGGGCGTGGCGGAACCACCTCTCAGACTTGCCAGAACCATCTTCTGGACACGCAGGTACCACCTGCCGAATATGCCGGAACCAGCTGATCCATTCCCCAGAACCACCTTCTGGACACGCCAGAATCACCTGCCGACTACGCCAGAACCACTCGGCAGAACCTCCGGAACCACCTGCCGGGTATGCCGGACCCACCTCTCAGAGGTGCCAGAACCACATGCCGGACACTCCGGAATCACCTGCCGGGCATGCCGGAACCACCTCTCAGAGGTGCCAGAACCACATGCCGGACACTCCGGAATCACCTGCCGGGCATGCTGGAACCACGTGCTGGACATGCCGGAACCACCTGCCGGACATGCCGGAACCACCTGCCGGACATTCCGGAACCACGGCTCGACTCGCCGGAACCATTGCCGGACATGGAAAATCACCTGCCGGCTACGCCAGAACCACTTGGCTAACACTCTGGTATCACCTGCCGGGCATGCCGGAACCACCTCTAAGAGGTGCCAGAACCACATGCCGGACACTCCGGAATCACCTGCCGGGCATGCCGGAACCATCTCTCAGAAGTGCCAGAACCATGTTCCGGACACGCCGGTACCACCTGCCGAGCTCGCCGGAACCACCTGCTGGACACGCCAAAATCACCTGCCAGCTACGCCAGAACCACACGGCAGACACTCCGGAATCACCTGCCGGGCTGGCTGGAACCACCTGCCGGTCACGCCAACATCACCTTTCAGCTACGCCAGAACCACTTGGCGGACACTCCGGAAACACCTCTCCGGCCGGCCGGAAACACCTCTCAGACGTGCCAGAACCATGTGCCTAAGATGCTGGAACCACTCCCCGAACAGACCGAAACCACCTGCCAGACCCGCCTGAACCCACTGGCAAGCACGCCTGATCCACCTGCTCAACTAGCCGGAACCACCTTCCTGACACGCCAAAATCACCCGCCAGGTCTACCAGAACCACTTGGTGGACACTCCGGAATCATCTGCCGGACATGCCAGAACCAGCTCTGAGACACACCAGAACCACGTGCCAGAGACGCCGGAAGCACCAGCTGAGCATGCCTGAGCCACCTGCTCGACTCGCAAGAAACACCTGTTGGACATGCCAAAATCACCTGCTGGGTACGCCAGAAACACTTGGCGGATGCTCCGGAATCACCTGTCGGGCGTGCCGGAACCACCTCTCAGAATTGCCAGAACCATGTTCTGGACACGCCGGTACCACCTGCCGAGTATGCCGGAACCAGCTGATCCACTCCCCAGAACCACCTAGTGGACACGCCAAAATCAACTGCCGGCTACGCCAGAACCACTCGGCAGACACTCCGGAATCACATGCCAGGCATTCCGGAACCACCTCTCAGAGGTGCCAGAACCAAATGCCGGACACTCCGGTATCACCTGCCGGGCATGCCGGAACCACCTCTCAGAGGTGCCAGAACCACATGCCGGACACTCCGGAATCACCTGCCGGATATGCCGGATCCACCTGCCCGACATGCCGGAACCACCGGCTCGACTCGCCGGAACCATAGCCGGACATGCAAAATCACCTGCCGGCTACGCCAGAACCACTTGGGGAACACTCCGGAATCACCTGCCGGGCATGGCGGAACCACCTCTCAGACATGCCGGAACCACATGCCAATGACACCGGAAGCACCTGCCGAGCACGCCAGAACCACCTGCTCGACTCGCCAAAACCACCTGCTGGACACGCCAAAATCACCTGCCGGCTACGCCACAACCATTTGGTAAACACTTCGGAATCACCTGCCGGGCTAGCTGGAACCACCTGCTGGTCACGCCAACATCACCTGCCAGCTATGCCAGAACCACCTGGCAGACACCATGGAAACACCTGTCGGGCCGGCCGGAACCACCTCTCAGACGTGCCAGAACCATGTGCCTGAGATGCCGGAACCACTCCCCAAACACACCGAAACCACCTGCCAGACCCGCCTGAACCCCCCGGCAAGCACACCTGATCCACCTGCTCAACTAGCCGGAACCACCTTCCTGACACGCCAAAATCACCTGCCAGGTATACCAGAACCACTTGGTGGACACTCCGGAATCATCTGCCGCACATGCCAGAACCAGCTCTGAGACACACCAGAACCACGTGCCAGAGACGCAGGAAGCACCAGCTGAGCATGCCTCAGCCACCTGCTCGACTCGCAAGAAACACCTGTCGGACATGCCAAAATCACCTGCCGGGTACACCAGAAACACTTGGCGGACGCCCCGGAATCACCTGTCGGGCGTGCCGGAACCACCTCTCAGACTTGCCAGAACCATGTTCTGGACACGCCGGTACGACCTGCCGAGTATGCCGGAACCAGCTGATCCACTCCCCAGAACCACCTAGTGGACATGCCAAAATCAACAGCCGGCTACGCCGGAACCACCGGCTTGAATCGCCGGAACCACCGCCGGACATGCAAAATGACCTGCCGGCTTCGCCAGAACCACTTGGCGAACACTCCGGAATCAACTGTCGGGCATGCCGGAACCACCTCTCAGACTTGCCAGAACCATGTTCCGGACACGCCGGTACCACCTGCCGAGTATGCCGGAACCACCTGATCCACTCCCCAGCACCACCTGCTGGACACCCCAGAATCACCTGCCAGCTACGCCAGAAGCACTCGGCAGACACTCCGGAACCACCTGCCGGGCATGCCGTAACCACCTCTCAGAGGTGCCAGAACCACATGCCGGACACTCCGGAATCACCTGCCGGGCATGACGGAACCATCTGCCGGACATGCCGGAACCACCTGCCGGACATTCCGGAACCACTGGCTCGACTCGCCGGAACCAATGCCGGACATGCCAAATCACCTGCCGGCTACGCCAGAACCACTTGGCGAACACTCCGGTATCACCTGCCGGGCATGCCGGAACCACCTCTCAAAGGTGCCAGAACCACATGCCGGACACTCCGGAATCACCTGCCGGGCATGCCGGAACCACCTACCGGACATGACGGAACCACCGGCTCGACTCGCGTGCACCATTGCCGGACATGCAAAATCACCTGCCGGCTATGCCAGAACCACTTGGGGAAGACTCCGGAAGCACCTGCCGAGCACGCCAGAACCACCTGCTCGACTCGCCAAAACCACCCGCTGGACACAAAAAAATCACCTGCCGGCTACGCCACAACCATTTGGTGAACTCTTCGGAATCACCTGCCGGGCTTGCTGGAACCACCTGCCGGTCACGCCAACATCACCTTTCAGCTACGCCAGAACCTCACGGCAGACACTCCGGAATCACCTGCCGGGCTGGCTGGAACCACCTGCCGGTCACGCCAACATCACCTTTCAGCTACGCCAGAACCACTTGGCGGACACTCCGGAAACACCTCTCCGGCCGGCCGGAACCACCTCTCAGACGTGCCAGAACCATGTGCCTGAGATGCCGGAACCACACCCCGAACAGACCGAAACCACCTGCCAGACCCGCCTGAACCCACTGGCGAGCACGCCTGATCCACCTGCTCAACTAGCCGGAACCAACTTCCTGACACGCCAAAATAACCTGCCGGCTACGCCACAACCATTTGGTGAACTCTTCGGAATCACCTGCCGGGCATGCCGGAACCATCTCTCAGACGTGCCAGAACCATGTTCCGGACACGCTGGTACCACCTGCCGAGCTTGCTGGAACCACCTGCTGTACACGCCAAAATCACCTTCCGGCTACGCCAGAACCACGTGGCAGACACTCGGGAATCTCCTGCCGGGCTGGCTGGAACCACCTGCCGGACACGCCGGAACCACCGGCTCGACTCGCCTGAACCACCGCCGGACATGCAAAATGACCTGCCGGCTACGCCAGAACCACTTGGCGAACACTCCGGAATCACCTGTCGGGCATGCCGGAACCACCTCTCAGACGTGCCAGAACCACATGCCGGACACTCTGGAATCACCTACCGGGCATGCCGGAACCACCTGCTGGACATGCCGGAATCACCTGCCGGACATTCGGGAACCACCGGCTCGACTCGCCGGAACCACCGCCGGACATGCAAAATGACCTGCCGGCTACACCAGAACCACTTCGAGAACACTCCGGAATCACCTGTCGGGCATGCCGGAACCGCCTCTCAGACTTGCCAGAACCATGTTCCGGACACGCCGGTACGACCTGCCGAGTATGCCGGAACCACCTGATCCACTCCCCAGAACCACCTGCTGGACAAGCCAGAATCACCTGCCGACTACGCCAGAACCACATGCCAGACACTCCGGAATCACCTGCCAGGCATGCCGGAACCACCTCTCAGAGGTGCCAGAACCACATGCCGGACACTGCGGAATCACCTACCGGGCTTGCTGAAACCATCTCTCAGACGTGCCAGAACCATGTTCCGGACACGCCCGTACCACCTGCCGAGCTCGCCGGAACCACCTGCTGGACACGCCAAAATCACCTGCCGGCTACGCCAGAACCACGCGGCAGACACTCCGGAATCACCTGCCGGGCTGGCTGGAACCACCTGCCCGTCACGCTAACATCACCCTCCAGCTACACCGGAACCACTTGGCGGACACTCCGGAAACACCTGTCGGGCCGGCCGGAACCACCTCTCAGACTTGCCAGAACCATGTGCCTGAGATGCCGGAACCACACCCCGAACAGACCGAAACCACCTGCCAAACCCGCCAGAACCACCTGCCGGGCATGCCGGAACCACCTAATCGACTCACTGGAACCACCTACCTGGCACGCTAAAATCAACTGCCGGGTATGCCACAACCACTTGGTGGACACTCCGGAATCATCTACCGGACATGCCAGAACCAGCTCTCACACACACCAGAACCACGTGCCAGACACGCCGGAAGCACCTGCTGATCATTTCTGAGCCAAATGGTCAACTTGCCAGATACACCTGCCAGAAATGCCAACATCACCTGCCGGGTACGCCAGAACCACGTGGCTGACACTCCGGAATCACCTGTCGGGCATGCCGGAACCAACTCTCAGACATGCCAGAACCTCGTGCCGGACACGCCAGAACCACCTGCTGGACAGACCGGAAACACCTTCTGGACACGCCGGAACCACCGGCTCGTCTTGCCGGAACCACGGCCAGACATGCAGAATGACCTGCCGGCTACGCCAGAACCACTTGGCGAACACTCCAGAATCACCTGTCGGGCATGCCGGAACCACCTCTCAGACTTGCCAGAACCATGTTCCGGACACGCCGGTACCACCTGCCGAGTATGCCTTAACCACCTGATCCACTCCCCAGAACCACCTGCTGGACACGCCAGAATCACCTGCCGACTACGCCAGAACCACTCGGCAGACACTCCGGAACCACCTGCCGGGCATGCCGGAACCACCGGCTCGACTCGCCAGAACCATTGCTGGACATGCAAAATCAACTGCCGGCTACACCAGAACCACTAGGGGAACACTCCGGAATAACCTGCCGGGTATGGCGGAACCACCTCTCAGACATTCCGGAACCACATGGCAATGACACTGGAAGCACCTGCCGAGCACGCCAGAACCACCTGCTCGACTCGCAAAAACCACCTGCCTGCTACGCCAGAACCACTCGGCAGACACTCCGGAATCACATGCCGGGCATTCCGGAACCACCTCTCACAGGTGCCGGAACCAATTGCTGGACACTCCGGTATCACCTGCCGGGCATGCCGGAACCACCTCTCAGAGGTGCCAGAACCAGATGCCGGACACTCCGGAATCACGTGCCGGGCATGCCGGAACCACCTGCCGGACATGCCGGAACCACCGGCTCGACTCGCCGGAACCATAGCCGGACATGCAAAATCACCTGCCGGCTATGCCTGAACCACTTGGGGAACACTCCGGAATCACCTGCCGGGCATGGCGGAACCACCTCTCAGACATGCCGGAACCACATGCCAATGACACCGGAAGCACCTGCCGAGCACGCCAGAACCACCTGCTCGACTCGCCAAAACCACCTGCTGGACACGCCAAAATCACCTGCCGGCTACGCCACAACCATTTGGTAAACACTTCGGAATCACCTGCCGGGCTAGCTGGAACCACCTGCTGGTCACGCCAACATCACCTGCCAGCTATGCCAGAACCACCTGGCAGACACCATGGAAGCACCTGTCGGGCCGGCCGGAACCACCTCTCAGACGTGCCAGAACCATGTGCCTGAGATGCCGGAACCACTCCCCGAACAGACCGAAACCACCTGCCCGACCCGCCTGAACCCCCCGGCAAGCACGCCTGATCCACCTGCTCAACTAGCCGGAACCACCTTCCTGACACGCCAAAATCACCTGCCAGGTATACCAGAACCACTTGGTGGACACTCCGGAATCATCTGCCGCACATGCCAGAACCAGCTCTGAGACACACCAGAACCACGTGCCAGAGACGCAGGAAGCACCAGCTGAGCATGCCTCAGCCACCTGCTCGACTCGCAAGAAACACCTGTCGGACATGCCAAAATCACCTGCCGGGTACACCAGAAACACTTGGCGGACGCTCCGGAATCACCTGTCGGGCGTGCCGGAACCACCTCTCAGACTTGCCAGAACCATGTTCTGGACACGCCGGTACGACCTGCCGAGTATGCCGGAACCAGCTGATCCACTCCCCAGAACCACCTAGTGGACATGCCAAAATCAACAGCCGGCTACGCCGGAACCCCCGGCTTGAATCGCCGGAACCACCGCCAGACATGCAAAATGACCTGCCGGCTTCGCCACAACCACTTGGCGAACACTCCGGAATCAACTGTCGGGCATGCCGGAACCACCTCTCAGACTTGCCAAAACCATGTTCCGGACACGCCGGTACCACCTGCCGAGTATGCCGGAACCACCTGATCCACTCCCCAGCACCACCTGCTGGACACCCCAGAATCACCTGCCAGCTACGCCAGAAGCACTCGGCAGACACTCCGGAACCACCTGCCGGGCATGCCGTAACCACCTCTCAGAGGTGCCAGAACCACATGCCGGACACTCCGGAATCACCTGCCGGGCATGCCGGAACCATCTGCCGGACATGCCGGAACCACCTGCCGGACATTCCGGAACCACCGGCTCGACTCGCCGGAACCAATGCCGGACATGCCAAATCACCTGCCGGCTACGCCAGAACCACTTGGCGAACACTCCGGTATCACCTGCCGGGCATGCCGGAACCACCTCTCAAAGGTGCCAGAACCACATGCCGGACACTCCAGAATCACCTGCCGGGCATGCCGGAACCACCTACCGGACATGACGGAACCACCGGCTCGACTCGCGTGCACCATTGCCGGACATGCAAAATCACCTGCCGGCTATGCCAGAACCACTTGGGGAAGACTCCGGAAGCACCTGCCGAGCACGCCAGAACCACCTGCTCGACTCGCCAAAACCACCTGCTGGACACGCCAAAATCACCTGCCGGCTACGCCACAACCATTTGGTAAACACTTCGGAATCACCTGCCGGGCTAGCTGGAACCACCTGCTGGTCACGCCAACATCACCTGCCAGCTATGCCAGAACCACCTGGCAGACACCATGGAAACACCTGTCGGGCCGGCCGGACCCACCTCTCAGACGTGCCAGAACCATGTGCCTGAGATGCCGGAACCACTCCCCGAACAGACCGAAACCACCTGCCAGACCCGCCTGAACCCCCCGGCAAGCACACCTGATCCACCTGCTCAACTATCCGGAACCACCTTCCTGACACGCCAAAATCACCTGCCAGGTATACCAGAACCACTTGGTGGACACTCCGGAATCATCTGCCGCACATGCCAGAACCAGCTCTGAGACACACCAGAACCACGTGCCAGAGACGCAGGAAGCACCAGCTGAGCATGCCTCAGCCACCTGCTCGACTCGCAAGAAACACCTGTCGGACATGCCAAAATCACCTGCCGGGTACACCAGAAACACTTGGCGGACGCTCCGGAAACACCTGTCGGGCGTGCCGGAACCACCTCTCAGACTTGCCAGAACCATGTTCTGGACGCGCCGGTACCACCTGCCGAGTATGCCGGAACCAGCTGATCCACTCCCCAGAACCACCTAGTGGACACGCCAAAATCAACAGCCGGCTACGCCGGAACCACCGGCTTGAATCGCCGGAACCACCGCCGGACATGCAAAATGACCTGCCGGCTTCGCCAGAACCACTTGTCGAACACTCCGGTATCAACTGTCGGGCATGCCGGAACCACCTCTCAGACTTGCCAGAACCATGTTCCGGACACGCCGGTACCACCTGCCGAGTATGCCGGAACCACCTGATCCACTCCCCAGCACCACCTGCTGGACACCCCAGAATCACCTGCCAGCTACGCCAGAAGCACTCGGCAGACACTCCGGAACCACCTGCCGGGCATGCCGTAACCACCTCTCAGAGGTGCCAGAACCACATGCCGGACACTCCGGAATCACCTGCCGGGCATGCCGGAACCATCTGCCGGACATGCCGGAACTACCTGCCAGAGATTCCGGAACCACCGGCTCGACTCGCCGGAACCAATGTCGGACATGCAAAATCACCTGCCGGCTACGCCAGAACCACTTGGCGAACACTCCGGTATCACCTGCCGGGCATGCCGGAACCACCTCTCAAAGGTGCCAGAACCACATGCCGGACACTCCGGAATCACCTGCCGGGCATGCCGGAACCACCTACCGGACATGACGGAACCACCGGCTCGACTCGCGTGCACCATTGCCGGACATGCAAAATCACCTGCCGGCTATGCCAGAACCACTTGGGGAAGACTCCGGAAGCACCTGCCGCGCACTCCAGAACCACCTGCTCGACTCGCCAAAACCACCCGCTGGACACAAAAAATCACCTGCCGGCTACGCCACAACCATTTGGTGAACTCTTCGGAATCACCTGCCGGGCTTGCTGGAACCACCTGCCGGTCACGCCAACATCACCTTTCAGCTACGCCAGAACCACTTGGCGGACACTCCGGAAACACCTCTCCGGCCGGCCGGAACCACCTCTCAGACGTGCCAGCACCAAGTGCCTGAGATGCCGGAACCACACCCCGAACAGACCGAAACCACCTGCCAGACCCGCCTGAACCCCCTGGCGAGCACGCCTGATCCACCTGCTCAAATAGCCGGAAACAACTTCCTGACACGCCAAAATAACCTGCCGGCTACGCCACAACCATTTGGTGAACTCTTCGGAAGCACCTGCCGGGCATGCCGGAACCATCTCTCAGACGTGCCAGAACCATGTTCCGGACACGCTGGTACCACCTGCCGAGCTTGCCGGAACCACCTGCTGTACACGCCAAAATCACCTTCCGGCTACGCCAGAACCACGTGGCAGACACTCGGGAATCTCCTGCCGGGCTGGCTGGAACCACCTGCCGGACACGCCAGAACCACCGGCTCGACTCGCCTGAACCACCGCCAGACATGCAAAATGACCTGCCGGCTACGCCAGAACCACTTGGCGAACACTCCGGAATCACCTGTCGGGCATGCCGGAACCACCTCTCAGAGGTGCCAGAACCATGATCCGGACACGCCGGTACCACGTGCCGAGTATGCCGGAACCACCTGATCCACTCCCCAGCACCACCTGCTGGACACCCCAGAATCACCTGCCAGCTACGCCAGAAGCACTCGGCAGACACTCCGGAACCACCTGCCGGGCATGCCGTAACCACCTCTCAGAGGTGCCAGAACCACATGCCGGACACTCCGGAATCACCTGCCGGGCATGCCGGAACCATCTGCCGGACATGCCGGAACCACCTGCCGGACATTCCGGAACCACCGGCTCGACTCGCCGGAACCAATGCCGGACATGCAAAATCACCTGCCGGCTATGCCAGAACCACTTGGCGAACACTCCGGAATCACCTGTCGGGCATGCCGGAACCACCTCTCAGACTTGCCAGAACCATGTTCCGGACACGCCGGTACCACCTGCCGAGTATGTCGGAACCACCTGATCCACTCCCCAGAACAACCTGCTGGACACCCCAGAATCATCTGCCAGCTACGCCAGAAGCACTCGCCAGACACCCCGGAACGACCTGCCGGGCATGCCGTAACCACCTCTCAGAGGTGCCAGAACCACATGCCGGACACTCCGGAATCACCTGCCGGGCATGCCGGAACCATCTCTCAGACGTGCCAGAACCATGTTCCGGACACGCCGGTACCACCCGCCGAGCTCGCCGGAACCACCAGCTGGACACGCCAAAATCACCTGCCGGCTACGCCAGAACCACTCGGCAGACACTCCGGAATCACCTGCCGGGCTGTCTGGAACCACCTGCCGGTCACGCCAACATCACCTTTCAGCTACGACAGAACCACTTGGCGGACACTCCGGAAACACCTGTCGGGCCGGCCGCAACCACCTCTCAGACGTGCCAGAACCATGTGCCTGAGATGCCGGAACCACTCCCAGAACAGACCGAAACCACCTGCCAGACCCGCCTGAACCCCCTGGCGAGCACACCTGATCCACCTGCTCAACTAGCCAGAACCACCTTCCTGACACGCCAAAATCACCTGCCAGGTATACCAGAACCACTTGGTGGACACTCCGGAATCATCTGCCGGACATGCCAGAACCAGCTCTCAGACACACCAGAACCACGTGCCAGAGACGCCGGAAGCACCAGCTGAGCATGCCTGAGCCACCTGCTCGACTCGCAAGAAACACCTGTTGGACATGCCAAAATCACCAGCCGGGTACGCCAGAAACACTTGGCGGACTCTCCGGAATCACCTGTCGGGCGTGCCGGAACGACCCCTCAGACTTGCCAGAACCATGTTCTGGACACGCCGGTACAACCTGCCGAGTATGCCGGAACCAGCTGATCCACTCCCCAGAACCACCTGCTGGACACGCCAGAATCACCTGCCGACTACGCCAGAACCACTCGGCACACACTCCGGAACCACCTGCCGGGCATGCCGGACCCACCTCTCAGAGGTGCCAGAACCACATGCCGGACACTCCGGAATCGCCTGCCGGGCATGCCGGAACCATCTCTCAGACGTGCCAGAACCATGTTCCGGACACGCCGGTACCACCTGCCGTGCTCGCCGGAACCAACTTCTGGACACGCCAAAATCACCTGCCGGCTACGCCAGAACCACTCGGCAGACACTCCGGAATCACCTGCGGGGCTGGCTGGAACCACCTGCCGGTCACGCCAACATCACCTTTCAGCTACGCCAGAACCACTCGGCAGACACTCCGGAATCACCTGCCGCGCTGGCTGGAACCACCTGCCGGTCACTCCAACATCACCTTTCAGCTACGTCAGAACCACTTGGCGGACACTCCGGAAACACCTGTCGGGCAGGCCGGAACCACGTCTCAGACGTGCCAGAACCATGTGCCTGAGATGCCGGAACCACTCCCCGAACAGACCGAAACCACCTGCCAGACCCGCCTGAACCCCACGGCGAGCACGCCTGATCCACCTGCTCAACTAGCCGGAACCACCTTCCTGACATGCCAAAATCACCTGCCAGGTATACCAGAACAACTTGGTGGACACTCCGGAATCATCTGCCGGACATGCCAGAACCAGCTCTCAGACACACCAGAACCACGTGCCAGAGACGCTGGAAGCACCAGCTGAGCATGCCTGAGCCACCTGCTCGACTCGCAAGAAACACCTGTCCGACATGCCAAAATCTCCTGCCGGGTACGCCAGAAACCCTTGGCGGCCGCTCCGGAATCACCTGTCGGGCGTGCCCGAACCATCTCTCAGAATTGCCAGAAACATGTTCTGGACACGCCGGTACCACCTGCCGAGTATGCCGGAGCCAGCTGATCCACTCCCCAGAACCACCTAGTGGACACGCCAAAATCAACTGCAGGCTACGCCGGAACCACCGGCTCGACTCGCCGGAACCACCGCCGGACATGCAAAATGACCTGCCGGCTACGCCAAAACCACTTGGCGAACACTCCGGAATCCCCTGTCGGTCATGCCGGAACCACCTCTCAGAGGTGCCAGAACCACATGCCGGACACTCCGGAATCACCTGCAGGGCATGCTGGAACCACGTGCTGGACATGCCGGAACCACCTGCCGGACATGCCGGAACCACCTGCCGGACATTCCGGAACCACCGGCTCGACTCGCCGGAACCATTGCCGGACATGCAAAATCACCTGCCGGCTACGCCAGAACCACTTGGCGAACACTCCGGTATCACCTGCCGGGCATGCCGGAACCACCTCTCAGAGGTGCCAGAACCACATGCCGGACACTCCGGAATCACCTGCCGGGCATGCCGGAACCACCTGCCGGACATGCCGTAACCACCGGCTCGACTCGCCGGAACCATTGCCGGACATGCAAAATCACCTGCCGGCTATGCCAGAACCACTTGGGGAACACTCCGGAATCACCTGCCGGGCATGGCGGACCACCTCTCAGACATGCCGGAACCACATGCCAATGACACTGGAAGCACCTGCCGAGCACGCCAGAACCACGTGGCGGACACTCCGGAATCACCTGTCGGGCATGCCGGAACCAACTCTCAGACGTGCCAGAGCCTCGTGCCGGTCACGCCAGAACCACCTGCCGGACACGCCGGAACCACCGGCTCGACTCGCCGGAACCACCGCCGGACATGCAAAATGACCTGCAGGCTACGCCAGAACCACTTGGCGAACACTCCGGAATCACCTGTCGGGCATGCCGGAACCGCCTCTCAGACTTGCCGGAACCATGTTCTGGACACGACGGTACCAGCTGCCGAGTATGCTGGAACCACCTGATCCACTCCCCAGAACCACCTGCTGGACACGCCAGAATCACCTGCCGACTACGCCAGAACCACTCGGCACACACTCCGGAACCACCTGCCGGGCATGCCGGACCCACCTCTCAGAGGTGCCAGAACCACATTCCGGACACTCCGGAATCGCCTGCCGGGCATGCCGGAACCATCTCTCAGACGTGCCAGAACCATGTTCCGGACACGCCGGTACCACCTTCCGTGCTCGCCGGAACCAACTTCTGGACACGCCAAAATCACCTGCCGGCTACGCCAGAACCACTCGGCAGACACTCCGGAATCACCTCCGGGGCTGGCTGGAACCACCTGCCGGTCACGCCAACATCACCTTTCAGCTACGCCAGAACCACTCGGCAGACACTCCGGAATCACCTGCCGCGCTGGCTGGAACCACCTGCCGGTCACTCCAACATCACCTTTCAGCTACGCCAGAACCACTTGGCGGACACTCCGGAAACACCTGTCGGGCAGGCCGGAACCACCTCTCAGACGTGCCAGAACCATGTGCCTGAGATGCCGGAACCACTCCCCGAACAGACCAAAACCACCTGCCAGACCCGCCTGAACCCCACGGCGAGCACGCCTGATCCACCTGCTCAACTAGCCGGAACCACCTTCCTGACACGCCAAAATCACCTGCCAGGTATACCAGAACCACTTGGTGGACACTCCGGAATCATCTGCCGGACATGCCAGAACCAGCTCTCAGACACACCAGAACCACGTGCCAGAGACGCCGGAAGCACCAGCTGAGCATGCCTCAGCCACCTGCTCGACTCGCAAGAAACACCTGTCGGACATGCCAAAATCACCTGCCGGGTACGCCAGAAACACTTGGCGGACGCTCCGGAATCACCTGTCGGGCGTGCCGGAACGACCTCTCAGACTTGCCAGAACCATGTTCTGGACACGCCGGTACCACCTGCCGAGTATGCCGGAACCAGCTGATCCACTCCACAGAACCACCAAGTGGACACGCCAACATCAACTGCCGGCTATGCCAGAAGCACTCGGCAGACACTCCGGAATCACATGCCAGGCATTCCGGAACCACCTCTCAGAGGTGCCAGAACCAAATGCCGGACACTCCGGTATCACCAGCCGGGCATGCCGGAACCACCTCTCAGAGGTGCCAGAACCACATGCTGGACACTCCGGAATCACCTGCGGGGCATACCGGAAGCACCTGCCGGACATGGCGGAACCACTGGCTCGACTCGCTGGAACCATTCCCGGCCATGCAAAATCACCTACCGGCTACGCCAGAACCACTTGTCGAACTATCCGGAATCACCTGTCGGGCATGGCGGAGCCACCTCTCAGACATACCGGAACCACATGCCAATGACACAGGAATCACCTGCCGAGCACGCCAGAACCACCTGCTCGACTCGCCAAAACCACATGCTGGACACGCCAAAATCACCTGTAGGCTACGCCACAACCATTTGGTGAAGTGTTCGGAGTCACCTGCCGGGCTGGCTGGAACCACATGCCGGTCACGCCAACATCACCTTTCAGCTACGCCGGAACCACTTGACGGACACTCCGGAAACACCTGTAGGGCCGGCCGGAACCACAGCTCAGACGTGCCAGAACCATGTGCCTGAGATGCCGGAACCACACCCCGAAAAGACCGAAACCATCTGCCAGACCCGCCTGAACCCCGTGGCCATCACGTCTGATCCACCTGCTCAACTAGCCGGAACCACCTTCCAGACACGCCAAAATCACCTGCCAGGTGTACCAGAACCACTTGGTGGACACTCCGGAATCATCTGCCGGAAATGCCAGAACCAGCCCTCTGAGACACCAGAACCAGGTGCCGGACACGCCGGAATCACCTGCTGATCATGCCTGAGCCACATGATAGACTTGCAAGAAACACCTGCCAGACAAGCCAAAATCACCTGCCGGGTACACCAGAACCACGTGGCGGACACTCCGGAATCACCTGTCAGGCATGCCGGAACCAACTCTCAGACTTGCCAGAGCCTCGTGCCGGACACGCCAGAACCACCTGCCGGACAGACCGGAAACACCTGCCGGACACGCCGGAACCACCGGCTCGACTCGCCGGAACCACCACCAGACATGCAAAATGACCTGCTGGCTACGCCAGAACCACTTGGCGAACACTCCGGAATCACCTGTCGGGCATGCCGGAACCACCTCTCAGACTTGCCAGAACCAAATGCCGGACACTCCGGTATCACCTGCCGGGCATGCCGGAACCACCTCTCATAGGTGCCAGAACCACATGCCGGACACTCCGGAATCACCTGCCGGGCATGCCGGAACCACCTGCCGGAAATGCCGGAACCACCTTCTCGACTTGCTGGAACCATTGCCGGACATGCAAAATCACCTGCCGGCTATGCCAGAACCACTTGGCAAACACTCCGGAATCACCTGCCGGGCATGGCGGAACCACCTCTCAGACATGCCGGAACCACATGCCAATGACACCGGAAGCACATGCCGGACACGCCAGAACCACCTGCTCGACTCGCCAAAACCACCTGTTGGACACGCCAAAATCACCTGCCGGCTACGCCACAACCATTTGGTGAACTCTTCGGAATTACCAGCCTGGCTTGCTGGAAGCACCTGCCGGTCACGCCAACATCCACTGCCAGCTATGCCAGAACCACTTGGCGGACACCATGGAAACACCTGTCGGGACGGCCAGAACCATCTCTCAGACTTGCCAGAACCATGTTCCGGACAAGCCGGTAACACCTGCCGAGTATGCCGGAACCACCTGATCCACTCCCCAGAACCACCTCCTGGACACGCCAGAATCACCTGCCGGCTACGCCAGAACCACTCGGCAGACACTCCGGAACCACCTGCCGGGCATGCCGGAACCACCTCTCAGAGGTGCCAGAACCACATGCCGGACACTCCGGAATCACCTGCCGGGCATGCCGGTACCATCTCTCAGACGTGCCAGAACCAAGTTCCGGACACGCCGGTACCACCTGCCGAGCTCGCCGGAACCACCTGCTGGACACGCCAAAATCACCTGCCGGCTACGCCAGAACCACTCGGCAGACACTCCGGAATCACCTGCCGGGCTGGCTGGAACCACCTGCCGGTCACGCCAACATCACCTTTCAGCTACGCCAGAACCACTTGGCGGACACTCCGGAAA
Source organism: Equus caballus (assembly GCF_041296265.1). NCBI lineage: Eukaryota > Metazoa > Chordata > Mammalia > Perissodactyla > Equidae > Equus > Equus caballus. Next base: position 9,910,779 of record NC_091697.1, read on the forward strand.
CACCTGTCGGGCAGGCCGGAACCACGTCTCAGACGTGCCAGAACCATGTGCCTGAGATGCCGGAACCACTCCCCGAACAGACCGAAATCACCTGCCAGACCCGCCTGAACCCCCTGGCGAGCACGCCTGATCCACCTGCTCAACTAGCCGGAACCACCTTCCTGACACGCCAAAATCACCTGCCAGGTATACCAGAACCACTTGGTGGACACTCCGGAATCATCTGACAGACATGCCAGAACCAGCTCTCAGACACACCAGAACCACGTGCCAGAGACGCCGGAAGCACCAGCTGAGCATGCCTGAGCCACCTGCTCGACTCGCGAGAAACACCTGTCGGACATGCCAAAATCACCTGCCGGGTACGCCAGAAACACTTGGCGGACGCTCCGGAATCACCTGTCGGGCGTGCCGGAACCGCCTCTCAGACATGCCGGAACCACATGCCAATGACACCGGAAGCACCTTCCGAGCACGCCAGAACCACCTGCTCGACTCGCCAAAACCACCTGCTGGACACGCCAAAATCACCTTCCGGATACGCAACAACCATTTGGTGAACACTTCGGAATCACCTGCCTGACTGGCTGAAACCACCTGCCGGTCACGCCAACATCACCTGCCAGCTATGCCAGAACCACTTGGCGGACGCTCCGGAATCACCTGTCGGGCGTGCCGGAACCACCTCTCAGACTTGCCAGAACCATGTTCTGGACACGCCGGTACCCCCTGCCGAGTATGCCGGAACCAGCTGATCCACTCCCCAGAACCACCTAGTGGACACGCCAAAATCAACTGCCGGCTAGGCCAGAACCACTCGGCAGACACTCCGGAACCACCTGCCGGGCAAGCCGGAAACACCTCTCAGAGGTGCCAGAACCACATGCCGGACACTCCGGAATCACCTGCCTGGCATGCCGGAACCATCTCTCAGACGTGCCAGAACCATGTTCCGGACACGCCGGTAGCACCTGCCGAGCTCGCCGGAACCACCTGCTGGACACGCCAAAATCACCTGCCAGCTACGCCAGAACCACACGGCAGACACTCCGGAATCACCTGCTGGGCTGGCTGGAACCACCTGCAGGTCACGCCAACATCACCTTTCAGCTACGCCAGAACCACTTGGCGGACACTCCGGAAACACCTCTCCGGTCGGCCGGAAACACCTCTCAGACGTGCCAGAACCATGTGCCTAAGATGCTGGAACCACTCCCCGAACAGACCGAAACCACCTGCCAAACCCGCCTGAACCCCCTGGCGAGCACGCCTGATCCACCTGCTCAACTAGCCGGAACCACCTTCCTGACACGCCAAAATAACCTGGCGGCTACGCCACAACCATTTGGTGAACTCTTCGGAATCACCTGTCGGGCATGCCGGAACCACCTCTCAGACTTGCCAGAACCATGTTCCGGACAAGTCGGTACCACCTGCCGAGTATGCCTTAACCACCTGATCCACTCCCCAGAACCACCTGCTGGACACGCCAGAATCACCTGCCGACTACACAAGAACCACTCGGCAGACACTCCGGAACCACCTGCCAGGCATGCCGGAACCACCTCTCAGAGGTGCCAGAACCACATGCCGGACACTCCGGAATCACCTGCCGGGCATGCCGGAACCATCTCTCAGACGTGCCAGAACCATGTTCCGGACACGCTGGTACCACCTGCCGAGCTCGCCGGAACCACCTGCTGGACACGCCAAAATCACCTGCCGGCTACGCCAGAACCACGTGGCAGACACTCTGGAATCACCTGCCGGGCTGGCTGGAACCACCTGGCGGTCACGCCAACATCACCTTTCAGCTACACCAGAACCACTTGGCGGACACTCCGGAAACACCTGTCGGGCCGGCCGGAACCACCTCTCAGACGTGCCAGAACCATGTGCCTGAGATGCCGGAACCACTCCCCAAACACACCGAAACCACCTGCCAGACCCGCCTGAACCCCCTGGCGAGCACACCTGATCCACCTGCTCAACTAGCCGGAACCACCTTCCTGACACGCCAAAATCACCTGCCAGGTATACCAGAACCACTTGGTGGACACTCCGGAATCATCTGCCGGACATGCCAGAACCAGCTCTCAGACACACCAGAACCACGTGCCAGAGACGCCGGAAGCACCAGCTGAGCATGCCTCAGCCACCTGCTCGACTCGCAAGAAACACCTGTTGGACAAGCCAAAATCACCAGCCGGGTATGCCAGAAACACTTGGCGGACGCTCCGGAATCACCTGTCGGGCGTGCCGGAACGACCTCTCAGACTTGCCAGAACCATGTTCTGGACACGCCGGTACCACCTGCCGAGTATGCCGGAACCAGCTGATCCACTCCCCAGAACCACCTGCTGGACACGCCAGAATCACCTGCCGACTACGCCAGAACCACTCGGCACACACTCCGGAACCACCTGCCGGGCATGCCGGACCCACCTCTCAGAGGTGCCAGAACCACATGCCGGACACTCCGGAATCGCCTGCCGGGCATGCCGGAACCATCTCTCAGACGTGCCAGAACCATGTTCCGGACACGCCGGTACCACCTGCTGTGCTCGCCGGAACCAACTTCTGGACACGCCAAAATCACCTGCCGGCTACGCCAGACCCACTCGGCAGACACTCCGGAATCACCTGCGGGGCTGGCTGGAACCACCTGCCGGTCACGCCAACATCACCTTTCAGCTACGCCAGAACCACTCGGCAGACACTCCGGAATCACCTGCCGCGCTGGCTGGAACCACCTGCCGGTCACTCCAACATCACCTTTCAGCTACGCCAGAACCACTTGGCGGACACTCCGGAAACACCTGTCGGGCAGGCCGGAACCACCTCTCAGACGTGCCAGAACCATGTGCCTGAGATGCCGGAACCACTCCCCGAACAGACCGAAACCACCTGCCAGACCCGCCTGAACCCCACGGCGAGCACGCCTGATCCACCTGCTCAACTAGCCGGAACCACCTTCCTGACACGCCAAAATCACCTGCCAGGTATACCAGAACCACTTGGTGGACACTCCGGAATCATCTGCCGGACATGCCAGAACCAGCTCTCAGACACACCAGAACCATGTGCCAGAGACGCCGGAAGCACCAGCTGAGCATGCCTGAGCCACCTGCTCGACTCGCAAGAAACACCTGTCGGACATGCCAAAATCACCTGCCGGGTACGCCAGAAACACTTGGCGGACGCTCCGGAATCACCTGTCGGGCGTGCCGGAACCACCTCTCAGACTTGCCAGAACCATGTTCTGGACACGCCGGTACCACCTGCCGAGTATGCCGGAACCAGCTGATCCAGTCCGCAGGACCACCTAGTGGACACGCCAAAATCAACTGCCGGCTACGCAAGAACCACCGGCTCGACTCGCCGGAACCACCGCCTCACATGCAAAATGACATGCCGGCTACGCCAGAACCACTTGGTAAACACTCCGGAATCACCTGTCGGGCCTGCTGGAACCACCTCTCAGACATGCCAGAACCATGTTCCGGACACGCCGGTACCACCTGCCGAGTATGCCGGAACCACCTGATCCACTCCCCAGAACCACCTGCTGGACACGCGAGAATCACCTGCCGGCTACGCCAGAACCACTCGGCAGACACTCCGGAACCACCTGCCGGGCATGCCGGAAACACCTCTCGGAGGTGCCAGAACCACATGCCGGACACTCCGGAATCACCTGCCGGGCATGCCGGAACCATCTCTCAGACGTGCCAGAACCATGTTCCGGACACGCCGGTACCACCTGCCGAGCTCGCCGGAACCACCTGCTGGACACGCCAAAATCACCTGCCGGCTACGCCAGAACCACTCAGCAGACACTCCGGAATCACCTGCCGGGCATGCCGGAACCACCTGCCGGACATGCCGGAACCACCGGCTCGACTCGCCGGAACCATTGCCTGACATGCAAAATCACCTGCCGGCTAGGCCAGAACAACTTGGCGAACACTCCGGAATCACCTGCCGGGCATGGCCGAACCACCTCTCAGACATGCCGGAACCACATGCCTATGACACCGGAAGCACCTGCCGAGCACGCCAGAACCACCTGCTCGACTCGCCAAAACCACCTGCTGGACACGCCAAAATCACCTGCCGGATAGGGAACAACCATTTGGTGAACTCTTCGGAATAACCTGCCGGGCTGGGTGGAACCACCTGCCGGTCACGCCAACATCACCTGCCAGCTATGCCAGAACCACTTGGCGGACACCATGGAAACACCTGTCGGGCCGGCCGGAACCACCTCTCAGACGTGCCAGAACCATGTGCCTGAGATGCCGGAACCACACCCCGAACAGACCAAAACCACCTGCCAGACCCGCCTGAACCCCCTGGTGAGCACGCCTGATCCACCTACTCGACTCGCTGGAACCACCTACCTGACTCGCTAAAATCACCTGCCGGGTATGCCAAAACCACTAGGTGGAGACTCCGGAATCATCTGCCGGAAATGCCAGAACCAGCTCTCAGACACACCAGAACCACGTGCCAGACACGCCGGAAGCACCTGCTGATCATGCCTGAGCCAAATGCTCGACTTGCAATAAACACCTGCCAGACATGCCAAAAACGCCTGCCGGGTACGCCAGAACCACTTGGCGGACACTCCGGAAACACCTGTCGGGCCGGCGGGAACCACCTCTCAGACGTGCCAGAACCATGTGCCTGAGATGCCGGAACCACTCCCCGAACAGACCCAAACCACCTGCCACACCAGCCTGAACCCCCTGGCGAGCACGCCTGATCCACCTGCTCAACTAGCCGGAACCACCTTCCTGACACGCCAAAATCACCTGCCAGGTATCGCAGAACAACTTGGTGGACACTCCGGAATCATCTGCCGGACATGCCAGAACCAGCTCTCAGACACACCAGAACCACGTGCCAGAGACGCCGAAAGCACCAGCTGAGCATGCCTGAGGCACCTGCTCGACTCGCAAGAAACACCTGCCAGACACGCCAAAATCACCTGCCTGGTACGCCAGAAACTATTGGCGGACACTCCGGAATCACCTGTCAGGCATGCCGGAACCACCTCTCAGACTTGCCAGAACCATGTTCTGGACACGCCGGTACCACCTGCCGAGTATGCCGGAACCAGCTTATCCACTCCCCAGAACCACCTAGTGGACACGCCAAAATCAACTGCCGGCTACGCCAGAACCACTCGGCAGACACTCCGGAATCACATGCCAGGCATTCCGGAACCACCTCTCACAGGTGCCAGAACCAAATGCCGGACACTCCGGTATCACCTGCCGGGCATGCCGGAACCGCCTCTCAGAGGTGCCAGAACCACATGCCGGACACTCCGGAATCACCTGCCGGGCATGCCGGAACCACCTGCCGGACATGCCGGAACCATCGGCTCGACTCGCCGGAACCATTGCCGGACATGCAAAATCACCTGCCAGGTACGCCAGAACCACTTGGCGAACACTCCGGAATCACCTGTCGGGCATGCCGGAACCAACTCTCAGACGTGCCAGAACCTCGTGCCAGTCACGCCAGAACCACCTGCCGGACAGACCGGAAACACCTGCTGCACACGCCAAAATCACCTGCCGGCTACGCCACAACCATTTGGTGAACTCTTCGGAATCACCCGTCGGGCCGTCCGGAACCACCTATCAGACGTGCCAGAACCATGTGCCTGAGATGCCGGAACCACACCCCGAACAGACCGAAACCACCTGCCAGACCCGCCTGAACCACCTGACGAGCACGCCGGAACCACCTACTCGAATCGCCGGAACCACCTACCTGACACGCTAAAATCATCTGCCGGGTATGCCACAACCACTTGGTGGACACTCCGGAATCATCTGCCGGACATGCCAGAACAAGCTCTCAGACACACCAGAACCACGTGCCGGACACGCCTGAAGCACCTGCTGATCATGCCTGAGCCAAATGCTCGACTTGCAAGAAACACCTGCCAGACACGCCAAAATCACCTGCCGGGTACGCCACAACCACGTGGCGGACACTCCGAAATCACCTGTCGGGCATGCCGGAACCAACTCTCAGACGTGCCAGAACCTCGTGCAGGACACGCCAGAACCTCCTGCCGGACAGACCGGAACCACCTGCGGGACACGCCGGAACCACCGGCTCGACTCGCCGGAACCACCGCCGGACATGCAAAATGACCTGCCGGCTACGCCAGAACCACTTGGCGAACACTCCGGAATCACCTGTCGGGCATGCCGGAACCACCTCTCAGACTTGCCAGAGCAATGTTCCGGACTCGCCGGTACCACCTGCCGAGTATGCCGGAACCACCTGATCCACTCCCCAGAACCACCTGCTGGACACGCCAGAATCACCTGCCGGCTACGCCAGAACCACTCGGCAGACACTCCGGAACCACCTGCCGGGCATGCCGGAACCAACTCTCAGAGGTGCCAGAACCGCATGCCGTACACTCCGGAATCACCTGCCGGGCATGCCGGAACCATCTCTCAGACGTGCCAGAACCATGTTCGGGACACGCCGGTACCACCTGCCGAGCTCGCCGGAACCACCCGCTGGACACGCCAAAATCACCTGCCGGCTACGCCAGAACCGCTCGGCAGACACTCAGGAACCACCTCCAGGACAGACCGGAACCACCTGCCGGACATGCCGGAACCACCTGCTTGACTCGCCAGAACCACCTGCCGGACACGCCAGAATCACCACCCGGCTACGCTAAAACCACTTGTCGGACACTCCGGAATCACCTGCCGGGCATGCTGGAACCATCTCTCAGACGTGCCACAACCACGTACCGGAGAGACCGGAAGCACCTGACGAGCTCGCCGGAACCACCTGCTGGACATGCCGGAACCACCTGCCTCACAGGCCAAAATCATATGCTGGATACGCCAAAACCACTTGGCGGACTCTCCAGAATCACCTGCCGGGCATGCCAGCACAACCTCTCAGAAGTGCCAGAAGCACGTGCCGGACAGGCCGGAACCATCTCCCGGACAGACCGGAAACACAGGAAACACTCGCTGGAACCACCTGCTTGACTCACCGGTCCCACCTGCCGGACACGCCAAAATCACCTGCCCGCTACACCAGAACCACTTGGCGGACAAGCCGGAATCACGTGAAGTGCATGGCGACACAACCTCTCAGACGTGCCAGAACCTCGTGCCGGAGACACCAGAACCACCTGCTGGACAGACCGGAACCACCTGCCGGACACGCCGGAACCACAGGCTCGACTCGCCGGAACCATTTCCGGACATGCAAATCACCTGCCGGCTACGCCAGAACCACTTGGCGAACACTCCGAAATCACCTGCCGGGCATGCCGGAACCACCTCTCAGACATGCCGGAACCACATGCCAATGACACCGGAAGCATCTGCCTAGCACGCCAGAACCACCTGCTCGACTCGCCAAAATCACCTGCTGGCTACGCCACAACCATTTGGTAACACTTCGGAATCACCTGCCGGGCTGGCTGGAACCACCTGCCGGTCACGCCAACATCACCTGCTAGCTATGCCAGAACCACTTGGCGGACACCATGGAAACACCTGTCGGGCCGGCCGGAACCACCTATCAGACGTGCCAGAACCATGTGCCTGAGATGCCGGAACCACACGCCGAACAGACCGAAACCACCTGCCAGACGCGCCTGAAACACCTGCCGAGCACACCGGAACCACCTACTCGAATCGCCGGAACCACCTACCTGACACTCCAAAATCACCTTCCGGGTATGCCACAACCACTTGGTGGACACTCCGGAATCATCTGCCGGACATGCCAGAACCAGCCCTCAGACACACCAGAACCACGTGCCAGACACGCCGGAAGCACCTGCTGATCATGCCTGAGCCAAATGCTCGACTTGCAAGAAATACCTGCCAGACACGCCAAAATCACCTGCCGGGTACGCCAGAACCACGTGGCGGACGCTCCGGAATCACCTGCCTGGCATGCCGGAACCATCTCTCAGACGTGCCAGAACCATGTTCCGGACACGCTGGTACCACCTGCCGGGCTCGCCGGAACCACCTGCTGGACACGCCAAAATCACCTGCCGGCTACGCCACAACCATTTGGTGAACTCTTCGGAATCATCTGCCGGGCTTGCTGGAACCACCTGCCGGTCACGCCAACATCACCTGCCAGCTATGCCAGAACCACTTGGCGGACACTCCGGAATCATCTGCCGGACATGCCAGAACCAGCTCTCAGACACAGCAGAACCACGTGCCAGAGATGCCGGAAGCACCAGCTGAGCATGCCTGAGCCACCTGCTCGACTCGCAAGAAACACCTGTCGGACATGCCAAAATGACATGCCGGCTACGCCAGAACCACTTGGTAAACACTCCGGAATCACCTGTCGGGCCTGCTGGAACCACCTCTCAGACATGCCAGAACCATGTTCCGGACACGCCGGTACCACCTGCCGAGTATGCCGGAACCACCTGATCCACTCCCCAGAACCACCTGCTGGACACGCGAGAATCACCTGCCGGCTACGCCAGAACCACTCGGCAGACACTCCGGAACCACCTGCCGGGCATGCCGGAAACACCTCTCGGAGGTGCCAGAACCACATGCCGGACACTCCGGAATCACCTGCCGGGCATGCCGGAACCATCTCTCAGACGTGCCAGAACCATGTTCCGGACACGCCGGTACCACCTGCCGAGCTCGCCGGAACCACCTGCTGGACACGCCAAAATCACCTGCCGGCTACGCCAGAACCACTCAGCAGACACTCCGGAATCACCTGCCGGGCATGCCGGAACCACCTGCCGGACATGCCGGAACCACCGGCTCGACTCGCCGGAACCATTGCCTGACATGCAAAATCACCTGCCGGCTAGGCCAGAACAACTTGGCGAACACTCCGGAATCACCTGCCGGGCATGGCCGAACCACCTCTCAGACATGCCGGAACCACATGCCTATGACACCGGAAGCACCTGCCGAGCACGCCAGAACCACCTGCTCGACTCGCCAAAACCACCTGCTGGACACGCCAAAATCACCTGCCGGATAGGGAACAACCATTTGGTGAACTCTTCGGAATAACCTGCCGGGCTGGGTGGAACCACCTGCCGGTCACGCCAACATCACCTGCCAGCTATGCCAGAACCACTTGGCGGACACCATGGAAACACCTGTCGGGCCGGCCGGAACCACCTCTCAGACGTGCCAGAACCATGTGCCTGAGATGCCGGAACCACACCCCGAACAGACCAAAACCACCTGCCAGACCCGCCTGAACCCCCTGGTGAGCACGCCTGATCCACCTACTCGACTCGCTGGAACCACCTACCTGACTCGCTAAAATCACCTGCCGGGTATGCCAAAACCACTAGGTGGAGACTCCGGAATCATCTGCCGGAAATGCCAGAACCAGCTCTCAGACACACCAGAACCACGTGCCAGACACGCCGGAAGCACCTGCTGATCATGCCTGAGCCAAATGCTCGACTTGCAATAAACACCTGCCAGACATGCCAAAAACGCCTGCCGGGTACGCCAGAACCACTTGGCGGACACTCCGGAAACACCTGTCGGGCCGGCGGGAACCACCTCTCAGACGTGCCAGAACCATGTGCCTGAGATGCCGGAACCACTCCCCGAACAGACCCAAACCACCTGCCACACCAGCCTGAACCCCCTGGCGAGCACGCCTGATCCACCTGCTCAACTAGCCGGAACCACCTTCCTGACACGCCAAAATCACCTGCCAGGTATCGCAGAACAACTTGGTGGACACTCCGGAATCATCTGCCGGACATGCCAGAACCAGCTCTCAGACACACCAGAACCACGTGCCAGAGACGCCGAAAGCACCAGCTGAGCATGCCTGAGGCACCTGCTCGACTCGCAAGAAACACCTGCCAGACACGCCAAAATCACCTGCCTGGTACGCCAGAAACTATTGGCGGACACTCCGGAATCACCTGTCAGGCATGCCGGAACCACCTCTCAGACTTGCCAGAACCATGTTCTGGACACGCCGGTACCACCTGCCGAGTATGCCGGAACCAGCTTATCCACTCCCCAGAACCACCTAGTGGACACGCCAAAATCAACTGCCGGCTACGCCAGAACCACTCGGCAGACACTCCGGAATCACATGCCAGGCATTCCGGAACCACCTCTCACAGGTGCCAGAACCAAATGCCGGACACTCCGGTATCACCTGCCGGGCATGCCGGAACCGCCTCTCAGAGGTGCCAGAACCACATGCCGGACACTCCGGAATCACCTGCCGGGCATGCCGGAACCACCTGCCGGACATGCCGGAACCATCGGCTCGACTCGCCGGAACCATTGCCGGACATGCAAAATCACCTGCCAGGTACGCCAGAACCACTTGGCGAACACTCCGGAATCACCTGTCGGGCATGCCGGAACCAACTCTCAGACGTGCCAGAACCTCGTGCCAGTCACGCCAGAACCACCTGCCGGACAGACCGGAAACACCTGCTGCACACGCCAAAATCACCTGCCGGCTACGCCACAACCATTTGGTGAACTCTTCGGAATCACCCGTCGGGCCGTCCGGAACCACCTATCAGACGTGCCAGAACCATGTGCCTGAGATGCCGGAACCACACCCCGAACAGACCGAAACCACCTGCCAGACCCGCCTGAACCACCTGACGAGCACGCCGGAACCACCTACTCGAATCGCCGGAACCACCTACCTGACACGCTAAAATCATCTGCCGGGTATGCCACAACCACTTGGTGGACACTCCGGAATCATCTGCCGGACATGCCAGAACAAGCTCTCAGACACACCAGAACCACGTGCCGGACACGCCTGAAGCACCTGCTGATCATGCCTGAGCCAAATGCTCGACTTGCAAGAAACACCTGCCAGACACGCCAAAATCACCTGCCGGGTACGCCACAACCACGTGGCGGACACTCCGAAATCACCTGTCGGGCATGCCGGAACCAACTCTCAGACGTGCCAGAACCTCGTGCAGGACACGCCAGAACCTCCTGCCGGACAGACCGGAACCACCTGCGGGACACGCCGGAACCACCGGCTCGACTCGCCGGAACCACCGCCGGACATGCAAAATGACCTGCCGGCTACGCCAGAACCACTTGGCGAACACTCCGGAATCACCTGTCGGGCATGCCGGAACCACCTCTCAGACTTGCCAGAGCAATGTTCCGGACTCGCCGGTACCACCTGCCGAGTATGCCGGAACCACCTGATCCACTCCCCAGAACCACCTGCTGGACACGCCAGAATCACCTGCCGGCTACGCCAGAACCACTCGGCAGACACTCCGGAACCACCTGCCGGGCATGCCGGAACCAACTCTCAGAGGTGCCAGAACCGCATGCCGTACACTCCGGAATCACCTGCCGGGCATGCCGGAACCATCTCTCTGACGTGCCAGAACCATGTTCGGGACACGCCGGTACCACCTGCCGAGCTCGCCGGAACCACCAGCTGGACACGCCAAAATCACCTGCCGGCTACGCAAGAACCGCTCGGCAGACACTCAGGAACCACCTCCAGGACAGACCGGAACCACCTGCCGGACATGCCGGAACCACCTGCTTGACTCGCCAGAACCACCTGCCGGACACGCCAGAATCACCACCCGGCTACGCTAAAACCACTTGTCGGACACTCCGGAATCACCTGCCGGGCATGCTGGAACTATCTCTCAGACGTGCCACAACCACGTACCGGAGAGACCGGAAGCACCTGACGAGCTCGCCGGAACCACCTGCTGGACATGCCGGAACCACCTGCCTCACAGGCCAAAATCATATGCTGGATACGCCAAAACCACTTGGCGGACTCTCCAGAATCACCTGCCGGGCATGCCAGCACAACCTCTCAGAAGTGCCAGAAGCACGTGCCGGACAGGCCGGAACCATCTCCCGGACAGACCGGAAACACAGGAAACACTCGCTGGAACCACCTGCTTGACTCACCGGTCCCACCTGCCGGACACGCCAAAATCACCTGCCCGCTACACCAGAACCACTTGGCGGACAAGCCGGAATCACGTGAAGTGCATGGTGACACAACCTCTCAGACGTGCCAGAACCTCGTGCCTGAGACACCAGAACCACCTGCTGGACAGACCGGAACCACCTGCCGGACACGCCGGAACCACAGGCTCGACTCGCCGGAACCATTTCCGGACATGCAAATCACCTGCCGGCTACGCCAGAACCACTTGGCGAACACTCCGAAATCACCTGCCGGGCATGCCGGAACCACCTCTCAGACATGCCGGAACCACATGCCAATGACACCGGAAGCATCTGCCTAGCACGCCAGAACCACCTGCTCGACTCGCCAAAATCACCTGCTGGCTACGCCACAACCATTTGGTAACACTTCGGAATCACCTGCCGGGCTGGCTGGAACCACCTGCCGGTCACGCCAACATCACCTGCTAGCTATGCCAGAACCACTTGGCGGACACCATGGAAACACCTGTCGGGCCGGCCGGAACCACCTATCAGACGTGCCAGAACCATGTGCCTGAGATGCCGGAACCACACGCCGAACAGACCGAAACCACCTGCCAGACGCGCCTGAAACACCTGCCGAGCACACCGGAACCACCTACTCGAATCGCCGGAACCACCTACCTGACACTCCAAAATCACCTTCCGGGTATGCCACAACCACTTGGTGGACACTCCGGAATCATCTGCCGGACATGCCAGAACCAGCCCTCAGACACACCAGAACCACGTGCCAGACACGCCGGAAGCACCTGCTGATCATGCCTGAGCCAAATGCTCGACTTGCAAGAAATACCTGCCAGACACGCCAAAATCACCTGCCGGGTACGCCAGAACCACGTGGCGGACGCTCCGGAATCACCTGCCTGGCATGCCGGAACCATCTCTCAGACGTGCCAGAACCATGTTCCGGACACGCTGGTACCACCTGCCGGGCTCGCCGGAACCACCTGCTGGACACGCCAAAATCACCTGCCGGCTACGCCACAACCATTTGGTGAACTCTTCGGAATCATCTGCCGGGCTTGCTGGAACCACCTGCCGGTCACGCCAACATCACCTGCCAGCTATGCCAGAACCACTTGGCGGAGACTCCGGAATCATCTGCCGGACATGCCAGAACCAGCTCTCAGACACAGCAGAACCACGTGCCAGAGATGCCGGAAGCACCAGCTGAGCATGCCTGAGCCACCTGCTCGACTCGCAAGAAACACCTGTCGGACATGCCAAAATGACATGCCGGCTACGCCAGAACCACTTGGTAAACACTCCGGAATCACCTGTCGGGCCTGCTGGAACCACCTCTCAGACATGCCAGAACCATGTTCCGGACACGCCGGTACCACCTGCCGAGTATGCCGGAACCACCTGATCCACTCCCCAGAACCACCTGCTGGACACGCGAGAATCACCTGCCGGCTACGCCAGAACCACTCGGCAGACACTCCGGAACCACCTGCCGGGCATGCCGGAAACACCTCTCGGAGGTGCCAGAACCACATGCCGGACACTCCGGAATCACCTGCCGGGCATGCCGGAACCATCTCTCAGACGTGCCAGAACCATGTTCCGGACACGCCGGTACCACCTGCCGAGCTCGCCGGAACCACGTGCTGGACACGCCAAAATCACCTACCGGCTACGCCAGAACCACTCAGCAGACACTCCGGAATCACCTGCCGGGCATACCGGAACCACCTGCCGGACATGCAGGAACCACCGGCTCGACTCGCCGGAACCATTGCCTGACATGCAAAATCACCTGCCGGCTAGGCCAGAACAACTTGGCGAACACTCCGGAATCACCTGCCGGGCATGGCCGAACCACCTCTCAGACATGCCGGAACCACATGCCAATGACACCGGAAGCACCTGCCGAGCACGCCAGAACCACCTGCTCGACTCGCCAAAACCACCTGCTGGACATGCCAAAATCACCTGCCGGATAGGGAACAACCATTTGGTGAACTCTTCGGAATAACCTGCCGGGCTGGGTGGAACCACCTGCCGGTCACGCCAACATCACCTGCCAGCTATGCCAGAACCACTTGGCGGACACCATGGAAACACCTGTCGGGCCGGCCGGAACCACCTCTCAGACGTGCCAGAACCATGTGCCTGAGATGCCGGAACCACACCCCGAACAGACCAAAACCACCTGCCAGACCCGCCTGAACCCCCTGGTGAGCACGCCTGATCCACCTACTCGACTCGCTGGAACCACCTACCTGACTCGCTAAAATCACCTGCCGGGTATGCCAAAACCACTAGGTGGAGACTCCGGAATCATCTGCCGGAAATGCCAGAACCAGCTCTCAGACACACCAGAACCACGTGCCAGACACGCCGGAAGCACCTGCTGATCATGCCTGAGCCAAATGCTCGACTTGCAATAAACACCTGCCAGACATGCCAAAATCGCCTGCCGGGTACGCCAGAACCACTTGGCGGACACTCCGGAAACACCTGTCGGGCCGGCGGGAACCACCTCTCAGACGTGCCAGAACCATGTGCCTGAGATGCCGGAACCACTCCCCGAACAGACCCAAACCACCTGCCACACCAGCCTGAACCCCCTGGCGAGCACGCCTGATCCACCTGCTCAACTAGCCGGAACCACCTTCCTGACACGCCAAAATCACCTGCCAGGTATCGCAGAACAACTTGGTGGACACTCCGGAATCATCTGCCGGACATGCCAGAACCAGCTCTCAGACACACCAGAACCACGTGCCAGAGACGCCGAAAGCACCAGCTGAGCATGCCTGAGCCACCTGCTCGACTCGCAAGAAACACCTGCCAGACACGCCAAAATCACCTGCCTGGTACGCCAGAAACTATTGGCGGACACTCCGGAATCACCTGTCAGGCATGCCGGAACCACCTCTCAGACTTGCCAGAACCATGTTCTGGACACGCCGGTACCACCTGCCGAGTATGCCGGAACCAGCTTATCCACTCCCCAGAACCACCTAGTGGACACGCCAAAATCAACTGCCGGCTACGCCAGAACCACTCGGCAGACACTCCGGAATCACATGCCAGGCATTCCGGAACCACCTCTCACAGGTGCCAGAACCAAATGCCGGACACTCCGGTATCACCTGCCGGGCATGCCGGAACCGCCTCTCAGAGGTGCCAGAACCACATGCCGGACACTCCGGAATCACCTGCCGGGCATGCCGGAACCACCTGCCGGACATGCCGGAACCATCGGCTCGACTCGCCGGAACCATTGCCGGACATGCAAAATCACCTGCCAGGTACGCCAGAACCACTTGGCGAACACTCCGGAATCACCTGTCGGGCATGCCGGAACCAACTCTCAGACGTGCCAGAACCTCGTGCCAGTCACGCCAGAACCACCTGCCGGACAGACCGGAAACACCTGCTGCACACGCCAAAATCACCTGCCGGCTACGCCACAACCATTTGGTGAACTCTTCGGAATCACCTGTCAGGCCGTCCGGAACCACCTATCAGACGTGCCAGAACCATGTGCCTGAGATGCCGGAACCACACGCCGAACAGACCGAAACCACCTGCCAGACCCGCCTGAACCACCTGACGAGCACGCCGGAACCACCTACTCGAATCGCCGGAACCACCTACCTGACACGCTAAAATCACCTGCCGGGTATGCCACAACCACTTGGTGGACACTCCGGAATCATCTGCCGGACATGCCAGAACAAGCTCTCAGACACACCAGAACCACGTGCCGGACACGCCTGAAGCACCTGCTGATCATGCCTGAGCCAAATGCTCGACTTGCAAGAAACACCTGCCAGACACGCCAAAATCACCTGCCGGGTACGCCACAACCACGTGGCGGACACTCCGAAATCACCTGTCGGGCATGCCGGAACCAACTCTCAGACGTGCCAGAACCTCGTGCAGGACACGCCAGAACCTCCTGCCGGACAGACCGGAACCACCTGCGGGACACGCCGGAACCACCGGCTCGACTCGCCGGAACCACCGCCGGACATGCAAAATGACCTGCCGGCTACGCCAGAACCACTTGGCGAACACTCCGGAATCACCTGTCGGGCATGCCGGAACCACCTCTCAGACTTGCCAGAGCAATGTTCCGGACTCGCCGGTACCACCTGCCGAGTATGCCGGAACCACCTGATCCACTCCCCAGAACCACCTGCTGGACACGCCAGAATCACCTGCCGGCTACGCCAGAACCACTCGGCAGACACTCCGGAATCACCTGCCGGGCATGCCGGAACCATCTCTCAGACGTGCCAGAACCATGTTCCAGACACGCCGGTACCACCTGCCGAGCTCGCCGGAACCACCTGCTGGACACTCCAAAATCACCTGCCGGCTACGCCAGAACCACTCAGCAGACACTCCGGAATCACCTGCCGGGCTGGCTGGAACCACCTGCCGGTCACGCCAACATCACCTTTCAGCTACGCCGGAACCACTTGGCGGACACTCCGGAAACACCTGTAGGGCCGGCCGGAACCACATCTCAGACGTGCCAGAACCATGTGCCTGAGATGCCGGAACCACACCCCGAAAAGACCGAAACCACCTGCCAGACCCGCCTGAACCCCGTGGCGATCACGTCTGATCCACCTGCTCAACTAGCCGGAACCACCTTCCAGACACGCCAAAATCACCTGCCAGGTGTACCAGAACCACTTGGTGGACACTCCGGAATCATCTGCCGGACATGCCAGAGCCAGCTCTCAGACACATCAGAACCACGTGCCAGAGACGCCGGAAGCACCAGCTGAGCATGCCTGAGCCACCTGCTCGACTCGCAAGAAACACCTGTCGGACATGCCAAAATCACCTTCCGGGTACGCCAGAAACACTGGGCGGACGCTCCGGAATCACCTGTCGGGTGTGCCGGAACCACCTCACAGACTTGCCAGAACCATGGTCTGGACACGCCGGTACCACCTGCCGAGTATGCCGGAACCAGCTGATCCACTCCCCAGAACCACCTAGTGGACACGCCAAAATCAACTGCCGGCTACGCCGGAACCACCGGCTCGACTCGCCGGAACCACCGCCGGACATGCAAAATGACCTGCCGGCTACGCCAGAACCACTTGGCGAACACTCCGGAATCACCTGTCGGGCAAGCCGGAACCACCTCTCAGACTTGCCAGAACCATGTTCCGGACACGGCGGTACCACCTGCCGAGTATGCTGGAACCACCTGATCCACTCCCCAGAACCACCTGCTGGACACGCCAGAATCGCCTGCCGACTACGCCAGAACCACTCGGCAGACACTCCGGAACCACCTGCCGGGCATGCCGGAACCAACTCTCAGAGGTGCCAGAACCGCATGCCGTACACTCCGGAATCACCTGCCGGGCATGCCGGAACCATCTCTCTGACGTGCCAGAACCATGTTCGGGACACGCCGGTACCACCTGCCGAGCTCGCCGGAACCACCAGCTGGACATGCCAAAATCACCTGCCGGCTACGCAAGAACCGCTCGGCAGACACTCAGGAACCACCTCCAGGACAGACCGGAACCACCTGCCGGACATGCCGGAACCACCTGCTTGACTCGCCAGAACCACCTGCCGGACACGCCAGAATCACCACCCGGCTACGCTAAAACCACTTGTCGGACACTCCGGAATCACCTGCCGGGCATGCTGGAACTATCTCTCAGACGTGCCACAACCACGTACCGGAGAGACCGGAAGCACCTGACGAGCTCGCCGGAACCACCTGCTGGACATGCCGGAAACACCTGCCTCACAGGCCAAAATCATATGCTGGATACGCCAAAACCACTTGGCGGACTCTCCAGAATCACCTGCCGGGCATGCCAGCACAACCTCTCAGAAGTGCCAGAAGCACGTGCCGGACAGGCCGGAACCATCTCCCGGACAGACCGGAAACACAGGAAACACTCGCTGGAACCACCTGCTTGACTCACCGGTCCCACCTGCCGGACACGCCAAAATCACCTGCCCGCTACACCAGAACCACTTGGCGGACAAGCCGGAATCACGTGAAGTGCATGGCGACACAACCTCTCAGACGTGCCAGAACCTCGTGCCGGAGACACCAGAACCACCTGCTGGACAGACCGGAACCACCTGCCGGACACGCCGGAACCACAGGCTCGACTCGCCGGAACCATTTCCGGACATGCAAATCACCTGCCGGCTACGCCAGAACCACTTGGCGAACACTCCGAAATCACCTGCCGGGCATGCCGGAACCACCTCTCAGACATGCCGGAACCACATGCCAATGACACCGGAAGCATCTGCCTAGCACGCCAGAACCACCTGCTCGACTCGCCAAAATCACCTGCTGGCTACGCCACAACCATTTGGTAACACTTCGGAATCACCTGCCGGGCTGGCTGGAACCACCTGCCGGTCACGCCAACATCACCTGCTAGCTATGCCAGAACCACTTGGCGGACACCATGGAAACACCTGTCGGGCCGGCCGGAACCACCTATCAGACGTGCCAGAACCATGTGCCTGAGATGCCGGAACCACACGCCGAACAGACCGAAACCACCTGCCAGACGCGCCTGAAACACCTGCCGAGCACACCGGAACCACCTACTCGAATCGCCGGAACCACCTACCTGACACTCCAAAATCACCTTCCGGGTATGCCACAACCACTTGGTGGACACTCCGGAATCATCTGCCGGACATGCCAGAACCAGCCCTCAGACACACCAGAACCACGTGCCAGACACGCCGGAAGCACCTGCTGATCATGCCTGAGCCAAATGCTCGACTTGCAAGAAATACCTGCCAGACACGCCAAAATCACCTGCCGGGTACGCCAGAACCACGTGGCGGACGCTCCGGAATCACCTGCCTGGCATGCCGGAACCATCTCTCAGACGTGCCAGAACCATGTTCCGGACACGCTGGTACCACCTGCCGGGCTCGCCGGAACCACCTGCTGGACACGCCAAAATCACCTGCCGACTACGCCACAACCATTTGGTGAACTCTTCGGAATCATCTGCCGGGCTTGCTGGAACCACCTGCCGGTCACGCCAACATCACCTGCCAGCTATGCCAGAACCACTTGGCGGACACTCCGGAATCATCTGCCGGACATGCCAGAACCAGCTCTCAGACACAGCAGAACCACGTGCCAGAGATGCCGGAAGCACCAGCTGAGCATGCCTGAGCCACCTGCTCGACTCGCAAGAAACACCTGTCGGACATGCCAAAATGACATGCCGGCTACGCCAGAACCACTTGGTAAACACTCCGGAATCACCTGTCGGGCCTGCTGGAACCACCTCTCAGACATGCCAGAACCATGTTCCGGACACGCCGGTACCACCTGCCGAGTATGCCGGAACCACCTGATCCACTCCCCAGAACCACCTGCTGGACACGCGAGAATCACCTGCCGGCTACGCCAGAACCACTCGGCAGACACTCCGGAACCACCTGCCGGGCATGCCGGAAACACCTCTCGGAGGTGCCAGAACCACATGCCGGACACTCCGGAATCACCTGCCGGGCATGCCGGAACCATCTCTCAGACGTGCCAGAACCATGTTCCGGACACGCCGGTACCACCTGCCGAGCTCGCCGGAACCACGTGCTGGACACGCCAAAATCACCTACCGGCTACGCCAGAACCACTCAGCAGACACTCCGGAATCACCTGCCGGGCATACCGGAACCACCTGCCGGACATGCAGGAACCACCGGCTCGACTCGCCGGAACCATTGCCTGACATGCAAAATCACCTGCCGGCTAGGCCAGAACAACTTGGCGAACACTCCGGAATCACCTGCCGGGCATGGCCGAACCACCTCTCAGACATGCCGGAACCACATGCCAATGACACCGGAAGCACCTGCCGAGCACGCCAGAACCACCTGCTCGACTCGCCAAAACCACCTGCTGGACATGCCAAAATCACCTGCCGGATAGGGAACAACCATTTGGTGAACTCTTCGGAATAACCTGCCGGGCTGGGTGGAACCACCTGCCGGTCACGCCAACATCACCTGCCAGCTATGCCAGAACCACTTGGCGGACACCATGGAAACACCTGTCGGGCCGGCCGGAACCACCTATCAGACGTGCCAGAACCATGTGCCTGAGATGCCGGAACCACACGCCGAACAGACCGAAACCACCTGCCAGACGCGCCTGAAACACCTGCCGAGCACACCGGAACCACCTATTCGATGCGCCGGAACCACCTACCTGACACGCCAAAATCACCTTCCGGGTATGCCACAACCACTTGGTGGACACTCCGGAATCATCTGCCGGACATGCCAGAACCAGCCCTCAGACACACCAGAACCACGTGCCAGACACGCCGGAAGCACCTGCTGATCATGCCTGAGCCAAATGCTCGACTTGCAAGAAATACCTGCCAGACACGCCAAAATCACCTGCCGGGTACGCCAGAACCACGTGGCGGACGCTCCGGAATCACCTGCCTGGCATGCCGGAACCATCTCTCAGACGTGCCAGAACCATGTTCCGGACACGCTGGTACCACCTGCCGGGCTCGCCGGAACCACCTGCTGGACACGCCAAAATCACCTGCCGGCTACGCCACAACCATTTGGTGAACTCTTCGGAATCATCTGCCGGGCTTGCTGGAACCACCTGCCGGTCACGCCAACATCACCTGCCAGCTATGCCAGAACCACTTGGCGGACACTCCGGAATCATCTGCCGGACATGCCAGAACCAGCTCTCAGACACAGCAGAACCACGTGCCAGAGATGCCGGAAGCACCAGCTGAGCATGCCTGAGCCACCTGCTCGACTCGCAAGAAACACCTGTCGGACATGCCAAAATCACCTGCCGGGTACGCCAGAAACACTTGGCGGACGCTCCGGAATCACCTGTCGGGCGTGCCGGAACCACCTCTCAGACTTGCCAGAACCATGTTCTGGACACGCCGGTACCACCTGCCGAGTATGCCGGAACCAGCTGATCCAGTCCGCAGGACCACCTAGTGGACACGCCAAAATCAACTGCCGGCTACGCAAGAACCACCGGCTCGACTCGCCGGAACCACCGCCTCACATGCAAAATGACATGCCGGCTACGCCAGAACCACTTGGTAAACACTCCGGAATCACCTGTCGGGCCTGCTGGAACCACCTCTCAGACATGCCAGAAACATGTTCCGGACACGCCGGTACCACCTGCCGAGTATGCCGGAACCACCTGATCCACTGCCCAGAACCACCTGCTGGACACGCGAGAATCACCTGCCGGCTACGCCAGAACCACTCGGCCGACACTCCGGAACCACCTGCCGGGCATGCCGGAAACACCTCTCGGAGGTGCCAGAACCACATGCCGGACACTCCGGAATCACCTGCCGGGCATGCTGGAACCACGTGCGGGACATGCCGGAACCACCTGCCGGACACTCCGGAATCACCTGCCGGGCATGCCGGAACCATCTCTCAGACGTGCCAGAACCATGTTCCGGACACGCCGGTACCACCTGCCGAGCTCGCCGGAACCACCTGTTGGACACGCCAAAATCACCCGCCGGCTACGCCAGAACCACTCTGCAGACACTCTGGAATCACCTGCCGGGCATGCCGGAAACACCTGCGGGACATGCCGGAATCACCGGCTCGACTCGCCGTAACCATTGCCTGACATGCAAAATCACCTGCCGGCTACGCCTGAACAACTTGGCGAACACTCCGGAATCACCTGCCGGGCATGGCGGAACCACCTCTCAGACATGCCGGAACCACATGCCAATGACACCGGAAGCACCTGCTGAGCACGCCAGAACCACCTGCTCGACTCGCCAAAACCAGCTGCTGGACACGCCAAAATCACCTGCCGGCTAGGGAACAACCATTTGGTGAACTCTTCGGAATAACCTGTCGGGCTGGGTGGAACCACCTGCCGGTCACGCCAACATAACATGCCAGCTATGCCAGAACCACTTGGCGGACACCATGGAAACACCTGTCGTGCCGGCCGGAACCACCTCTCAGACGTGCCAGAACCATGTGCCTGAGATGCCGGAACCACTCCCCGAACAGACCGAAACCACCTGCCACACCCGCCTGAACCCCCTGGCGAGCACGCCTGATCCACCTGCTCAACTAGCCGGAACCACCTTCCTGACACGCCAAAATCACCTGCCAGGTATCGCAGAACAACTTGGTGGACACTCCGGAATCATCTGCCGGACATGCCAGAACCAGCTCTCAGACACACCAGAACCACGTGCCAGAGACGCCGAAAGCACCAGCTGAGCATGCCTGAGCCACCTGCTCGACTCGCAAGAAACACCTGCCAGACACGCCAAAATCACCTGCCGGGTACGCCAGAAACAATTGGCGGACACTCCGGAATCACCTGTCAGGCATGCCGGAACCACCTCTCAGACTTGCCAGAACCATGTTCTGGACACGCCGGTACCACCTGCCGAGTATGCCGGAACCAGCTTATCCACTCCCCAGAACCACCTAGTGGACACGCCAAAATCAACTGCCGGCTACGCCAGAACCACTCGGCAGACACTCCGGAATCACTTGCCAGGCATTCCGGAACCACCTCTCACAGGTGCCAGAACCAAATGCCGGACACTCCGGTATCACCTGCCGGGCATGCCGGAACCGCCTCTCAGAGGTGCCAGAACCACATGCCGGACACTCCGGAATCACCTGCCGGGCATGCCGGAACCACCTGCCGGACATGCCGGAACCACCGGCTCGACTCGCCGGAACCATTGCCGGACATGCAAAATCACCTGCCGGGTACGCCAGAACCACTTGGCGAACACTCCGGAATCACCTGTCGGGCATGCCGGAACCAACTCTCAGACGTGCCAGAACCTCGTGCCGGTCACGCCAGAACCACCTGCCGGACAGACCGGAAACACCTGCTGCACACGCCAAAATCACCTGCCAGCTACGCCACAGCCATTTGGTGAACTCTTCGGAATCACCTGTCGGGCTGGCTGGAACCATCTGCCGGTCACGCCAACATCACGTGCCAGCTGTGCCAGAACCACTTGGCGGACACCATGGAAACACCTGTCGGGCCGGCCGGAACCACCTATCAGACGTGCCAGAACCATGTGCCTGAGATGCCGGAACCACACCCCGAACAGACCGAAACCACCTGCCAGACCCGCCTGAACCACCTGACGAGCACGCCGGAACCACCTACTCGACTCGCCGGAACCACCTACCTGACACGCTAAAATCACCTGCCGGGTATGCCACAACCACTTGGTGGACACTCCGGAATCATCTGCCGGACATGCCAGAACAAGCTCTCAGACACACCAGAACCACGTGCCGGACACACCTGAAGCACCTGCTGATCATGCCTGAGCCAAATGCTCGACTTGCAAGAAACACCTGCCAGACACGCCAAAATCACCTGCCGGGTACGCCACAACCACGTGGCGGACACTCCGAAATCACCTGTCGGGCATGCCGGAACCAACTCTCAGACGTGCCAGAACCTCGTGCAGGACACGCCAGAACCACCTGCCGGACAGACCGGAACCACCTGCTGGACACGCCGGAACCACCGGCTCGACTCGCCGGAACCACCGCCGGACATGCAAAATGACCTGCCGGCTATGCCAGAACCACTTGGCGAACACTCTGGTATCACCTGTCGGGCATGCCGGAACCACCTCTCAGACTTGCCAGAACCAAATGCCGGACACTCCGGTATCACCTGCCAGGCATGCCGGAACAACCTCTCAGAGGTGCCAGAACCACATGCCGGACACTCCGGAATCACCTGCCGGGCATGCCGGAACAACCTGCCTGACATGCCGGAACCACCGGCTCGACTCGCCGGAACCATTGCCGGACATGCTAAATCACCAGCCGGCTACGCCAGAACCACTTGGCGAACACTCCGGAATCACCTGTCGGGCGTGCCGGAACCACCTCTCAGAATTGCCAGAACCATGTTCTGGACACACCGGTACCACCTGCCGAGTATGCCGGAACAAGCTGATCCACTCCCCAGAACCACCTAGTGGACACGCCAAAATCAACCGCCGGCTACGCCAGAACCACTCGGCAGTCACTCCGGAATCACATGCCACGCATTCCCGAACCACCTCTCAGAGGTGCCAGAACCAAATGCCGGACACTCCGGAATCACCTGCAGGGCATGCTGGAACCACGTGCTGGACATGCCGGAACCACCTGCCGGACATGCCGGAACCACCTGCCGGACATTCCGGACCACCGGCTCGACTCGCCAGAACCATTGCCGGACATGGAAAATCACCTGCCGGCTACGCCAGAACCACTTGGCGAACACTCCGGTATCACCTGCCGGGAATGCCGGAACCACCTCTCAGAGGTGCCAGAACCACATGCCGGACACTCCGGAATCACCTGCCGGGCATGCCGGAACCACCTGCCGGACATGCCCGAACCACCGGCTCGACTTGCCGGAACCATTGCGGGACATGCAAAATCACCTGCCGGCTACCCCAGAACCACTCGGCGAACAATCCGGAATCACCTGTCGGGCATGGTGGAACCACCTCTCAGACATGCCGGAACCACATGCCAATGACACCGGAGCACCTGCCGAGCACGCCAGAACCACCTGCTCGACTCGCCAAAACCACCTGCAGGACACGCCAAAATCACCTTCAGGCTACGCCACAACCATTTGGTGAACACTTCGGAATCAACTGCCGGGCTGGCTGGAACCACTTGCCGGTCACGCCAACATCACCTTTCAGCTATGCCAGAACCACTCGGCAGACACTCCGGAATCACCTGCCGCGCTGGCTGGAACCACCTGCCGGTCACTCCAACATCACCTTTCAGCTACGCCAGAACCACTTGGCGGACACTCCGGAAACACCTGTCGGGCAGGCCGGAACCACCTCTCAGACGTGCCAGAACCATGTGCCGGACATGCCGGTACCACCTGCCGAGTATGCCAGAACCACCTGATCCACTCCCCACAATCACCTGCTGGACACGCCAGAAACACCTGCCGGCTACGCCAGAACCACTCGGCAGACACTCCGGAACCACCTGCCGGGCATGCCGGAACCACCTCTCAGAGGTGCCAGAACCACATGCCGGACACTCCGGAATCACCTGCCGGGCATGCCGGAACCACCTCTCAGAGGCGCCAAAACCACATGCCGGACACTCCAGAATCACCTGCTGGGCATGCCGGAACCATCTCTCAGAGGTGCCAGAACCATGTGCCTAAGATGCCGGAACGACCACCCGAACAGACCGAAACCACCTGCCAGACCCGCCTAAACCCACTGGCGAGCACGCCTGATCCCCCTGCTCAACTAGCCGGAACCAACTTCCTGACACGCCAAAATAACCTGCTGGCTACGCCACAAGCATTTGGTCAACTCTTCCGAATCACCTGCCGGGCTGGCTCCAGAACCACTCGGCAGACTCTCCGGAACCACCTGCCGGGCATGCCTGAACCACCGCTCAGAGGTGCCAGAACCACATGCCGGACACTCCGGAATCACCTGCCAGGCATGCCGGAACCACCTCTCAGAGGTGCCAGAACCACATGACGGACACTCCGGAGTCACCTGCCTGGCATTCCGGAACCATCTCTCAGACGTGCCAGAACCATGTTCCGGACACGCTGGTACCACCTGCCGAGCTTGCCGGAACCACCTGCGGGACACGCCAAAATCACCTGCCAGCTACGCCAGAACCACACGGCAGACACTCTGGAATCACCTGCCGGGCTGGCTGGAACCACCTGCCGGTCACGCCAACATCACCTTTCAGCTACGCCAGAACCACTTGGCGGAAACTCCGGAAACATCTCTCCGGCCGGCCGGAACCACCCCTCAGACGTGCCAGAACCATGTGCCTGAGATGCCGGAACGACTCCCCAAACAGACCGAAACCACCTGCCAGACCCGCCTGAACCCACTGGCGAGCACGGCTGATCCACCTGCTCAACTAGCCGGAACCACCTTCCTGACACGCCAAAATAACCTGCCTTCTACGCCACAACCATTTGGTGAACCTTTCGGAATCACCTGCCGGGCTGGCTCCAGAACAACTCGGCAGACTCTCCGGAACCACCTGCCGGGCATGCCGGAACCACCTCTCACCCATGCTGGAACCACATACCAATGACACCTGAAGCACCTGCCGAGCACGCCAGAACCACCTGCTCGACTCGCCAAAACCACCTGCTGGACACGCCAAAATCACCTGCCGGCTACGCCACAACCATTTGGTGAACTCTTCGGAATCACCTGCCGGGCTTGCTGGAACCACCTGCCGGTCACGCCAACATCACCTGCCAGCTATGCCAGAACCACTTGGCGGACACCATGGAAACACCTGTCGTGCCGGCCGGAACCACCTCTCAGACGTGCCAGAACCATGTGCCTGAGATGCCGGAACCACTCCCCGAACAGACCAAAACCACCTGCCAGACCCGCCTGAACCCCCTGGCGAGCACGCCTGATCCACCTACTTGACTCGCTGGAACCACCTACCTGACACGCTAAAATCGCCTGCCGGGTATGCCAAAACCACTAGGTGGACACTCCGGAATCATCTGCCGGACATGCCAGAACCAGCTCTCAAACACACCAGAACCACGTGCCAGACACGCTGGAAGCACCTGCTGATCATGCCTGAGCCAAATGCTCGACTTGCAATAAACACCTGCCAGACACGCCAAAATCGCATGCCGGGTACACCAGAACCACGTGGCGGACACTCCGGAATCACCTGTCGGGCCGGCCGGAACCACCTCTCAGACGTGCCAGAACCATGTGCCTGAGATGCCGGAACCACTCCCCGAACAGACCGAAACCACCTGCCACACCCGCCTGAACCCCCTGGCGAGCACGCCTGATCCACCTGCTCAACTAGCCGGAACCACCTTCCTGACACGCCAAAATCACCTGCCAGGTATCGCAGAACAACTTGGTGGACACTCCGGAATCATCTGCCGGACATGCCAGAACCAGCCCTCAGACACACCAGAACCACGTGCCAGACACGCCGGAAGCACCTGCTGATCATGCCTGAGCCAAATGCTCGACTTGCAAGAAATACCTGCCAGACACGCCAAAATCACCTGCCGGGTACGCCAGAACCACGTGGCGGACGCTCCGGAATCACCTGCCTGGCATGCCGGAACCATCTCTCAGACGTGCCAGAACCATGTTCCGGACACGCTGGTACCACCTGCCGGGCTCGCCGGAACCACCTGCTGGACACGCCAAAATCACCTGCCGGCTACGCCACAACCATTTGGTGAACTCTTCGGAATCATCTGCCGGGCTTGCTGGAACCACCTGCCGGTCACGCCAACATCACCTGCCAGCTATGCCAGAACCACTTGGCGGACACTCCGGAATCATCTGCCGGACATGCCAGAACCAGCTCTCAGACACAGCAGAACCATGTGCCAGAGATGCCGGAAGCACCAGCTGAGCATGCCTGAGCCACCTGCTCGACTCGCAAGAAACACCTGTCGGACATGCCAAAATCACCTGCCGGGTACGCCAGAAACACTTGGCGGACGCTCCGGAATCACCTGTCGGGCGTGCCGGAACCACCTCTCAGACTTGCCAGAACCATGTTCTGGACACGCCGGTACCACCTGCCGAGTATGCCGGAACCAGCTGATCCAGTCCGCAGGACCACCTAGTGGACACGCCAAAATCAACTGCCGGCTACGCAAGAACCACCGGCTCGACTCGCCGGAACCACCGCCTCACATGCAAAATGACATGCCGGCTACGCCAGAACCACTTGGTAAACACTCCGGAATCACCTGTCGGGCCTGCTGGAACCACCTCTCAGACATGCCAGAACCATGTTCCGGACACGCCGGTACCACCTGCCGAGTATGCCGGAACCACCTGATCCACTGCCCAGAACCACCTGCTGGACACGCGAGAATCACCTGCCGGCTACGCCAGAACCACTCGGCCGACACTCCGGAACCACCTGCCGGGCATGCCGGAAACACCTCTCGGAGGTGCCAGAACCACATGCCGGACACTCCGGAATCACCTGCCGGGCATGCTGGAACCACGTGCGGGACATGCCGGAACCACCTGCCGGACACTCCGGAATCACCTGCCGGGCATGCCGGAACCATCTCTCAGACGTGCCAGAACCATGTTCCGGACACGCCGGTACCACCTGCCGAGCTCGCCGGAACCACCTGCTGGACACGCCAAAATCACCCGCCGGCTACGCCAGAACCACTCTGCAGACACTCTGGAATCACCTGCCGGGCATGCCGGAAACACCTGCGGGACATGCCGGAATCACCGGCTCGACTCGCCGTAACCATTGCCTGACATGCAAAATCACCTGCCGGCTACGCCTGAACAACTTGGCGAACACTCCGGAATCACCTGCCGGGCATGGCGGAACCACCTCTCAGACATGCCGGAACCACATGCCAATGACACCGGAAGCACCTGCCGAGCACGCCAGAACCACCTGCTCGACTCGCCAAAACCAGCTGCTGGACACGCCAAAATCACCTGCCGGCTAGGGAACAACCATTTGGTGAACTCTTCGGAATAACCTGTCGGGCTGGGTGGAACCACCTGCCGGTCACGCCAACATAACATGCCAGCTATGCCAGAACCACTTGGCGGACACCATGGAAACACCTGTCGTGCCGGCCGGAACCACCTCTCAGACGTGCCAGAACCATGTGCCTGAGATGCCGGAACCACTCCCCGAACAGACCGAAACCACCTGCCACACCCGCCTGAACCCCCTGGCGAGCACGCCTGATCCACCTGCTCAACTAGCCGGAACCACCTTCCTGACACGCCAAAATCACCTGCCAGGTATCGCAGAACAACTTGGTGGACACTCCGGAATCATCTGCCGGACATGCCAGAACCAGCTCTCAGACACACCAGAACCACGTGCCAGAGACGCCGAAAGCACCAGCTGAGCATGCCTGAGCCACCTGCTCGACTCGCAAGAAACACCTGCCAGACACGCCAAAATCACCTGCCGGGTACGCCAGAAACAATTGGCGGACACTCCGGAATCACCTGTCAGGCATGCCGGAACCACCTCTCAGACTTGCCAGAACCATGTTCTGGACACGCCGGTACCACCTGCCGAGTATGCCGGAACCAGCTTATCCACTCCCCAGAACCACCTAGTGGACACGCCAAAATCAACTGCCGGCTACGCCAGAACCACTCGGCAGACACTCCGGAATCACTTGCCAGGCATTCCGGAACCACCTCTCACAGGTGCCAGAACCAAATGCCGGACACTCCGGTATCACCTGCCGGGCATGCCGGAACCGCCTCTCAGAGGTGCCAGAACCACATGCCGGACACTCCGGAATCACCTGCCGGGCATGCCGGAACCACGTGCCGGACATGCCGGAACCACCGGCTCGACTCGCCGGAACCATTGCCGGACATGCAAAATCACCTGCCGGGTACGCCAGAACCACTTGGCGAACACTCCGGAATCACCTGTCGGGCATGCCGGAACCAACTCTCAGACGTGCCAGAACCTCGTGCCGGTCACGCCAGAACCACCTGCCGGACAGACCGGAAACACCTGCTGCACACGCCAAAATCACCTGCCAGCTACGCCACAGCCATTTGGTGAACTCTTCGGAATCACCTGTCGGGCTGGCTGGAACCACCTGCCGGTCACGCCAACATCACGTGCCAGCTGTGCCAGAACCACTTGGCGGACACCATGGAAACACCTGTCGGGCCGGCCGGAACCACCTATCAGACGTGCCAGAACCATGTGCCTGAGATGCCGGAACCACACCCCGAACAGACCGAAACCACCTGCCAGACCCGCCTGAACCACCTGACGAGCACGCCGGAACCACCTACTCGACTCGCCGGAACCACCTACCTGACACGCTAAAATCACCTGCCGGGTATGCCACAACCACTTGGTGGACACTCCGGAATCATCTGCCGGACATGCCAGAACAAGCTCTCAGACACACCAGAACCACGTGCCGGACACGCCTGAAGCACCTGCTGATCATGCCTGAGCCAAATGCTCGACTTGCAAGAAACACCTGCCAGACACGCCAAAATCACCTGCCGGGTACGCCACAACCACGTGGCGGACACTCCGAAATCACCTGTCGGGCATGCCGGAACCAACTCTCAGACGTGCCAGAACCTCGTGCAGGACACGCCAGAACCACCTGCCGGACAGACCGGAACCACCTGCTGGACACGCCGGAACCACCGGCTCGACTCGCCGGAACCACCGCCGGACATGCAAAATGACCTGCCGGCTATGCCAGAACCACTTGGCGAACACTCTGGTATCACCTGTCGGGCATGCCGGAACCACCTCTCAGACTTGCCAGAACCAAATGCCGGACACTCCGGTATCACCTGCCAGGCATGCCGGAACAACCTCTCAGAGGTGCCAGAACCACATGCCGGACACTCCGGAATCACCTGCCGGGCATGCCGGAACAACCTGCCTGACATGCCGGAACCACCGGCTCGACTCGCCGGAACCATTGCCGGACATGCTAAATCACCAGCCGGCTACGCCAGAACCACTTGGCGAACACTCCGGAATCACCTGTCGGGCGTGCCGGAACCACCTCTCAGAATTGCCAGAACCATGTTCTGGACACACCGGTACCACCTGCCGAGTATGCCGGAACAAGCTGATCCACTCCCCAGAACCACCTAGTGGACACGCCAAAATCAACCGCCGGCTACGCCAGAACCACTCGGCAGTCACTCCGGAATCACATGCCACGCATTCCCGAACCACCTCTCAGAGGTGCCAGAACCAAATGCCGGACACTCCGGAATCACCTGCAGGGCATGCTGGAACCACGTGCTGGACATGCCGGAACCACCTGCCGGACATGCCGGAACCACCTGCCGGACATTCCGGACCACCGGCTCGACTCGCCAGAACCATTGCCGGACATGGAAAATCACCTGCCGGCTACGCCAGAACCACTTGGCGAACACTCCGGTATCACCTGCCGGGAATGCCGGAACCACCTCTCAGAGGTGCCAGAACCACATGCCGGACACTCCGGAATCACCTGCCGGGCATGCCGGAACCACCTCTCAGAGGTGACAGAACCACATGCCGGACATTCCAGAATCACCTGCCGGGCATGCCGGAACCATCTCTCAGACGTGCCAGAACCCTGTTCTGGACACGCCGGTACCACCTGCCGAGCTCGCCGGAACCACCTGCTGGACATGCCAAAATCACCTGCCGGCTAGGCCAGAACCACTCGCCAGACACTCCGGAATCATATGCCAGGCATTCCGGAACCACCTCTCAGAGGTGCCAGAACCAAATGCTGGACACTCCGGTATCACCTGCCGGGCATGCCGGAGCCACCTCTCAGAGATGCCAGAACCACAGGCCAGACACTCCGGAATCACCTGCCGGGCATGCCAGAAACACCTGCCGGACATGCCGGAACCACCGGCTCGACTCTCCGGAACCATTGCCGAACATGCAAAATCACCTGCCGGCTACGCCAGAACGACTTGGCGAACGCTCCGGAATCACCTGCCGGGCATGGCAGAACCACCTCTCAGACATGCCGGAACCACATGCCAATGACACCGGAAGCACCTGCCGAGCACGCCAGAACCACCTGCTCGACTCGCCAAAACCACCTGCTGGACACGCCAAAATCACCTGCCGGCTACGCCACAACCATTTGGTGAACTCTTCGGAATAACCTGCCGGGCTAGCTGGAACCACCTGCCGGTCACGCCAACATCACTTTCAGCTACGCCAGAACGACTTGGCGGACAGTCCGGAAACACCTGTCGGGCCGGCCGGAACCACCTCTCAGACGTGCCAGAACCATGTGCCTGAGATGCCGGAACCACTCCCCGAGCAGACCGAAACCACCTGCCAGACCCGCCTGAACCCCCTGGCGAGCACGCCTGATCCACCTGCTCAACTAGCCGGAACCACCTTCCTGACACGCCAAAATCACCTGCCAGGTATACCAGAACCACTTGGTGGACACTCCGGAATCATCTGCCGGACATGCCAGAGCCAGCTCTCAGACACACCAAAAGCACGTGCCAGAGACGCCGGAAGCACCAGCTGAGCATGCCTGAGCCACCTGCTCGACTCGCAAGAAACACCTGTCGGACATGCCAAAATCACCTGCCGGGTACGCCAGAAACACTTGGCGGACGCTCCGGAATCACCTGTCGGGCGTGCCGGAACCACCTCTCAGACTTGCCGGAACCATGATCTGGACACGCCGGTACCACCTGCCGAGTATGCCTGAACCAGCTGATCCACTCCCCAGAACCACCTAGTGGACACGCCAAAATCAACTGCCGGCTACGCCAGAACCACTCGGCAGACACTCCAGAATCACATGCCAGGCATTACGGAACCACCTCTCAGAGATGCCGGAACCACATGGCAATGACACCGGAAGCACCTGCCGAGCACGCCAGAACCACCTGCTCAACTCGCCAAAACCACCCGCTGGACACGCCAAAATAACCTGCCGGCTACGCCAGAACCACTCGACAGACACTCCCGAATCACCTGCCGGGCTGGCTGGAAGCACCTGCTGGTCACGCCAACATCACCTTTCAGCTACGCCAGAACCACTTGGCGGACACTCCGGAAACACCTGTCGGGCCGGCCGGAACCACCTCTCAGACGTGCCA
This sequence comes from Equus caballus, assembly GCF_041296265.1. Taxonomy (NCBI): domain Eukaryota; kingdom Metazoa; phylum Chordata; class Mammalia; order Perissodactyla; family Equidae; genus Equus; species Equus caballus. The sequence goes on from NC_091697.1 coordinate 9,943,447, forward strand.
GAACCATGTGCCTGAGATGCAGGAACCACTAACCGAAAAGATCGAAACCACCTGCCAGACCCGCCTGAACCCCCTGGCGAGCACGCCTGATCCACCTGCTCAACTAGCCGGAACCACCTTCCTGACACGCCAAAATCACCTGCCAGGTATACCAGAACCACTTGGTGGACACTCCGGAATCATCTGCCGGACATGCCAGAACCAGCTCTCAGACACACCAGAACCACGTGCCAGAGACGCCGGAAACACCAGCTGAGGATGCCTGAGCCACCAGCTCTACTCGCAAGAATCACCTGTCTGACATGCCACAATCTCCTGCCGGCTACGCCAGAACCACTCGGCAGACAATCTGGAATCACCTGTCGGGCATGCCAGAACCTCCTCTCAGAATTGCCAGAACCATGTTCCGGACACGCCGGTACCACCTGCCGAGTATGCCGGAACCAGCTGATCCACTCCCCAGAACCACCTAGTGGACACGCCAAAATCAACTGCCGGCTATGCCGGAACCACCGGCTCGACTCGCCGGAACCACCGCCGGACATGCAAAATGACCTGCCGGCTACGCCAGAACCACTTCGCGAACACTCCGGAATCACCTGCTGGGCATGCCGGAACCATCTCTCAGACGTGCCAGAACCATGTTCCGGACACGCCGGTACCACCTGCCGAGCTCGCCGGAACCACCTGCTGGACACGCCAAAATCACCTGCCGGCTACGCCAGAACCACTCGGCAGACAATCCGGAATCACCTGCCGGGCTGGCTGGAACCACCTGCCGGTCACGCCAACATCACCTTTCAGCTACGCCGGAACCACTTGGCGGACACTCCGGAAACATTTGTAGGGCCCGCCGGAACCACCTCTCAGAGGTGCCAGAACCATGTGCCTGAGAAGCCGGAACCACACCCCGAAAAGACCGAAAGCACCTGCCAGACCCGCCTGAACCCCCTGGAGAGCACGTCTGATCCACCTGCTCAACTAGCCGGTACCACCTTCCTGATACGCCAAAATCACCTGCCAGGTCTAACAGAACCACTTGGTGGACACTCCGGCATCATCTGCCGGAAATGCCAGAACCAGCCTTCTGACACACCAGAACCAGGTGCCGGACACGCCTGAAGCACCTGCTGATCATGCCTGAGACACATGCTCGACTTGCAAGAAACACCTGCCAGACACGCCAAAATCACCTGCCGGGTACGCCAGAACCACGTGGTGGACACTCCGGAATCACCTGTCGGGCATGCCGGAACCAACTCTCAGACGTGCCAGAATCTCGTAGCGGAAATGCCAGAACCACCTGCCGGACAGACCGGAAACACCTACCGGACACGCCGGAACCACTGGCTTTACTCGCCGGAACCAACGCCGGACATGCAAAATGACCTGCCGGCTACGCCAGAACCACTTGGCGAACACTCCGGAATCACCTGTCGGGCATGCCGGAACCACCTCTCAGACTTGCCAGAACCAAATGCCGGACACTCCGGTATCACCTGCCGGGCATGCTGGAACAACCTCTCAGAGGTGCCAGAACCACATGCCAGACACTCCGGAATCACCTGCCGGGCATGCGGGAACAACCTGCCTGACATGCCGGAACCACCGGCTCGACTCGCCGCAACCATTGCCGGACATGCAAAATCACCTGCCGGCTACGCCAGAACCACTTGGCGAACATTCCGGAATCACCTGCCGGGCATGGCGGAACCACCTCTTAGACATGCCGGAACCACATGCCTATGACACCGGAAGCACCTGCCGAGCACGCCAGAACCAACTGCTCGACTCGCCAAAACCACCTGCTGGACATGCCAAAATCACCTGCCGGCTACGCCAGAACCACTCGGCGGACACTCCGGAATCACATGCCAGGCATTCCGGAACCAACTCTCAGAGGTGCCAGAACCAAATGCCGGACACTCCGGTATCACCTGTCGGGCATGCCACAACCACCGCTCAGAGGTGCCAGAACAACATGCCGGACACTCCGGAATCACCTGCCGGGCATGCCGGAACCACCTGCCGGACATGCCGGAACCACCGGCTCGACTCGCCAGAACCATTGCCGGACATGCAAAATCACCTGCCGGCTACGCCAGAACCACTCGGCAGACACTCCGGAATCACCTGCCGGGCTGGGTGGAACCACCTGGTGGTCACGCCAACATCACCTTTCAGCTATGCCAGAACCACTTGGCAGACACTCCGGAAACACCTGTCGGGCCGGCCGCAACCACTTCTCAGACTTGCCAGAACCATGTTCTGGACACGCCGGTACCACCTGCCGAGTATGCCGGAACCAGCTGATCCACTCCCCAGAACCACCTAGTGGACACGCCAAAATCAACTGCCGGCTACGCCAGAACCACTCGGCAGACACTCCGGAATGACATGCCAAGCATTCCGGAAACACCTCTCAGAGGTGCCAGAACCAAATGCCGGACACTCTGGTATCACCTGCCGGGCATGCCGGAACCACCTGCCGGACATGCCGGAACCACAGGCTCGCCTCGCCGGAACCATTGCCGGACATGCAAAATCACCTGCCGGCTACGCCAGAGCCACTTGGCGAACACTCCGGAATCACCTGCCGGGCATGGCGGAACCACATCTCAGACATGCCGGAACCACATGCCGGACACTCCGGAATCACCTGCCGGGCATGCCGGAACCACCTGCCGGACATGCCGGAACGACCGGCTCGACTCGCCGGAACCATTGCCAGACATGCAAAATCATCAGCCCGGTACGCCAGAAACACTTGGCGAACACTCCGGAATCACCTGTCGGGCATGCCGGAACCAACTCTCAGACGTGCCTGAACCTCATGCCGGTCACACCAGAACCACCTGCCGGACAACCGGAAACACCTGCTGCACACGCCAAAATCACGTGCCGGCTACGCCACAACCATTTGGTGAACTCTTCGGAATCACCTGTCGGGCTGGCTGGAACCACCTGCCGGTCACGCCAACATCACGTGCCAGCTGTGCCAGAACCACTTGGCGGACACCATGGTAACACCTGTCGGGCCGGCCAGAACCACCTCTCAGACGTGCCAGAACCATGTGCCTGAGACGCCGGAACCACACCCCGAACAGACCGAAACCACCTGCCAGACCCGCCTGAACCCCCTGGCGAGCACTCCTGATCCACCTGCTCAACTAGCCGGAACCACCTTCCTGACACGCCAAAATGACCTGCCGGCTACGCCACAACCATTTGGTGAACTCTTCGGAATCACCTGCCGGGCTGGCTCCAGAACCACTCGGCAGACACTCCGGAACCACCTGCCGGGCATGCCGGAACCACCTCTCAGACATGCCGGAACCACATGCCAATGACACCGGAAGCACCTGCCGAGCACGCCAGAACCCCCTGCTCGACTCGCCAAAACCACCTGCTGGACACGCCAAAATCACCTGCCGGCTACGCCACAACCATTTGGTGAACTCTTCGGAATCACCTGCCGGGCTTGCTGGAACCACCTGCCGGTCACGCCAACATCACCTGCCAGGTATACCAGAACCACTTGGTGGACACTCCGGAATCATCTGCCGGACATGCCAGAACCAGCTCTCAGACACACCAGAACCACGTGCCAGAGACGCTGGAAGCACCAGCTGAGCATGCCTGAGCCACCTGCTCGACTCGCAAGAAACACCTCTCGGACATGCCAAAATCTCCTGCCGGGTACGCCAGAAACCCTTGGCGGCCGCTCCGGAATCACCTGTCGGGCTTGCCGGAACCACCTCTCAGAATTGCCAGAAACATGTTCTGGACACGCCGGTACCACCTGCCGAGTATGCCGGAACCAGGTGATCCACTCCCCAGAACCACCTAGTGGACACGCCAAAATCAACTGCAGGCTACGCCGGAACCACCGGCTCGACTCGCCGGAACCACCGCCGGACATGCAAAATGACCTGCCGGCTACGCCAAAACCAGTTGGCGAACACTCCGGAATCCCCTGTCGGTCATGCCGGAACCACCTCTCAGAGGTGCCAGAACCACATGCCGGACACTCCGGAATCACCTGCAGGGCATGCTGGAACCACGTGCTGGACATGCCGGAACCACCTGCCGGACATGCCGGAACCACCTGCCGGACATTCCAGAACCACCGGCTCGACTCGCCGGAACCATTGCCGGACATGCAAAATCACCTGCCGGCTACGCCAGAACCACTTGGCGAACACTCCGGTATCACCTGCCGGGCATGCCGGAACCACCTCTCAGAGGTGCCAGAACCACATGCCGGACATGCCGGAACCACGGGCTCGACTCGCCGGAACCATTGCCGGACATGCAAAATCACCTGCCGGCTACGCCAGAACCACTTGGCGAACACTCCGGTATCACCTGCCGGGCATGCCGGAACCACCTCTCAGAGGTGCCAGAACCAAATGCCAGACACTCCGGAATCACCTGCCGGGCATGCCGGAACCACCTGCCGGACATGCCCGAACCACCGGCTCGACTCGCCGGAACCATTGCCGGACATGCAAAATCACCTGCCGGCTATGCCAGAACCACTTGGGGAACACTCCGGAATCACCTGCCGGGCATGGCGGACCACCTCTCAGACATGCCGGAACCACATGCCAATGACACTGGAAGCACCTGCCGAGCACGCCAGAACCACGTGGCGGACACTCCGGAATCACCTGTCGGGCATGCCGGAACCAACTCTCAGACGTGCCAGAAACTCGTGCCGGTCACGCCAGAACCACCTTCCGGACACGCCGGAACCACCGGCTCGACTCGCCGGAACCACCGCCGGACATGCAAAATGACCTGCCGGCTACGCCAGAACCACTTGGCGCACACTCCGGAATCACCTGTCGGGCATGCCGGAACCGCCTCTCAGACTTGCCGGAACCATGTTCTGGACAAGACGGTACCACCTGCCGAGTATGCTGGAACCACCTGATCCACTCCCCAGAACCACCTGCTGGACATGCCAGAATCACCTGCCGACTACGCCAGAACCACTCGGCACACACTCCGGAACCACCTGCCGGGCATGCCGGACCCACCTCTCAGAGGTGCCAGAACCACATGCCGGACACTCCGGAATCGCCTGCCGGGCATGCCGGAACCATCTCTCAGACGTGCCAGAACCATGTTCCGGACACGCCGGTACCACCTGCCGTGCTCGCCGGAACCAACTTCTGGACACGCCAAAATCACCTGCCGGCTACGCCAGAACCACTCGGCAGACACTCCGGAATCACCTCCGGGGCTGGCTGGAACCACCTGCCGGTCACGCCAACATCACCTTTCAGCTACGCCAGAACCACTCGGCAGACACTCCGGAATCACCTGCCGCGCTGGCTGGAACCACCTGCCGGTCACTCCAACATCACCTTTCAGCTACGCCAGAACCACTTGGCGGACACTCCGGAAACACCTGTCGGGCAGGCCGGAACCACCTCTCAGACGTGCCAGAACCATGTGCCTGAGATGCCGGAACCACTCTCCGAACAGACCGAAACCACCTGCCAGACCCGCCTGAACCCCACGGCGAGCACGCCTGATCCACCTGCTCAACTAGCCGGAACCACCTTCCTGACACGCCAAAATCACCTGCCTGGTATACCAGAACCACTTGGTGGACACTCCGGAATCATCTGCCGGACATGCCAGAACCAGCTCTCAGACACACCAGAACCACGTGCCACAGGCGCCGGAAGCACCAGCTGAGCATGCCTGAGCCACCTGCTCGACTCACAAGAAACACCTGTCGGACATGCCAAAATCACCTGCCGGGTACGCCAGAAACCCTTGGCGGACGCTCCGGAATCACCTGTCGGGCGTGCCGGAACCACCTCTCAGACTTGCCAGAACCATGTTCTGGACACGCCGGTACCACCTGCCGAGTATGCCGGAACCAGCTGATCCACTCCCCAGAACCACCTAGTGGTCACGCCAACATCAACTGCCGGCTACGCCAGAACCACTCGGCAGAAACTCCGGAATCACATGCCAGGCATTCCGGAACCACCTCTCAGAGGTGCCAGAACCAAATGCCGGACACTCCGGAATCACCTGCCGGGCATGCCGGAACCTCCTGCCGGACATGCCGGAACCACCGGCTCGACTCGCCGGAACCATTGCCGGACATGCAAAATCACCTGCCGGCTATGCCAGAACCACTTGGCGAACACTCCGGAATCAGCTGCCGGGCATGCCGGAACCACCTCTCAGAGGTGCCGGAACCATGTTCCGGACACGCCGGTACCACCTGCCGAGCTTGCCGGAACCACCTGCTGGACACGCAAAAATCAACTGCCAGCTACGCCAGAACCACACGGCAGACACTCCGGAATCACCTGCCGCGCTGGCTGGAACCACCTGCCGGTCACTCCAACATCACCTTTCAGCTACGCCAGAACCACTTGGCGGACACTCCGGAAACACCTGTCGGGCAGGCCGGAACCACCTCTCAGACGTGCCAGAACCATGTGCCTGAGATGCCGGAACCACTCCCCGAACAGACCGAAACCACCTGCCAGACCCGCCTGAACCCCACGGCGAGCACGCCTGATCCACCTGCTCAACTAGCCGGAACCACCTTCCTGACACGCCAAAATCACCTGCCAGGTATACCAGAACCACTTGGTGGACACTCCGGAATCATCTGCCGGACATGCCAGAACCAGCTCTCAGACACACCAGAACCACGTGCCAGAGACGCTGGAAGCACCAGCTGAGCATGCCTGAGCCACCTGCTCGACTCGCAAGAAACACCTGTCCGACATGCCAAAATCTCCTGCCGGGTACGCCAGAAACACTTGGCGGCCGCTCCGGAATCACCTGTCGGGCGTGCCGGAACCACCTCTCAGAATTGCCAGAAACATGTTCTGGACACGCCGGTACCACCTGCCGAGTATGCCGGAACCAGCTGATCCACTCCCCAGAACCACCTAGTGGACACGCCAAAATCAACTGCAGGCTACGCCGGAACCACCGGCTCGACTCGCCGGAACCACCGCCGGACATGCAAAATGACCTGCCGGCTACGCCAAAACCAGTTGGCGAACACTCCGGAATCCCCTGTCGGTCATGCCGGAACCACCTCTCAGAGGTGCCAGAACCACATGCCGGACACTCCGGAATCACCTGCCTGGCATGGCGGAACCACATCTCAGACATGCCACAACCGCATGCCAATGACACCGGAAGCACCTTCCGAGCACGCCAGAACCACCTGCTCGACTCGCCAAAACCACCTGCTGGACACGCCAAAATCACCTTCCGGCTATGCCACAACCATTTGGTGAACACTTCGGAATCACCTGCCGGGCTGGCTGGAACCACCTGCCGGTCACGCCAACATCGCCTGCCAGCTATGCCAGAACCACTTGGCAGACACCATGGAAACACCTGTCGGGCCGGCCGGAACCACCTATCAGACGTGCCAGAACCATGTGCCTGAGATGCCGGAACCACACCCCGAACAGACCGAAACCACCTGCCAGACCCGCCTGAAACCCCAGGCGAGCACGCCTGATCCACCTACTCTACGCGCTGGAACCACCTACCTGAAACGCTAAAATCACCTGCCAGGTATGCCACAACCACTTGGTTGACACTCCGGAATCATCTGCCGGACATGCCAGAACCAGCTCTCAGACACACCAGAACCACGTGCCAGACACGCCGGAAGCACCTGCTGAGCATGCCTGAGACAAATGCTCGACTTGCAAGAAACACCTGCCAGACAAGCCAAAATCACCTGCCGGGTATGCCAAAACCACGTGGCGGACACTCAGGAATCACCTGCCGGGCATGCCGGAACCACCTCTCAGAGGTGCCAGAACCACATTTCGGACACTCCGGAATCACCTGCCGGGCATGCCGGAACCATCTCTCAGACTTGCCAGAACCATGTTCCGGACATGCCGGAACCACCTGCCGAGCTCCCCGGAACCACCTGCTGGACACGCCAAAATCAGCTGCCGGCTACGCCAGAACCACTCGGCAGACACTCGGGAATCACATGCCAGGCATTCCGGAACCACCTCTCAGAGGTGTCAGAACCAAATGCCGGACACTCCGGTATCACCTGCCCGGCATGCCGGAACCACCTCTCAGAGGTGCCAGAACCACATGCCTGACACTCCGGAATCACCTGCCGGGCATGCCGGAACCACCTTCTGGACATGCCGGAACCAGCGGCTCGACTCGCGGGAACCACCGCCGGACATGCAAAATCACCTTCCGGCTACGCCAGAACCACTTGGCGAACACTCCGGAATCACCTGCCGGGCATGCCGGAACCACCTCTCAGACATGTCAGAACCACTTGCCAGTGACGTCGGAAGCACCTGCCGAGCACGCCGGACCCACCTGCTTGACTCGCCAGAACCACCTGCCGGACAAGCCAAAATCACCTGCCGGCTATGCCACAACTAGTTGGTGAACACTTCGGAATCACCTGCTGGGCTTGCTGGAACTACCTGCTGCTCACGCCAACATCAGCTGCCAGCTACGCCAGAACCACTTGGAGGACTCTCCGGGATGACCTGACGGGCATGCTGGAACCACCTCTCAGACGTGCCAGAACCACGTGCCGGACAAGCTGGAAACACGTACTGGACAGACTGGAACCACCTGCCGGCCACGCCTGAACCACCTGCCGAGCACGACGAAACCACATGCCGGACATGCCAAAATCACCTGCGGGCTACGCCAGAACCACTTGGAGGACTCTCTGGGATGACCTGCCGGGCATGCTGGAACCACCTCTCAGACGTGCCAGAACCACGTAGCAGACCGTCCGGAATCAGCTGTTGGGCATGCGCAACCACCTCTGAGACGTGCCAGAACCACGTGCCGTACACGCCGGAACCACCTGCCGGACATGCCGGAACCACCGGCTCGACTCGCCGGAACCATTGCCGGACATGCAAAATCACCTGCCGGCTACGCCAGAACCACTCGGCAGACACTCCGTAACCAACTGCCGGGCATGCCGGAACCACCTCTCAGAGGTGCCAGAACCACATGCCGGACACTCCGGAATCACCTGCCGGGCATGCCGGAACCATCTCTCAGACTTGCCAGAACCATGTTCCGGACATGCCGGAACCACCTGCCGAGCTCGCCGGAACCACCTGCTGGACACGCCAAAATCACCTGCCGGCTACGCCAGAACCACTCGGCAGACACTCGGGAATCACATGCCAGGCATTCCGGAACCACCTCTCAGAGGTGCCAGAACCAAATGACGGACACTCCGGTATCACCTGCCGGGCATGCCGGAACCACCTCTCAGAGGTGCCAGAACCACATGCCGGACACTCCGGAATCACCTGCCGGGCATGCCGGAACCACCTTCTGGACATGCCGGAACCAGCGGCTCGACTCGCCGGAACCACCGCCGGACATGCAAAATCACCTTCCGGCTACGCCAGAACCACTTGGCAAACACTCCGGAATCACCTGCCGGGCATGCCGGAACCACCTCTCAGACATGTCAGAACCACATGCCAGTGACATCGGAAGCACCTGCCGAGCACGCCGGACCCACCTGCTTGACTCGCCAGAACCACCTGCCGGACAAGCCAAAATCACCTGCCGGCTATGCCACAACTAGTTGGTGAACACTTCGGAATCACCTGCTGGGCTTGCTGGAACTACCTGCTGCTCACGCCAACATCAGCTGCCAGCTACGCCAGAACCACTTGGAGGACTCTCCGGGATGACCTGACGGGCATGCTGGAACCACCTCTCAGACGTGCCAGAACCACGTGCCGGACAAGCTGGAAACACGTACTGGACAGACTGGAACCACCTGCCGGCCACGCCTGAACCACCTGCCGAGCACGACGAAACCACATGCCGGACATGCCAAAATCACCTGCCGGCTACACCAGAACCACTCGGCAGACACTCGGGAATCACATGCCAGGCATTCCGGAACCACCTCTCAGACGTGCCAGAACCACGTAGCAGACCGTCCGGAATCAGCTGTTGGGCATGCGCAACCACCTCTGAGACGTACCAGAACCACGTGCCGTACACGCCGGAACCACCTACTGGACAGACCGGAATCACGTTTCAGGCATGCCGGAACCACCTGTCAGATGTGCCAGAAACACGTGCCGGAGACGCCGGAACCACCTGCCGAGCACGTCGAAACCACCTGCTCAACTTGCCTGAACTACCTTCCGGACACGCCAAAATCACCTGCCGGCTACGCCAAAACCACTTGTTGGACCCTCTGGAATCACCTGCCGGGCATGATAGAACCACCTCTCAGACGTGAAGGAACCACGTGCAGGACACGCTGGAACCACATCCCGGACAGACCGGAACCACATGCCTGACATGCCTGAACCAACTGTCGATCATGCTGGAACCACATGCTCGACTCGCTGGAACCACTTGCCGGACATGGCAAAATCACCTGCCGGCTACGCCAGAACCACTTGGCGGAAACTCTGATATCACCTGCCGGGAATGCCAGCACACCCTGTCAGAAGTGACAGAAGCACATGCCGGACAGGCCAGAACCATCTCCCGGACAGACCGGAACAACCGACGGACACGCCGGGACAACCTGATTGACTCGCCAGAACCACCTGCCGGACATGCCAAAATCTCCTGCCGTGTACGCCAGAACCACTTGGCGGAAACTCCGGAATCACATGTTGGGCATGCCGGAAACACTTCTCAGACTTGCCAGAACCATGTTCTGGACACGCCAGTACCACCTGTCGTATATGCCGGAACCACCTGATCCACTCCTCAGAACCACCTGCTTGACACGTCAAAATCACCTGCCGGCTACGCCAGAACCATTCGGCAGACACTCCGGAACCACCTCCAGGACAGACCGGAACCACCGACGGACTCGCCGGGACCACCTGCTTGACTCGCCAGAACCACCTGCCGGACACGCCAAAATCACCTGCCGGCTGCGCCAGAACCACTCGGCAGACACTCTGGAACCACCTTCAGGACAGACCGGAACAACCGACGGACACGCCGGGACCACCTGCTTGACTCCCCAGAACCACCTGCCGGTAACGCCAACATCACCTGCCGGCTGCGCCAGAACCACTCGGCAGACACTCTGGAACCACCTTCAGGACAGACCGGAACAACCGACGGACACGCCGGGACCACCTGCTTGACTCCCCAGAACCACCTGCCGGTAACGCCAACATCACCTGCCAGCTACGCCAGAACGACTTGGTGGACACTTTGGAATCACCTGCTGAGCATGACGGAACCAGCTCTGAGACGTGCCAGAACCATGTGCCGGACACGCTGGAACCACCTGCCGAGGATGCCAGAACCACCTGATGCACTCCCCAGAACCACCTGCTGGACACGACAAAATCACCTGCCAGCTACGCCAGAACCACTCAGGAGACACTCTGGAACCACCTCCAGGACAGACTGGAACGACCTGCCAGACACGCTGGGACCACCTGCTTGACTCCCCAGAACCACCTGCCGGACATGCCAAAATCACCGGCGGGATACGCCAGAACCACTTGGAGGACACTCCGGGATGACCTGCCAGACATGCTGGAACCACCTCTCGGGCGTGCCAGGACCACGTGGCGGACAGTCCGGAATCAACTGTTGGTCATGCGCAATCCCCTCTGAGACCTACCAGAACCACGTGCCATGCACGCCAGAACCACCTACCGGACAGACCGGAATCACCTTTCGGGCATGCCGCAACCACCTGTCAGATGTGCCAGAAACACGTGCCGGAGATGCCGGAAGCACCCGCCGAGCACGTCGGAACCACCTGCTCTACTCGCAGGACCCACGTGCCGGACACGCCAAAATGAACTGCTGGCTACGCCAGAACCACATACCCGATACTCCAGAATCACCTGCCCGGCATGCCAGAATTACCTCTCCGACGTGCCAGAAGCACGTGCTGGACATGCCGGAACGACCTATTGGACACAACGGAACCACCTGCCAGACATGCCGGAACCACCTGCCGAACACGCCACAGCCACCTGCTCGACTCGCCAGAACCACCTGCCAGAGAGGCCAATATCAACTGCTGGCTAGGCCAGAACCACCTGGGGGACAGTCCGGAATCATCTGCCAGCCAAGGCGGAACCACCTCTCAGATGTACCAGAACCACGTGCCGGACAAGCTGGAAACACGTACTGGACAGACTGGAACCACCTACCGGCCATGCCTGAACCACCTGCCGAGCACGACGGAACCACCTACCGGACACGCCAAAATCACCTGCGGGCTACACCAGAACCACTTGGAGGACTCTCTGGAATGACCTGCCAGGCATGATGGAACCATCTCTCAGATGTCCAAGAACCACGTGGCGGACAGTCCGGAATCACCTGTTGGGCATCGCAACCACCTCTGAGATGTACCAGAACTACGTACCGTACAGGCTGGAACCACCTAAAGGACAGACCGGAATCACGTTTCGGGCATGCCGGAACCACCTGTCAGATGTGCCAGAAACACGTGCCGGAGACGCCAGAAGCACCTGCCGAGCACGTCGGAACCACCTGCTCAACTCGCCTGAACAACCTGCCAGACACGCCAAAATCACCTGCCAGCTATGCCAAAACCACTTGGTGGACTCTCTGGAATCACCTGCCGGGCATGATAGAACCACCTCTCACACGTGGCGGAACCACGTGCCGTACACGCCGGAACCACCTACCGGACAGACTGGAACCACCTGCTGGACCTCCCTGAACCAACTGTAGAGCACGCCGGAACCACATGCTCGACTTGCTGGAAACACATGCAGGACATGGCAAAATCACCTGCCGGCTACGCCAGAACCACTTGGCGGACACTCAGGAATCCCCTGCAGGGCATGCCAGCACAACCTCTCCGAAGTGCCAGAAGCACGTGCTGGAAAGGCCGGAACCATCTACCGCACAGACCGGAGACACAGGAAACACTCGCCGGAACCACCTGCTTGAATCACCGATCCCACCTGCCGGACACGCCAAAATCACCTGCCCGCTACAACAGAACCACTTGGGGGACAAGCCGGAATCACGTGAGGGGCATGCCGGCACAGCCTCTCAGACGTGACAGAACCTCGTGCAGGGCACCCCAGAGCCACATGCCGGACAGACCGGAACCACCTGCCGGACCTGCCTGAACCAACTGTCGAGCACGCCGGAACCACCTGCTCGACCCGCCGGACCCACCGACGGACATGCAAAATCACCTGCCGGCTACGCCAGAACCACTTGGTGAACACCCCGGAATCACCAGCCGGGCATGCCAGAACCACCTCTCAGACATGCCAGAACCACGTGCCAATGACCCCGGAAGCACCTGCCAAGCACTCCGGAACCACCTGCTCGACTCGCAAGAACCACCTGCCGGACACGCAAAAATCACCTGTCGGCTGCGCCACAACCAGTTGCTTAACACTCCGGAATCACCTGTCAGGCATGCTGGAACCACCTCTCATACGTGCCGGAACCATGTTCCGGACACGCCGGTACCACCTGCCGAGCATGCCGGAACCACATGATCCAACCTCAGAACCACATGCTGGACAGGCCAAGATCACCTGCCGGCTACGCCACAGCCACTTCTCGGACACTCCGAAATCACCTGCCGGGCATGCTGGAACCACATCTCAGAGGTGCCACAACCACATGCCGGAGACGGCGGAAGCACCTGCCGAGAATGCCGGAAGTTCCTGATCCACTCCACAGAACCACCTGCCGGACACGCCAAAATCACCTGCCAGCTACGCCAGAACCACTTGGCGGACACTCCAGAATCACCTACCGGGCATGCCAGCACAACCTCTCAGAAGTGCCAGAAGCATGTGACGGACAGGCCGGAACCATCTCCTGGACAGACTGGAACCACAGGAAACACTCGCAGGAACCACCTGCTTGACTCACCATTCCCAACTGCTGGACACGCCAAAATCACCTGCTCGCTACACCAGAAGCACTTGGCAGACACTCCAGAATCACCTGCCGGGCATGCGGACACAACCTCTCAGACGTGCCAGAACCTCGTGCCGGACACTCCAAACCACCTGACGGACAGACCGGAACCACTTGCCGGACACGACTGAAAAACCGTCTTGACCCACCGGAACCACCGCCGGACATGCAAAATCACCTGCCTGGTACGCCAGAACCACTTGGCGAACACTCTGGAATCACCTGCTGGGCATGCCGGAACCACCTCTCAGACATGCCAGAACCACATGCCAATGACACTGGAAGCACCTGCTCTACTTGCCAGAACCACCTGCCGGACACGCCAAAAGCACCTGCCCGCTATGCCACAACCAGTTGGTGGACACTTCGGAATCACCTGCCGGTCTTGCTGGAACCACCTGCCGGTCACGACAACATCACCTGCCAGCTACGCCAGAACCACTTGATGGACACTCCGGAAACACCTGTCGGGCCGGCCGGAACCACCTCTCAGACGTGCCAGAACCAAGAGCCTGACACGCTGGAACCACCTGCCGAGTATGCCGGAACCACTTGATCCACTCCTCAGAACCACCTGCTGGACACGCCAAAATCACCTGCCAGCTACGCCAGAACCATTCGGCAGACACTACGGAACCACCTCCAGGACAGACCGGACCACCTGCCGGACACGCCGGGACCACCTGCTTGACTAGCCAGAACCACATGCTGGACACGCCAAAATCACCATCCAGGTATGCCACAACCACTTGTCGGACACTCCGGAATCACCTGCCGGGCATGCTGGAACCACCTCTCAGAGGTGCCACAACCACATGCCGGAGACGGCGGAAGCACCTGCCGAGAATGCCGGAAGTTACTGATCCACTCCTCTGAACCACCTGCCGGACATGCCAAAATCACCTGCTGGCTACACCAGAACCACTTGGCGGACACTCCAGAATCACCAGCCGGGCATGCCAGCACAACCTCTCAGACGTGCCCGAAGCACATGCCGGACAGGCCGGAATAATCTCCCGGACAGACAGGAACCACCTTCCGGACACGCCGGAACCACCGGCTCGACTCGCAGGAACCACCGCCTAACATGCAAAATCAACGGCCGGCTATGCCAGAACCACTTGGCGAACACTCCGGAATCACCTGCCGTGCATGCCGGAACCACCTCTCAGACATCCCAGAACCACATGCCAATGACACCAGAAGCAGCTGCTCGACTCGCCAGAACCACCTGCCAGACATGCCAAAAGCACCTTCCGGCTACGCCACAACCAGTTGGTGAACACTTCAGAATCACCTGCCGGGCCTTCTGGAACCACCTACCGCTCACACCAACATCACCTGCCAGCTACGCCAAAGCCACTTGGCGGACTCTCCGGAATCACCTGCCGGGCATGCCCGTAAAACCTCTCAGAAGTGCCATAAGCACGTTCCGGACAGACCAGAACCATCTTCCGGATAGACCGGAACCACAGGAAACACTCGCCGGAACCACCTGCTTGCCTCACCGGTCCCACCTGCCGGACACGCCAAAATCACCTGACCACTACACCAGAGCCACTTGGGGGACAAGCCGAAGTCACGTGAAGTGCATGCCGACACAACCTCTCAGACATGCCAGAACCTCGTGCCGGACACCACAGAATCACCAGCCGGACAGACCAGAACCACCTGCCGGACACACCAGACCCACTGGCTCGACGTGCCGGAACCACCGCCGGACATGCAAAATCACCTGCCAGCTATGGAGGACCACTTGGCGAACACTCCGGAATCACCTGCCGGGCATGCCGGAACCACCTCTCAGACATGCCAGAACCACATGCCAATGACACCGGAAGCACCTGCCGAGCACGCCGGAACCACCTGCTCGACTCGCCGGAACCACCTACCTGACACACCACAACCAGTTGGTGATCACTTCGGAATCACCGGCCGGGCTTGCTGGAACCACCTGCCAGTCACGCCAACATCACCTGCCAGCTATGCCAGAACCACTTGGCGGACACTCCGGAAACACCCGTCGGGCCGGCCGAAACCACCTCTCAGACATGCCAGAACCACGTGAGAGAGATGCCGGAAGCACCTGCTGAGCATGCCTGAGCCACCTGCTCGACTCGCAAGAAACACCTGCCGGACATGCCAAAATCACCTGCCGGGTACGCCAGAACGACCTGACGGACACTCCGGAATCAGCTGTCGCGCATGCCGGAACCACCTCTCAGACGTTCTGGAAGCACGTGACAGACAGGCCGGAAACACCTACCGGACAGACCGGAACCACCTGCCAGACATGCCGGAACCACCTGCCGAGCATGCAGGAGACACCTGCTCGACTCGCCAGAACCACCTGCAGGACATGTCAAAATCCACAGCTGGCTATGCGGGAACCACCTGTCAGACAGTCTGGAACCACCTGCCGGGCATGCAGGAACCACCTCTCAGACATACCAGAACCACGTGCTGGACACGCTGGAACCACGTCCTGGACAGACTGGAACCACCTGCCGAACACGCCTGGACCACCTGCCGAGCACGCCGGAACCACCTGCTCGACTCGCAGGACCCATGTGCCGGACACACAAAAATGAACTGCCGGCTACACCAGAACCACTTACCCAACACTCCGGAATCACATGCCTGGCATGTTAGAACCACCTCTCAGACGTGCCAGAAGCACGTGCCAGACATGCCGGAACGGACTATCGGACAGAATGGAACCACATGCCAGACACGCCGGAACCATCTGCCAAACATGCCACAGCAACCGGCTCAACTCGCTGGAACCACCGGTCATACAGGCCAATATCAACTGCTGGCTATGCCAGAACCACCTGGGGGACAGTCCGGAATCACCTGCCAGCCATGGCGGAACAAACTCTCAGACGTACCAGAACCACTTGCCGTGCACGCCGGAACCACCTACCGGACAGACCGGAATCACCTTTCGGGCATGCCGGAACCACCTGTCAGATGTGCCAGAAACACGTGCCGGAGATGCCGGAACCACCAGCGGAGCACGTCGGAACCACCTGCTCAACTCGCCTGAACCACTTTCCGGACACGCCAAAATCACCTGCCGGCAACGCCAAAACCACTTGATGGACTCTCTGGAATCACCTGCCCTGCATGCCAAAATCACCTGCCAACTACACCAGAACCACTCGGCGGACACTGCGGAAACACATGTCGGGCCGGCCGGAACCACATCTCAGACGTGCCAGAACCATGTGCATGAGATGCCGGAACCACACCCCGAACAGACGGAAACCACATGCCAGACCCGCTTGAACCTCCTTCTGAACAAGCCGGAACCACCTGCTCGACTCGCCGGAACCACCTACCTGACACGCCAAAATCACCTGCCGGCTATGCCAGAACAACTTGGCGGACACTCCGGAATCATCTGCCATACATGCCGGAACCACCTGCCAGACATGCCGGAACCACCTGCCGAGCACGCCGGAGCCAACTGCTCGACTCTCTGGAACCACCTGCCGGACACACCAAAATCACCTGCCAGCTACGCCAGAACCACTTGGCGGACACTCCGTAATCCACTGCCGGGCATGCCAGCACAACCTCTCAGAAGTGCAGGAACCACGTGCCGGACACGCCGGAACCACCTCCTGCACAGACCTGAACGACAGGAAACACTCACTGGATCCACCTGCTTGACTCACCGGTCCCACCTACCTGACACGCCAAAAACACCTGCCAGGTATGCCAGAACCACTTGGCGGACACTTCAGAATCATCTGCCGGACATGCCGGAACCAGCTCTCAGACACACCAGAACCATGTGCAGGAGACTCTGGAAGCACCTGCCGAGCATGTCAGAACCTCCTGCTCCACTCGCAAGAAACACCTGCCAGACATGCCAAAATCAACTGCCGGGTACGCCAGAACCACCTGATGGACACTCAGGAATCACCTGTCGGGCTGGCCAGAACCACCTCTCAGACGTGCCAGAACCATGTGCCTGAGATGCCGGAACCACACCCCGAACACACCGAAACCGCCTGCCAGACCCGCCTGAACCACCTGCCGAGCACGCCGGAACCACCTGCTCGACTCGCCAGATCACCTACCTGACACGCCAAAATCACCTGCCGGGTACGCCAGAACCACTTGGCGGACACTCCAGAATCACCTGCCAGGCATGCCAGCACAACCTCTCAGAAGTGCCAGAAGAACGTGCCGGACAGGTCGGAACCATCTCCCGGGCAGACCGGAACCACAGGAAACACTCGCCACAACCACCTGCTTGACTCACCAGTCCCACCTGCCGGACTCTCCAAAATCACCTGCCCGCTACACCAGAACCACTTGGCGGACAAGCCGGAATCACGTGAAGGGCATGCCGACACAACCTCTAAGACGTGCCAGAACCTCGTGCCAGACACCCCAGAACCACCTGCCGGACAGACCGGAATGACCTGGCTGGCATCCCGGAACCACCTCTCAGACATGCCAGAACCACATGCCAATGACACCGGAAGCAACTGCCGAGCACACCGGAACCACCTGGTCGAGTTGCCAGAACCACCCTCCGGACACGCCAAAATCACCTGCCGGCTACGCCAGAACCAGTTGGTGAACACTTCGGAATCACCTGCCGGGCTGGCTGGAACCACCTGCCGGTCACGCCAACATCACCTGCCAGCTACGCCAGAACCACTTGGAGGACACTCCGGAAACACCAGTCGGGCCGGCCGGAACCACCTCTCAGACTTGCCAGAACCATGTGCCTGAGATGCCGGAACCACACCCCGAACAGACCGAAACCACCTGCCAGACCCGCCTGAACCACCTGCCGGATAGGCCAGAAGCACTTGGCAGACACTCCGGAAACACCTGCTGGGAATGCTGGAAACAGCTCTCAGACGTGCCTGAAACATGTGCCGGACACGCCGGAACCACTTCCGGACATGCAAAATCACCTGCCGGCTACACCAGAACCACTTGGCAAACACTCCGGGGCATGGCGGAACCACCTCTCAGACATGCCGGAACCACGTGCCGGACACGCCGGAAGCACGTGCTGAGCATGCCTGAGCCACATGCTCGACTTGCAAGAAACACCTGCCAGACACGCCAAAATCACCTGCCGGGTACGCCAGAACCACGTGGCGGACACTCCGGAATCAGCTGTCGGGCATGCCGGAACCACCTCTCAGACGTGCCAGAACCTCGTGCCGGACACGCCAGAATCACCTGCCGGACAGACCGGAACCACCTGCCGGACACGCCGGAACCACCAGCTCGACTCGCCGGAACCACCGCCGGACATGCAAAATCACCTGCCGGCTATGCCAGAACCACATGGCGAACACTCCCGAATCACCTGCCGGGCATGCCGGAACCACCTATCAGGCTTGCCAGAACCATGTTCCGGACACGCCGGTACCACCTGCCGAGTATGCCGGAACCCCCTGATCCACTCCCCAGAACCACCTGCTGGCCATGCCAGAATCACTTGCCGTCTACGCCAGAACCACTCGGCAGACACTCCGGAACCACCTGCCGGGCATGCCGGAACCACCTCTCAGAGGTGCCAGAACCACATGCCGGACACTCCGGAATCACCTGCCGGGCATGCCGGAGCCATCTCTCAGACGTGCCAGAACCATGTTCCGGACACGCCGGTACCACCTGCCGAGCTCTCCGGAACCACCTGCTCGACTCACCAGAGCGACCTGCCGGACACACCAGAAACACCTGCGGGGTACGCCAGAACCACTTGGAGGACTCTCTGGGATCACCTGCCGGGCATGCCGGAACCACCTTTCAGACGTGCCAGAACCATGTTCCGGACACGCCGGTACCACCTGCCGAGTTCTCCAGAACCACCTGCTGGACACGACAGAATCACCTGCCGGCTACACGAGAACCACTTGGCGGACACTCCAGAATCACCTGCCGGGCTTGCTGGAACCACCTGCCGGTCACGCCAACATCACCTGCCAGCTACGCCAGAACCACTTGGCGGACACTCCGGAAACACCTGTCGGGCCGGCCGCAACCACCTCTCAGACGTGCCAGAACCATGTGCCTGAGATGCCGGAACCACACCCCGAACAGACCGAAACCACCTGCCAGACCCGCCTGAACCCCCTGGCGAGCACGCCTGATCCACCTGCTCAACTAGCCTCAACCACCTTCCTGACACGCCAAAATCACCTGCCAGGTATACCAGAACAACTTGGTGGACACTCTGGAATCATCTGCCGGACATGCCACAACCAGCTCTCAGACACACCAGAACCACGTGCCAGAGACGCAGGAAGCACCAGCTGAGCATGCCTGAGCCACCTGCACGACTCGCAAGAAACACCTGTCGGACATGCCAAAATCACCTGCCGGGTACGCCAGAAACACTTGGCGGACACTCCGGAATCACCTGTCAGGCATGCCGGAACCACCTCTCAGACTTGCCAGAACCATGTTCTGGACACGCCAGTACCACCTGCCGAGTATGCCGGAACCAGCTGATCCACTCCCCAGAACCACCTACTGGACACGCCAAAATCAACTGCCGGCTATGCCAGAACCACACGGCAGACACTCCGGAATCACCTGCCGGGCATGCCGGAACCACCTATCAAAGGTGCCAGAACCACATGCCGGAGACTCTGGAATCACCTGCCGGGCATGCCGGAACCTTCTCTCAGACGTGCCACAACCACGTGCCGGAGAGACCGGAAGCACCTGCCGAGCTCTCCGGAACCACCTGCTGGACATGCCGGAACCACCTGCCTCACAGGCCAAAATCACATGCCGGCTACACCAAAACCACTGGGTGGATACTCCAGAATCACCTTGCGGGCATGCCGGAACCACGTCATGGACAGACGGCAAACACCTGCCGGACCTGCCGGAACCACCTGCCGAGCACGCCGGAACCACCTGCTCGACTCAACAGAGCCACCTGCCGGACACACGAGAAACACCTGCGGGGTACGCCAGAACCACTTGGAGGACGCTCCGGGATCACCTGCCGGGCATGCCGGAACCACCTCTCAGACGTGCCAGAACCATGTGCCGGACACGCCGGAACCACCTGCCGAGTATGCCGGAACCACCTGCTCCACTCCCCAGAACCACCTGCTGGACACGCCAAAATCACCTGCCGGCTAAGCCAGAACCACTCGGCAGACACTCCGGAACCACCTCCAGGACAGACGGGAACCAGCTGCCGGACACGCCGGGACCACCTGCTTGACTCGCCAGAACCACCTGCCGGACACGCCAGAATCACCAGCCGGCTACGCCACAACCACTTGTCGCACACTCCGGAATCAGCTGCCGGGCATGCTGGAACCACAACTCAGAGGTGCCACAAACACATGCCGGAGACGGCGGAAGCACCTGCCGAGAATGCCGGAAGTTCCTGATCCACTCCCCAGAACCACCTGCCGGACACGCCGAAATCACCTGCCGGCTACGCCAAAACCACTTGGTGGACTCTCTGGAATCACCTGCCGGGCATGGTAGAACCACCTCTCAGGTGTGCCGGAACCATGTGCCGGACACGCCGGAACCACCTCCCGGACAGACCCAACCACCTGCCGGACACGCCAAAATCACCTGCTGGCTACGCCAAAACCACTTGGTGGACTCTCTGGAATCACCTGCCGGGCATGATAGAACCACCTCCCAGACGTGACGGAACCACGTGCCAATGACACCGGAAGCACCTCCCGAGCACGCCGGAACCACCTGCTCGACTCGCCAGAACCACCTGCCGGACACCCAGAAATCACCTGCTGGCTACGCCACAACCAGTTGGTGAACACTTCGCAATCACCTGCCGGGATTCCTGGAAACACCTGCTGGTCATGCCAAAATCACCTGCCAACCACGCCAGAACCACTTGGCGGACAGTGCGGAAACACCTGTCGGTCCGGCTGGAACCACATCTCAGACGGCCAGAACCATGTGCATGAGATGCCGGAACCACAGCCCGAACAGACGGAAACCACCTGTCAACCCCGCCTGAAACACTTGCCGAGAACGCCAGAACGACCTGCTCGAATCGCCGGAACCACCGACCTGACACGCCAAAATCACCTGCCAGGTATGCCAGAACCACTTGGCGGACATTCCGGAATCATCTGCCGGACATACCGGAACAAGCTCTCAAACACACCAGTACCACGAGCCGGAGACGCCGGAACCACGGGCTCGACCAGCCGGAACCACCGCCAGACATGCAAAATCACCTGCCGGCTATCTCAGAACCACTGGGCGAACACTCCGGGATCATCTGCCGGGCATGCCGGAACCACCTCTCAGACACACCAGAACCACGTGCCGGAGACCCCGGAAGCATCTGCCGAGCATGCCAGAGCCACCTGCTCAACTCGCCAGAAACACCTCCTGGACATGCTAAAATCACCTGCCGGGTACGCCAGAACCACCTGGCGGACACTCCGGAATCACCTGCCGTGCATGCCGGAACCACCTCTCAGACGTGCTGGAAGCACGTGCTGGACACGCCAGAAACACCTACTGGACAGTCCACAATCACCTGCCGGGCATGCAGGAACCACCTCTCAGACGTAACAGAACCACGGGCCGGACACACTGGAACCATGTCCTGGACAGACTGGAACCACCTGCCGGACACGCCTGGACCACCTGCCGAGCACGCCGGAACCACCTGCTCGACTCGCAGGACCCAAGTGCCGGACACGCCAAAATGAACTGCCGGCTACACCAGAACCACTTACCCGACACTCCGGAATCACCTGCCCGGCATGCCAAACCACCTGTCAGACGTGCCAGCAGCTCTTGCCGGACACGCCGGAAACACCTACCGGACACCGGAACCACCTGCCAGACATGCCGGAACAACCTGCCGAGCACGCCGGAGCCACCTGGTCCACTCGCCGGAACCACCTACCTGACACGCCAAAATCACCTGCCGGCTCCACCAGAACCACTTGGTGGACACTCTGGAATCTCCTGCGGGCATGCAGGAACCACCTCTCAAATTTGCCACAACCACATTCCTGACACCCCGGAACCACCCCCCGAAAACACCAGAAGCACATGCCGAGCACGCCGGAATAACTTGCTCGACTCGCTGGAACCATGTGCTGGACACGCCGTAATCACCTGCTGGCTATGCCAGAACAACATGGCAGACAGTCCGAAATCACCTGCCAGCCATGCCGGAACCGCATCTCAGACTTACCAGAACCACGTGCCGGACACGCAGGAACCATGTCCTGGACAGACTGGAACCACCTGCCGGACACCTCTGAACCAAGAGCCGAGCACGCCGGAACCACCGGCTCGACTTGCAGGACCCCCCTAACGCACATGCCAAAATCACCTGCGGGCTGCACCAGAACCACTTGTCTGACACTCTGGAATCACCTGCCGGGCATGCTGGAACCACCTCTCAGACATGCCAGAACCACGTGCCGAACACGTCAGAACCACCTCCTGGACAGACCAGAACCAGGTGCTGGACATGCCTGAACCACTTGGTGGACACTCCGGAATCACCTGCCGGACACGCCAAGACCACCTACAGGACAGACCAAAACCACCTGCCGAGCACGCCGAAGCCACCTGCTTGACTTGCAGGAACCACCTGCCAGACATGCCAAAATAACCTGCCGGCTGTGCCAGAACTGCTTGACAGATACTCCGGAACCACCTCCTTGAGAGATCGGAACCACCTGATGGACCAGCCAGAACCATCTGCCGAGCAAGCCGGAACTACCTGCTCTTGCCGGAACCACCTCCCGGACACGCCAAAATCACCTGCTGGCTATGCCAAACTACTTGGCGGACACGCCGGAACCACCTGCCAAGCACGGCGGAACCACCTGATCAAATCGCCAGAACCACCTGCCGATCACCCCAAAATCAACTGCCCGCTATGCCATAACCAAGTGGCAGACAGTCCGGATCACCTGCCGGGCATGCTGGAACCACTTTTCAGACTTACCAGAACCACGTGCTGGACACGCTGGAACCATGTCCTTGACCGACTGGAACCACCGTCCGGACATGCCTAAACCACGTGCCGAGCACGCCGGAGATACCTGCTCGACTCCCTGGAACCACCTGCCGGACATGCCAAAATCAACTGCCGGCTACGCCAGAACCACTTGCCGGACACTCCGGAATCATCTGCCGGACATGCCGGAACAAGCTCTCAGACAAACCAGAACCACGTGCCGGAGACGCCGGAAGCACATGCCGAGCATGCCGGAGCCACCTGCTCGACACGCCAGAGACAGATACCAGACACGCCAAAATCACCTGCCGGGTATGCCAGAACCAGCTGGCGGACACTACGGAATCACCTGCCGCGCATTCCGGAACCACCTCTCAGACGTGCCGGAAGCAAGTGCCAGACACGCCGGAAACACCTACCGGACAGACCGGAACCACCTGCCAGACATGTCGGAACCACCTGCCGAGCACGCCGGAGCCACCTGCTCGACTCGCTGGAACCACCTGCCGGACACGCCAAAATCACCTGCTGGCTACTCCGAAACCACTTGGTGGACTCTCTGGAATCACCTGCCGGGCATGATAGAACAACCTCTCAGATGTGCCGGAACCACATGCCGGACACGCCGGAACCAGCTCCCGGACAGACCGGGACCACCAGCCGGACCTGCCTGAACCAACTGTCGAGCACGCCGGAACCACATGCTCGAATTGCTGGAACCACATGCCGGACATGGCAAAATCACCTGCCGGCTACGCCAGAGCCACTTGGCAGACACTCCGGAATCACCTGCCGGGCATTCCAGCACAACCTCCTAGAAGTGCCAAAGCACGTGCCAGACAGGCCGGAACCATCTCCCGGACAGTCCGGAACCACAGGAAACACTCGCCGGAACCACCTGCTTGACTCATGGGTCCCACCTGCCAGAGACGCCAAAATCACCTGCCCGCTACACCAGAACCACTTGGAGGACAAGCCGGAATCACGTGAAGTGCAGGCTGGCGCAACCTTTCAGACGTGGCAGAACCGCGTGTCTGACACCCCAGAACCACCTACCAGACAGACCACAAACATCTGCCGGACACGCCGGTACCACCAGCTCGACTCGCCAGAACCACCTGCCGGACACACAAAAATCACCTGCCGGCTACGCCACAACCAGTTGGTGAAAACTTCGGAATCACCTGCCGGGCTTGCTGGAACCACCTGCCGGTCATGCCAAAATCACCTGCCAACTACGCCAGAACCACTTGGCGGACACTGCGGAAACACCTGTCGGGCAGGCCGGAACCACATCTCAGACGGGCCAGAACCATGTGCATGAGATGCCGGAACCACAGCCCGAACACACGGAAACCACCTGCCAGACCCGCCTGAACCACATGCCGAGCACGCCAGAACCACCTGCTCGACTCGCCTGAACCACCAACCTGACACGCCAAAATCACCTGCCGGGTATGCCAGAACCACTTGGCGGACACTCCGGAATCATCTGCCGCACATGCCGGAACGAGCTCTCAGACACAAGAGAACAACGTGCCGGAGGCGCCGGAAGCACCTCCCGGACAGACCGGAACCACCTGCCAGACATGCCAGACACACCTGTTCCACTCGCCAGAATCACCTGCCGGACACACCAAAATCACCTGCCGGGTACACCAGAACCGCCTGGCGGACACTCCGGAATCACCTGCCGCGCATGCCGGAACCACCTCTCAGACGTGCTGGAAGCACATGCCGGACACGCCGGAAACACCTCCCGGACAGTCCGGAACCACCTCCCAGACATGCCGGAACCACCTGCCAAGCACGCCGGAGCTACCTGCTCGACTCACCAGAGCCACCTGCCGGACACACCAGAAACACCTGTGGGGTACGCCAGAACCACTTGGAGGACTCTCCAGGATCACCTGCCGGGCATGCCGGAACCACCTCTCAGACGTGCCAGAACCATGTGCAGGACACGACGGAACGACCTGCCGAGTATGCTGGAACCACCTGATCCACTCCCCAGAACCACCTGCTGGACATGGCAAAATCACCTGCCCGCTACACCAGAACTACTTGGCAGACAAGCAGGAATCACGTGAAGGGCATGCCGACACAACCTCTCAGACGTGCCAGAACCTCGTGTCGGAGACCCAAGAACCACCTGCCGGACAGACCGGAACCACCTGCCGAACACGCCAGAGCCACCTGCTTGACTCGCCGGAACCACCTGCCGGACAGGCCAAAATCAACAGCTGACTATGCGGGAACCACCTGGCAGAAAGACTGGAATCACCTGCCAGGCTTGCAGGAACCACCTCTCAGACATGCCAGAAGCACGTGCCGGACACGCTGGAGCCACGTCCTGGACAGACTGGAACCACCTGCCGGACACGCCTGGACCACCTGCCGAGCACGCCGGAACCACCTGCTCGAGTCGCAGGACCCACGTGCCGGACACGCCAAAATGAACTGCCGGCTACACCAGAACCACTTACCTGACACTCCGGAATCACCTGCCTGGCATGCCAGAACCACCTCTCACACGTGCCAGAAGCACGTGCCGGACAAGCCTGAACGACCTAACGGACAGAACGGAACCACCTGCTCGACTCGCCGGAACTACCTGGTGGACAGGCCAATATCAACTGCTGGCTATGCCCGAACCACATGGGGGACAGTCCGGAATCACCTGCCAGCCATTGCGGAACGACCTCTCAGACCTACCAGAACCACGTGCCGGACAAGCTGGAACCACGTCCTGGACATACTGGAACCACCTGCCGGCTACGCCTGAACCACCTGCCGAGCACGACGGAACCACCTGCCGGACACGCCAAAATCACCTGCGGGCTACGCCAGAACCACTTGGAGGACTCTCCGTTATGACCTACCGGGCATGCTGGAACCACCTCTCAGACGTGCCAGAACCACGTGGCGGACACTCCAGAATCATCTGCCTTAAATGCCGGAACCAGCTGTCAGACAGACCAGAACCACGTGCCGGAGACTCTGGAAGCACATGCCGAGCATGCCGGATCCACCTGCTCGACTCGCCAGAAACACCTGCCGGACACGCCAAAATCACCTGCCGGCTATGCCAAAACCACTTGGTGGACTCTCTGGAATCACCTGCCGGGCATGGTAGAACCACCTCTCAGGTGGGCCGGAACCATGTGCCGGACACGCCGGAACCACCTCCCGGACAGACCGGAACCACCTGCCGGACACGCCAAAATCACCTGCTGGCTACGCCAAAACCACTTGGTGGACTCTCTGGAATCACCTGCCGGGCATGATAGAACCACCTCTCAGACGTGACGGAACCACGTGCCAATGACACCGGAAGCACCTCCCGAGCACGCCGGAACCACCTGCTCGACTCGCCAGAACCACCTGCCGGACACCCAGAAATCACCTGCCAGCTACGCCACAACCAGTTGGTGAACACTTCGCAATCACCTGCCGGGATTCCTGGAAACACCTGCTGGTCATGCCAAAATCACCTGCCAACCACGCCAGAACCACTTGGCGGACAGTGCGGAAACACCTGTCGGTCCGGCTGGAACCACATCTCAGACGGCCAGAACCATGTGCATGAGATGCCGGAACCACAGCCCGAACAGACGGAAACCACCTGTCAACCCCGCCTGAAGCACTTGCCGAGAACGCCAGAACGACCTGCTCGAATCGCCGGAACCACCGACCTGACACGCCAAAATCACCTGCCAGGTATGCCAGAACCACTTGGTGGACACTCCGGAATCATCTGCCGGACATACCGGAACAAGCTCTCAAACACACCAGTACCACGAGCCGGAGACGCCGGAACCACGGGCTCGACCAGCCGGAACCACCGCCAGACATGCAAAATCACCTGCCGGCTATCTCAGAACCACTGGGCGAACACTCCGGGATCATCTGCCGGGCATGCCGGAACCACCTCTCAGACACACCAGAACCACGTGCCGGAGACCCCGGAAGCATCTGCCGAGCATGCCAGAGCCACCTGCTCAACTCGCCAGAAACACCTCCTGGACATGCTAAAATCACCTGCCGGGTACGCCAGAACCACCTGGCGGACACTCCGGAATCACCTGCCGTGCATGCCGGAACCACCTCTCAGACGTGCTGGAAGCACGTGCTGGACACGCCAGAAACACCTACTGGACAGTCCACAATCACCTGCCGGGCATGCAGGAACCACCTCTCAGACGTAACAGAACCACGGGCCGGACACACTGGAACCATGTCCTGGACAGACTGGAACCACCTGCCGGACACGGCTGGACCACCTGCCGAGCACGCCGGAACCACCTGCTCGACTCGCAGGACCACGGCCCGGATACGCCAAAATGAACTGCCGGCTACACCAGAACCACTTACCCGACACTCCGGAATCACCTGCCCGGCATGCCAAACCACCTGTCAGACGTGCCAGCAGCTCTTGCCGGACACGCCGGAAACACCTACCGGACAGACCGGAACCACCTGCCAGACATGCCGGAACAACCTGCCGAGCACGCCGGAGCCACCTGGTCCACTCGCTGGAACCACCTACCTGACACGCCAAAATCACCTGCCGGCTCCACCAGAACCACTTGGTGGACACTCTGGAATCTCCTGCGGGCATGCAGGAACCACCTCTCAAATTTGCCACAACCACATTCCTGACACCCCGGAACCACCCCCCGAAAACACCAGAAGCACATGCCGAGCACGCCGGAATAACTTGCTCGACTCGCTGGAACCATGTGCTGGACACGCCGTAATCACCTGCTGGCTATGCCAGAACAACATGGCAGACAGTCCGAAATCACCTGCCAGCCATGCCGGAACCGCATCTCAGACTTACCAGAACCACGTGCCGGACACGCAGGAACCATGTCCTGGACAGACTGGAACCACCTGCCGGACACCTCTGAACCAAGAGCCGAGCACGCCGGAACCACCGGCTCGACTTGCAGGACCCCCCTAACGCACATGCCAAAATCACCTGCGGGCTGCACCAGAACCACTTGTCTGACACTCTGGAATCACCTGCCGGGCATGCTGGAACCACCTCTCAGACATGCCAGAACCACGTGCCGAACACGTCAGAACCACCTCCTGGACAGACCAGAACCAGGTGCTGGACATGCCTGAACCACTTGGTGGACACTCCGGAATCACCTGCCGGACACGCCAAGACCACCTACAGGACAGCCCAAAACCACCTGCCGAGCACGCCGAAGCCACCTGCTTGACTTGCAGGAACCACCTGCCAGACATGCCAAAATAACCTGCCGGCTGTGCCAGAACTGCTTGACAGATACTCCAGAACCACCTCCTTGAGAGATCGGAACCACCTGATGGACCAGCCAGAACCATCTGCCGAGCAAGCCGGAACTACCTGCTCTTGCCGGAACCACCTCCCGGACACGCCAAAATCACCTGCTGGCTATGCCAAACTACTTGGCGGACACGCCGGAACCACCTGCCAAGCACGGCGGAACCACCTGATCAAATCGCCAGAACCACCTGCCGATCACCCCAAAATCAACTGCCCGCTATGCCATAACCAAGTGGCAGACAGTCCGGATCACCTGCCGGGCATGCTGGAACCACTTTTCAGACTTACCAGAACCACGTGCTGGACACGCTGGAACCATGTCCTTGACCGACTGGAACCACCGTCCGGACATGCCTAAACCACGTGCCGAGCACGCCGGAGATACCTGCTCGACTCCCTGGAACCACCTGCCGGACATGCCAAAATCAACTGCCGGCTACGCCAGAACCACTTGCCGGACACTCCGGAATCATCTGCCGGACATGCCGGAACAAGCTCTCAGACAAACCAGAACCACGTGCCGGAGACGCCGGAAGCACATGCCGAGCATGCCAGAGCCACCTGCTCGACACGCCAGAGACAGATACCAGACACGCCAAAATCACCTGCCGGGTATGCCAGAACCAGCTGGCGGACACTACGGAATCACCTGCCGCGCATTCCGGAACCACCTCTCAGACGTGCCGGAAGCAAGTGCCAGACACGCCGGAAACACCTACCGGACAGACCGGAACCACCTGCCAGACATGTCGGAACCACCTGCCGAGCACGCCGGAGCCACCTGCTCGACTCGCTGGAACCACCTGCCGGACACGCCAAAATCACCTGCTGGCTACTCCGAAACCACTTGGTGGACTCTCTGGAATCACCTGCCGGGCATGATAGAACAACCTCTCAGATGTGCCGGAACCACATGCCGGACACGCCGGAACCAGCTCCCGGACAGACCGGGACCACCAGCCGGACCTGCCTGAACCAACTGTCGAGCACGCCGGAACCACATGCTCGAATTGCTGGAACCACATGCCGGACATGGCAAAATCACCTGCCGGCTACGCCAGAGCCACTTGGCAGACACTCCGGAATCACCTGCCGGGCATTCCAGCACAACCTCCTAGAAGTGCCAAAGCACGTGCCAGACAGGCCGGAACCATCTCCCGGACAGTCCGGAACCACAGGAAACACTCGCCGGAACCACCTGCTTGACTCACGGGTCCCACCTGCCAGAGACGCCAAAATCACCTGCCCGCTACACCAGAACCACTTGGAGGACAAGCCGGAATCACGTGAAGGACAGGCCGGCGCAACCTTTCAGACGTGGCAGAACCTCGTGTCTATCACCCCAGAACCACCTACCAGACAGACCAAAAACATCTGCCGGACACGCCGGTACCACCGGCTCGACTCGCCAGAACCACCTGCCGGACACACAAAAATCACCTGCCGGCTACGCCACAACCAGTTGGTGAACACTTCGGAATCCCCTTCCGGGCTTGCTGGAACCACCTGCCGGTCATGCCAAAATCACCTGCCAACTACGCCAGAACCACTTGGCGGACACTGCGGAAACACCTGTCAGGCAGGCCGGAACCACATCTCAGACGGGCCAGAACCATGTGCATGAATGCCGGAACCACAGCCCGAACACACGGAAACCACCTGCCAGACCCGCCTGAACCACATGCCGAGCACGCCAGAACCACCTGCTCGACTCGCCTGAACCACCAACCTGACACGCCAAAATCACAGCCGGGTATGCCAGAACCACTTGGCGGATACTCCGGAATCATCTGCCGCACATGCCGGAACGAGCTCTCAGACACAAGAGAACAACGTGCCGGAGGCGCCGGAAGCACCTCCCGGACAGACCGGAACCACCTGCCAGACATGCCAGACACACCTGTTCCACTCGCCAGAATCACCTGCCGGACACACCAAAATCACCTGCCGGGTACACCAGAACCGCCTGGCGGACACTCCGGAATCACCTGCCGCGCATGCCGGAACCACCTCTCAGACGTGCTGGAAGCACATGCCGGACACGCCGGAAACACCTCCCGGACAGTCCGGAACCACCTCCCAGACATGCCGGAACCACCTGCCAAGCACGCCGGAGCTACCTGCTCGACTCACCAGAGCCACCTGCCGGACACACCAGAAACACCTGTGGGGTACGCCAGAACCACTTGGAGGACTCTCCAGGATCACCTGCCGGGCATGCCGGAACCACCTCTCAGACGTGCCAGAACCATGTGCAGGACACGACGGAACGACCTGCCGAGTATGCTGGAACCACCTGATCCACTCCCCAGAACCACCTGCTGGACATGGCAAAATCACCTGCCCGCTACACCAGAACTACTTGGCAGACAAGCAGGAATCACGTGAAGGGCATGCCGACACAACCTCTCAGACGTGCCAGAACCTCGTGTCGGAGACCCAAGAACCACCTGCCGGACAGACCGGAACCACCTGCCGAACACGCCAGAGCCACCTGCTTGACTCGCCGGAACCACCTGCCGGACAGGCCAAAATCAACAGCTGACTATGCGGGAACCACCTGGCAGAAAGACTGGAATCACCTGCCAGGCTTGCAGGAACCACCTCTCAGACATGCCAGAAGCACGTGCCGGACACGCTGGAGCCACGTCCTGGACAGACTGGAACCACCTGCCGGACACGCCTGGACCACCTGCCGAGCACGCCGGAACCACCTGCTCGAGTCGCAGGACCCACGTGCCGGACACGCCAAAATGAACTGCCGGCTACACCAGAACCACTTACCTGACACTCCGGAATCACCTGCCTGGCATGCCAGAACCACCTCTCACACGTGCCAGAAGCACGTGCCGGACAAGCCTGAACGACCTAACGGACAGAACGGAACCACCTGCTCGACTCGCCGGAACTACCTGGTGGACAGGCCAATATCAACTGCTGGCTATGCCCGAACCACATGGGGGACAGTCCGGAATCACCTGCCAGCCATTGCGGAACGACCTCTCAGACCTACCAGAACCACGTGCCGGACAAGCTGGAACCACGTCCTGGACATACTGGAACCACCTGCCGGCTACGCCTGAACCACCTGCCGAGCACGACGGAACCACCTGCCGGACACGCCAAAATCACCTGCGGGCTACGCCAGAACCACTTGGAGGACTCTCCGTTATGACCTACCGGGCATGCTGGAACCACCTCTCAGACGTGCCAGAACCACGTGGCGGACACTCCAGAATCATCTGCCTTAAATGCCGGAACCAGCTGTCAGACAGACCAGAACCACGTGCCGGAGACTCTGGAAGCACATGCCGAGCATGCCGGATCCACCTGCTCGACTCGCCAGAAACACCTGCCGGACACGCCAAAATCACCTGCCGGCTATGCCAAAACCACTTGGTGGACTCTCTGGAATCACCTGCCGGGCATGGTAGAACCACCTCTCAGGTGGGCCGGAACCATGTGCCGGACACGCCGGAACCACCTCCCGGACAGACCGGAACCACCTGCCGGACACGCCAAAATCACCTGCTGGCTACGCCAAAACCACTTGGTGGACTCTCTGGAATCACCTGCCGGGCATGATAGAACCACCTCTCAGACGTGACGGAACCACGTGCCAATGACACCGGAAGCACCTCCCGAGCACGCCGGAACCACCTGCTCGACTCGCCAGAACCACCTGCCGGACACCCAGAAATCACCTGCCAGCTACGCCACAACCAGTTGGTGAACACTTCGCAATCACCTGCCGGGATTCCTGGAAACACCTGCTGGTCATGCCAAAATCACCTGCCAACCACGCCAGAACCACTTGGCGGACAGTGCGGAAACACCTGTCGGTCCGGCTGGAACCACATCTCAGACGGCCAGAACCATGTGCATGAGATGCCGGAACCACAGCCCGAACAGACGGAAACCACCTGTCAACCCCGCCTGAAGCACTTGCCGAGAACGCCAGAACGACCTGCTCGAATCGCCGGAACCACCGACCTGACACGCCAAAATCACCTGCCAGGTATGCCAGAACCACTTGGTGGACACTCCGGAATCATCTGCCGGACATACCGGAACAAGCTCTCAAACACACCAGTACCACGAGCCGGAGACGCCGGAACCACGGGCTCGACCAGCCGGAACCACCGCCAGACATGCAAAATCACCTGCCGGCTATCTCAGAACCACTGGGCGAACACTCCGGGATCATCTGCCGGGCATGCCGGAACCACCTCTCAGACACACCAGAACCACGTGCCGGAGACCCCGGAAGCATCTGCCGAGCATGCCAGAGCCACCTGCTCAACTCGCCAGAAACACCTCCTGGACATGCTAAAATCACCTGCCGGGTACGCCAGAACCACCTGGCGGACACTCCGGAATCACCTGCCGTGCATGCCGGAACCACCTCTCAGACGTGCTGGAAGCACGTGCTGGACACGCCAGAAACACCTACTGGACAGTCCACAATCACCTGCCGGGCATGCAGGAACCACCTCTCAGACGTAACAGAACCACGGGCCGGACACACTGGAACCATGTCCTGGACAGACTGGAACCACCTGCCGGACACGGCTGGACCACCTGCCGAGCACGCCGGAACCACCTGCTCGACTCGCAGGACCACGGCCCGGATACGCCAAAATGAACTGCCGGCTACACCAGAACCACTTACCCGACACTCCGGAATCACCTGCCCGGCATGCCAAACCACCTGTCAGACGTGCCAGCAGCTCTTGCCGGACACGCCGGAAACACCTACCGGACAGACCGGAACCACCTGCCAGACATGCCGGAACAACCTGCCGAGCACGCCGGAGCCACCTGGTCCACTCGCTGGAACCACCTACCTGACACGCCAAAATCACCTGCCGGCTCCACCAGAACCACTTGGTGGACACTCTGGAATCTCCTGCGGGCATGCAGGAACCACCTCTCAAATTTGCCACAACCACATTCCTGACACCCCGGAACCACCCCCCGAAAACACCAGAAGCACATGCCGAGCACGCCGGAATAACTTGCTCGACTCGCTGGAACCATGTGCTGGACACGCCGTAATCACCTGCTGGCTATGCCAGAACAACATGGCAGACAGTCCGAAATCACCTGCCAGCCATGCCGGAACCGCATCTCAGACTTACCAGAACCACGTGCCGGACACGCAGGAACCATGTCCTGGACAGACTGGAACCACCTGCCGGACACCTCTGAACCAAGAGCCGAGCACGCCGGAACCACCGGCTCGACTTGCAGGACCCCCCTAACGCACATGCCAAAATCACCTGCGGGCTGCACCAGAACCACTTGTCTGACACTCTGGAATCACCTGCCGGGCATGCTGGAACCACCTCTCAGACATGCCAGAACCACGTGCCGAACACGTCAGAACCACCTCCTGGACAGACCAGAACCAGGTGCTGGACATGCCTGAACCACTTGGTGGACACTCCGGAATCACCTGCCGGACACGCCAAGACCACCTACAGGACAGCCCAAAACCACCTGCCGAGCACGCCGAAGCCACCTGCTTGACTTGCAGGAACCACCTGCCAGACATGCCAAAATAACCTGCCGGCTGTGCCAGAACTGCTTGACAGATACTCCAGAACCACCTCCTTGAGAGATCGGAACCACCTGATGGACCAGCCAGAACCATCTGCCGAGCAAGCCGGAACTACCTGCTCTTGCCGGAACCACCTCCCGGACACGCCAAAATCACCTGCTGGCTATGCCAAACTACTTGGCGGACACGCCGGAACCACCTGCCAAGCACGGCGGAACCACCTGATCAAATCGCCAGAACCACCTGCCGATCAC
Source organism: Equus caballus (assembly GCF_041296265.1). Taxonomy (NCBI): domain Eukaryota; kingdom Metazoa; phylum Chordata; class Mammalia; order Perissodactyla; family Equidae; genus Equus; species Equus caballus. The sequence goes on from NC_091697.1 coordinate 9,978,513, forward strand.
CCCAAAATCAACTGCCCGCTATGCCATAACCAAGTGGCAGACAGTCCGGATCACCTGCCGGGCATGCTGGAACCACTTTTCAGACTTACCAGAACCACGTGCTGGACACGCTGGAACCATGTCCTTGACCGACTGGAACCACCGTCCGGACATGCCTAAACCACGTGCCGAGCACGCCGGAGATACCTGCTCGACTCCCTGGAACCACCTGCCGGACATGCCAAAATCAACTGCCGGCTACGCCAGAACCACTTGCCGGACACTCCGGAATCATCTGCCGGACATGCCGGAACAAGCTCTCAGACAAACCAGAACCACGTGCCGGAGACGCCGGAAGCACATGCCGAGCATGCCGGAGCCACCTGCTCGACACGCCAGAGACAGATACCAGACACGCCAAAATCACCTGCCGGGTATGCCAGAACCAGCTGGCGGACACTACGGAATCACCTGCCGCGCATTCCGGAACCACCTCTCAGACGTGCCGGAAGCAAGTGCCAGACACGCCGGAAACACCTACCGGACAGACCGGAACCACCTGCCAGACATGTCGGAACCACCTGCCGAGCACGCCGGAGCCACCTGCTCGACTCGCTGGAACCACCTGCCGGACACGCCAAAATCACCTGCTGGCTACTCCGAAACCACTTGGTGGACTCTCTGGAATCACCTGCCGGGCATGATAGAACAACCTCTCAGATGTGCCGGAACCACATGCCGGACACGCCGGAACCAGCTCCCGGACAGACCGGGACCACCAGCCGGACCTGCCTGAACCAACTGTCGAGCACGCCGGAACCACATGCTCGAATTGCTGGAACCACATGCCGGACATGGCAAAATCACCTGCCGGCTACGCCAGAGCCACTTGGCAGACACTCCGGAATCACCTGCCGGGCATTCCAGCACAACCTCCTAGAAGTGCCAAAGCACGTGCCAGACAGGCCGGAACCATCTCCCGGACAGTCCGGAACCACAGGAAACACTCGCCGGAACCACCTGCTTGACTCACGGGTCCCACCTGCCAGAGACGCCAAAATCACCTGCCCGCTACACCAGAACCACTTGGAGGACAAGCCGGAATCACGTGAAGGACAGGCCGGCGCAACCTTTCAGACGTGGCAGAACCTCGTGTCTATCACCCCAGAACCACCTACCAGACAGACCAAAAACATCTGCCGGACACGCCGGTACCACCGGCTCGACTCGCCAGAACCACCTGCCGGACACACAAAAATCACCTGCCGGCTACGCCACAACCAGTTGGTGAACACTTCGGAATCCCCTTCCGGGCTTGCTGGAACCACCTGCCGGTCATGCCAAAATCACCTGCCAACTACGCCAGAACCACTTGGCGGACACTGCAGAAACACCTGTCAGGCAGGCCGGAACCACATCTCAGACGGGCCAGAACCATGTGCATGAATGCCGGAACCACAGCCCGAACACACGGAAACCACCTGCCAGACCCGCCTGAACCACATGCCGAGCACGCCAGAACCACCTGCTCGACTCGCCTGAACCACCAACCTGACACGCCAAAATCACAGCCGGGTATGCCAGAACCACTTGGCGGATACTCCGGAATCATCTGCCGCACATGCCGGAACGAGCTCTCAGACACAAGAGAACAACGTGCCGGAGGCGCCGGAAGCACCTCCCGGACAGACCGGAACCACCTGCCAGACATGCCAGACACACCTGTTCCACTCGCCAGAATCACCTGCCGGACACACCAAAATCACCTGCCGGGTACACCAGAACCGCCTGGCGGACACTCCGGAATCACCTGCCGCGCATGCCGGAACCACCTCTCAGACGTGCTGGAAGCACATGCCGGACACGCCGGAAACACCTCCCGGACATTCCGGAACCACCTCCCAGACATGCCGGAACCACCTGCCAAGCACGCCGGAGCTACCTGCTCGACTCACCAGAGCCACCTGCCGGACACACCAGAAACACCTGTGGGGTACGCCAGAACCACTTGGAGTACTCTCCGGGATCACCTGCCGGGCATGCCGGAACCACCTCTCAGACGTGCCAGAACCATGTGCAGGACACGACGGAACGACCTGCCGAGTATGCTGGAACCACCTGATCCACTCCCCAGAACCACCTGCTGGACACGGCAAAATCACCTGCCCGCTACACCAGAACTACTTGGCAGACAAGCAGGAATCACGTGAAGGGCATGCCGACACAACCTCTCAGACGTGCCAGAACCTCGTGTCGGAGACCCAAGAACCACCTGCCGGACAGACCGGAACCACCTGCCGAACACGCCAGAGCCACCTGCTTGACTCGCCGGAACCACCTGCCGGACAGGCCAAAATCAACAGCTGACTATGCGGGAACCACCTGGCAGAAAGACTGGAATCACCTGCCAGGCTTGCAGGAACCACCTCTCAGACATGCCAGAAGCACGTGCCGGACACGCTGGAGCCACGTCCTGGACAGACTGGAACCACCTGCCGGACACGCCTGGACCACCTGCCGAGCACGCCGGAACCACCTGCTCGACTCGCAGGACCCAAGTGCCGGACACGCCAAAATGAACTGCCGGCTACACCAGAACCACTTACCCGACACTCCGGAATCACCTGCCCGGCATGCCAAACCACCTGTCAGACGTGCCAGAAGCTCTTGCTGGACACGCCGGAAACACCTACCGGACAGACCGGAACCACCTGCCGAGCACGCCGGAGCCACCTGGTCCACTCGCCGGAACCACCTACCTGACACGCCAAAATCACCTGCCGGCTCCACCAGAACCACTTGGTGGACACTCTGGAATCTCCTGCGGGCATGCAGGAACCACCTCTCAAATTTGCCACAACCACATTCCTGACACCCCGGAACCACCCCCCGAAAACACCAGAAGCACATGCCGAGCACGCCGGAATAACTTGCTCGACTCGCTGGAACCATGTGCTGGACACGCCGTAATCACCTGCTGGCTATGCCAGAACAACATGGCAGACAGTCCGAAATCACCTGCCAGCCATGCCGGAACCGCATCTCAGACTTACCAGAACCACGTGCCGGACACGCAGGAACCATGTCCTGGACAGACTGGAACCACCTGCCGGACACCTCTGAACCAAGAGCCGAGCACGCCGGAACCACCGGCTCGACTTGCAGGACCCCCCTAACGCACATGCCAAAATCACCTGCGGGCTGCACCAGAACCACTTGTCTGACACTCTGGAACCACCTGCCGGACACGCCTGGACCAACTGCCGAGCACGCCGGAACCACCTGCTCGAGTCGCCAGAACCACCTACCTGACACGCCAAAATCACCTGCTGGGTACGTCAGAGCCACTTGGTGGACACTCCGGAATCATCTGCCAGACATGCCAGAACCAGCTCTCAGACACACCAGAACCACGTTCCGGAGACGCCGGAAGCACCTGCTCAGCATGTCTGAGCCACCTGCTCGACTCGCAAGAAACACCTACCTGACACGCCAAAATCACCTGCCGGGTACGCCAGAATGACTTGGCAGACACTCCAGTATCACCTTCCGGGCATGCTGGAACCACTTCTCTGAGGTGCCAGAACCACATGCCGGAGACTCCGTAATCACCTGCCGCGCATGCCGGAACCATCTCTGAGACGTGCCATAACCACGTGCCGAGGAGACCGGAAGCACCTGCTGAGCTCGCCGGAACCACCTGCTGGACATGCTGGAACCACCTGCCTGACAGGACAAAATCATATGCCGGCTACGCCAAAACCACTTGGTGGTCACTCCAGAATCACCTTGTGGGTATGCCGGAACCACGTCATGGACAGACTGCAAACACCTGCCGGACCTGCCTGAACCACCTGCCGAGTACGCCGGAACCACCTGCTCGACTCACCAGAGCCACCTGTCGGTCACACCAGAAACACCTGTGGGGTATGCCAGAACCACTTGGAGGACTCTCCGGGATCACCTGCCGGGCATGCCGGAACCACCTCTCAGACGTGCCAGAACCATGTGCCAGACACGACGGAACCACCTGCCAAGTATGCCGGAACCACCTGATCCACTCCCCAGGACCACCTGCTGGAAACGCCAAAATCACCTGCTGGCTACGGCAGAACCACTCGGCAGACACTCCAGAACCACCTCCAGGACAGACTGGAACAACCTTCCGGACACGCCAAACTCACCAGCCGGCTACGCCACAACCACTTGTCGGACACTCCGGAATCCCCTGCCAGGCATGCTGGAACCACCTCTCAGAGTGCCACAACCACATGCCGGAGACGGCGGAAGCACCTGCCGAGAATGCCGGAGCCACCTGCTCAACTCGCCAGAAACACCTGCCGGACATGCCAAAATCACCTGCCGGGTAGGCCAGAACCACCTGGCGGATACTCCGGAATCACCTGCTGCGCATGCCAGAACCACCTTTCAGACGTGCCGGAAGCACGTGCCTGACACGCCGGAAACACCTACCAGACAGACCGGAACCACCTGCCGGACCACCTTAAGCACCTGCTGCGCTCACCGGAACCTCCTGCTCGACTCGTCGGAACCACCTGCCGGACACGCCAAAATCACCAGTCGGCTACTCCAGAACCACATGCCGGAGACTCTGGAAGCACCTGCCCAGCATGCTGAAATCACCTAATCCACTCCGCAGAACTACCTGCAGGACACACCAAAATCACCTATGGCTATGCCAGAACCAATTGCTGGACTCTCTGGAATCACCTGCCAGGCATAACGGAACCACCTCTCAAATGTGCCAGAACTACGTGCCGGAGACGCCGGAAGCACCTGCAGATCTCACCGGAATCACCTGCTTGAAAAGCAGGAAACACCTGCCAGACACGCCAAAATCGCCTGATGCCTACGCCAGAACCACTTGCTGGAGAATCCGGAATCACCTGCAGGGCATGCCGGAACGACCTCTCAAACGTGCCAGAACCACGTGCCGGAGATGCCAGACGCACCTCCTGAGCACGCCGGAACCTCCTGCTCGACTCGCCGGAACCACCTGCCGGACAAGCCAAAATCACCAGTCGGCTACTCCAGAACCACATGCCGGAGACTCTGGAAGCACCTGCCTAGCATGCCGAAACCACCTAATCCACTCCCCAAAACTACCTGCAGGACACACCAAAATCACCTATGGCTATGCCAGAACCACTTGCCGGACACTCCGGAATCACCTGCCGGGCATGCTAGCACAACGTCTCAGACGTGCCTGAAGCACCCTCCAGACACGCCAGAACCACCTCCCGACAGACTGGAAGCACCTGCCAGACTCGCCAGAACCACCTCCTTGACTCGCCAAACCCACCTGCCGGACATGCCAAAATCCCCTGCAGGGTATGCCAGAACCACTGGGCAGACAAGGCGGAATCATGTGCCGGACATGCAGGCAAAACCTCTCAGACGTGCCAGAACCACGTGCCGGACACACCGGGACCACCTCCCGGACAGACAAGAACTATCCGCCGACCACGCTGGAAGCACTTGCTCGACTCGCCAGAACCACCTGCTGGAAACGCCAAAATCACCTGCCGGCTGCGTCAGAACAACTTGGCACACAGTCCAGAGTCACCTGCCGAGCATGCCTGAGCCACCTGCTCAACTCGCAAGAAACACCTGTCGGACACACCAACGTCACCTGCCGGGTACGCCAGAACCACTTGGCCGACATTTCAGAGTCACCTGCCGCACATGCCGGAACCACCTCTCAGACGTGCTGGAAGCACGTGCCGGACACGCTGGAAACACCTACCTGACACACCGGAACCACCTGCCAGACATGCCGGAACCACCTGTCAAGCACGCTGGAGCCACCTGCTCGACTCACCAGAAACACCTGGCGGACACGCCAAAATCAACTGCCGGGTACGCCAGAACCACCTGGCGGACAGTCTGGAATCACCTGCCGGGCATGCAGGAACCACTTCTCAGACGTAACAGAACCACATGCCGGACACGCTGGAACCACGTTCTGGACAGACTGGAACCACCTGCCGGACACGCCTGGACCACCTACCGAGCATGCTGGAACCACCTGCTGGACTCGCAGGACCTACGTGCCGGACACGCCAAAATGAACTGCCGGATGCACCAGAACCACTTACCTGACACTCCGGAATCACCTGCCCGGCATGCCAGAACCACCTCTCAGACGTGCCAGAAGCATGTGCCGGACATGCCGGAATGACCTATCGGACAGAACGGAACCACCTGCCAGACACGCCGGAACCACCTGCTGAACACGACACAGCCACCTGCTCCACTCGCCTGAACCACCTGCCGGACAGGCCAATATCAACTGCTGGCTATGCCAGAACCACCTGGGGGACAGTCCAGAATCACCTGCCAGCCATGGCTGAACCAACTCTCAGACGTACCAGAACCACGTGCCGGACAAGCTGGAAACACGCCCTGGACAGACTGGAACCACCTGCCGAGCATGACGGAACCACCTGCCGGACTCGCCAAAATCACCTGCCCGCTACAGCAGAACCACTTGGGGGACAAGCCAGAATCACGTGAAGGGCATGCCGGCACAACCTCTCAGACGTGTCAGAATCATGTGCCAGAAAGGCCGGAACCACATGCCGAGTATACCGGAAGCACCTGATCCACTCCCCAGAACCACCTGCCAGACACCCCCAAATCACATGCCAGCTACTCCAGTACCGCTTGGTGGACTCTCTGCAATCGCCTGCTGGGCATGCCGGAACCACCTCTCAGATGTGCCGCAACCATGTGCCAGACACGCCAGAACCACCTCACGGAGAGACAGGAATGACCTGCTGGACCAGACTGAACCACCAGACGAGCGTGCCAGAACCACCTCCTCCACTCGCCAGAACCACCTACCGGACACGCCCAAATCACCTGCCTGCTAGGCCAGAACCATTTGTCGGACTTTCCGGGATCACCTGGCGGGTATGCCAGAACCATGTCTCAGACGTGCCGGAACAAAGTGCCGGACACGCCGGAACCAGCTCCCGGACATACCGGAACCACCTGCCGGACCTGCCTGAACCACCTGCCGAGCAGGCTGGAACCACCAACCGAACACGCCAAAATCACCTGCCGGTTATGCCAGAATCACTTGGAGGACTCTCTGGGATCACTGGCCGGGCATGCCGGAACAACCTCTGAGACGTACCAGAACCACATGCCAGACACGCCGGAACCACATCCTGGACAGACTGAAACCACCTGCCGCACATGCCCGAACCTCCTGCAGAGAATGCCAGAAACACCTGCTCGGCTCCCGGGAAAAACCTATGGGGAAACTGTCATAGAAATGAAGGTCAAACGGCCTTTCTTGCCAGACCTTACCTCGCCACTTTAGAACTTCTGCTTCTGCCACAATTCCACCTTGCCAACCCGGCTCAGACGAAATGCCTACATCTTCCCCTTGAGCAATGGGGACGAGGCCCGGATGATTGTGATTCCACATGCTGAGGAGGAGAGAGACAATAGGCTTTTAACCAACCACCAAGTGCAATGGTTGAGAGAGTGTCAGAAAGCACCAATGGCAGAAAGACCCCTTTACTCTCAGCAGTGCCCTCCATTGCTCTAGAGGTGGAAGGCACAAAGCACTGCCTCCATGCTTCAAGTGGAGTCAAGCCATAAACTGTCCTGCTTCCAGCTCTTTAGGAAGCTGGGAAAGCACTCGCATTCCACAGTGCTCTTACAGCGTCCTGGGAACATCTCATACAAAGGCAGCTGAACGCCATGTCTTTTCAGCCCTTAACTCGCCAATCTGCAACATCCGCTTCTGCCGCATTTCCACCTTGCCCACCCGGCTCAGACGAAATGCCTACATCTTCCCCTTGAGCAATGGGGAAGAGGCCTGGATGATTGTGGTTCCACATGCTGAGGAGGAGACAGACAATAGGCTTTTAACCAACCGCCCTTGAGCAATGGTTGGGGCAGTGTCAGAAACCACCAATGTCAGAAAGTCCCTTTACTCTCAGTCGTGCCTTCGATATCTCTAGAGGTAGGAGGCACAAGGCACTGGCACCACCCCTGAAGGGTATCAGAAAGCATGTATGGCAGAAAGCCCCCTTGGCTCTCAGCTATGCCCTCCATTGCTCTGCAGGTGGAAGGCACAAAGCACTGCCTCCATCCTTCAATGGGAAACAAGCCATAAACTGTCTTGCCTCCAACTCTTTAGGAAGCGTACGAACAACTCGCTTACCACTGTCCTGTTACATCATACCAGGAACCTCTCATACAAAGGCAGCTCAAACGCCATTTATTCCCAGCCCTTAACTCTCCGCTTAGGACTTCTGCTTCTGCCGCAATTCCACCTTGCCAACCCGGCTCAGACGAAATGCCTACACCTTCCCCTGAAGCAACTGGGCTGAGTCCCAAATGATTGAGTGTCCACGTTTTTAGGAGACAATGGACTGCACGCCTTTTTCCAACAACCTTTGTGCATTGGTGGAGAGAGTGTCGGAAAGCAGCTATGTCAGAAAGGCCCCTTTGCTGTCAGCCATGCCCTCCACTGCTCTAGACGTGAAAGGCACAAGGCACTGGCTCTGGATCCACCCCTCAATGGGAGACAAACCACATCTTGTCCTGCTTCCAGCACTTTAGGAAGCTGAGAAAAAACTCCCTTTCCACAGTGCTCTTACAGCGTCCTGGGAACATCTCATACAAAGGAGGCTGAACGCGGTTTCTTTCCAGCACTTCACTTGCCGGTCTGGAACATCTGCATCCTGCACATTTCCACCTTGTCAACCCGGATCAGAGGAAATGCCTACATCTTCCCCTTGAGCAATGGGGACGAGGCCCGGATGATTGTGGTTCCACATGCTGAGGAGGAGAGAAACAATAGGATTTAACTAACCAATAAGTGCAATGGTTGGGAGAGTGTCAGAAAGCACCAATGGCAGAAAGACCCCTTTACTTTACTCTCAGCCATGCCCTCCATTGCTCTAGAGGTGGAGGGCACAAAGCACTGCCTCTTTCCTTCAATGGGAGACAAGCCATAAACTGTCTTGCCTCCATCTCTTTAGGAAGCTGAGAAAGAACTCGCTTTCCACAGTGCTGTACAGCATACGAGGAAACTCTCATACAAAGTCAGCTCAAACTCCATTTCTTCCCAGCGCTTAACTCGCCGCTTCAGGACTTCTGCTTCTGCCGCAATTCTACCTTGCCAACCTTCCTCAGGAGAAATGCCTACATGTTCCCCTGAAGCAACTGGGCTGAGTCCCAAATGATTTAGCATGCACCTGCTCATGAGGCGATAGACTGTAAGCCTTTTTCCAACCACCATTGTGCACTGGTGGAGAGAGTGTCAGAATGCAGCTATGTCAGAAAGACCCTTTTGCTCTCAGCCATGCCCTCCATTGCTCTAGACCTGGAATTCACAATGCATTGGCTCCAACCCTCAAGGGACCACAAGCCACAGACCATCTTTCTTCCATGTCTTTAGGCAGCTGAGAACAAAGTCACCTGACGTATAAAAAGGAATCATGATCCTTATGTGCCAGAAAACCCCAGGAGACATGCCAAAAACACCCTCCACACACTCTCAAAGAGCCACACATTCATGCCAGTACGACCCAACAGGCATACCAGAAGCACCCACGTTGCATGCCAGAACCACCTGTAACCACCTGCCGGACACAGTGGAACAACGATTCTGACACTGCAGAACCATCTCTTCAACATGCAAACCGCACACAATGACATGACGGAACCAGATTGCAAACATAGCACAACGACATGCCAGACACATTGTAAACACCTGTTGGATATGCCACAAACAGGTGCCAGAAACACTGAAACCAGCTGAGGAGTATGTAAGAACGGGGGCCAGAAATGCCACAAGCACCTGTCCTAAAATCCAGAGCCACGAGCCCAAAAAGCAGGAAAGACCTGCCGGACACAGCAAAATAATCTGCCGGTGATGCCAGAACCACTTGGCGGACACCCAGGAATCACCTGCCGGGCACGCTCAAAACACCTCACTGACGTGCCAGAACCACGTGCCGGCCATGCCGGAACCAGCTCCCGGAAAGACCAGAAGCACCTGCCGGACACGCAAGAACCACTTGCCGGGCATGCTGGAACCACCTGCTCGACACGCAGGACCCACCTGCTGGACACGCCAAAATCACCTGCCGGCTCCACCAGAACCACTTGGTGGACACTCCGGAATCTCCTGCGGGCATGCAGGAACCACCTCTCAAACTTGCCACAACCAAATTCCTGACACGCCAGAACCACCCCCCGGAAACACCAGAAGCACATGCCGAGCACACTGGAATAACCTGCTCGACTCACTGGAACCATGTGCCGGACATGCCATAATCACCTGCTGGCTATGCCAGAACAACATGGCAGACAGTCCGAAATCACCTGCCAGCCATGCCGGAACCGCATCTCAGACGTACCAGAACCACGTGCCGGACACGCAGGAACCATGTCCTGGACAGACTGGAACCACCTGCCGGACACCCCTGATCCAAGAGCCGAGTACGCCAGAACCACCGGCTCGACTCACAGGAACCCCCTAACAGACACGCCAAAATCACCTGCGGGCTGCGACAGAACCACTTGTCTGACACTCTGGAATCACCTGCTGGGCATGCCAGAACCACCTCTCAGATGTGCCAGAACAACGTGCCGGACACGTCAGAACCACCTCCTGTACGGACCAGAACCAGGTGTTGGACACGCCTGAACCACTTGGTGGACACTCCGGCACCACCTGCCGGACACGCCAAAACCACCTACAGGACAGACCAAAACCACCTGCCGAGCACGCCGAAGCCACCTGCTTGACTCGCAGGAACCACCTGCCAGACACGCCAAAATAACCTGCCGGCTGTGCCAGAACTGCTTGACAGATAGTCCGGAACCACCTCCTTGAGAGATCGGAAGCACCTGATGGACCAGCCAGAACCACCTGCCGAGCAAGCCGGAACTACCTGCTCTTGCCGGAACCACCTCCCGGACACGCCAAAATCACCTGCCGGCTATGCCAAACTACTTGGCGGACACGCCGGAACCACTTGCCAAGCACGGCGGAGCCACCTGATAGAATCGCCAGAACCACCTGCTGGACACCCCAAAATCAACTGCCCGCTATTCCAGAACCAAGTGGCAGACAGTCCAGAATCACCAGCCGGGCATGCCAGAACCACCTCTCAGACGACCAGAACGACGTGCCGGAGATGCCCGAAGCAACTCCAAGACAGAGCGGAAGCACCTGACGGACATGCCGGAAGCAGCTGCTCAACTCGCCGGAACAACCTGCCAGACATGCCGGAACCACCTGCCGAGCACGCCGGAGCCACCTGCAAGACTCACCGGAACCACCTGCCTGACAGGCCAAAATCAACAGCTGGCTATGCGAGAACCACCTGGCGGACAGTCCGCAATCAGCTGTCGGGCATTCAGGAACCACCTCTCAGACACAACAGAACCATGTGCCGGACACGCTGAAACCACGTCCTGGACAGACTGCAACCACCTGCCGGACACGCCAAAATCACCTGCGGGCTACGCCAGAACCACTTGGAGGACTCTCCGGGATGAACTGCCGGGCATGCTGGAACCACCTCTCAGACGTGCCAGAACCACGTGGCGGACACTCCGGAATCATCTGCCTTAAATGCCGGAACCAGCTGTCAGACAGACCAGAACCCACTACCGGACAGACTGGAACCACCTGCCAGAAATGACGGAATCACCTGCCAAGAATGCCGGAACCACCTGAACAGCTCGCCAGAAACACCTGACGGACATGTCAAAATCACCTGCTGGACACGCCAAAATCACCTGATGGACACCCCAAAATCATCTGCCGTCTACGCCAAAACCACTTACCGGACACTCCGGAATCACCTGCCAGGCATGCTGGAACCACCTCTCAGACGTGCCAGAACCACGTGCCAGAGACACTGGATGCACCTGCCGAGCATGCCGGAACCTCCTGCTTGACTCGCCGGAACCAACTGCCAGAGACACCAAAATCACCTGCCGGCTAGGCCAGAACCACGTGGTGGACTCTATGGCATCACCCGCCGGGCATGCCGGAACCACCTCTAAGACGTGCCGGAAGCATGTGCCAGACACGCCGGAACCACGTACAGGACAGACCGGAACCACCTGCCGGACCCACCAGAACCACCTGCTCAGCACGCCGGAACAACGTGCTCGACTCACTGGAGCCACCTGCTGGAAACGCCAAAATCACCAGCCGGCTATGCCAGAACCACTTGCCGGACACTCTGGAATCACCAGCCGGGCATGCCGGAACCACCTCTCAGACGTGCCACAACCACGTGCCGGAGAGACTGTAAGCACCTGCTGAGCTCGCCGGAACCACCTGAACAGCTCGCCAGAAACACCTGCCAGACACTTCAAAATCACCTGCCAGACATGCCAAAATCACTTGCCGGCTACGCCAGAACCTCTTGCCGGACACTCCGGAATCACCTGTCGGGCATGCCGGAACCACCTCTCAGAGGTGCCAGAACCACATGCCGGAGAGTCGTTAATCACCTGCCAGGCATGACGGAACGACCTCTCAGAGGTGCCAGAACCACATGCCGGAGAATCCGGAATCACCTGCTGGGCATGCCAGAACCATCTCTCAGACATGCCACAACCACGTGCCGGAGAGACTGGAAGCACCTGCCGAGCATGCCAGAACCACCTGCTGGACATGCCGAAACCATCTGTCTGACAGGCCAAACTCATATGCAGGCTACGCAAAAACCACTTGGTGGACATTCCAGAATCACCTTGGGGGCATGTCGGAACCACGTCATGGACAGACTGCAAACACCTGCCAGACCTGCCTGAACCACCTGTCGAGCACGCCGGAATCACCTGCTTGACTCACCAGAGCCACCTGCCGGACACACCAGAAACACCTGCGGGGTACACCAGAACCACTTGGAGGACTCTCCGGGATCACCTGCCGGGCATGCCGGAACCACCTCTCAGATGTCCCAGAACCATGTGCCGGACACGCCGGAACCACATGCTGAGTATGCCGGAACCACCTGATCCACTCCCCAGAACCACCTGCCGGACACGGCATAATCACCTGCTGGCTATGCCAGAACCACTTGGCGGACACTCCAGAATCACCTGCCGGGCATGCCAGCACAAACTCTCTGAAGTGCCAGAAGCACGTGTGGGACAGGCCGGAACCATCTCCTGGACAGACCGGAACCACGGGAAACACTCACCGGAACCACCAGCTTGTCTCACCGGTCCCACCTGCCAGACACGCCAAAATCACCTGCCCGCTACACCAGAACCAATTGGCGGACAAGCCAGAATCACGTGAAGGGCATGACGACACAACATCTCAGATGTGCCAGAACCACTTGGCGGACACCCCAGAACCACCTGCCGGACATGCCGGAACCACTGGCTCAACTTGCTGGAACCACCGCCGGACATGCAAAATCACCTGCCAGCTGTGCCAGAACCACTTGGCGAACACTCCTGAATCACCTGCCGGGCATGCCAACACAACCTCTCAGACGTGCCAGAAGGTCATGCCGGACAACCCGGAGACACCTACCGGACAGACCGGAACCACCTGCCGGACACGCCGGAACCAGCGGCTCGACTCGCCGGAACCACCGCTGGATATGCCAAAATCACCTGCGGCTATGCCACAGCCAGTTGGTGAACACTTCGGAATCACCTGCCGGGCTGGCTGGAACCACCTGCCAGTCACGCCAACATCAGCTGCCAGCTACGCCAGAACCACATGGCGGACACTCCGGAAACACCTGCCGTGCTGGCCGGAACCACCCCTCAGACGGGCCAGAACCATGTGCCTGAGATGCCAGAACCACACCCCGAACACACCGAAACCACGTGCCAGACCCTCCTGAACCAACTGCCGAGCCCGCCGGAACCACCTGCTCGACTCAGCGGAACCACCTACCTGACATGCCAAAATCACCTGCCGGGTATGCCAGAACCACTTGGCGGACACTCCAGAATCACCTGCTGGGCAGGCCAGCACAACCTCTCAGAAGTGCCAGAAGCATGTGCCGGACATGCCGGAACGACCTATCGGACAGAATGGAACCACCTGCAAGACACGCCGGAACCAACTGCCGAACACACCACAGCCACCTGCTCGACTCGCTGGAACCACCTGCCGGACAGGCCAATATCAACTGCTGGCTATGCCAGAACTACCTGGGGGACAGTCCGCAATCACCTGCCAGCCATGGCGGAACCACCTCTCAGACATACCATAACCACATGCCGGACAAGCTGGAAACACATCCTAGACAGACTGCAACCACGAGTTGGCAGCGCCTGAACCACCTGCCGAGCATGACAGAACCACCTGCCAGACACACCAAAATCACCTGCGGGCTACGCCACAACCACTTGGAGGACTCTCTGGGATGACCTGCCGGGCATGCTGGAACCACCTCTCACACGTGCCAGAACCATGTGGCGGACAGTCCGGAATCACTTCTTGGGCATGCGCAACCACCTCTGAGCCGTACAAGAACCACGTGCCGTACACGCCGGAACCACCTACCGGACAGACCGGTATCAGCTTTCGGGAATGCCAGAACCACCTGTCAGATGTGCCAGAAACACGTGCCGGAGACGCCAGAAGCACCTGCTGAGCTCGTCAGAGCCACCTGCTCAACTCACCTGAACCTCCTGCCAGACACGCCAAAATCACCTGCCGGCTATGCCAAAACCACTTGGTGGACTATCTGGAATCACCTGCCGGGCATGATAGAACCACCTCTCAGACGTGCCGGAAACACATGCCGGACACGCCGGAACCAGCTCCCGGACAGACCAGGACCACCTGCCGGACCTGCCTGAACCAACTGTCGAGCATGCCGGAACCACATGCTCGACTTGCTGGAACCACATGCCGGACACGCCAAAATCACCTGCCGGCTACACCAGAAATACTCAGCAGACACTCCGGAACCACCTCCAGGACAGAGCGGAACCACCTGCTGCACACGCCGGGACCACCTGCTTGACTCGCCAGAACCACCTGCCGGACACGTCAAAATCACCTGCCGGCTACGCCAGAAATACTCAGCAGACACTCCGGGACCACCTCCAGGAAAGACCGGAACCACCTGCCAGACACGCCGGGAACACCTGCCGAGTATGCCGGAACCACCTGACCTACTCCCCAGAACCACCTGCTGGACACGCCAAAATCGCCTGCTGGCTACGCCAGAACCACCTGGCGGACACTCCGGAATCACCTGCCGTGCATGCCGGAACCACCTCTCAGACATCCGGAAGCACGTGTCGGACATGCCGGAAACACCAACCAGAAAGACCGGAACCACTTGCCAGAAATGCCGGAACCACCTGCCGAGCACGCCGGAGCCACCTGCTCGACTCGCCGGAACCACCTGCCGGACACGCCAAAATCACCTGCTGGCTACTCCAAAACCACTTGGTGGACTCTCTGGTATCACCTGCCGGGCATGATAGAACCAGCTCTCAGACACACCAGAACCTCGTGCCGGAGACCCCGGAAGCACCTGCTGAGCATGCCGGAGCCACCTGCTCGACTCGAAGGACCCAAGTGCAGGACACGCCAAAATGAACTGCCGGCTACACCAGAACCACTTACCCAACACTCCGGAATCTCCTGCCGGGCATGCCAGAACCACGCCTCAGACGTGCCAGAAGCACGTGCCGGACATGCCGGAACGACCTAGCGGACAGAACGGAACCACCTGCCAGACACGCCAGAACCACCTGCCGAACACACCACAGCCACCTGCTCGACTCGCCGGAACCACCTGATGGACACGCCAAAATCACCTGCCGGCTACGCCAAAACCACTTGTTGGACTCTCTGGAATCACCTGCCGGGCATGCCGGAACCACCTCTCAGACACGCCAGAACCACGTGCCAATGACGCCGGAAGCACCTGCTGAGCACGACAGAGCCACCTGCTCAACTCGCCTGAACCACCTGCCGGACACGCCAAAATCACCTGCCGGCTACGCCAAAACCACTTGGTGGACTCTCTGGAATCACCTGCCGGGCATGATAGAACCACCTCACAGACGTGCCAGTACCATGTGCCGGACACGCCGGAACCACCTCCCGGACAGACCGGAACCACCTGTCGGACCTGCCTGAACCAACATTCAAGCACGCCGGAACCACATGCTCGACTCGCTGGCACCACATGCCGGACATGGCCAAATCACCTGCCAGCTACGCCAGAACCACTTGGCGGACTCTCCGGAATCACCTGCCAGGCATGCCAGCACAACCTCTCAAAAGTGCCAGAAGCACGTGCCGGACAGGCTGGAACCATCTCCTGGACAGACCGGAACCACAGGAAACACTCGCTGGAACCTTCTGCTTGACTCACCGGTCCAACCTGCTGGACACGCCAAAATCACCTGCAAGCTACACCAGAACAACTTGTGGGACAAGCCGGAATCACGTGAAGGGCATGCTGACACAACCTCTCAGACGTGCCAGAACCTCATGCCGGACACCGCAGAACCACCTGCTGGACAGACCGGAACAACCTGCCGGACACGTTGGAACCACGGGCTCGACCCGCCGGAACCACCGCCGGACATGCAAAATCACCTGCCGCCTACACGAGAACCACTTGGTGAACACTCCAGGGTCACCTGCCGGGCATGCCGTAACCACCTCTCACACATGCCAGAACCACGTGCCAATTACACCGGAAGCACCTGCCGAGCACGCCGGAGCCACGTGCTCGACTCACCAGAACGACCTGCCGGACACGCAAAAATCACCTTCCGGCTACGCCACAACCAGTTGTTGAACACTTCGGAATCACCTGCCGGGCTTGCTGGAACCACCTGCCGGTCATGCCAAAATCACCTGCCAACCACACCAGAACCACTTGGCAGAAACTGCGGAAACGCCTGTCAGGCCGGCCGGAACCACATCTCAGACGTGGCAGAACCATGTGCATGAGATGGCCGAAGCACACCCCGAACAGATGGAAACCACCTGCCAGACCCGCCTGAACCACCTGCCGAGCACGCCGGAAGCACCTGCTCGACTTGCCGGAACCACTGACCTGACACGCCAAAATCCCCTGCTGGGTATGCCAGAACCACTTGGCGGACACACCGGAATCATCTGCCGGAAATGCCAGAACCAGCTCTCAGACACACCAGAACCACGTGCCGGAGACACCGGAAGCACCTGCCGAGCATGCCGGAGCCACCTGCTCAACTCGCCAGAAACACCTGCCGGACACGCCAAAATCACCTGCAGTGTAGGCCAGAACCACCTGGCAGACACTCCGGACTCACCTGCTGTGCATGCCGGAACCACCTCTCAGACGTGCCGGAAGCACGTGCCGGACACGCCGGAAACACCAACCGGACATACTGGAACCACCTGCCAGACATGCCGGAACCACCTGCCAAGCATGCCGGAGCCACCTGCTCGACTCGCCGGAACCACCTGCCGGACACGCCAAAATCACCTGCCGGGTATGCCAGAACCACTTGGCGGACACTCCGGAATCATCTGTCGGACATGCCGGAACGAGCTCTCAGACACAACAGAATCACATGCCGGAGACGCAGGAAGCACCTCCGGGACAGACCGGAACCACCTGCCAGACATGCCGGAACCACCTGCTGAGCACGCCGGAGCCACCTGCTCCACTCGCCGGAACCACCTGCCGGACAGGCCAAAATCAACAGCTGGCTATGCGGGAACCACCTGGCGGACAGACCGGAATCACCTGCCGGGCATGCAGGAACCACCTGTCAGACGTAACAGAACCACGTGCCAGACACGCTGGAACCACGTCCTGGACAGACTGGAACCACCTGCCGGACAAGACTGGACCAACTGCCGAGCACGCCGGAACCACCTGCTCGACTCGCAGGACCCACGCGCCGGACACGCCAAAATGAACTGCCGGCTACACCAGAACCACTTACCTGAGACTCCGGAATCACCTGCCTGGCATGCCAGAACCACCTCTCAGATGTGCCAGAAGCACGTGCCGCACATGCCGTAAAGGCCTATCAGACAGAACGGAACCACCTGCCAGACACGCCAGAACCACCTGCCGAACACGCCACAGCCACCTGCTCGACTCGCCGGAACCACCTGCCGGACAGGCCAATATCAACTGCTGTCTATGCCAGAATCACCTGTTTGACAGTCCGGAATCACCTGCCAGCCATTGCGGAACCACCTCTCAGACATACCAGAACCACGTGTCGGACAAGCTAGAAACACGTACTGGACAGACTAGAACCACCTGCCTGCCACGCCTGAACCACCTGCCGAGCACGACGGAACCACCTCCCGGACACGCCAAAATCACCTGCGGGCTACGCCAGAACCACTTGGAGGAGTCTCCGGGATGACCTGCCGGGCATGCTGGAACCACCTCTCAGACGTGCCAGGACCACGTGGCGGACAGTGCGGAATCACCTGTTGGGCATGCGCAACCACCTCTAAGTCGTACCAGAACCACGTGCCATACACACCAGAACCACCTACCTTACAGACCAGAATCACCTTTGGGGCATTCCGGAACCACCTGTCAGATGTGCCAGAAACACGTGCCGGAGACGCCAGAAGCACCTGCTGAGCTCGTCGGAGCCACCTGCTCAACTCGCCTGAACCACCTGCCGGACACGCCAAAATCACCTGCCGGGTACGCCAAAACCACTTGGTGGACTCTCTGGAATCACCTGCCGGGCATGATAGAACCACCTCACAGACGTGCCGGTACCACATGCCGGACACGCCGGAACCAGCTCCCGGACAGACCAGGACCACCTGCCAGTCCTGCCTGAACCAACTGTCGAGCATGCCGGAACCACATGCTCGACTTGCTGGAACCACATGCCGGACATGGCAAAATCACCTGCTGGCTATGCCAGAACCACTTGGCGGACACTCCGGAAACACCTGCCGGACATGCCAGCGCAACCTCTCCAAAGTGCCAAAAGCACGTGCCAGACAGGCCGGAACCATCTCCCGGACAGACCGGAACCACAGGAAACACTCGCCAGAACCACCTGCTTGACTCACCGGTCCCACCTGCTGGACACACCAAAATCACCTGCCTGCTACACCAGAACCACTTGGGGGACAAGCCGGAATCACGTGAAGGGCATGCCGGCGCAACCTCTCAGACGTGGCAGAACCTCGTGCCTGACACCCCAGAACCACCTGCCAGACAGACCGCAAACATCTGCCGGACACGCCGGAACAACCGGCTCGACTCGCCAGAACCACCTGCCGGACACGCAAAAATCACCAGCCGGCTACGCCACAACCAGTTGGTGAACACTTCGCAATCAACTGCCGGGCTTGCTGGAACCACCTGCGAGTCATGCCAAAATCAACTGCCAACCATGCCAGAACCACTTGGCGGACACCGTGGAAACACCTGTCGGGCCGGCTGGAACCACATCTCAGACGGCCAGAACCATGTGCATGAGATGCCGGAACCACACCCCGAACACACGGAAACCACCTGCCAGACCCGCCTGAACCACCTGCCAGACAGTCCAAAATCAAACGCTGGCTATGCGGGAACCACCTGGCGGACAGTCCGGAATCACATGTCGGGCATGCAGGAACCACCTCTCAGACGTAACAGAACCACGTGCCGGACACGCCAAAATCACCTGCCGGGTATGCCAGAACCACCTGGCGGACACTCCGGAATCACCTGCCGCGCATGCTGGAACCACCTCTCAGACGTGCCGGAAGCACATGCCGGACACGCCGTAAACACCTACCGGACAGTCCACAATCACCTGCCGGGCATGAAGGAACCACCTCTCAGACGTAACAGAACCACGTGCTGGACACACTGGAACCATGTCCTGGACAGACTGGAACCACCTGCCGTACACGCCTGGACCACCTACCGAGCACGCCGGAACCACCTGCTCGAGTCGCAGGACCACGGGCCGGACACGCCAAAATGAACTGCCGGCTACACCAGAACCACTTACCTGACACTCCGGAATCACCTGCCTGGCATGCCAGAACCACCTCTCAGACGTGCCAGAAGCACGTGCCAGACACGCCGGAAACACCTACCGGACAGACGGGAACCACCTGCCAGACATGCCGGAACCACCTGCCGAGCACGCCGGAGCCATCTGCTCCACTCGCCGGAACCACCTGCCGGACAGGCCAAAATCAACAGCTGGCTATGCGAAAACCACCTGGCGGAGAGTCCGCAATCACCTGCCGGGCATTCAGGAACCACCTCTCAGACACAACAGAACCATGTGCCGGACACGCTGAAACCACGTCCTGGACAGAATGGAACCACCTGCTGGAAACGCCTGGACCACCTGCTGAGCACGCCGGAACCACCTGCTCGACTCGCAGGACCCACGGGCCGGACACGCCAAAATGAACTGCCGGCTACACCAGAACCACTTACCCGACACTCCGGAATCATCTGCCTGGCATGCCAGAACCACCTCTCAGACGTGCCAGAAGCACGTGCCTGACATGCCGGAATGACCTATTGGAAAGAATGGAACCACCTGCCAGACACGCCAGAACCACCTGCCGAACACGCCACAGCCACCTGCTCGACTCGCCGGAGCCACCTGCCGGACAGGCCAATATCAACTGCTGGCTATGCCAGAACCACCTGGGGGACAGTCCAGAATCACCTGCCAGCCATGGCGGAACCACCTCTCAGACGTACCAGAACCACGTGCCAGACATGCCAAAACCACATCCTGGACCGACTGGAACCACCTGCCGGACATGCCCGAACCTAATGGCGAGAATGCCAGAAACACCTGCTCGGCTCCTGGGAAATTTCTAGGTGGAAACTGTCATAGAAATGAAGGTCAAATGGCCTTTCTTGCCAGACCACGTCGCCACTTTAGAACTTGTGCTTCTGCCACAATTCCACCTTGCCAACCCGGCTCAGACGAAATGCCTACATCTTCCCCTTGAGCAATGGGGACCAGGCCCGGATGATTGTGGTTCCACATGCTGAGGAGGAGAGAGCCAATAGGCTTTTAACTAACCACCAAGTGCAATGGTTGAGAGAGTGTCAGAAAGCACCAATGGCAGAAAGACCCCTTTACTCTCAGCAGTGCCCTCCATTGCTCTAGACGTGGAATGCACAATGCACTGGCTGCACCCCTCCACGGGCGACAAGCCACAGACCATCTTCCTTCCAACTCTTTAGGAAGCTGAGAAAGAACTCGCTTTCAACAGTGCTCTTTCTGTGTCCTGGCAACATCTCATACAAAGGCAGCTGATATGCCGTTTCTTTTCAGCGCTTAACTCGCTGATTTAGAACTTCTTCTTCTGCCAAATTTCCACCTTGCCAACCCGGCTCAGATGAAATGCCTACATCTTCCACTTCAGCAACGGGTACGAGGCCCAGATGAGTGTGCCTCCACATGTTTAGCAAGAGCAGACAATAGGCTTTTTACAAACCGCCATTGTGCACTGGTGCAGAGAGTGTCAGATTGCACCTATGTCAGAAAGGGCCCTTTGATCTCAGCCATGCCCTCCGTTGCTCTAGAGGAGGAAGACACAAAGCACTGCCTCCATCCTTCAATTGGAGACAAGCCATAAACACTCCTGCTTCCAGCTCTTTAGGAAGCTGGGAAAGCACTCGCATTCCACAGTGCTCTTACAGCGTCCTGGGAACATCTCATCCAAAGGCACCTGAATGCCGTGTCTTTT
The DNA here is from genome assembly GCF_041296265.1 of Equus caballus. Taxonomy (NCBI): domain Eukaryota; kingdom Metazoa; phylum Chordata; class Mammalia; order Perissodactyla; family Equidae; genus Equus; species Equus caballus. The sequence continues at coordinate 10,000,204 of NC_091697.1, forward strand.
CAGCCCTTAACACGCCAATCTGAAACATCCGCTTCTGCCGCATTTCCACCTTGCCAACCCGGCTCAGAAGAAATGCCTACATCTTCCTCTTGAGCAATGGGGACGAGGCCTGGATGATTGTGGTTCCACATGCTGAGGAGGAGACAGACAATAGGCTTTTAATCAACCGCCCTTGAGCAATGGTTGGGGCAGTGTCTGAAAGCACCAATGTCAGAAAGACCCTTTACTCTCGGTTGTGTCCTCCATTCCTCTAGAGGTAGGAGGCAAAAGGCACTGGCACCACCCCTGAAGGGTATCAGAAATCACCTCTGGCAGAAAGCCCCCTTGGCTCTCAGCCATGCCCTCCATTGCTCTGCAGGTGGAAGGCACAAAGCACTGCCTCCATCCTTCAATAGGAAACAAGCCATAAACTGTCTTGCCTCCAACTCTTTAGGAAGCTGACGAACAACTCGCTTTGCACTGTCCTGTTACATCATACCAGGAACCTCTCATACAAAGACAGCTCAAACGCCATTTTGTCCCAGCCCTTAACTCGCAGCTTTAGTACTTGTGCTTCTGCCGCAATTCCACCTTGCCAACCCGGTTCAGACGAAATGCCTACACCTTCCCCTGAAGCAACTGGGCTGAGTCCCAAATGATTGAGCATCCACGTTTTTAGGAGGCAATGGACTGCACGCCTTTTTCCAACAACCATTGTACATTGGTGGAGATAGTGTCGGAAAGCAGCTATGTCAGAAAGGCCCCTTTGCTCTCAGCCGTGCCCTCCACTGCTCTAGACGTGAAAGGCACAAGGCACTGTCTCTGGATCCACCCCTCAATGGGAGACAAACCACATCTTGTCCTGCTTCCAGCTCTGTAGGAAGCTGAGAAAAAACTCCCTTTCCACAGTGCTCTTACAGCGTCCTGGGAACATCTCATACAAAGGAGGCTGAACGCCGTTTCTTTCCAGCACTTCACTCGCCGGTCTGGAACATCTGCATCCTGCACATTTCCACCTTGTCAACCCGGCTCAGACGAAATGCCTACATCTTCCTCTTGAGCAACGGGGACGAGCCCCGGATGATTGTGATTCCACATGCTGAGGAGGAGAGAGCCAATAGGCTTTTAAATAACCGCCATGTGCAATGGTTGGGAGAGTGTCAGAAAGCACCAATGGCAGAAAGACCCCTTTACTTTACTCTCAGTCATGCCCTCCATTGCTCTAGAGGTGGAGGGCACAAAGCACTGCCTCCATCCTTAAATGGGAGACAAGCCATAAACTGTCTTGCTTCCAGCTCTTTAGGAACTGAGAAAAAACTCGCTTTCCACAGTGCTGTTACAGGATATGGGGAAATTCTCATACAAAGGCAGATGAAACGCCCTTTCTATCAAGCAATTAACTCGCCGCTTTAGGACTTCTGCTTCTGCCGCAATTCCACCTTGCCAACCAGGCTGAGACGAAATGCCTACATCTTCCCTTGAAGCAACTGGGCTGAGTCCCAAATGATTGAGCGTCCACGTGGTTAGGAGGCGATAGACTGTACGCCTTTTTCCAACCACCACTGTACACTGGTGGACAGAGTGTCGGAAAGCAGCTATGTCAGAAAGACCCCTTTGCTCTCAGCCATGCCCAGCATTGCTGTCAACGTGGAATGCACAATGCACTTGCTCCACCCACACGGGGCGATAAGCCACAGACCATCTTCCTTCCATCTCTTTAGGAAGCTGAGAAAGAACTCGCTTTCAACAGTGCTGTTTCTGTGTCCTGGCAAGATCTCATAAAAAGGCAGCTGATATGCCATTTCTTTTCAGAGATTAACTCGCCGATTTGGAACTTCTGCTTCTGCCAGATTTCCACCTTGCCAACCCGGCTCAGATGAAATGCCTACATCTTCTCCTTCAGGAACGGGGACGAGGCCCAGATGATTGTGCTTCCACATGCTTAACAGGAGCAGACAATAGGCTTTTTACAAACTGCCATTGGGCACTGGTGCAGAGAGTGGCAGAATGCACCTACGTCAGAAAGGGCCCTTTGGTCTCAGCCGTGCCCTCCATTGCTCTAGAGGTGGAAGGCACAAAGCACTGCCTCCATCCTTCAATGGGAGACAAGCCATAAACTGTCTTGCCTCCAGCTCGTTAGGAAGCTGACGAACAACTCGCTTTCCACAGTCTTGTTACAGCATACCGGGAACCTCTCATACAAAGGCAGCTCAAATGCCAGTTTTCCCAGCCCTTAACTCGCAGCTTTAAGACTTCTGCTTCTGCCGCAATTCCACCTTGCCAAGCCGGCTCAGACGAAATGCCTACATCTTCCCCTGAAGCAACTGAGCTGAGTCCCAAATGATTGAGCGTCCACGTGCTTAGCAGGTGATAGACTGCACGCCTTTTTCCAATCACCATTGTGCACTGCTGCAGAGAGTGTCGGAAAGCAGCTATGTCAGAAAGGCCCCTTTGCTCTCAGCCGTGCCCCCCATTGCTCTAGGGGTGGAAGGAACAGGCACTGGCTCTGGATCCACTCCTCAATGGGAGACAAACCACATCTTGCCCTGCTTCCAGCTCTTTAGGAAGCTGAGATAAAACTCCGTTTCCACAGTGCTCTTACAGCATCAAGGGAACATCTCATACAAAGGAGGAAGAAGGCTATTTCTTTTCCGCACTTCACTCGCCAGTCAGGGACATCTGCATCCCGCATTTTCCACCTTGCCAACCCGGCACAGACGAAATGCCTACATCTTCCTCTTGAGCAATGGGGACAAGGCCTGGACGAATGTGGTTCCACATGCTGAGGAGGAGAGAGACAGTAGGCTTTTAACTAACCAGCAAGTGCAATGGTTGGGAGAGTGTCAGAAAGCACCAATGGCAGAAAGACCCCTTTACTCTCAGCCGTGCCTGCCATTGCTCTAGAGCGGCAGGCACAAAGCACTGCCTCCATTCTTCAATGGGAGACAAGCCATAAACTGTCTTGCTTCCAGCTCTTTAGGAAGCAGAGAAAGAACTCGCTTTCCACAGTGCTGTACAGCATACGAGGAAACTCTCATACAAAGGCAGCTCAAACGCCATTTCTTCCCAGTGCTAAACTCACCACTTTAGGACTTCTGCTTTTGCCGCATTCCACCTTGCCAACCCGGCTCAGACGAAATGCCTACATCTTCCCCTGACCAACTGGGCTGAGTCCCAAATGGTTGAGCGTCCACCTGCTTAGGAGGTGATAGAGTGTACACCTTTTTCCTACCACCATTGTGCACTGGTGGAGAGAGTTTCGGAAAGCAGCTATGTCAGAAAGACTCCTTTGCTGTCAGCCGTGCCCTCCATTGCTCTATATGTGGAATGCTCAATGCACTTGCTCCAACCCCAAGGGGTGACAAGACACAGACCATCTTCCTTCCATCTCTTTAGGATGCTGAGAAATAACTCTCTCTCTACAGTGCTCTTTCTGTGTCCTGGCAACATCTCATGCAAAGGCACCTGATATCCCATTTGTTTTCTGCACTTAACTCACCGATTTGGAAGTTCTGCTTCTGCCCAATTTGCACCTTGCCAACCAGGCTCAGCCGAAATGCCTACATCTTCCCCTTCAGCAATGGGGACGAGCCCCAGATGATTGTGCTTCCACATGCATAGCAGGAGCAGACAATAGACTTTTTACAAACCGCCATTGTGCACTGGTGCAGAGAGTGTCAGAATGCACCTATGTCAGAAAGGGCCCTTGGATCTCAGCCATGCCCTCCATTTCTCTAGAGGTGGAAGACACAAAGCACTGCCTCCATCCTTCAATTGGAGACAAGCCATAAACTGTCCTGCTTCCAGCTCTTTAGAAAGCTGGGGAAGCACTCGCATTCCTCAGTGCTCTTACAGCATCCTTGGAACATCTCATACAAAGCAGCTGAATGCCATGTCTTTTCAGCCCTTAACTTGCTAATCTGCAACATCCACTTCTGCCGCATTTCCACCTTGCCCACGCGGCTCAGACGAAATGCCTACATCTTCCTCTTGAGCAATGGGGACGAGGCCTGGATGATTGTGGTTCCACATGCTGAGGAAGAGTCACACAAAAGGCTTTAAACCAACCGCCCATGAGCAGTGGTTGGGGTAGTGTCAGAAAGCACCAATGTCAGAAAGGTCCTTTACTCTTGGCCATGCCCTCCATTCCTCTCATGGTAGGAGGCACAAGGCACTGGCACCACACCTGAAGGGTATCAGAAAGCACCTATGGCGGAAAGCCCCCTTGGCTCTCAGCCGTGCCCTCCATTGCTTTGCAGGTGGAAGTCACAAAGCACTGCCTCCACCCTTCAATGGCAGACAAGCCATAAATTGTCTTGCCTGCAGCTCTTTAGAAAGCTGATGAACAACTCGCTTTCCACAGTCCTGTTACAGCATACCAGGAACCTCTCATACAAAGGCAGCTCAAATGCCATTTGTTCCCAGTGCTTAACTCGCAGCTTTAGGACTTCTGCTTCTGCCGCAATTCCACCTTGCCAAGCCGGCTCAGACGAAATGCCTACATCTTCCCCTGAAGCAACTGGGCTGAGTCCCAAATGATTGAGCGTCCACGTGCTTAGGAGTCGATAGACTGCACGACTTTTTCCAACCACCATTGTGCACTGCTGGAGAGAGTGTCAGAAAGAAGCTACGTCAGAAAGGCCCCTTTGCTCACAACCGTGCCCTTCATTGCTCTAGAGGTGGAAGGCACAAGGCACTGGCTCTGGATCCAACCCTCAGTGGGAGACAAACCACATCTTGTCCTGCTTCCAGCTCTGTAGGAAGCTGAGAAATAATTCCCTTTCCACAGTGCCCTTACCACGTCCTGGGAACATCTCATACAAAGGAGGCTGAATGCCGTTTCCTTCAGCACTTCACTCCCTGGTCAGAGACACCTGCATCCTGGACATTTCCACCTTGGCAACCCGGCTCAGACGAAATGCCTACATCTTCCCCTTCAGCAATGGGCACAAGGACCAGATGATTGTGCTTCTACATGTTACCAGGAGCAGACAATTGGCTTTTTACAAACCGCCATTGTGCACTGGTGCAGAGAGTGTCAGAATGCACCTATGTCAGAAAGGGCCCTTTGCTCTCAGCCGTGCCCTCCATTGCTCTAGAGGTGGAAGGCACAAAGCACTGCCTCCATCTTTCAATTGGAGACAAGCCATAAACTGTCCTGCTTCCAGCTCTTTAGGAAGGTGGGAAAGCACTCGCATTCCATAGTGCTCTTACAGCGTCCTGGGAACATCTCATACAAAGGCAGCTGAACGCCGTGTCTTTTCAGCCCTTAACTCGCCAATCTGCAACATCCGCTTCTGCCACATTTCCACCTTGCCCACCCGGCTCAGATGAAATGCCTACATCTGTCCCTTGAGCAATCGGGACGAGGCCTGGATGATTGCAGTTCCACATGCTGAGGAGGAGGCAGACAATAGGCTTTTAACCAACCACCCTTGAGCAATGGTTAGGGCAGTGTCAGAAAGCACCAATGTCAGAAAGGCCCTTTACTCTCGGTTGTGCCCTCCATTCCTCTAGAGGTAGGAGTCACAAGGCATTGGCACCACCACTGAAGGGTATCAGAAAGCACCCATGCCAGAAAGCCCCCTTGGCTCTCCGCCGTGCCCTCCATTGCTCTTCAGGTGGAAGGCACAAAGCACTGCTTCTTTCCTTCAATGGGAGACAAGCCATAAACTGTCTTGCCTCCAGCTCTTTAGTAAGCTGAGAAAGAACTCGCTTTCCACAGTGCTGTTACAGCATACGAGGAAACTCTCATACAAAGTCACCTCAAACGCCATTTCTTACCAGCGCTTAACTCGCCGCTTTAGGACTTCTGCTTCTGCCGCAATTCTACCTTGCCAACCTTCCTCAGACGAAATGCCTACATCTTCCGCTGAAGCAACTGGGCTGAGTCCCAAATGATTTAGCATCCACCTGCTTAGGAGGCGATAGACTGTAAGCCTTTTTCCAACCACCATTGTGCACTAGTGGAGAGTGTCAGAATGCAGCTCTGTCAGAAAGACCCTTTTGCTCTCAGCCATGCCCTCCATTGCTCTGGACCTGGAATGCACAATGCATTGGCTCCACCCCTCAAGGGACCACAAGCCACAGACCATCTTTCTTCCATGTCTTTAGGCAGCTGAGAACAAACTCACCTGACGTATAAAAAGGAATCATGCCCCTTATGTGCCTGAAAACCCCGGGAGACATGCCAAAAACACCCTCCACACACTCTCAAAGAGCCACACATTCTTGCCAGTGCGACCCAAGAGGCATAGCAGAAGCACCCACGTTTCATGCCAGAACCACCTGTAACCACCTGCCGGACACAGTGGAACAACGATTCTGACACTGCAGAACCATCTCTTCAACATGCCAAGCCGGACACAATGACATGACGGAACCAGATTCCAAACATAGCACAACGACATGCCAGACACATTGTAAACACCTGTTGGATATGCCACAAACAGGTGCCAGAAACACTGAAACCAGCTGAGGAGTATGTAAGAACGGGGGCCAGAAAACCCACAAGCACCTGTCTTACAAGCCAGAGTCACGAGCCCAAAAAGCAATAAAGACCTGCCGGACACACCAAAGCAACCTGCCGGTGACGCCAGAACCACTTGGCGGACACCCAGGAATCACATGCCGGGCATGCCCGAAGCACCTCACAGACATGCCAGAACCACGTGCCGAACACGTCAGAACCACCTCCTGGATGACCAGAACCACGTGCTGGACATGCCTGAACCACTTGGTGGGCACTCCGGAATCACCTGCCGGACATGCCAAAACCACCTACAGGACAGACCAAAACCACCTGCTGAGCACGCCAAAGCCACCTGCTTGACTCGCCGGAACCACCTGCCAGTCATGCCAAAATAACCTGCCGGCTGTGCCAGAACTGCTTGGCAGATACTCCGGAACCACCTCCTTGAGAGATCGGAACCACCTGATGGACCAGCCAGAACCACCTGCCGAGCAAGCTGGAACTACCGGCTCTTGCCGGAACCACCTCCCGGACACGCCAAAATCACCTGCCGTCTATGCCAAACTACTTGGCGGACACGCCGGAACCACCTGCCAAGCACAGCGGAGCCACCTGATCGAATCGCCAAAACCACCTGCCGGACACCCCAAAATCAACTGCCCGCTATGCCAGAACCAAGTGGCAGACAGTCCGGAATCACCTGCCGGGCATGCCAGAACCACCTCTCAGACGTACCAGAGCCACATGCCGGAGATGCCGGAAGCAACTCCAAGACAGAGCGGAAGCACCTGATGGACACCCAGGAACCACCTGCTCGACTTGCCGCAACCACCTGCTGGACATGGCAAAAACACCAGCCAGCTATGCCAGAACCACTTGGCGGACACTCCAGAATCACCTGCCGGGCATGCTGGAACCACTTTTCAGACTTACCAGAACCACGTGCTGGACACGCTGGAACCACGTCCTTGACCGACTGGAACCACTGTCCGGACATGCCTAAACCATGTGCCGAGCACGTCGGAGACACCTGCTCGACTCGCTGGAACCACCTGCCGGACATGCCAAAATCAGCTGCCGGCTATGCCAGAACCACTTGCTGGACACTCCGTAGTCATCTGCTGGACATGCCGGAGCCAGCTCTCAGACACACCAGAACCACATGCCGGAGACGCCGGAAGCACCTGCCGAGCATTCAGGAGCCACCTGCTCGACTCGCCAGAAACACCTGTCGGACACGCAAAAATCACCAGCCGGGTACGCCAGAACCACTTGGCGGACACTCCGGAATCACCTGCCGGGCATGCCAGAACCACCTCTCAGACGTGCCAGAACCACGTGGCGGACAGTCCAGAATCACCTGTTGGGCATGCGCAACCACCTCTGAGACGTACCAGAACCACGTGCCGTACACCCCGGAACCACCTACCGGACAGACCGGACTCACCTTTCGGGCATGCCGGAACCGCCTGTCAGATGTGCCAGAAACACGTGCCGGAGACGCCGGAAGCACCTGCCGAGCATTCAGGAGCCACCTGCTCGACTCGCCAGAAACACCTGTCGGACACGCAAAAATCACCAGCCGGGTACGCCAGAACCACTTGGCGGACACTACGGTATCACCTGCCGGGCATGCCAGAACCACCTCTCAGACGTGCCAGAAGCACGTGCCAGGCACACTGGAACCACCTACCAGACAGAATGGAACCACCTGCCAGACACGCCGGAACCACCTGCCAAACATGCCGCAGCCACCTGCTGGACACGCCACAACCACCTGGCAGACAGGCCAATATCAACTGCCGGCTAGGCCAGAACCACCTGGGGGATAATCCGGAATCACCTGCCAGCCATGCCGGAACCACCTCTCAGACGTACCACAACCACGTGCCTGACAAGCTGGAACCACTTACTGGACAGACTGGAACAACCTGCCGGCCACGCCTGAACCACCTGCCGAGCACCGCAAAACCACTTGCTACACTCGCAGGACCCACCTGCCAGACATGCCAAAATCACCTGCCGGCTATGCCAAACTACTTGGCGGACACTCCGGAATCACCTGCTGGGCATGTCGTAAGCACCTCCAGACGTGCCAGAACCACGTGTCGGACACCCCGGAACCACCTGCCAAGTATGCCGGAGCCACCTGCTCGAATCACCAGAAGCACTTGCTGGGCCTGCCAAAATCAACTGCCCACTATGCCAGAACCAAGTGGCAGAAAGTCCGGAATCACCTGCCGGGCATGCCAGAACCACCTCTCAGACATACCAGAACCACGTGCCGGAGACGCCGGAAGCAACTCCCAGACAGAGCGGAAGCACCTGATGGATATGTCTGAACCACATACTGGACTCGCCGGAACCAGCTGCCAGACACAGCAAAATCACTTGCCAGCTACGCCAGAACCACTTGGCATACACTCCAGAATCACCAGCCTGGCAGGCTGGAACCAGCTCTCAGACATACCAGAACCACGTGCTGATGATGCTGGAAGCACCTGCCAAGCATGCCGGAGCCACGGGTTCGACTCACCAGAAAGACCTGCCGGACACGCAAAAATCACCTGCTGGCTACCCCTAAACCACTTGCCGGACACTCCGGAATCACCTGCCGGGCATGATAGAACCACATCTCAGACGTGCCGGAACCACGTGCCGGACACGCCAAAACCACCTCCCGGACAGACCGGAACCACCTGCTGGACCAGCCTGAACCACCTGCCCGGCACGCCGGAACCATCTGCCGGACAAGCAACAATCATCTGCCGGCTACACCAGAACCACTTGCCAGACACTCTGGAATCACCTGTCGGGCATGCTGGAACCACCTCTCAGATGTGCCAGAACCACGTGGTGGACATGCCGGAACCACCTCCAGGACAGACCAGAACCACTTGATGGACCCATGTGAACCAAATACCGAGCACGCTGGAACCACCTGCTAGAGTCGCCGGAACCACATGCCAGACACAGGAAAATCACCTGCTGGCTACGCCAGAACCACTTGGCGGACAGCCGGAAACACCTGTCGTGCCGGCCGGAACCACCCCTCAGACGTGACAGAACCATGTGCCTGAGATGCGAGAACCAACCCCGAACACACTGAAACCACGTGCCAGACCCGCCTGAACCACCTGCAGAGCACGCTGAAACCACCTGCTCGACTCGCCAGAACCACCTACCTGAAACGCCAAAATCACCTGCCGGGTATGCCAGAAGCACTTGTGGGACACTCCGGAATCATCTGCCCGACATGCCAGAACCAGCTCTCAGACACACCAGAACCACGTGCCGGAGATGCCGGAAGCACCTGCTGAGCATGCCTGAGCCACCTGCTCGAGTCGCAAGAAACACCTGCCGGACACGCCAAAATCACCTGCCAGCTACGCCACAACCATTTGGTGAACACTTCCAAATCACATGCCGGGCTGGCTGGAACCACCTGCCGGTCACACCAACATCACCTGCCAGCTACGCCAGAACCACTTGTCGGACACTCCGGAAACACCTGTCGGACCGGCCGGAACCACCTCTCAGACATGCCAGAACCATGTGCCTGAGATGCCGGAACCACGCCCGAAAAGACCGAAACCACCTGCCAGATCTGCCTGAACCACCTGCCGAGCACACCGGAACCACCTGCTCGACTCACCGGAACCACCTAACTGACACGCCAAAATCACATGCCGGGTATGCCAGAACCACCTGGTGGACACTCCAGAATCACCTTGTGGGCATGCCGGAACCACGTCATGGACAGACTGCAAACACATGCCGGACCTGCCTGAACAACCTGCCGAGCACGCCGGAACCACCTGCTTGACTCACCAGAGCCACCTGCCGGACACACCAGAAACACCTGCGGGGTACGCCAGAACCACTTGGAGGACTCTCCGGGATCACCTGCTGGGCATGCCGGAAGCACCTCTCAGACGTGCCAAAACCATGTGCCGGACACGCCGGAACGACCTGCCGAGTATGCTGGAACCACCTGCTCCACTCCCCAGAAACACCTGCTGGCCACTCCAAAATCACCTGCCGACTTCACCTGATCCACTCAGCAGACACTCCGGAACCACCCCCAGGACAGACCGGAACCACCTGCCGGACACGCCGGGACCACCTGCTTGACTCGCCAGAACCACCTGCCGGACACGCCGAAATCACCTGCCGGCTACCTCACAACCACTTGTCGGACACTCCGGAATCACCTGCCGGGCATGCTGGAACCACCTCTCAGAGGTGACACAACCACATGCCGGAGAAGACGGAAGCACCTGCTTAGAATGCCGGAAGTTCCTGATCCACTCCACAGAACCACCTGCTGGACACGCCAAAATCACCTGCCGACTATGCCAGAACGACTTGGCGGACACTCCAGAATCACCTGCCGGGCATGCCAGCACAACCTCTCCGAAGTGCCAGAAGCTCGTGTCGGACAGGCCGGAACCATCTCCCGGACAGACCGGAACCACAGGAAACACTTGCCGGAACCACCTTCGTGTCTTACCGGTCCCACCTGTCGGAAACGCCAAAATCACCTGCCCGCTACACCAGAACCACTTGGCGGACAAGCAGGAATCACGTGAAGGGCATGCCACCACAACCTCTCAGACGTGCCTGAACCTCGTGCCGGACACCCCACAACCACATGCCGGACACGCCGGAACCACCGGATCGACTCGCCGGCACCACCGCCGGACATGCAAAATCACCTGCCGGCTAATCCAGAACCACTTGGCGAACACTCCGGAATCACCTGCCGAGCATGCCGGAACCACCTCTCAGACATGCCAGAACCACATGCCAAAGACGTCGGAAGAATCTGCCGAGCACGCCAGAACCACCTGCTCGACTCGCCAGTACCACCTGCCGGACATGCCAAAATCACCTGCCGGCTACGCCACAACCAGTTGGTGAACACTTCGGAATCACCTGCTGGGCTTGCTGGAACCACCTGCCAGTCAGGCTAACATCACCGGCCAGCTACGCCAGACCCACTTGGCGGACACACCAGAATCACCTGCCGGGCATGCTGGAACCACTTTTCAGACTTACCAGAACCACGTGCTGGACACGCTGGAACCACGTCCTTGACCGACTGGAACAACCATCCGGACATGCCTAAACCACGTGCCGAGCATGCCGGAGACACCTGCTCGACTCGCTGGAACCACCTGCCGGACATGACAAAATCAACTGCCGGCTACGCCAGAACCACTTGCCAGACACTCCATAATCATCTGCTGGACATGCCGGAGCCAGCTCTCAGAAACACCAGACCCACCTGCTGGACACACCGGAACCACCTGCCTGACACACCAAAATTACGTGCTGGCTACGCCAAAACCACCTGGTGGACACTCCAGAATCACCTTCCGGTCATGCCGGAACCACGTCATGGACAGACTGCAAACACTTGCCGGACCTGCCTGAACCACCTTTCGAGCACGCTGGAACCACCTGCTCGACTCACCACAACCACCTGCCAGACACACCAAAAACACCTATGGGCTATGCCAGAACCACTTGGAGGACTCTCCAGGATCACCTGCCGGGCATGCTGGAACCACCTCTCAGACGTGCCAGAACCATGTGCCGGAAACGCTGGAACCACCTGTCGAGGATGCCGGAACCACCTGATCCATTCCCCAGAACCACCTGCTGGACACGCCAAAATCACCTGCCGGCTACACCAGAAACACTCAGCAGAAACTCTGGAATCACCTGCTGGGCATGCAGGAAGCACCTCTCAGACGTGCCAGAACCACATGCCGGGTACGCCGGAACCACCTACCGGACACAATGGAATCACCTGCCGGACACGCCTGAACCACCTGCCGAGCATGCAGGAAACAACTGCTGGACTCGCAGGACCCACCTGCCGGACATGCAAAAATCACCTGCTGGCTATGCCAGAACCACTTGCCGGACTTTCTGGAATGACCTGCCAGGAATGCCAGACCCACCTGTCAAATGTGCCAAAATCAAGTGCCGGAGATGCCAGAAGCACCTGCCGAGCTAGCCGGAAGCACCTTCTCGAATTGTCAGAACCACCTGCCGGACTTGCCAAAATCACCTGTGGGCTAGGCCAGAACCACTTGGAGGACTCTCCAGGATCACCTGCCGGGCATGCCGGTACCAACTCTCAGATGCACCAGAATCACGTGGCGGACAGTCCAGAATCACCTGCTGGGCATGCGGGAACCACATCTCAGACGTACCAGAACCACGTGTCACACACGCCGGAACCCACTACCGGACAGACTGGAACCACCTGCCAGAAATGACGGAATCAACTGCCGAGAATGCCGGAACCACCTGAACAGCTCGCCAGAAACACCTGCCGGACATGTCAAAATCACCTGCTGGACACGCCAAAATCACCTGATGGACACGCCAAAATCACCTGCCATTTACGCCAGAACCACTTGCCGGACACTCCGGAATCACCTGCCAGGTATGCTGGAACCACCTCGCAGACGTGCCAGAACCACGTGCCAGAGACACTGGATTCACCTGCCGAGCACGCCGGAACCTCCTGCTCGACTCGCCGGAACCACCTGCCAGAGACACCAAAATCACCTGCCGGCTAGGCCAGAACCACGTGGTGGACTCTATGGAATCACCCGCTGGGCATGCCAGAACCACCTCTAAGACGTGCCGGAAGCACGTGCCAGACACGCCGGAACCACGTACAGGTCAGACCGGAACCACCTGCCGGACCCGCCTGAACCACCTGCTGAGCACCCCAGAACAACCTGCTCGACTCGCTGGAGGCACCTGCTGGACAGGCCAAAATCACCAGCCGGCTACGCCAGAACCACTTGGTGGACACTCCAGAATCACCTTCCGGGCATGCCGGAACCACGTTATGGACAGACTGCAAACACCTGCCGGACCTGCCTGAACCACCTGCCGGACACACCTAAAACACCTGCGGGCTCTGCCAGAACCACTTGGCGGACTCTCCTGGATCACATGCCAGGAATGCCAGAGCCACCTCTCAGACCTGCCAGAACCATGTGCCGGACACGCCGGACCACCTGCCGAGTATGCCGGAACAACGTGATCCACTCCCCAGAACCACCTGCTGGACACGCCAAAATCACCTGCCGCCTACGCCAGAACCACTCAGCAGACACTCCGGGATCACCTGCTGTCATGCCAGAACCACGTGTCAGATGTGCCAGAACCACGTGCCGGAGACGCCGGAACCACCTACCGGACACAACGGAACCACGTGCCAGAACTGCCTGAACCACCTGCCGAGCATGCCGGAACCACCGGCCGGACACGCCAAAAACACCTGCGGGCTACGCCAGAAACACTTGGAGGACTCTCTAGGATCAATTGCTGGGCATGCGCGAACTACCTCGCAGACGTACCAGAAGCACGTGCAGCACACGCCGGAACCCACTACCAGACAGACCAGAGCCACCTGCCGGACACGCCGGAATCACCTGACGAGAACGCCGGATCCACCTGAACAGCTTGCCAGAAACACCTGCCGGACACGTCAAAATCACCTGCCAAACATGCCAAAATCGCCTGCCGGACACGCAAAATCACCCTCCAGCTATGCCAGAACCACTTGCCAGACACTCCGGAATCAAATGTCAGGCATGCCGGAACCACCTCTCAGACGTGCCAGAACCACATGCTGGACATGCCGGAACCACCTCTGGGACACACAGAACCACTTGCCGGACCCACCTGAACCACCTGCCAAGCACGCTGGAACCACCTGCTCGAGTCGCCGGAACTACCTGCGGGACAAGGCAAAATCACCTGTGGGACATGCCAAAATCACATGCCGGACATGCCAAAATCACCTGTTGGCTACGCCAGAACCACTTGCCTGACACTCCAGAATCACATGTCGGGCATGATGGAACCACCTCTCAGACGTGCCAGAACCACGTGCCAGAGACACGGGATGCACCTGCCGAGCACGCCGGAACCTCCTGCTCGACTTGCCAGAACCATGTGCCGGAGATGCAAAAATCACCAGCCGGCTAGGCCAGAACCACGTGGAGGACGCTATGGAATCACCTGCCGGGCATGCCGGAACCACCTCTCAGTCGTGCCGGAAGCAAGTGCTGGACACGCAGGAACAACCTACTGGACAGACCGTAACCACGTGCCGGACCCACCTGAACCACCTGCTGAGCACCCTGGAACAACCTGCTCGACTCGCGGGAGCCACCTGCTGGACATGCCAAAATCACCAGCCGGCTACGTCAGAACCACTTGCCGGACACTCCGGAATCACCTGCCAGGCATGCCGGAACCACCTCTCAGACGTGCCAGAACCACATGTCGGACACTCCAGAATCACCTTCCGGGCATGCCAGAACCACGTCATGGACAGACTGCAAACACCTGCCGGACCTGCCTGAACCACCTGCCGAGCACACCGGAACCACCTGCTCGACTCGCCACAACCTCCTGCTGGACAGACCAAAAACACCTGCGGGCTATGCCAGAATCACTTGGCGGACTCTCCGGGATCACCTGCCGGGCATGCCGGAGCCACGTCTTAGTCGTGTCAGAACCATGTACTGGACACGCCAGAACCACCTGCCAAGGATGCCGGAACCACCTGATTCACTCCCCAGAACCACCTTCTGGACATGACAAAATCACCTGCCGGCTACACCACAACCACTTGGCAGACACTCTAAAATCACCTGCCGGGCATGCCGGAACCACCTCTCACACGTGCCAGAACCACGTGCCGGACACGCTGGAACCACCTGCTGTGCAGGCCGGAACCACCAGCCTGACATGACAAAAACACCTGTGGGCTACGCCAGAACCACTTGGAGGACTCTCCGGGATCACCTGCAGGTAATGGCGGAACCACCTATCAGACGTGCCACAACCACGTGTCGGAGAGACCGGAAGCACATCCGGGACAACCAGAACCACCTGCCGAACCCACCTGTACCACCTGCCGAGCACGCTGGAACCACCTGCTCGAGTCGCCGGAACCACCTGGCGAACACAGCAAAATCACCTGTGTGACATGCCAAAATCACCTGCCAGGAACGCCAAAGACACCTGCCGGCTATGCCAGAACCACTTGCCGGACTTTCCGGAATCACCTACCGGGAAGGCCGGAACCACCTCTCAAATGGGCCAAAATCAAGTGCCGGAGAAGCCAGAAGCACCTGCCGAGCTAGCCAGAAGCACCTGCTCGAATCCTCTTAAACACCTGTGGGACATGCCAAAATCACCTTCCGGCTACGCCAGAACGATTTGGTGGACAATCCAGAATCACCTGCCGAACATGCCAGAACCACCTGTCAGACGTGCCGGCACCACATGCCGGACATGCCGGAATCACCTACCGGACACAACGGAACCACCTGCCGGACACGCCGGAACCCCCTGCCGAGTATGGCGGAAGCACCTGATCCACTCCCCAGACCACATGCTGGACACACCAAAATCACCTGCCGGCTATGCCAGAAACACTCGGCAGACACTCCGGAATCACCTGCCGGGCATGACGGAACCACCTCTCAGACGTAGCAGAACCACATGTCGGACAGACCGGAATCACCTGCCGGACACGCCGGAATGACCTGTCGAGAACGCCGGAACCACCTGAACAGTACGCCAGAAACACCTGCCGGACACATCAAAATCACCTGCCAGACACGCCAAAATCACCTGCCGGCTAGGCCAGAGCAACTTGGAGGATTCTCCAGGATCACCTGCCGGCCATGCTGGTACCACCTCTCAGATGTGCCAGAACCACATTTCGCACACTCCAGAATCACCTGCTGGGCTTGCCAGAACTACCTCTCAGATGTGCCGAACCACATGTCAGACGCTCCAGAATCACCTGCCGGGCGTGCCGGAACCACCTCTCTGACATGCCAGAAACACGTGCCGCACACCCGGGAAGCACCTCCTGGACTGACCGTAACCAACTGCCGGACATGCCTGAAGCATCTGCTGAGCACGCCAGAACCACCTGCTCAACTCGCCGGAACCATCTGCCGGACTCGCCTCAACCACCAGCCGGCTATGTCAGAACTACTTGGCAGACACTCAGGAATCACCAGCTGAGCATCCCAGAACGACCTCTCTGATGTGCTAGAACCACGTGCCGGACACTCCGGAACCGTCTGCTGAGCATGTCGGACCCACCTGCTCGACTCGCCGGAACCACCTACCTGACATGCCAAAATAACCTGCCAGGTATGCCAGAGCCACTTGGTGGACGCTCCGGAATCATCTGTCGGACATGCCAGAACCAGCTCTCAGACACACCAGAACCACGTGCCGGAGATGCCGGAAGCACCTGCTGAGCATGCCTGAGCCACCTGCTCGAGTCGCAAGAAACACCTGCCGGACACGCCAAAATCACCTGCCAGCTACGCCACAACCATTTGGTGAACACTTCCAAATCACATGCCGGGCTGGCTGGAACCACCTGCCGGTCACACCAACATCACCTGCCAGCTACGCCAGAACCACTTGTCGGACACTCCGGAAACACCTGTCGGACCGGCCGGAACCACCTCTCAGACATGCCAGAACCATGTGCCTGAGATGCCGGAACCACGCCCGAAAAGACCGAAACCACCTGCCAGATCTGCCTGAACCACCTGCCGAGCACACCGGAACCACCTGCTCGACTCACCGGAACCACCTAACTGACACGCCAAAATCACATGCCGGGTATGCCAGAACCACCTGGTGGACACTCCAGAATCACCTTGTGGGCATGCCGGAACCACGTCATGGACAGACTGCAAACACATGCCGGACCTGCCTGAACAACCTGCCGAGCACGCCGGAACCACCTGCTTGACTCACCAGAGCC